>NC_090344.1:42377022-43022438 GCF_035084215.1 Heptranchias perlo
TTACTTTTGTTTGTTTTGCAAAAAATCATAAAAAATTGTCATCACCACTACTGCCACGTCTTTGCAAATTTTGTCTGGTTTGTGCAATAATGCCCTTTCCTGAGGATCACCATGAAGACCCACAACTGATGCCCACCCATTGTGTCACTGCAGAGTGGGTGTAGGTGTACTTGCAGGGTTCTTTTGTGCAGACGACTGAGAGACATCGGCGATGTCCCCAGTGGCACCCTGGAAGGATGCAGAGGAGACGTTGAGGTCAGTGGTGACTTTGACAGCGACAGGAAGAAGATGGTGCTTGGGCCAGCCAGGAGCAGCTCGGCATGAAGGAAGATGCAGATGTCCACGACTACATTTCGTGTGACTCTGAGCCTCCGTGTGCACTGCTGCTCAGAGAGGTCCAGGAAGCTGAGCCTCGGTCTGTGGACCCTGTGGCGAGGGTAGTGCCCTCTGCGACGCATCTCTCTCTGCGGTTGCCCTCCCTCCTGCTGTGCAGGTGGATGAGTCACAGCACTGTGTTGTGGAGCTCCACGTGTCAGAGGTGGACAGCGTGGCCGGTGAGGCTGGTAATGCTGTTCGTCCTTCGAGGAGATCATGACTGCAGCTATGGCGGCCCCCATCCAGAAGATGTACGTTTGAGGGGGTCCGCAAGGTCGGTACATGTGTCTGGACACCGGGGTTGAGGTTCCAAGTTTGTGAATTTTATTGTTAGGAGGAGGGTGGTGGAGGCCAAACTTTGTCCAAAGTGACAGAGTGGCCTCCTGCAATGAGTGAGGGTCTCCCCACCCCACCTGTCAAATGGACCTTTGCAGCTCCCACAGACTGGTGGCTGCAACACGTCCATTTCAACTGGGAGTGTTTCCCCCAGTGGGGGAAACACTCTAAGGTTAGATGAAAACCCCACCCCTCCTAAAATATCCTACAAATCAGGTCTGCAAACGACCTGAACTATCACATTAATTGCCTTAAGTGGGATCCCGCTGGCTTTAATTGCCAGCGGGAGTCCCACATGCGGGGGCTGCGCATCTAAGCGCGTCACTGGGGAACCTGGAAGTGGGTGGGTTGGAACCGGACTCCGGACCCGCCCCGGGAATCCCCGATTTCGGAGGCCCCCCCCCCGCCACAAATGCACCCGCTCGGACGTCCAAAAATCGAGCCCTATGTCTCTAAAGCCCAGGATCCCGTATGCTTTTTTAACTACTTTCTCAGCCTGCCCTGCCACCTTCAACGACCTGTGCACATATATCCCCCAGACCTCTCTGTTCCCGCAACCCCTTTTAGAATTGTCCCCTTCAGTTTATATTGCCTCTCCTCGTTCTTCCAACCAATATGTATCACTTCGTACTTCTCTGCGTTAAATTTCATCTGCCATGTGTCCGCCCATTCCACCAGCCTGTCTATGTCCTCTTGAAGTCTATCACTATCCTCCTCACTGTTTACTACACTTTCAAGTTTTGTGTCATCTGCAAATTTTGAAATGGTGTCCCAGTACCGACCCCTAGGGAATATCACTGTATACCTTCCTCCAGTCCGAAAAACAACCATTCACCACTACTCTCTGTTTCCTGTCACTTCGCCAATTTCATATCCATGCTGCTACTGCCTCTTTATTCCATGGGCTGACAAGCCTATTATGTGGCACTTTATCAAACGCTTTTTGGAAAATCCATATACACAACATCAAGCCTCTCTGTTCCCTCATCAAAAAACTCAATCAAGTTAGTTAAACACGATTTGCCTTTAACAAATCCATGCTGGCTTTCCTTTATTGATCTATACTTGTCCAAGTGACTATTAATTTTGTCCAGGATTATCGTTTCTAAAAGTTTCTCCACTACCGAGGTTAAACTGACTGGCCTGTAGTTGGTGAGTTTATCCTTACACCCTTTTTTGAACAAGGATACAGCATTTGCAGTTCTCATGTATGTGTCAAGCCTCCGCTTGACTGCATCAATGCTCTCTGCTCCAACCACTCCACGTGGCAGCAAGTTCCACTTTCTCACTACTCTGTAGAAAGAAATTCCTCCGAAATTGTTTATTTGATCTGTTAGTGTCTGTCTTGCATTTATGCCACCTCCAGATCCACCCTTTCAAACCGCTCCATAATTTTCAAGATCTCTATCAGGTCTGCAATTCCACTAAGCCTCCAAAAAACACAGATTTCTTCCGAAACATTAAAGAGTCTCTCCTTCAATAGTCAGGCAATCAAAACATTGGTGCCCGTTTTTTTCTCTGGCAATAGGTGCTGGCAATGTAAGATGGGTGTAGTGACGTTTCTGGGGAGGGGTGGAGGCGACAGGTTGGTGCTTGGTGAGGGGACCCCCACCTTCTGTCCAAACACTGTCCTGGCGAGGTGGTCTGCACCCTTGGACCTATTTGTCTCCTCCACCAGAGCCTGCTCGACTTTACCAATCTCTCATACTTCCCATTCCACTGACCTCTCCCCCTTTAGCTCTTGTCACGCTCTTAATGTCTCGTAGGATTCTTTTATTTCTTTGATTTCTCTCATTATGTCTCCTTTTGTCTCCTACGCATGTCAGTTCCGCCCTTTAACCATTTCCTGATCCACCTTGGCACTTTGCAGGTCATTCGGTCTTTTCCTGGGGGTTGTGGTCATTGTGTGTGGGTTTTTTTCTCCTTCTCTCTTCGACTGTTCCTTTTTAACTACTGTTCGTCTGTGGTATATTTTAGTTCTGAGGAAGGGTTTGTACCTGAAACCTCAACTGACTGGTGTTTACTCGACAGATGCTGCCTGAACTGCCAAGTGTCTCCAATGTTTTCTGCTTTTGTTTCAGATTTTCCAGCAGCTGCAGTATTTTGCTTTTAGCTCAAACTACTTCTGTAGTCAAGTAAGATAAGGCGTGAACGGCAGTCGCTTGGCCTTTCGGGACATCTGGTTGCAACAGAAATCAGTGTAAATGTCAGACACTAATCTGCAAGTTTGCACACACGAACATTTCAAAGACATGATGTACTAGTCAAATAAACAGGCATTTTCTGATCAGGCAGCAATTTCAAAACAATAGCTGACCTCATCCCTCCAAAAGGGATCGATATCTCCAGACAGCTTCATTTTTGTTTCTTTTCCCCAGAACAAAACAAAGAGGACTGGAGGTCTCAGCCACAGTTCATCAAAGTCAAATTTAAAACACATTATTCTGTCAATTCGAAAGTTGTAAAATATATAATTATATATAAATATGGGCATGATGGGGAAATGCTTCTATTGCAAGACTATCCTGACCAACATTCCTCCCTTAACCAACACCACCAAAAACAAAGATTAACTGATCATTCATCTCACTGCTGCTTGTGGGATCTTTCTATGCACAAAATAGCTGTCACATTAACCTATTTTTACAACAATCTCTGCAATTTATTGTAATTTAATGTAAGGGAGGCACTTTAAGATGTTTTGAGAAATATGACAATGTTCGACATAAACGCCAGCTTTTCTTGTACTTAGTTATGTTCTGATCATGAATTCTACCAGACAGACTTGGTCCAATCAATCTTATTCATCGCTTACCCTTTATAGCAATTGTCATCACTGAGACAATCAGCAACGTAATCTCTTCTTTCTAGATGGAGAAGTGGAGAGTGATTTTAATGAGACAGAGATGAGTTTTTGTTAATATTTCAAAATCAAGAAAGCCACCACCAACCAGCTGGACACTAAAGATCACATTCATGGCCCCTCTGGAAAGTTATTTCCAGCATTAGTGCACTCGGTGAACTCTACACAATGTGTGCAGAGTCTCTAAATTACTTTGCATTAGACTGGCCAGATAATCAGCCTGATTTTCCCCTTTAACTGAAATACAATACAGGTAAAAATCAATTCATCAACTCATGGCTCACTTCCAATATTAATCTTTTCTCTGTAAATATTTCTCACAAGGAAGGTTTCACTGTAGATTGCAAATCAAATTTAGCATTTTTATTTTAAAAAGAATGCATATGCCTTGGCTCTGTGGTAGCACTCTCGCCTCAAAGCCAGACGGTCATGGATTCGAGCTCCACTCCATGACTTGAGCACGTAACCCTAGACTGATACATCAGTGCAGTACTGAGGGCATGCTGCGTTGTCAGAGGTGCCGTGTTTCAGATGAGTTGTTAAACCGAGGACCCATCTCCTTGCTCGGGTGGACATAAAAGATCCCGGCACTATTTGAGGAAGAGCAATGAAGTTCTCCCAATGTCCTGGCCAACATTTATTCCTCAACCAACACCACCAAAAATCAGATTAATGTCTGTGGGACCTTGCTGTGCACAGATTGCCTGCCGCGTTTGCCTCCAAAACAATAGCGATTATGCTTCAAAAGTACTTAATTGGCTGTAAAACACTTTGGGGCATCCTGAGGATATAAATGCTGCTAAATAAATGCAAGTTTGTTCTTTCTTTCTGGACCCACAATTTGACGATTTCAGTAGAAACAATGACGGGATATCTTCCCACTACGCTTACCATATTGCTAACAGATGAGCGATCTTCGATAACCAATTAAAATATAATGCGAGCTATGATCATGATTTTTATTTTCTCTCCGTGGTGGCACTCTTCCCTCTGAGTCAGGAGGTTGTGGGTTCAAGCCTCACTCCAGAGGCTTGATCACAAAATCCAGACTGGCATTTCAGAGCGATACTGAGGGGCCGCTGCATTGTTGGAGGTGACGTCCTTCATATGAGACTTAAACCAAGGCCTCATCTGCCCTCTCAGGTAAACGTGAAAGATCTCATCGCACTACTCGTAGAAGAGGAGGGGAGTTCTCCCCGGTCTCCTGGCCAACATTTATCCCTCAATCAACATCACGAAAAACAGATGATCTGACCATTTAGCTCATTGCTGTTTGTGGGACCTTGCTGTGCGCAAATTGGCTGCCGCGTTTCCTACATTACAACAGTGACTACACTTCAAAGGTTCTTCATTGACTGTAAAGCACTTTGGATGTCCTGAAAGGCGCTGTGTAAATGCAAGTTCTTGGTTTTTTAAAATCAGAAAGCAGCAGCACAGTTAAAACGTTCCAACACCTCTGATGCACTCGGTCTGTTTATTCACAAATGTGAGTCAGTGCTTGGAACACTTCTAGGAGACTGAGAGACATGACGATTAACCTTCATAATTTTGAGTTGTTTGAGTTGAGGATCACTGTAAGCTTTTTGATGTGCAATAAATACCAGTAAGATTAGAGCTGACCTTATAACTCGGGACCAATAAAGTCACCAATAAATTGCTGTCAGCATCTCAAAGTGGAGTTGTTAAATATCTGAGACCCCGTTACGTGACCATCAAACACACCTTCTTAAAACCAAATTTTCTTTTTTCAATTCAGCACTATGGCTGAGCGAATTTATCCAGTGAGTAGCTGAACCAAACACATGAACCAAGAACGCCCCAGTCGGTCTCCGGGTCAGCTTGTCTGAACTGATCGTTGGAAGGAAACTTACCTTTCGAAAGAAAATATATTTTCTTTTACAGTTTCTATCGCCCCCTCTCCCGAAGGGCAGACTCTTGATGGGGCACAATTTCGCGAGTACTGGCAGCCTGCAGTACCCCAAAGAACCATTTTGAACACGCGAGCCTAGGCAGAGAGCATTGGCGAGCTATTTGACTATGGGGGACGTCACAACCACGCTCGCTCCCATCCTTAAAAACAAACACGCGCACACACACACATATTTTACAGCAGGCGACACTGGCTAGTGACCAGGAGCAGAAACAACAGCCCATTTTAATCCTTTGCAGCCAAGAGGCAGTGAAACCAATGTCCTCACAGCTTTTCCCACTTTTTGTTAATACCAGCCTTCATTTCTAAGGACACAACCTTCAGGGTGTTTTAAAATCTCATGCCTTCTAGTCACACCCAGAACTCTCATGGAGTCAGCCTGTGACCACTCATCAGAAACACTGGATGCAAATGGATATGTCAGAACATTTCAGCTCTTTGCCATAAAACAAGACTTACATCAACAACGAAAATAAACAGCAGCACCAATTGACAGGTCTCATGAACATTATTTACAACCGCACTATGAGGCAATGGCAGCAATTCAACTTTCAGTATAGTTTTCATATGGGAAATGAGGAGCCGAAGAATATCAAGCTCACTGTCCACACTGGGCAGCAGGGCTCACAACAGCCTTTCCAGAAAGCTGAATGCGTGGGAGGCAGAGGTTTCGATGTGAACTGTCGAAAGGAAATGAAGCAGAGTCGGCTGTCTGGATTATGTCAGTTTTATTGCTGGAAGATACACTTGTAGATTGTTCTGTAATCTGACTCAGGCAGCTGTTCACACCGCAGCAAAACTTGCAATCAATAATTATCAGGTCTGGGGGAAACAATGCAGGGATTAACATCAATTTCAATCAACCAAATGAAATGGCTTCACTCACTGTTCTTCTACACAGCAAAGGTTGTGCATGTCGGAAGTGTATTAGTTTGTGTGTGTGAATGTGTGTGAGTGAGTGAGGTGTGTGTGTGTCTCTGTGAAAGAGAGATTGTGTGTGTCTGTGTGTGTGTGTGAATGTGCATGTGTGTGTGTCTGTGTGTGTGTGTGGTTGTGTGTGTGTAAGAGAGAGAATGTCTGTGTCTGTGTGTGTGTGAATATGTGTGTGTGTGTCTGTGTCTGTGTGTGTGGTTGTGTGTGTGTAAGAGAGAGAATGTCTGTGTCTGTGTGTGTGAGAATATGTGTGTGTGTGTCTGTGTCTGTGTGTGTGGTTGTGTGTGTGTAAGAGAGAGAATGTCTGTGTCTGTGTGTGTGAGAATGTGTGTGTGTGAATGTGTGTGTGTGTGTGTAAGAGAGAATGTGTGTGTGTAAGAGAGAATGTGTGTGTGTGTGGTTGTGTGTGTGTAAGAGAGAATGTCTGTGTGTGTGAGAATGTGTGTGTGTCTGTGTGTGTAAGAGAGAATGTGTGTGCGTGTAAGAGTGTGTGTGTGTGTAAGAGAGAATGTGTGTGTGTGTGTGTGGTTGTGTGTGTGTGTAAGAGAGAATGTGTGTGTGTGTGTGGTTGTGTGTGCGTGTGTAAGAGAGAATGTGTGTGTCTGTGTGTGTGAGAATGTGTGTGTGTGAATGTGTGTGTGTGTGTGTGTAAGAGAGAATGTGTGTGTGTGTGAGAGAATGTCTGTGTCTGCATGTGTGAGAATGTGTGTGTGTAAGAGAGAATGTGCGTGTGTGTGTAAGAGAGAATGTGCGTGTGTGTGTAAGAGAGAATGTGTGTGTAAGAGAGAATGTGCATGTGTGTGTAAGAGAGAATGTGCGTGTGTGTGTAAGAGAGAATGTGCATGTGTGTGTAAGAGAGAATGTGTGTGTAAGAGAGAATGTGTGTGTAAGAGAGAATGTGTGTGTGTGTGTGTGTGTGTGTGTGTGTGAGAGAATGTGTGCGTGTGAGAGAAATGTGTGTGTGTGTGTGAGAGAATGTGTGTGTGTGAGAGAAATGTGTGTGTGTGTGTGAGAGAAATGTGTGTGTAAGAGAGAATGTGTGTGTGTGTGTGTAAGAGAGAATGTGTGTGTGTGTGTGTGTGTAAGAGAGAATGTGTGTGTGTGTGTGTGTGAGAATGTGCGTGTGTGCGCATGTGTGTGTGTGTCTGTGTGTGTACGCATGTGATCGTGCTCTCAGGAGATTACTGTACTTTATTAATTGCAGAGCCGAGATTTAATTTTTTCACAAATACCAAATTGCTGCCAATTTGCAGATTCACGGTGTAAACTGAAATATTAATGGGCAGCTCCTTCAAAGAGGTATATTGGCTTTTGAGAAAAAAATACTTTTAGCTCAAGTACAAAATTCACAAGCCTCCAATAAGGTTGATGCAAGAATGTCTTTCTCCCACTGAAAAGTGGGCAGATGAAAGAGGCAACACCCCCATATCTATTAACTCACTAGCATATTATTTCCACCACTGTACAGTCATGAAACGCATTTCCTGCAATGATTGCACATTTTCCCTTGGGTAGTCGTCTTTTGCAAGTTAGGACAGAGGATCCTTAAAATGTGTCAAAATTCGCAGGGGGTCCTGCAAAATAAATCATTTGAAACCCGCTGATCTAAGCCAATACACTGCTGTGGCACTGTTGGCAGTGCTGTACTTCAGAGATTTTAAAGCAATGTCCCGTCTGTCTGTGCTGGCAGACATTAAAAGTCCCATTGCAACCTCTGAAGCACTGAGTTCTCCTGGTGTCCGAACTAACATTCTTCCTTCAACAGCAATAGCTAAAACATACTGATCAACAAGTCATTCATCTCATTGTTTTTCCTGGGACGTTATTTGAGTCCTGCTACGTTTGTATACATAACAACAGTCACTGTACTTCAAACGTTCATGACATGTGTGAAGCACTTTAAGATGTTAACATAATGGAGTGACCTCATTGAACCGTGCAACCTTGACATCCTATTTGACGACGAGCTGAGCTTCCAACCCCATATCCTCTCCACCACAAAGAGTGCCCCGCTCCCACCTCCGTATCATCACCTGCATCAGTCCAGCTGTGCTGAAACCCTGATCCACGTCATCGTCATCTCCAGACTTAACTATTCCAATGTTCTCCTGGCTGGCCTCCCATCCTCCACCCTCTGTAAACTTCAGCTCAACCAAAACTCTGCTGCTCGAATCTTATCCCGCACTAAGTCTCGCTCACCCACCACCCCTATGCTCGCTGACCTACATTGGTTCCCAGTCCCCCAACGCCTCCCAACTTAAAAATGTTCATTCTTATGTTTAAATCCATCCATGGCCTCACCCCTCCCATTCTCTGCAACCTTCTCCAGCCCTACAAATCCCTCATAACTCTATGTTAATCTGACTCGGGCCTCTTCTGTATCCTTCTTCTCCCTTCTAGGCCCCACCCTCTGGAATTCTTCTCCACCTTTCCATCTCTCTCCCCACCTTCAAGACCCTCATTAAAACCCAACTCTTTGACCACGCTTTTGGTCGTCGCTCCTAATATCTCCCTCTTTGACTCGGTGTCCATTTTTGTCTGATTACGCCGCTGTGATGCACCTTAGGACATTTTTCTATATTAAAGGTGTTATATAAATGGCAATTGTTGTTGTTGCTTCACAGTGAAATATCAAAGTTCTGAGCAATAGAAATTGAAGGTATTTCATTTATGTATTAATCTTTATTTGGTTTTGTGCTAGACTGGAATGTGCCTTCAATTACTGACACATTATGGCCGCCATTTGCCACACTTTGCTTTCCAAATGGAAAACCACGGCCAGTTTCAGCTAGGAATTGGCCCGTGAATGCTGCTCTCCTGTGAGACAAATTAAATATAAATAAGCACAATATAAAAGAATTACAAGGAACTTTGCTTCATGTGCTTTCTTGCAAGCTGACACCCATTTTGACTGAACGGGGTTAATGAGCAAGCAGTTAAATCAGTAATTGATCAACTGAGAGACGTTTTGACATCAGAGCCTCTTTTGACAATATGGACTGTGAAAGGATTATCAATGTGCTTTCAAATCACTCGTAAGGACTGTGTGCTCCATGTGTAGCAATGAATCTAAATTCAATCTAAATTAATTTAGCAACATCTTGGCAAAAAGTAGAGACGAGAAAATGCCACTCAGTACATCAATACTCTTCCCTCGCGTATATCATGGTATCTAAAGGGCTGAAGTTCCTCACTGCCCTGTTTTTGGCACTGCGGCTAACATATTCATGCCAAATTCTTGCACGTGCTATTTTAAAGATTAACAACTTTGTTGGAGTAGCACATAGGGATTTGATACGAACGCATTAACCAGCAGGACACCGAGGTATTTCAATACCTACTTTTGTATCATCAAGGTATTTTGAATCACATAGAATTACATAGAAGCTACTGCACAGAAACAGGCCATTCAGCCCAACTAGTCTATGCCATTCAGCCCAACTAGTCTCCTCTCATGAGCCTCCTCCCACTCTAATTACCTCTTCCCATCCTGACCCCCTTCTCCCTCATGTGTGCATCAAGCCTCCCCTGAAATACATCAATGCTATTTGCTTCTATCATTCCATGGGGCAGCGAGTTCCACATTCTCACCACTCTCTGTGTAAAGAAATTCCTCCTGAATTGTTTATTTGATCTGTTATTGTCTATCTGATATTTATGCACCTTGTTCTGGTCTCACCCACAAGTGGAAACAGTTCTTCCATATCCATCCCATCGAACCCTGTCAACATTTTCAAAAGCTCTATAATGTTTTTGCCTCCACTGCCCCATCTGGCAAATTAATCCAAATATTTCTGACTCGTTGAGTAAAGAAGTTCTTCCCAATATCTGTTTTGCATTTATTTTTTCACTCTTTTCCATTCATGTCCTCCATTCCTACTTTCCTGGTTTGCTTTGAGGTGATAATCGAGGTTCACCTTATCAATAACATTTAGGATTTTTTTAAACCTGGAGTTGGGTCTCCTCTGAAAGAACCACTTTCAGAACTGGGAAGCTTAAAGCTTCTCCAACCTTTCCCTGTTATCAATAAAACTTGAAGGAAGTGTATGTCGCTTTGCAGGATAAAGATTTTCTTCATCAGAAGAGAATGAAGAGCCAAAAGGTGGGTCAAGTTTTGAGTTCTATAACATCTCCGTTATTTTTCTCCTCCTTAAGGCGAGAATCTTGGTGATGATGGAGTCTCCCAACAAATCAACAGATGAGGCTCGGTTGGCGAGTGCACTAATGGGGAACAAGCCCGATCCTGGATACACATATACGGCCACATGCATCACATTGAAAGCCAGGTGAGGTGAGTAGATGAGTTGCCCTGCAGACCAGGTGGTTGGCATCAGACTTTGCAACCTCAAATTCATTCAAACCGACCCATCCGACATGCTGCCATTGTGGTCTGTCGGTGGCTATGTCTTCCCAGGGGTCAGGGTAAATATTGCAAGATTTCAAGATGGGCTTTAGTGTGTCTTGATCATCTGCCCACCTCTGTTGCGACTTCTACAGATTGCAGTTCACCACAGAAGACAGCGCTGAGATTTTTAAGATCAGGCATGTGGTCAACGTGTCCAGACCAACGCAACCAGACCTTTATGATTGTGGCCTCAATTTCACCTGTAATGGAGGGAGATGAAGTTGGTGGCTTGGTACAGAGTTTACTTCCCAATATTTAGCTGAAGGAAATTGCAACTTGTCCTAGACTGGACATTGGACAAGCAGTCTGACAGCACACAGGCAATGGAGGGACTCCTGAGGTGATGGTGCAGAGGTGGGAAGAGAAGTCATTACTAGAGATGCTCTCGCTAGGATTGAATAGTTAAAAATGGAACTAAGCAAGGGAAGTTCCACCAAGCTGGACAACAGCTAAGGACAGTGGTGTGGCTGACCATCTCAAAGGTTGCACAGAGGTTAAGGAGGGATGATGCACCACGATCACAGTGAATGTCATTTGAGACTTTGATTTGGGATGTTCCAGTGCTATAGAAGGGGTTCAAACAGGGGATTGGGCGAAAGATGGGCACAGGTCTAGGGGCGACACATTCAAGGACTTTGGAGAGGAAAAGGTGGTTGGAGATGGGTGGAAATTTGCAAAGACAGAGGGGTCCAGAGTGAGTTATTTGAGAGAGGGGTGATGATGGTGGTTTTGAAATGGACAAATACAGTGCCTGAAGAGAGGGGACCATTTACAGTGTCAGCTAGCATGGGGACAGGAAGTAGTCTCTTGGATGAGATGGGCACGAGGCGATAAGTGAGAAACTAGATAGAGAAGGGGCTTCAGTGCTAACGTAGGATGGGGACTGGGGCAAGGTTTTGCTTGGTCAGCAAGGGGAAAGGGGGTGGGGGGGGAAGGGAAGCTGCAAAGGCACTGAATGGATGGTCTCTATCTTAGTGGTGAATAAATCCATGAGCTCCTCCCATTTCTCATCAGAGGTCAGGATGGAGGGTGCAGGGGAAAGAAGTTTGTGGGACCTTGCTGTGCGCAATTTGCCTGCAGCGTTTCCTAAATTACAACAGTGACTACATTTCAAAAAGTACTTCATTAGCTGTAAAGCGCTTTGGGACACCCTGAGATTGTGAAAAGCAATATATAAATGCAAGTCTTTCTTTCTTCCCTAAGACAGGGACACTGAAGTCAATTCCAGCACCTTTCACTGTGATTAGCTAACTTAGCACAGGCCAGGGATCAAACCTAGCATCTCCCAGTCTGTATTACTCAATTACAGATTGTCTTTATTGGCCAAGCCATCAAGAAACCTCTTTTTTGCTCTTCTAATCCAACTAGTATGTGGACCCCGAGATTACTCGAACAAAAAACTGAACAACAAAACATTCTGGAGCCAAGTTGAATGTCACTGTTGGTTGTGTTTTTCTCATTGACCTTTGAGTTCACATTGTAGACATGTTATACCAAGGAAGGCAAGCAGTCAAAGGCATAGAATGTCAGACGGCACATTAAATAGTTTTGCTCAATTTGCTTTTGGGGGCGGTGAGAAATATACGCAGAAGTGTCGAGTCAGTGCATCTGCTAATCTAGAAACAATTCCCTATTTACATATTCATCGGCACAAATGTCACACTGTCCTCTAATTCCAGGCATGCTAGGAAAATTTCACAGTTCATTATTCAAAATCACTTCAGTCTATCCACTTCAACACAACACCAAAACATTAGAACTATTAATTGCAAGGCTTCAAAAATAAAGGATTTAACAAATTAAAATTTGAGACAAGGATATTGATTTCTCAAACCAATGCATTGTAATGTCGACCCAGCGACTAGCATAGTTTCCTGGAGTTGAGCAACTCCAGGTCGGTTTTCAGGCCATTCCAAACTCACAACTCCCACTTGCTTTCAACAGAGTTAGTGTGGGACATGATATCCCGAGAGCAGCCTGGAATTAAGGAAACCCCAACAAGACGAGTCTCCATGGAGATGAGGAAAAAAAACAAAGACTATTTTTGTGCCTGTATTTTCCCCCAGCGTGTACTTTGAGCAAGAAGTGCTGTCCCCTTGACTTTCCGATCCTTTTAGTTGCTATACAAGAAACTATGCTCAATGAAAACGTTCTTTTTTTTTGTCCATTTCTGTCATCATTTAAAACGTTTTTTTTCTCAGGAGGATGTGCTGAAAACTGCTGAGATGGGAGGGTAGAGTTCTGGTCTAGCAGGTTTACTGAGTAACACAGCATGAGGGAGGACAATAGAACAAAATGGGACACTGGTTTAAACTGGTTAAAAGAAAACCACGTCACAGCAGGTAAAACTCGTTCATACTAAGAATGACCAACATTTGCAATGGTATTTTGGGCAGGATAATGGCGGCAAAAACCGGTGGTTCAATCAAGATTAGGTTAAATGACACGTTGGAAGGTTGGAGGGGGTGGTGGTCTATGCTTGGTTTTCCCTTTGAATGCAAGAGATAAGATGGGCTGAATGGCCTGACACGTCTGTATTTGACTTGCAATCTGATTTAAGATAGACTGCTGGTTGAATAACATCCCCAGGTTTATGACAGACTATCTTCCAAACTTACTCACCGGCCCAACTATTGACCTTCTTCAAACCAACAATCAGCATTGCACAATATTCACAAAACAAAAATGGACAGAATTAAGTGAATGCTTTATGTTAATGTTTTGTAACTTTTTTGATTTTTTAGAAAGGCCTAGATGTCGCGCATCTCTTCAATAATAAAGTCAATCAACATCTTATATTTATGGTACACTCATTTTTTTTTAAAAGAACGTACACATGCATAAACAGAGATGGCAACACTAATGGAAAGCACTAACAGACCGCCTGTCCCATTGTACTGCTGCTCTGAGTACAGCTCCCCTCCTAAAATGGAAATCAGTCACAAGAAAACACACAGCTTTTTGCTTGTTATGACCTTGTTAAAGTAAATCAACAGAAACGGAATTACTTGAGGAGGATAAATAAAAGCTAAGAGTTAGATCCAGCATTAATCAGCTCAATGAACGGGAAAATGTCTAAGCATCATCACTGCTTTTCGAGCTTACAAAATTTAAATCAGTCCTACAATCTACAGGCTTTTAAATCCCAGGCTTGGCATCTGCTAACCAGTTGATTTATTTCATCTTTTCAACCTCGATGATGTCCTGTAATATGGACCTTGGCCCTTCACCCGGGTTTCTCAATGGAACTAAGTCCCACTATTGCTGCATCCTGTACATCCTGCTCAACCCAATTTTTCTAACACGACTCTTTGCAACTAAGATTGCGCCTAATCCTGGATGAGCATAATTTAAATCAAGAGCAGAGATCATTCAATCAAGCTGAACCACTCAGCAGCTTTATAGTAAACAATATTGCAATGATTATTGATTCCAATAATCCACTTACGCTTCAAGGCCTATATTTCCCTTTTTATAAAAAAAAGAAAAATGCCCATTTTTCATTGCAATTTCCGACCTTCCAATGAAATCATGGGCAGACACAGTTTGCAAGGGGCGATTCTGGTACTCGATTTCATTAGCGGGGAAATAAAACTAACAATCAATTTATAACGGTGATCAGGTAAAGTATTTTAAGCAAGTGGACAGTGTCCTCGGCCCAACCATCTTCAGCTGCTTCATCAATGACCTGCCCTCCATCATAAGGTCAGAAATGGGGATGTTCGCTGATGATTGCACAGTGTTCAGTTCCGTTCGCAACCCCTCAGATAATGAAGCAGTCTGTGCCCACATGCAACAAGACCTGAACAACATCCAGGCTTGGGCTGATAAGTGGCAAGTAACATTCGCACCAGACAAGTGCCACGAAATGACCATCTCCAACAAGAGAGAGTCCAACCACCTCCCCCTTGACATTCAACGGCATTACCATCGCCAAATCCCCCACTATCAGCATCCTGGGGGTCACCATTGACCAGGAATTTAACTGGACCAGCCACATAAATACAGTGGCTACAAAAGCAGGTCAGGGGCTGGGCATTCTGTGGCGAGTGACTCACCACCTGACTCCCCAAAGCCTTTCCACCATCTACAAGGCACAAGTCAGGAGTGTGATGGAATACTCTCCACTTGCCTGGATGAGTGCAGCTCCAACAACACTCAAGAAGCAGACACCATCCAGAACAAAGCAGCCCACTTGTTTGGCATCCCATCAACCACCCTAAACATTCACTCCCTTCACCACCGGCGCACTGTGGCTGCAGTGTGCACCATCTACAGGATGCACTGCAGCAACTCGCCAAGGCTTCTTCGACAGCACCTCCCAAACCCGCAACCTCTACCACCTAGAAGGACAAGGGCAGCAGGCACAGGGGAAACATTTATTGCCCATCCCTAATTGCCCTTGAGATGGTGCACACACCATCCCGACTTGGAAATATATCACCGTTCCTTCATTGTCGCTGGGTCAAAATCCTGGAACTCCCTTCCGAACAGCACTGTGGGAGAACCTTCACCACAGGGACTGCAGTGGTTCAAGAAGGTGGCTCACCACCACCTTCTCAAGGGCAATTAGGGATGGGCATTAAATGCCGGCCTTGCCAGCAATGCCCACATCCCAAGAACGAATTAAAAAAAAATCCCCCATCCCTTATGCTGGTACAAATGTCAACAAGTCTGGTAATCCAGCTGTGGAATGGTCAACCTTTGTGAGGATGGTTCAACAGAGATTGAGAAACAGCCAGTTTTCAGACCAGGCCCTGTTTGTAACAGAACCTCTGTAACAAAGCGTTGAAAACAAATTTGTTGTCCGGGGAAGGCCATTCAGCACATGGCAGCACCAGTAGCATCTGCAATGCCGATCCTAGTTCCACCAGCCACAGGCATGGTAAGAGTAGCCTTCAGTGAATGCTCCTACTGCTGCCCTGGAGGCTTTCAGACCCAAACTCCAACAAGCAGTCACGGCCAGCTTCAACTCGCTTGGAGAATGATTGCAGGAAATTGTGA
Source organism: Heptranchias perlo (assembly GCF_035084215.1). Lineage (NCBI taxonomy): Eukaryota > Metazoa > Chordata > Chondrichthyes > Hexanchiformes > Hexanchidae > Heptranchias > Heptranchias perlo. The sequence goes on from NC_090344.1 coordinate 42,392,869, forward strand.
GAGATGGAAACAAAAATTGTTTTATTCCCCCCTCCCCCCACCACAACTTTCCTAAAGGCACTGACTTTTGCTGAGGTACAGTCTCAGGGCTAAGAGCAAATCATCTGTACCTTGCACAAATGGCCATTCTGCATACGTGAGCCTCAGCAAGTAAGTTTAGATGGGCTATTTAATGATGGAGGGAATTCCAGCCAAGCCGAATAACGTCCTCACTCGATAGCCACATATGCTCACCTTCCAGTGGGGACCACTATCTAAGAGCAGGAGCAGGACCCTTGACTGATCGTTTCCCCCTTCCCAGCCCAGGACATTGGGGCATATTGTAGCCCCTCACCCCTACTGTATGGGCTGCGATCATCCAAATTCGCATAGACCAGAGATCAATCCTCAAATCTTGTTCTTTTCATTGGGCTTTGATGGAAATGGTTCATGTACAATCAGAACATGCTTCATAAGAATCTGTAATCTCCCAAAAAAATCTGCTGTCAGAGGCGTATTTCTTTTGAAAGATCAATTGCTTTTTTTTTGTTGTTGTATTCATCAAGATGAGAGATCTTAGTGTTGGAGAATTTCAGGCAGTGTCTGCATCAAATGCTCTCAAATCAGCGAGATACAGAGTGAAGCCCCTTTACTCAAGAGGGCAAATCCAATTGCATCAGTGTAGCATGTTTCCTATTCGCCACACCAGCCATCCTGGTACTTCTCTGAGCAAGACTGCCGATAAGTGCCAAAAAAGAAGGCAATTTTGCGCTGTGGGCCCATACCCACTAGCAAGTGGATTGAGAGTGCTGAGTCCCATATCCCGAAGCAAAGCCACAGCCAGCTGAGGGAGGAAAAATTAATTCCACGAGCATGGGTTGGATTTGAACCCGATTACAGAGATGGGAGGCCGGTATCCAACCCTCTGCACCATCCAGTTCCTCATCAACATGCCATACAAAACAGAATTGGACACTCCTGGCAGACAAACTCTTGCTGGCCTGGCCCTGGCCTCTGCAGATGACATGAGGCAGCTGGAAAACCTATCATCACTCAGAAATCCTTGTTTGGCTCCCTCTACGGAACCAAACTAATTTTGAAAGAGGAAGTCGGGTTAGGAGTTTGGTGGAATTATTTTATGGGCACTACGTGAAACATTCAGCCGAACTGTGCCCCTTCCATTTCCCCCCCTGCCCCCCGCTTTCCCCCCTTCCCCTTCCTCCCCAGTACTTCGAATTTCCAACACCTGGCAGTTTTCTTTTTATCTCTCTGAAGTAAGATTTCTGCAGTGAACGACACGATTGAGCGGCCGGCAATCAACGTCGTTTTACCAAATAAAAACATGAGAAAAAGCATTTCATTCTTATGACAACTAATCATCTCTCTCACTTAATTTAAGAGCCTCTGGAACAACCAAACAGGAACAAGACTGGGATCAAATTCAGCAACTTAAATGATTTGACAGATCATCGATTTGGTTCATAGAGAAACAGGGGTGAGCCAATTATCCACAAACTTCTCTCCATGGCTTGGGCATGCTGTTGACCAGACTTGCATTGTAAAAGCACTTCTACTGAAAAGATCCCAGCAGGTTTGCTTCAAGCTGCCAGTTTGCGTTGGAGCTCAACACACTTAACTCACTTTTGGCCGAAGGACTTTGGTTCAGCTTCAGTGGTAATGCAACTTAACACCAATCCAATCATATTCATGCGCTCATTGTACTCAGTCAATGCTTTACACCTCAAGGTGCAGCAGGGCTAAAATAGTGTTGCACATCATGGGCACACTGGAAGGGTTCCCATCAGCAAACTCAAGTGGCTTATTGCACAGTTCCTCAGATGTTTTGCTAGTTAATTTATATTTTTTGACAACTTTAGTTATAATTATTTTTACCAAATGAGTTTCCTCCCCTCCTCTCCTCTCCTGAAAGCAGGAATTTTTGCTGAGGTTTAGGTTCCAGGGGTGCCAGCTATCCTTAAGTGCCTCACCCACTCTTTTGATGTGTGCCTAGGTGGCAGGTGTACGCAGGCTATTCTACCACAGAGGGCATGATCGCTAAGTCAAATCTGGTCCTCATCCAACTTGCACTTTCCAGCAGGGGTCGTTGGTTAGTGACCAAGAGCTGGCTGACTTTTCCCCTCCGCAGCCCAGAGATCCTGAGGCCAATTATAGCCCTCCAGTTGCTGTTCTCCCAGAGACCAGCGAACAAGACATAGACCAGGGACTGAACCTGAAGCCTCTCGGTTTGCATAGCTTAGTACTACACCAGGTGGTGCCTTTATCTATTAAGGCAGTGGGTCAAGTGGGACACACCCCACTGGTGGGTATGGCGAGGGGCTCGAACTGCCATCTTCACTGCACAGATGTTGGTTCTCTGCGAGCAGCAATCCTGTTATTCTCACTCGGGCTCAGACTTGCTGCTTGATGAAGTATAGAGTTGGAAAATATTCTTCATACCCACACGAGCATATTTATTAACAGGGCAAAAAAATAAACCCGATGCCTTTCATACACGGTGTGCAGTATACAAGGTGCTGGGTGCACGGTACAAAGTGATAGCAAGGGAGCTTAACAAAGTACAGAGCTTTACAAATGGCCACAGGGACTGATTCTGAGCGGTCTCAGCTATGTTGGGGTGTGCAGCTATCATTGCACCACCATGGATTATGCATTACCATAGGTGAGGTTAAGTTGCAGGGCTATGGGGAAAGAGCAGGGGAGTGAGACTAATTGGACAGTTCTTTCAAAGAGCCAGCACAGACACGAAGGGCTGAATGGCCTCCTGTTGTGCTGTATGATTCTATGATCCTAAGAGTATCCCTCCTACATGGTGCTGAAGCTACCTGGGAAATTTACTAACATGCTGGCCAGTCACTTCCACTAGACAACGAGCGGCAACCACATTTTGAACAAAATTTGCCCCATTTTGAAAGGAAAAACCTTTTGCTTTCCACCTCCGTGTGTGTTTTTAAAAAAATATTTTGTTGCAACATGGAGTGCTGATGATCTCATCGATGGAGCTCGTGCGGAACAGCCACAATATAGAAGTACACAAGGCATCCTGCTCCCTTTTAAAATAACCTATCAACGTAGAACAATTGCATGGCGGAATCTCACATCAGCTTCGATCAATTGTGCAATTCAAATCTCAATCACTGCCTGAACGACAGAGGCACGGATGATTGCATCTGAATCTACTATCAAGCTGTAATGGTGCATCATAAAACTGTAATCTTTCTCTGGGTTCACACAAAGCAAAACCATTTGAGTTTGGTCCATGATTCAACGTCACTTAAATTAGTAAATAAGTTAATGGCTCGCAACATTTTTTAAGTTAGCTGTTGGTCAGAGTTATTGGACCAGCACACTGAGAAATATAACTAAAACAAAAGCAATGTTCATCTAAAAAGGAAAAAGAAAGACTTGTATTTCTATAGTGCCTAACAGCCAATGAAATACTTTTGAAGTGCAGTCATTGCTGTAAAGGAAGTCAAGCCTTATTAGTTCTTGAAAACAGTGCAGCATCAGCTGTAACCTGATCCTGGGGATTAGGCACATCAAGCTACAAGGAGAGACTAGGAAGGTGAGACTGTTTATTCTGGAGAAAAGATTCAGGGGAGATCTCATTGAGGTTGTCAGTATTCCAGACTGAAATTGTATAAGCTTTCTGATATAACCACAAACTGTAACCAAAGGTCACAGATACAAGCTCGGAAGAGGGAAGGTGAATAAACAGTTTAGATTTAAGCACTTTACACAGAGAGTGCTAAAGATCAGACTGCCCAGGGAGACAGTGGAGAAGAATATTGACAGAAAATTCAAGATGGAGCTGGATAGTTCTTTGGTTGAAAAGAATAGGAGAACAGATGAGATTATTAAAAGGAGTGGATTTTTTTGTTCTATCAAATACACTTTAAGTAAAAATTCAGTAACAGGAAAATATAAAAGAGGCACAGCATTTGAGGGTTAATTGAACAGATTCAAGACATCTGAGTTAGAAGGAAGGCATATCCCATATCAACATGAGGTAGATGAAGATCTAACCAAGGCCTCTGAGGGAGGTCAGTAAAGAACAATGGTGTTGATAAGATTAGTTTGGCAAATGCATTACAGTCCCAGTTAATATGTGGTTGAATTTGTTGCAACCAAAGCAACAGTACTCTTAAAGGCATAGTCATTCCTGGATTTGTTGAAATGCTTATCTTTGGCTCATCCTGAACCCATCTTTAAGAGTTTCAGGAGTCAAAAAATGACCAGTTAGGTTTTATGTCCATTATAAAAGAGTTTTCAAGAACAGAAAAAGATCATTAGGCCCAATAAATCCATTTCTTTTTTAAATATCAAAACCACTTAGCCACCTGCTCACCATAGTTAGGCAAGAGGATCAAGTTGAAGTCGTTCAGACCAATTCAGATTTTGGACGTGGGCTGCGTATTCTTTTAAAAAGAGAGTGGGTACCTAAAACTGATCTGACTCTCCCATACTTATTTCCCTGGTAGCAGCTGTTCTCATCAGCATGGCTGAGCTCAGAAACCTGGGCAAATCAAACTTGGGTCCCCCAGCTCCATTGCGGCTCACAGTCCTGCCCAACACATGCCCCTAAAACGTCGATTCAACTCCAGTGATTTGCTGTTAGAAGCAGAATCTTAATTTTACGAAGAGAGAGTCTGAAGGTCATAGGTTATGACACCATATGCTAGCATTCAGTTTGTTTCCTTTACAGAGATCAGTCAGGCACCATTGGCAGCATACTTGACTGGATCATAAGGTCATGGGTTTGAGCTTCATACCTGGAGTATCAGCTCATCATCTAAGTTAAAACTCCAGTGGTATTACGGAGGGAGTGCTCCATTGCCCGTCAGATAATATGGTAAACCAAGGCCCCATCTGCTTGTTCTAGTGGTTTAAGCAAAGGTTGAAGATCCACTGGCACGATTCAAATGAGAGGAGGGAGGTCTCCATATATCCTGGACAATGATTCTCTCCTAACTGCTATAATCTCATTACTGTTTGTGGCATCTTACTGCGTGTGTCTACTTAACAGTCACCACAAAGCAATTCATTGCAATTCTGACATGGTAATGTATTACACAAATGTAAGTCTCTGTTTCCAAGTAGTAATGTAGTGATTAGGACAAGAAGCAGCTTTCTGAACAATCTTTCTGGGCAGCCATGCGAATTTGAAGTATTTGTACAATCAACCTCATTTATTTCAGAGCAAAAACTCATTTTGTTGACTTTATACCACATCAGAAATGTGCATGGCCAGAATTCCAACAGAACAGGCAAGGAATGAACCGTAGAGTCAATTGTTAACCCATCAAGCAGAAAAACAAAAGTAATCCTTTCCTTGCTTTGGTATAATAACTGTCAGCAAATAGGCTCTGCCTAATTTAATTAAAATAATCGATTTGTGTTGATACACGGTCCAAGTCGATGATCCTGATGAGCTGTTTCAGTATTTAGGTGTACTCGTCTGGCTAATGTTTACAGCTGTAGCCTCGTCAGTCCTGATCTTTGATACAAATGACCCCCGAGTTGGCTGCAACTTTAGCATTGTCACAAAGTGGGTTTTCCCTTCAGTAACACAGAAGCTGCAACATAGTTCGAAAATCAGATCACAACCCAAGCGGAGCAGTGGAATAGCCTCCAAGGAGGCAGTCTCAAACCACTTGGATTTATCTGGAGCAGAATTCCAATATAGTGTCGAAGCTGCCTTATAACATGCTCAGGGGTCCCTTGGACCTCTTTGATACCATAAGCTTGACCCGAACCCAAGGCTTTTTGTTCCCGAGTGCATTCAGAATATGGATGATCCCACCAGCACTCGCAATATGTTTAAAATCTAACAGCAGGGAGCAGAAAGCACACACGCACAGCTCTGTCCTAAACCTGACAGTCCCAATCATAGGCAAGCATTGGACAGAAATAAGCATAGTCGAGTCTCAATAGCCAGGATCATTTAAAATCAGAGGCTCTTACACCATACCTTTAGGTCAAGACCAGATTGCAGGACTTTGCTGCACCTTAAAGAAGATCATCGTAGACATGGGATGGAAACAAGTAGAGTCAAGATTTAGTGTCCAATATGATCTAAAAATGAGAGAGCCATTTCTCTACTAATTACTGTGACACCAGCACATCTATGTGCGAAGCAGAGAATAATACTTTTCAACATTTGGCAACATCACTGATTTGGTTTTGCTTACTATCTGGTTATTAACAGCAAAGACTTGCTTTCCTGACAGAATGATTGTGCTTTCAATGGGTGAACACTGGTGCTTTTCTCCTCTATTAAGCAAACATGGACATTATGACAACCACCAATTGCTATATTTCCCTCTCTTTGCTGTATGCCGCACAAAAATATTTTTTGAAAGATTTACTGCTGTGTATTCGGTTAGTAATGAATTTTCCCAGCTCATATACCTCCCTCTGAGCATCCGAGCCACCACAGGAGGTAACCCATAGAATTTCCAACAAAATTGGCATTGCCTATCTGGTTATGGATTGCAATGGCATACTGTGAAATGCAATATTTGCTGCCTAATTATCTTGACTCCAGAAAAGCTTAGGCCGACATATTGTTCATTGGGCTTAATGAAGCAAAATTGCCCTGTGACATTATCCAAAATCAAAGTCATGAATCATAACTTCCTACCTACTCTAATTCACCCATTTCTAAAGGGCAATCTTCAGACAAGGCTTAGTGATGTTGGAGGACAAAGAGCAGGAGCAGGGGATATTGGCTTTAAGAATACATCTCAACAACCAAGCGACATAACTGAGCCAGAAAATAAGATGAACATTTGATTTCATGAATTATTGACTAAAAGATGGTGAATAACATCTGTTACAAGGTCCCTGAAAAAACAACTGAAGGAATCCAACAACAGAAGGAAGCCAGCACTTGTACCCTCAACGTCTCCACCCCTACCTTTGTCACATTAATACATCAGGAGGCAGAGTGTATTCTAAGACCTCAAGTCACTTGACAAAGTTAAGGATGTTGTGCAAACTGGTTTCCACTAGCTGCATATTGACTCAACATTCTTGTGTCCAAGATGGCCTGGTACATTTGAAGAAAGAGTGGTGTGCCCCACTTGTTCTGCAGATACTGGTTTGACATCAACTTGTACGAGCACCTTCAAAACTATTCTCCAGTAAGAGAAGGTGAAGCTGTGTGGGGATTGCTTACAGGCAGCCCAATGCTAATGAATACTAACGTTAAACAACTAATGGCGCACTCAGTTTTTTGCTCAGAAAAAGGTTTCAAGAACTTTTTAAAAGACCACATTGTCCCAACTGTAGTTATACTGCAGCTGGTGCAAGACTTCTGTTAAACCTAATCATGCTGAGATTTCTGCAATTTTCTTGAAGGTTCTACATTTATTCAATACATATTTCTCGATGAAGTAATTCAGTTCTAGAACTAGTCCATGTCACAGTAGATATATGTTGAACACAAAATGTGTGCCAAGTTTATGACAATGAATCAAAAGGCAATGAACCTCAAAAGAGAACTTGTACCACTCAAAAAGAAACATAATACAGAAAATGTCAATTTGATTGGGTTTAAGCTGCAGTAATTCTGCTGCAAAGCAGTTTCACACAAGGAAAATATACAGTATAAATCATGTCAGGTTGGCAATAGTGCACTGGAATAGAAAAATCAGCCGCCCCCACACTTGTCCAGGCAGCAGTATAATGCCGGCTTCCCGCAGTACAGTTGCAAAGAAGGATGTCTGTTGAATGTGGCAACAGCATGAAGCCAGGACCATTATAAAGATCTCCTAGCAAAATTCAACTGGTCATCCTCCTGACACTTCAATAGTATACACATGTCCTGTATCACATCTATCTTCACAACTTTGAGGAAATCCAACTCAACAGAGCGATGGAATAACTTTAGGCTATGTGACCACTCTGTACTCAAAGCCAGCCTGCTGTCACAACTATGCTTGCACTATAGCTTCGCTCTTTGTCAGATCCAGCCCCAAGTCACCAGTCATTAGTTTAAACTGAACCTGAATGGATTACTACCTAACAAAGTGGTAAGTGGTACTAAGCCACATTGAAAGTACCATACCTGCCAAACGAGGGCTTCCTATCTTGACACAACAATGCATAATTTTAACATCCACCTTCCTGGGAGGAGAGGATGTGGTTGAGCAAGATCTTAACATTTGAAGAAAATTGTAATTACAAGTGTGAACTGTAAATTACACACACGTGTATGCACATGCATATAAAAAACATTGATAGATCCATATAAATTTACAGCACAGAGACTATTCAGCCCACTGTGTCTGTGCTAGCTGTTAGCTAGAGCAATCCAAAACTAATCCCACTATCCTGCGCTCTCTCTATAGACCAGCATATTCCTCTGCTTCAAATGTTCAGCCACTTTTCTTTTGAAAGATGTAGTGGCCTCTCCATCAACTATTTCTTGTGGTGAAGTATTCCATGCTCCAACAAAACTTTGCATTAAGACATTTCTCCTAAACTCTCTCCATGCCAATTTTAAATTGGTGCTCATCACTGACTCCCCAATCAAACATTCCCCAATCTTTCACTATTCAGTCTACCAAAAATCTCCATTAAATCTCCTCCGGCTTTTCTGCTCCAGTAGAAATAGTCCCACTTTCATAAATGTCTTCTCACAATTAAAGTTTCTTATCCCCGGCATCATCCTGGTGAATTTATGCTACCCATGCTTAATGGCTTTAAGGTCCTTTGTACAATGGGATGCCCAAAACTGTGCACAGTACTCTAACTGTGACCTAACCATTTCCTTGCACAAATTTATGATGACCTCTTTGTTTTCGTGTTCCACGCCTCTATTTATTAAACCCAAAATACTATTGGCCCTTTTTAAGGCTTTATCTCTCTGCACCTTTCAAAGGATTATGTATCTGAACTCCTAGGTCTCTTTGTTCTTTCACACCATTCAGTATCTCTTCATTGAATGTATACTCTCATTCCTCCCAAAATGCATGAAGTCACATTCTTTGGCATCAAACTGCATCAATCTCCCAGAGTCTTTTAAGGCCCTCCAGCTGCTGGGTGTGTTTGAATGCCACACATGCATTAATAAGCCAGTCAACCAAAGCATTTTTGTACTTACGTTTGAGCTCCAGGAGACAAATGCACAGAGAGACCCATAACTTAAGAGGCCCATCGGTCCCCTTTTTACTGCGGTTGTGTTAATCCGGTCCCTGTTGGAGTGCCAGCAGCAAGAGGGCTGCACTTCCCATGCCTCAGACCTCTGCTTGGGAACTCTAGAAACACTGGATCTTAAGGGCTGACGACCCTGCTTTCGAAATCTTGGTGTGTCAGCAGAAGTGCTGACTTAACCTGGTGGCATGCAAAGTTTTTTCAAAAATCAGAGTGAGCCATTGGGCTGCTCAAACTTTTAAAAAATTGTTGAAACCCTGGCTTTGAACATTCAAATTGAATAGGCATTGAGAAGCTGGTGATTGTATTGTCTCTTGGACAGGAAGTAACTCACGAGCTGACAGGCCTACCAACTCTGCATCACATCTACAGGTACCAGACTGCCACCTCTCGTCATCTGATCCAAAACTATAATCAGTTGATTTAAGGTTGGCTTGCCCTTCAGTCCTGCCTATGAACTGTAAGTCAGCAATGAGCACTGGTCTGTGGAATTGACTGATGTAATCAATTTCAGAGAGTCATTTGGACACTGTTCAAACTACAGACACTTTCTCCTTCACTGAAAGGTATTAAGGAGGAATCTCCTCTGCTACACATTTACACATCCAACCCACCACCAGCCAAATGAAGATGGAACCCTATCTTGATGCCTCAAAGCCACAACACATTGAGAATGGGGCGATCTCACCTCCCCTTCATCTTTTGCCAACTCTGGGAGGTTTGCTTCATTATAATGAGCAGGACAGGAAAGTTGTCACACAGAGGTAGTCTTGCAGGGAAATATACACCAAGCCCCTCAAATACCTCCCAACATGGTTCCACTGGAAAATACATATTGATGTCCCCTCCAAACTTATCTCTCGTTGATTAATGGATTGTCACGCATTGGACAGAATTGCTCTAGTTCTAAACAAAGCGGCCTTCTGTAATTAGAATTAATGCTGCACTGAAGGAGTCAGAGGTTCAAAGCGAGGTTAATGCAGGTCACCTCATGATGAGCGAACCAAATGGCATGACTTGGTGAGCGGAATTCTCTTGGTACATGAATCCATTCATCACGACTGACGTGGAGACACGCAGTAACTACATCAACAGCAGAGTCACCGTCCCTGTTGGGTCTGTCAGACCTCGTCAGACCTCGTACATTTGTTGAATGCTCAATAGAGGGAGTTAGTTTAGCAAAGGTGTTCTCTCTCTCTCTCTCTCTCTCCTCCAAATCAAAGATTTGCAGATGATCTTTCAAGCAAAGCCACGAGCAGTTTGCATTTTTGCAGTCTGATCGCAGACGCATCAACGGGGAGTGTTTGCCAGGCTTCAGTCGCGGGAACTACAATCTTTTGGGAAATTCTGGTTTATCACTGTGACCGACCGCGATTTGTTGCCTGAGCTCATCGTGAAGAGTTGGATAATTCAGTGCAAAGAATGTAAGTAAGCAGTTCCCGCACACCGAATAAGACCTAAGATTATTGACTCCGCCGATTTTAAAGACAAAAAATAACAAACAGTTGCGTTCTTTAATTTCTAACATTTTAAAGGGACAATTACAATTAGCAGTAAAAATCAATTCCAATTAACGGCGATGTGACAGCTTTTCTCCTTCTGACAAGATCTATTCTATTTTCTGATTCTGAAAGGGGTTTGCAAAAGTTAACCATTTCAGGAGCCTGCATTCTTTCTGTAACAATCCGACACGATCTGTTTGCTGCAAAACATTGTTCAAAATGTTTCTTTCCCTCTCTCTCTCTCTCTCTCCCACGCTCCCGTGGAGTCCCTGTAGTCATTTCCTCCCCATCAGTCTCCCAATCTCCAGAATGTGCCCCTTCTAAATAGACACATCCAATCTGGGACTGTTAGATGAGGACAATGAATGTGAAATTTAATCGAGATTGACAGGTCGGTAGGCAGAGGTTTGTTTGCGAGGGGAAAAAGCAAACGCTTTGAAGTCTTGGTTGGAAGTGTTCAGTTGTGTAGCCCTGACGTTCACTCAACTCCTGATTCAATGTTGTATACTCTTCTCTCCACAGGTCTTCGCGATTGTTGCTGGGAGAGATAAGCTGCAGACTGAACCCGAAGATTTCTTGCCAAGGCATCAGGGATCGTCTCGCCATTTGGATCTCCAACACCAGTGAAGAGCAAATCCCATTGAGAAGTTAGACTGCTCCTCAGCTGAACTGTACAACTAGACAGTGGGAGTTACTTTGGTTGCAGGGACGTTTCAGATAAGGCGAGATCGCCCCAATCTCCAACAAAAAATAAATAAAATGGGGTTCCTTTCTGAAAATAAGACATCGGTGCTGATTCTGAATTGTTCCACTTGCAATTACCCCGGCAACGCGACCAGAGCAGTCGTTTTAGGCATCGTGCTTGGGTTTTTCATTCTATTTGCAATTCTAGGCAACATATTAGTTATACTATCCGTGGTCTGTCACAGGCACCTCCAGACAGTCACCAATTATTTCATAATCAATCTCGCCATTGCAGATCTCCTCCTGAGCTGCACCGTGCTGCCCTTCTCTGCCATCTTGGAAATCCTTGGTCACTGGGCATTTGGTAGAATCTTCTGCAATATTTGGGCAGCAATGGATGTCCTTTGTTCCACCGCTTCCATCATGAGCCTGTGCGTTATATCCATCGACCGGTACATCGGAGTCAGCTATCCCTTGAGACACGCGACCATTATGACTGAGAGGAGGGGGCTGTTGACCCTGGTGGTGGTTTGGGTGCTCGCCCTGGTTATATCAGTTGGTCCATTGTTTGGCTGGAAGGAGCCCCCACCAGAAGACGAAACCATCTGCAAAATCACCGAAGAACCTGGCTACGTCTTATTTTCCGCCTTTGGGTCATTCTACGTCCCGTTGACCATCATCCTCCTCATGTACTGCAGAGTCTACATCGTGGCCAAGAGAGAAACCAAAAGTTTGAAAGCTGGGGAGAAGAGAGAGAGGTCACATACGGACGAAGTGACATTACGGATCCACCGCAAAAACACGCAAGAAAATAGTTCTCCTCGACTTTCTGAACACAACTCCAAAAACAAAGGAAATCAACTTCGGACTCACTTCTCAGTATTACTCCTCAAGTTTTCTCGGGAGAAGAAAGCCGCCAAGACACTGGGAATAGTAGTGGGAGGCTTCATACTCTGTTGGCTCCCATTCTTTGTCGTTCTACCACTAGGTAAGGACCAATTTTGTTGAAGGGTCAAATATTTAGCTGTTGGGTGGTTGAGTAAATATTGAAGCTCGTCTATTTTTTTTTAAAGTTAGTTGACTATTGCAAACATAGGGGGAAATTGCACGTTTCTCTCACGTCACCTTGAGATGCCGATCCAATGTGTCCAAATACTGCATTCTTATCGTTATTAGATAACGCGTCTGTTTATGCACATCGTGCCGTAAATTCATGAAAAGTTTGATACCCGTGACCTTATTAGACCTTGCAAGACGAGGAGGCAGAAAGCACCCAATATTTATAATCGTTTTAAAATTGTGGCAAACTGTTTGTCTGTCAGGAGCGCCAGACACGCCAAACGGGAAGATACAGCAAGATCATTTAAACAATATCCAAGCATCGTTTAAATAAACTGTGATGAAAACTAGCATTTAAAGGCGTTGGAAAATTGAGCAATTTCGGTGAGGCACCAATTAGCAGTTGACTTATTAATATCCAATACAAAATACAAACTGAATGGTCAGCAAAAGTGAACATGGCTTCATTTTCAGACTTGCACCTCTCAATTTCAAGATTAAAAAAACTTCTGAATAAATAAGTTTCCATAACCTGACAAACTAAGAAAATATTAACAAATACAGTTATAGAACAAAAAGTACAAAGTGACTGTTCAAAACAAAGGGAGGGCAACAATGACTAAAAACAAATTAAATTGCCTGTACAGCAATGTGCACAGCATCCGAAACAAAACAGGGGAACTGGAGGTAATAACTCAAAGCGAGGAGCCAGGTGTAGGAGGGATAACAGAAACATGGTTTCATAAGGAACAGGACTGGCAGTTCAATATTGCAGGATATAATGTATTTAGAAAGGAGAGGGAAGGAAGAATAGGGGTGGGGCTGCTGTACTAATTAGAGACAACATAATGGCAATAGAAAATAGGGACATAAGTAATTAAAATAGAAACAGAATCCATATGGATTAAGGCAGCGGGATAAGAAGGGATCGATCACGTTAATAAGTATATTCTACAGACCATCTGGTAGTGGAAGGTGAAATAAGTAAACAAATCTACAAAATGAGTTTAAAAAAATAATAATCATGGGCGATTTCAACCACCCCCAATAAACTGGCAAGAGGTAAGGAAAGGAGAACAGGGAATAGATTTTCTACAGTGTGTACATGACTCCTTTCTTACCCAGTAAGTGAGAAGCCCAACAAGAGAGGAATCACTGTTGGATCAAGTGATGGGAAATGAACGAAAACAGATAAGAGAAGTAAGCATATGGGAACATCTAGGCAATAGCGATCATAACATAATAAAGTTAAAATAATGATTGAGAAAGACATAAGTAAGACAAAGACCCAAGTAATAGATTGGAAAAAAGTTAATTGTGAGGGAAAGCGAATGGAACTAGGACAGGTAAACTGTAAAAAAAATTGACAGACAAAGAAATAGAACAGCAGTGGACAATATTTAAAACAGTGATCAATAAAGTTCAGAAGTCTATTCCTCTAAAAAGCAAGAACAAACTAACCAATAATGAAACACCATGGATGAATAAAGAGATGCGGGTAAAATTGAAACTAAAGAAAAAGGCATACTCTAAGTACATAGACAATAAAGGAGAGGATGACAAAAGGGAATATGAAGAGGTTAGGAAAGAAGTCTAAAAACAATTAGGAAAGCAAAAAGGAACTATAATATTAAATTATCAAGGAATATTAAAAAAAATAGTAAAGTATTATACAGACACATGAATAAAAAAATAAAAATCAGAATAGGGATAGGGCCACTAAGGGATACACACGGTAAACTCACAGGTAACAACAGCGAAATGGCAGAAATATTAAATAGTTACTTTGCCTCTGTATTTACAATGGAGACCAATAAGATGGGCAGGACAGTAGAAGAAGAGATTGAAAAAGATATTAAAACATTTAAGATAGAAAGGGGGGAGTAAATTGATAAAGTAATCAAACTTAGGAAGGATAAGACCCCTGGTCCAGATGGATTGCATCCGCAAATGTTAAAAGAAGTTAGGGAGGAGATAGCAGAAGCAATATTACATATATATAAAAAATCACCAGAAAGGGGAATAGTGCCAGAGGACTGGCAGACAGCTAGTGTTATTCCTATATTTAAAAAGGGAGATAGAACAAGTCCAGGGAACTATAAATCAGTTAGCTTAATGTCGGTGGTAGGAAAGATAATGGAATCTTTACTCATAGATGTAATAGAAATACACCTAAAGAACAAAAATATAATAAAGAATAGTCAGCATGGATTTCAGAAGGGAAGGCCATGCTTGACCAACCTTACTGAATTCTTTGAAGAAGTTACAGAAAGTGTAGCAAGGGTAATGCTGTAGATGTAATATATTTAGATTTTCAAAAGGCCTTCGATAAGGTACCACATTGTAGATTCATGGTTAAGGTCAGAGCATGTGGAGTCAGGGGACAGGTCGCAGAATGGATAGCAAGTTGGCTACAAAACAGAAAACACAGAGTAGGGGTTAAGGGTAGCTACTGAGACTGGCAAAAGGTAGGAAGTGGTGTTCCATAGGGATCGGTGCTGGGACCACTGTTGTTCACAATTTACATTAACGATTTAGATTCGGGAATCGGAAGTACAATTTCAAAATTTGCAGATGACACCAAATTGGGGGGTGTAGTTAAATAAAAATGTGTCAAATTACAAGAGGGCACTAATAAACTAGCAGAATGGACTTGTAATTGTTAAATGAATTTCAATACAGATAAGCGTGAGGTGGTGCATTTTGGTAGGATGAATAAAGAGGCCACATACTGCTTGGATAAGAAGAGTCTCAACAGGATGGAGGAGCAAAGGGGCCTCAGGGTACAGATACACAAATTGCTAAAAGTAGCGACGCAGGTTAATAAGGCCATAAAAAAGGCAAATCAGGCACTAGGTTCATTTCTAGAGGAACAGAATTGAAAAGAAAAGAAGTTATGTTAAACTTGCAAAGAACCTTGGTTAGACCGCACTTGGAGTATTGTGAACAGTTCTGGTCTCCATATTATAGAAAGGATACAGAGGCATTGGAGAGGGTGGAAAAAAGATTCACAAGGATTATACCAGAATTGAGAGGGTATCCTTATCAGGAAAGGATGAACAGGCTGGGACTCTTTACTCCAGAAAAGAGAAGGCTGAGGAGTGACCTGATGGAGGTCTTTAAGATAACGATAGGGTTTGATAGGGTAGTCGTAGAGAAAATGTTTCCACGTGGGGAGACCAAAATTAGAGGTCATAAATATAAAATAGTTGGTAATAAATTCAATAGGAATATCAGGAGAAACTTCTTTAAGTGATAAGAATGTGGAACCTGCTATCACAAGGAGTAGTTGAAGCAAATAGCATAGATGCATTTAAGGGGAAGCTAGGTAAGCACATAAGGGGAATAGAATAGAAGGGTATCCTGATAGGGTTAGATGAAGTAGGGAGGAAGGAGCCTCGTGTGGAACATAAACATTGACACAGACCAGTTGGGCAGAATGGCCTGTTTCTGTGCTGTAGTTTTGATGTAACTCGATGTAATTCGATATTGTAAAGCCATTTGTTCCACCAAGATCGCGGCTTCCTTGTCTTTAAATAAAAACAGCAACGTTTTAGTCTACAGATTCTGAGATCCATTCTGCAGTACCAAAAAAACATCCTCCATGAGTCTAGATATAAATTAAAACTGCCAATGGTGGAACTATGAATTAAGAACAGAAAATGCTAGCAATACACAGGTCAGTCATATCTGCAGAGAAAAGACAAGTTAAGGTCTTACATCAGTCTGACAAAGGATATTTTCCAGCTCTTACTTTTCCTTATTTTGGCTTGGTCACTTAAACTGCACTGATGAGAAAGGTTGCATTTTTAGAAATTAATAAACTAATGTCAAGAGGGGAGGCCCATAGTGCAAGCACCACCAAGGGTGGGAAAAGAAGAATGGAGGCCCAGGTAAATCAGAAAGTCATGGTACAGTGATACTGTAGGAAGACATAGCGAACCAAGGGTTGCAACAGCTTGGAGATTCTGGGAAAGAATGAGTGTAGCAATGATAGAATGTAGCAGATGGTGGATGAGTTTCGATTTCAACATAGTGAGGATACAAAGTGGGTACAGTGGTGTAGTTTGAGCTTAGGAGAGATAAGTGCAGAAAAGCATTGGTGTGAGAGGGAAAGAGAGAACACTTGGAGGATGGAGGAGAGGAATTTGAAAATCAGGAAATGAAAACAGAACTGATTAAAACAGAAAGAGAGAAGAACCCCACAGATAAAGCTCTGGAGTACAGATAGGCTGACTAATGGTACAAATAAGCAGATAATGGGTTTAATGATCTGGAACACAACACATCTGCTGTAGTAAAGTGAATTTCATCTTCATTCATAAAAAGAACTTGTTCAAATGCTTTTGAAGAGAAGGGTGTGGGCACATATTCCCCTGGGTGTTAATTTTACTGGGAAAAAAACACCAGTAGAATGTGGCAATGGAGTTTTCATTCATTTCTACAATTACCGAGTCTTGGCACGATCCTAAATGCATGAAAGTTTTTTTTAAGTGTTATTATGTTTTCAATGAAGGCCAAAAGGAGAGAAAATTGTGCAACATTACAGTACATAAAAAAGAAAAAGTGAGTTTTTAATGCAAACTTGGAACTGCAGTCATGGAATGGGTACAGTGAAGATTACTAAACTGTTACCAAGCGAGAGATATTATTAAGAAAGGCTTGAAAAAATTAAGGCTTTTCATCTGGAACAGAGCAAGCTAACAGGAAGAATGAATTGCAATTTTCAAAATGATAGCAGATGTTGAAAGGGTGAAAGATAGGTTAATCAATCAGTAACAAGGATCATCACAATAAGCAAAGAGAGAATCATAGAGAGTTACGGCACAGAAGGAGGCCATTCAGCCCATCGTGTCCGTGCCGGCCAAAAAAGAGCTATCCAGCTTAAACCCACTTTCCAGCACCTGGTCTGTAGCCCTGTAGGTTACAGCACTTCAGGTGCACATCCAAGTACTTTTTAAATGAGTTGAGGGTTTCTGCCTTTACCACCCTTTCAGGCTGTGAGTTCCAGACCCCCACCAACCTCTGGGTGAAAACATTTCTCCTCAGCTCCCCTCTAATCCTTCTACCAATTACTTTAAATCTATGCCCCCTGGTCACTGACCCCTCTGCTAAGAGAATTAGGTTCTCCCTATTCATTCTATCTAGTTCTGTCATAATTTTATATATCTCAATTAAATCTCCCCTCAGCCTCCTCTGTTCCAAAGAAAACAACCCCAGCCTCTCCAATCTTTTCTCATAGCTAAAATTCTCCAGCCCTGGCAACATCCTCGCAAATCTCCTCTGTACCCTCTCTAGTGCAATCACATCTTTCCTGGTGACCAGAACTGTACGCAGTACTCAAGCTGTGGCCTAACCAGTTTTTTATACAGTTCCAGCATTAACTCCCTGCTCTTATATTCTATGCCTCGGCTGATAAAGGAAGGTATCCCGTATATGTTTTTAACCACCTTATCTACTTGTCCTGCTACTTTCAGGGATCTATGGACATGCACTCCAAGGTCCCTCTGTTCCTCTACACCTCTCAGTATCCTCCTATATATTGTGTACTCCCTTGCCTTGTTTGCCCTCTCCAAATGCATTACCTCACACTTCGCTGGATTGAATTCCATTTGCCACTTTTCTGCCCACCTGACCAGTCCATTGATATCTTCCTGCAGTCCACAGCTTTCCTCCTCACTATCAACCACACGGCCAATTATTGTATCATCTGCAAACTTCTTGATCAAGCCCCCCACATTCAAGTCCAAATCATTAATATATACCACAAAAAGTAAAGGACCCAGTACTGAGCCTTATGGAACCCCACTGGAAACAGCCTTCCAGTCTCAAAAACACACATCAACCATTACCCTTTGCTTCCTGCCACTGAGCCAATTTTGGATTCAACTAGCCACTTTCTCTTGGATCCCATGGGCTTTTACTTTTTTGACCAGTCTGCCACGTGGGACCTTATCAAAAGCCTTGCTAAAATCCATGTACACTACATCAAAATGTGTTACCTCATCGACCATCCTTGTTACCTCCTCAAAAAATTCAATCAAGTTAGTCAGACACAACCTATGACGATTTATGCTGTCCCTCAGAATTGATTCCAGTAATTTGCACACCATCGAGATTAGACTGACTGGCCTAGAATTACTCAATCTATCTCTTTCTCCCTTTTAAAACAACGGTACAACGTGAGCAGTCCTCCAATCCTCCGGCATCACGCCTGTAGCCAGGGAGGATTGGAAAATGATGGTCAGAGCCTCCGCCATTTCCTCCCTTGCTTCTCTTAACAGCCTGGGATACATTTCATCCGGGCCTGGCGATTTATCTACTTTCAAAGATGCTACTCCCTTTAATACTTCCACTATGTTTATTCCATCCAATATTTCACACTCCTCCTCCTTAAATACAATCTCTGCATCGTCCCCCTCTTTTGTGAAGACGGACGCAAAGTATTCATTAAGAACCATACCCACATCTTCCGCCTCCACACATAGGTTACCTTTTTGGTCTCTAACAGGCCCTACTCTTTCCTTAGTTACCCTCTTGTTCTTTATGTATTTATAAAACATTTTTGGGTTTGCCTTAATTTTACTTGCCAGTATTTTTTCATGCCCTCTCTTTGCTTTCCTAATTTCCTTTCTAATTTCACCCCTGCATTTTCTATTCTCCTCAAGGCTTTCTGCAGTATTGAGCTCTTGGTGTCTGTCATAAGCTTCCCTTTTTTGCCTTATCTTATCCTGTATGCCCCTTGTCATCCAGGGGGCTCTAGATTTGGCAGTCCCACCCTTTTTCTTTGTGGGATCATGTTTACTCTGAACCCCTTGAATCTCCCCCTTGAATGCCTCCCACTGCTCTGACATTGATTTACCTTCAAGTAGCTGTTTCCAATCCACTTTTGCTAAATCACTTGTCAGCTTAGTAAAATTGGCCTTTCCCCAATTTAGAACTTTTACTCCAGTTCTATCTCCTGTTCTATCTGTGTCCTTGTCCATAACTATGCTAAATCTAACTGAATTATGATCACTACTACTCATTCCACCTGCCCAGCTTCATTCCCTAAAGCTGAATCCAGAACTGCCCCCTACCTCCAGTTGGGCTTGCTACATCCTGGCTAAAAAAGTTCACCTGAATGCAATTTAAGAATTCTGCATCCTCGATACCTTTTGCACAGATTGTATCCCAGTTAATATTAGGGTGGTTGAAATCCCCTACTATTACTGCCCTATTGTTTTTGCACTTCTCAGAAATTTGCCTACATATTTGCTCTTCTATCTCCCTCTGACTGATCATAGAAAGGTTACAGCAGGGAGGGAGGCCATTCGGCCCATCGAGTCCATGCCGGCTCTGTGCAAGAGCAATCCAGCTAGTCCAACTCCCCAACCCTATCCCTGCAGCCCTGCAAAATTTTTCCTTTCAAGTACTTATCCAGTTCCCTTTTGAAGGCCATGATTGTATCTGTCTCCACCACTCCCTCGGGCAGTGCATTCCAGATCCAAGCCACTTGCTATGTAAAAAAGTTTTTCCTCCTGTCACCTTTGGTTCTTTTGCCAATCACCTTAAATCTATTTCCTCTGGTTCTTGACACTTCCAATGGGAACAGTTTCTTTCTATCTATTCTGTCTAGACCCCTCCTGATTTTGAATACCTCTATCAAATCTCCTCGCAACCGTCTCTGTTCCAAGGAGAACAACCCCAGTTTCTTCAGTCTATCCATGTAACTAAAGTCCATCATCCCTGGAATCATTCTAATAAATCTCTTCTGCACCCTCTCTATGGCCTTCACATGTTGTACCGTTGTTTTAAAAGGGAGACAGAGATAGAAGTGCGGTGTCCAGAACTGGACACAATATTCCAGTTGTGGCCGAACCAATCTTTTCTAAAGGTTCATCATGACTTCCTTGCTTTTGTACTCTATGCCTTTATTTATAAAGCCCAGGATCCCGTTTGCTTTTTTAACCACTTTCTCAACCTGCCCTGCCACCTTCAATGATTTGTGCACAAATACCCCCAGATCTCTCTGTTCCTGTACTCCTTTTAGAATTTATATTGTCTCTCCTTCTTCTTCCTACCAAAATATATCACTTCACATTTTTCTGTGTCAAATTTCATCTGTCACGTGTCCGCCCATGCCACCAGCCTGTCTATATCCTCTTGTCTATCATGATCCTCCTCACTGTTTACTACCCTTCCAAGTTTTGTGTCATCTACAAATTTTGAAATTGTGCCCTGTACACCCAAGTTCAAGTCATTAATATATATCAAGAAAAGTAATGGTCCCAGCACTGATCCCTGGGAAACACCACTGTACACCTCCCTCCAGTCCGAAAAACAACCGTTCACCACTACTCTCTGTTTCCTGTCCCTTAGCCAATTCTGTATCCATGTTGCTACTGCCCTCTTTGTTCCATGGGCCGCAATCTTGATGATAAGCCTACCATGCGGCACTTTATCAAACACCTTTTGAAAGTCCATATATACATCAACTGAATTGCCCTCATCTACCCTCTCTGTTACCTCACCAAAAAGCTCTATCAGGTTTGTTAAACATGATTTGTCTTTAACAAATCCGTGCTGGCTTTCCCTTATCAATAAACCTTCGTCCAAGTGACTGTTAATTCTATCCCGGATTATCGTTTCTAAAAGTTTCCTCACCACTGAGGTTAAACTGACTGGCCTGTAGTTGCTGGGTTTATCCTTACACACTTTTTTGAACAAAGGTGTAACATTTGCAATTCTCCAGTCCTCTGGCACCCCCATATCTACGGATGTTTGGTAGATTATGGCCAGTACCTCTGCGATTTCCACCCTTCCCTCAGCAACCTAGGATGCATCCCATCCGGACCGGATGACTTATCTACTTTAAGTACAACTAGCCTTTCTAGAACCTCTTCTTTATCAATTTCTAGCCTATCCAGTTTATCAACTATATCTTCATTTACTGAGACTCTGGCAGCATCTTCTTCCTTGGTAAAGACAGATGCAAAGTACTCATTTAGTGCCTAAGCCATCTCCTCTGCCTCCATGAGTAGATCTCCTTTATGGTCCCTAATCGGCCCCACCCCTCCTCTTACGTCCCATTTACTGCTTAAATGCCTGTAGAAGACGTTTGGATTCCCTTTTATGTTGGCTGCCAGTCTATTCTCATACTCTCCCTTTGCCCCTCTTATTTCCTTTTTCACTTCCCCTCTGAACTTTCTGTATTCTGCCTGGTTCTCACTTGTGTTATCAACCCGACATCTGTTTCCGATTCATCTTACTCATTGGGGTTGACTTTAGGATGGCCAAGCGGGTGCGTTCGTGGCGGGGGGCTCCGAAAATTCGGGATTCCCGGGGCAGATCCGGAGCCCGGCTCCAACCCGCCCACTTCCGGGTTCCCCAATGATGCGCTTAGATGCGCACGCAGCCCCCTCATGCGGGATTCCCACCGACAATTAAAGCTGGCGGGATCCCACTTAAGGCAATTATTTTGATACTTCAAGTCATTTGCAGACCTGATTGGGAGGATATTTTAGAAGGGGTGGGATTTTCAGGTCAACTGAGCGTGTTTCCCATACTGGGAAACAGACGTGTTGCAGCCACCAGCCTGTGGGAGCTGCAAAGGTCCATTTGACAGGTGGGGGTGGGAGACCCTCACTCATTGCAGGAGGCCACTCTGTCACTTTGGACAAAGTTTGGCCTCCACCACCCTCCTCCTAACAATAAAATTCACCAACTTGGAACCTCAACCCCGGTGTGCAGACACATGTACCTACCTTGCGGACCCCCTCAAACGTACATCTTCCAGATGGGGGCCGCCATAGCAACGTATCTGGCAATGTGCTGCTGGCCCTCGATGACACTCCTTTTCATGAGTGCTGAGTGTTAGGTTTCTGTCACCAGCCGCTTGTGCGCTCCCAGTCTCGGCGTCCGCCACGGACAGGCACTCCAGCGTTTGGCTTAGTTCCAACGCCTGCTGCTCCGCGTCCATTAAGACCACCTGGTGTGGGGGGCCCCCTCCAGTCCTTTCCCTCTCCCAGGCATTCTGGCATCTCTTCTCCTAACAAGGCAAAACACAGAGAGGCGTGATTGAGTGATGGTTGCATAATGACCCGCTGCATGCATTGGTGTGGGTGGGGGTGAGCGTGAGGGAGATGCATGGGAGGGTGCGTATGAGACATAGCCATGAGATTGTATGAGGATTGGGTTGCGTGGTAGTGTTCGAATGGGAACTGGGGCGGTGAGTAAGTGCAGGCAAGGTGAGGATGATAGTTGAGTGGATGTGAGGAGTGATGCGAGAGCGTGTGGTGGCAGTGCAGAAGGAGTTGTGTGGTGGTGGAGGTGATGTAGAAGACGGAGTGTGGGAGAATGTGTAAGTATACTCACTTTGACTGACCTGGTTAGGTCATTTAAGCGCTTCCTGCACTGGACCCAGGTTCAGCACACATTGCTGCTGCTGGGACCTCCTCTGCCACCTCGAGCCAGGCCTTCTTGGTGGCAGAGGGAGGCCACTTCCTCCCATCCGATGGGAAAAAAATTTCCCTCCTCCTCCTCACCCCATTGAGCAGCACCTGGAGTGAGGAGTCAGAGAACCTTGGAGCTGCCTTGCCTCTGGCCTGCTCCATGCTCCAAAATTGGTTCTTTGCTGCAGGCCGAGCATTAGAGGACTGCCCCTTTAAATAGGGCTTCTCCTGCTGACCCGGAAACACGCATAAGTACCTTCAATTGGGCTGCGATCGTGGCGGAGCACCCCGATTTCACTGGGCACGTTACCCACGCGCCCAGTCGACCCCCCCGCTGCCAACCTGCCTCCCTCCTAATATCGGGCCCATTATCTCTTTTGTCATCCGGGGAGCTCTGGCTTTAGTTGCCCTACCTTTCTGCCTCATGGGAATGTGCCAAGACTGTACCCGAACCATCTCCTCTTTAAAGGCTACCCACTGTTCAATTACAGTTTTGCCTACCAATCTTTGATTCCAATTTACACAGGCCAGATCTGTTCTCATCCCATTGAAATTGGCCATTCTCCAATTGAATAATTTTACTTTTGAGCGGTCCGTGTCCTTTTCACTCTCAGCAGTGTGACTGCCCCTTTTTTGTTCTTTAGCTCAACCCGTATGGCCTCATTTGATGATCCTTCCAACATATCATCCCCCCTCACAGCTGTAATTGTTTCTTTAATCAATATTGCCACCCCCTCCCTCCTTTTTTATCCCCCTCTCTATCTCATCTGTAAACCCTGTAACCAGGAGCGTTGAGCTGCCATTCCTGCCCCTGTTTAAGCCATGTTTCTATAATAGTTAAGATATCGTATTTCCATGTGTCTATCTGTGTCCTTAGCTCATCTGCCTTATTCACTCCTTGCATTGAGGTATATACCATTAAGCACGGCCAAACTCCTTTGATGTCTAGTTTCTAACCTTTGTTTCCTCTGCCTTCCAAACTCACTTACTAATTTTCTGCCTTCCATTTCCAGCTCTGCTTCTCTCCCTTCTGAATCTACACTCAGGTTCCCATCCCCCTGCTAAGCAAGTTTAAACCCTCCTCAACATCATTAGCAAACCTTCCCGCGAGGACATTGGTCCTGGCCCTGTTGAGGTGCAACCCTGTTCGGCTTGTACAGGTCCCACCTCCCCCAGAACCGGTCGCAATGCCCCAGGAATCTAAAGCCCTCAATCCTGCACCATCTCTCCAGCCTCGCATTCATCTTCTCTATCCTCCTATTTCTATACTTGCTAGCGCGTGTAATCCGGAGATTACCACTTTTGAGGTCTGCTTGTTAATCTCTTTCCTAACTCCTTAAAATCTACCTGCAGGACCTCATCCCTCTTTCTTCCTATGTTGTTTATACCAATATGGACCACGACCTCTGGCTGTTCACCCTCCCTCTCCAGATGTTCAACAGCCGCTCAGTGACATCCTTGACCCTCGAAGTTGGAATTCTTTTCATAGAATCATAGAAGTTACAACATGGAAACAGGCCCTTCGGCCCAACGTGTCCATGTCGCCCAGTTTATACCACTAAGCTAGTCCCAATTGCCTGCACTTGGCCCATATCCCTCTATACCCATCTTACCCATGTAACTGTCCAAATGCTTTTTAAAAGACAAAATTGTACCCGCCTCTACTACTGCCTCTGGCAGCTCGTTCCAGACACTCACCACCCTTTGAGTGAAAAAATTGCCCCTCTGGACCCTTTTGTATCTCTCCTCTCTCACCTTAAATCTATGCCCCCTCGTTATAGACTCCCCTACCTTTGGGAAAAGATTTTGACTATCGTCCTTATCTATGCCCCTCATTATTTTATAGACTTCTATAAGATCACCCCTTAACCTCCTACTCTCCAGGGAAAAAAGTCCCAGTCTGTCTAACCTCTCCCTATAAGTCAAACCATCAAGTCCCGGTAGCATCCTAGTAAATCTTTTCTGCACTCTTTCCAGTTTAATAATATCCTTTCTATAATAGGGTGACCATTCCGTTATTGGAACTTGTAATGCTGCAGCAGGTGACGACTGAAGCAGGGACTGCCTCATTTAAAAGGGAACTCGATAAGTTCTTGAAAAGAAAAAATATGAAAGGATGTGAGTTTGGAGTAGATAGCTCCAATTGAAGAGATATCACAGGCACAATGGGTCAGATGTAACATTTCGGATTCTGTGGAATTAGTGCTGTTCATAAAGATCAACATTTCTAAATATTATCAAAATGTTTACATAGATGTTCAAATATAAGACAGCAGAATTTTATATGATTATCTACAAGTGTAAAGCTGATTATTTTCAGATCCTGGCCCGATCACAACTCCTGTTTAAACTCTGTAAAATAGTTTCCTTAACTACCAAACCCAAGTAAAATATTTACGAAGAGCAAGACTTACTGAATTACACGTCATTGTGGTTTTAGGTTTATCTGTGACCTGATCAGAGAGACAGAAAAGTATAAATAATTTGAAAAATGATTTTTGCCTTTTTCTTTTCTGCTTTCCTTTCTCAATGCACACATATGATTCCTCACAAAAATCTAGATTTCCCTTTTTATTTTGACATCAATATTTCTTATCTAATCCATCTTTTTTTTTAAGCTATATGCAACATAACATACACATATTGTTGACAGCTGTTAACTGTTTTTAAATTCATTCTCGGCACGTGGGCATCACTGGCAAGGGTGGCATTTATTGCCCATCCCTAGTTGCTCTGAAAAGGTGGTGGTGGGCCTTCTCCTTGAACCAAGTGGCTTGCTACGCCACTTCAGAGGGCAGTTAAGAGTCAACCATGTGGGACTGGAGTGACAGATAGGCCAGACCGCGTAAGGGTAACCTGGTCATCTTCCCTTAAAGACATGAGTGAACCAGTTGGGTTTTTACCACAATCCAACAGCTTCAAGGCCCTATTTACTGATACCCGTTTTTTATTTCTAGATTTTTTTTAAACTGAATTCAAATTCTCAAACTGCCGTGGTGATATTTGAATAAATATTAGTGCAACAAGTGGCTCAGAGTTGCTGGCTTCTTACATGACCCATCTGACCAGTCTCAACCTCTGCTCCAAATTGCTAAATACATTTTTGGTTTGATTCCAACAAGTGGTCGGCCTCAAGGAGCAAAAAAAAAATGTATGCAAATGAGCACAGCAGCTTTAGGTACAGAGGGATCCAGACCATTTAAATGGAGAAATTCTTAAAATCACATTTTCTTTCTCGGAAAGGAGTCTGCCATTTGTAATTGAGTTGTACATTTTAGGAAAACTAAGCCTTGGGGATAAATGGGTATTTTTTTTCCAATTTATGGAGCTATTATGCACCTATATTGCACACTGTAGAGCTAGATTTCAGAAGATTCATCAGTTATGCCAGTAAGTGCCTTTTTTGTTACTTGAAAGATGTGAGAAGAGCATCATTACAGGTGCATTATGATTAGCCAGTTTTCTAGGAGCCAATTCAGGTTTCAAAATAACACCCACCCACTGTTTTGATTAGCAATTGTTAAATTCTGCAACACAAAAAGGTTATTCACACCTCCTCCACATAAAAGAGAAAATTATTCCCCTTCGTGAAAGTGGTGTAATTATTCAACTATACGTGCTCATTTACTTCAGTGCTTTTCTGTACATTTCAGACAACAGTCTCCTTCCTTCAACTCTTTCCTTCCCAAGACCTCAATACATGCTTCTAAAAATCAAACTTGGTGCCAACTAATCTTTCCTCCCTGTCTTACCGAGCCTTCTTTCCTACTCTTTTCAATCTTGGCGGTGCCCTACATTTGGGCCTTTGTCCTTCTCAATATTTTTTTAAAAAAGAAACAACCTTTTAACGTGGCAAAAATATTAGGTGATGGAAAATAAAAGAACGCACAAGCGCCAGTTCCTGTGATTGCTGGATCTGTTCAGTCGGGTGACCGCACAGGGAAATGCTCTGCTGCAAGGCAGAGTTACTCAGGCACCTCAGAATTGAACCCTTGATTTCGTCGGAGGCACCACTTCCCAGTAGGTTTGAGAAGTGCAAGGCACATTATAGGTGAGATATGAAGCTCGTACAGAAGGAACTGACAGTTCTTCCTCTACTCCACCACCCCACATCCACCACCCCCCCCTCCCAATCACAGCTTCCAGGAGTTGATTAAATAATTCCAGGAGTTTTGCATCCTTTGCCCGAACTGAAAGTCCATTTCACAAGTTGGCTGCTCTTGTGAGAAATTTCCTGACACTAATCCTAAATTATTTTCACTAGTTTCAACCTGTGCCCTTTGTCTAAGGTTTAATTTGCAGTTTGTGTTTACCTTCTCTTTACTATCTTAAATACCCGAGTCATGTTTTGGTTTTTTTGCATATTTTCCCACAAAGGATTTGGGTTTAAAAAGTTATTTTTTTAATGTTGGGTTGTTAAAAGCAGAGCGTATTCAACCAAGTTGAAGAAAAAAAAGTCTGTGATGATAGGTAGTTAAAATGCTAATGAACCAGTCTTGATGTTTCCCCATGGACTAGAATTATCAGCAATTTGTCTCAGCAATCAAAAAAGCACCTCACCTATTGCACTGGAAAGTTTTTGATCCCTCTTCTAGTTGCGAACAGAGACTGGGTCACAAGGGACAGAGAGGCTTTTTGAAACAGGAAGGCTACAAGGGCAGTCAGGTAAGTTAAGGAAAATGCTGTGAGGGCTTTCATAGAGGCAAAAAGATAAGAAATGCTGGAGGAGAGCTCGAAGCCATCTTGTTTAAGTTAAGTAAAACAACCCACTGGTGTCAGGGAGCATGGCGTGCTCTTTATTTTGTATTGCATTGAATTGAATCCAATCATAATTGCCGTTCCGTATGTTCACCCTATTGTGAAATAAAGCAGCTGTTTGATTTACATCAGGCCTCATCTCACCAAATGTTCATTAGGACTGCCTTTGGAGAGATTTGAGAAATACACATTCCACTGACAAGAATAACCGCTTGAAGTCACAAGGCGATAATAGTGTCCCATTCTGGGTTTTCACAATCTCACAAGTAGATATAGGGCGGTGTAAGCCAACTCCTATAAAAATACGATGCACAGACTGCTCACACAAGTGACTGATGTCACTGGAACTGAGAAGGTATCAACGACAGACCAGAATTTACAACAATTTCTAAGGTCATTTTTTAATCATTTCCTTCAAAGCTGAATATCTCAGGATTCTCATTCCCTTCATCATAACGCAGTCTTCCAACAGTAGGGATCAGACTGGAGACGTCAAATAATTTGCCTCACCACCAAACCCAACTAAGATGTAGTGTGACCAGGACACCACAAGCATTCCCTTGATGTAATTATAATATAAACCAACATGAAATAGATTGTATCTTCACAAAGAATTACATTTATGGCTCGGCTGTAGTGCAGTATCAGATGGATGTGAAGGGGCAGCTGCAGTTGCAATGCTAATGAATTGGGGAAGGTGTAGTTTAACACATGGAGTTCTCGCCGTTCTTCTGCTCAACATCCTGTTATAGTTCCTGTTGGGCCAGTGAACGAAGAATGAGACTAATGTCCTTCTTCATCTTGAATTTATCTTGTAATGCACAATGCTGGCAAAGTGAAGCATGATTTTCATCGTAGCCTTATTGCCAACTACAAACTCCTTATTTTTGTGAAATCAGCATTGTGCTGCACACTTGGTGTGCAAAGGCTGCATCTCACCAAATATTAAGAATCACAGGAGCAAACTGTCAAAACAACATTGAAGTAGGAAAACACCAACACAAATGAACCATCTGCGAGGCTACATTTTTAATGGAGGGAAAAACTTACCTCTGAATTAAGATCAGGAACAGTCGTGGTTGCAATGTCCTGCAATCATTTAAGAGCTGAATGACTGATAAAAGCATATTAGTTTATAAGCTTGATCTGACACATCTGGATACAAATGTGGACAGCTCGCAAGATTTAAAGAAAGATAAATAAGATGTAACAGGTTTGTGTAATTAGTTTACGGAGCATCTCCGCTTGTTTTGGACTCGCTAATTCCAGGACCACTCATGATGAGTGCTGCAAACATATCAAGAGTTAAAAAGCTGCACTGGTACTTCTAAAAATGTTTCAGAAAAAATTCCTAGTACTATTTACAGGTTGTAGGAAAATCAGAACATTGCAATCAAAAATAGCTCACTATCTGGAGTTCACGAAGGACAGAGTGAAGGGTATAATTGCATATGAATCATGTGGTTTTTACTCTTCCATACGCTATTTTTCAGGCGGCCAATAACACATTTGCATATGTCCTGTCTACACTATTTTAAGACACCTTAGTGAGTGCATTAAAATAGCAAAGACAGGAATTTGTACAAATACATCAACAGGTCCACAAGTAGAGAGACAATCGAACCTAAAACTAACTACTATTGATGATTTGGATACTGAAACATCAACTTGCATTTATATAGCGCCTTTAAGATAGGAAAATGTCCCAAGGCACTTCACAGGAGAGTAATCAGACAAAATTTGGCACCAAGCCAAAGGAGGAGATGTCAGTACAGATGACTAAAAGCTTGGTCTGAGCGGTAAGTTTTAATGAGGGTCTTAAAGGAAGAGAGAGAGGTGGAGCAACTGAGAGGTTATGGGAGGGAATTCCAGATCTTAGGACCCATACAGCTAAAGGCACGGCCACCAATGGTGGGGTGAAGGGCGTGTGGGATGCACGAGTCCAGAGTTGGAGGAACACAGAGATCTTGGAGGGTTGTAGGGCTGGTGGAGCTTTCATAGATAGGGAGGGGTGAGGCCATAGAGGGATTTGAATACGAGGAAGAGAACTTTAAAATTGAGGCGTTCAGGGTCCAGGAGTCAACGTTGGTCAGCGAGCACAGGGGTGATGGTTGAGCAGGACTTAGTGTGAGTTAGGATATGGACAGCAGAATTTTGGATGACAATTTTGATAAATGTGTGCTTTCTAAGGATGCCACACTGCTGAGCAACTTGCCGGCCAGTTTGAAGTCACAGCCCCTCCTGTTTCCTATAGAGCCACTCGAGAATGCAAGAGAGTAATTCCCTCAGGATCCTTAACTTCAAGTTGAAGATATTTCTGGTTTGTCCATGCTATTTCCCGACATAAAAAGAGGCAGTTTACTGAACAATGAGTACTCCCCACAGACTTTGCTTTCCCTTCAATTAAGGTGAAAGGAGTTCGATTTGTGCTTTTTATCAAATTAATTTAGCACTTACTTCTTTCTCAGTTCAATTGCAGATGCAATTAGAACTGGATACTGCGTAAAAACCATTGTGCTTTTAATTAGAAGAGAGAGCATTTGCTTTCATTGACGTCTTCGGCAAGCTTCACGTTGCACTGTAATTTTGTGCTTCTTACATCCATCATAGAACAAAGGAGATTCAGACTGACCGTAACTAACCGACATTTGGATACAGCAAAAAAAAAATCGAAAGGATACAAATTGTGGGTTGAATAAATAATTTTTATTTTGCCTATTTGAAAGCATTCACGCAAAAGGTACTTTATTTAGGATACCTCAGTTAAAGCAAAACCGATATACTTTATTGATCTAAGTTTGTCAATAACTTCTTTACTCAGAGTGATGAGAATGTGGAACTCACTACCACATGGAATGGTTGAGGCAAATAGTATACATGCATTGAAGGAGAATGCTCGATAAGCACACGATGGAGAAAGGAATAAAAGGATATGTTGATAGGTTGAGATGAACTAAGGTGCGAGGAGGCTAGTGTGGAGCAGAAACACTGGCATAGACCTGCTGAGCCAAATGGCCTGTTTTTGTGCTGTAAATTCTATGTAATATTCCAGATTTTTTTTAATTTGAAGAATTACACGTTTCATTTATTACACTATCGTTTTAAATAGGCATCTACAAAGCCGTTCTCTAACCGTAGATTAGAATTAACATCACTGATTTCCTGGATAAATGGGACGGAATTGTAGAATGGGATTCCCCAAAGCCCAAATAGGAATTCCATACAATATCAAGAGATTTGAATTATTCCGTCACTTAAAACCAGTGGCTCTGGTCATGACCTACAAAAGGAAAGGAATGATTTGAGATTTCTGGCTTGAAATCTGCCATTGTTCTTCATTACTCAGTGTCAAACAGTGCATCTGACTGCACTCATTAGGAGCCACTGGTGCCAAAGAGCGCGGAGCAAAGCCATCATCAACTTTGCAAAGTCCCTGCTACTTTCAGCAGCACTCATTTTACTCAGTGACAAAATACACCGTCTATGTTCTAGTTTCAAGAACATCTTCACACACCTAACAATCAGAGGCAAGTGCCTTCAGTGCTCAGCAACTAATGCAGTCACCATCACCAGCCATGTGGTGTCGCCCGGAGATCTGAGGAGCAGTTGAATATTCAGTTCTTTCCAGTTTGTCAGGGTCTGGTGTGAGAAAGTTCAGAAACTTTATTGCAGCAGCACCTGATGAGGCACAACAAGGCAAATAAAAACCATTTGCAAAAATGAAACACCTAACACAAGCTTGTACCGCATTACTACTTTCAGTTGATTAAACTGTGTACTCCAAGACATCAATGTGAGAAGATGGAACATTTCTTCCCATTAAGGTTAGAACAGTGGCCCCCCAAAAAACCTCGACTTCAAGCCCAATGAGGGGCAATACTTTTGTCCTCACCAGCCATCATTATAATGGCCATGCAAGTCTACCAGCTTATGGTAAAGTTTCTGTCGTAGGGAACTAGGAAGACAATTGAAACTGTCCCATTTGTGAGCATGAGACCCAACCTTTGGTCTACACTGGATTGGAAGAGAATTCAGAGAGGTCGAAGAGCATGTGTGCTTACTTGAGCATACAATCCAAGCTGATGTCCAGTGCAGTACTGAGGGAATGCTGCACTGTTGGAGGTGACGTCTTTTGAATGAGTTGTTGAACTGAGGCCCCATCTGCCCTCTCAGATGGACATAAAAGATCCCATGACACTTCTTGAAGAGGACTAGGGGAGGTCTCCTGGTGTCCTGGCTGACATTTATCCATCAGCAACATCACTAAAAACGATTATCTGGTCATAATTTAATTGCTGTTTGTGGGAGCTTGCTGTGCGCAAATCGGCTGCCGCATTTCCTACCTTACAACAGTGACTACACTTCAAGAAGTACTTCATTGGCTGTAAAGCGCTCTGGGACATCCTGAGGTCAGGAAAGGCACTATATAAATGCAAGCTCTTTCTCTTTGCCATTACAAAGAGGACTTTAAAACTGAATTTTAAAAATGTCCACACTTTAGGCCACAATGTGACAATTATACCAATTGGTGCCACTTCCTCTGCACGCATCCCCATGACAATCATGCCTGGAAAAATATTTGGTGAATGAAAGGAAATTTAAGACTAAATACCAACATAAGAAGCCAAGTGCAATGTATTCCACACTCCGTACAGCTGATTGTGAGCATGTAGACTCTTCTCCATTACTATGAGCCCATTGTGTTGGCAGTCTCAACATTGCCATACAAAGAGGACGGATGGTGGCGGTGGTGGGGAGGGGAAATGTTATTTAACCCCCAAAAAGTAATCCCAGGCCACTTTTGCACACCTCTGATTATGGTGTCCTGGACAGGGAGACAATGAAGAGGAGGGGGGAGCGGGGGGAGAGCATTTCTCGCAATAGTAATTGTACAACTGCCAAGTTCTTTTCAGTTCATATTTTAGCTACAGTTTATATTGTTGGACAGATGGCTCAATGTCCGAGGCATACTGGAAAGAGGCCTCAATAATTCATCAAACTTAACTTCCTTTTCGGTGCTTGATGTGTTAAACTTTTTCATCGCGAGTTAGTGCATCAAATTAATACATTTTTGATGATCTACCTCAGTGGAGTCATTTACCACACACATTTTTATATTGTTCTATTCCATGTAAAAATCTCGCTCGGGATGGGCAATAAATGCCGGCCTTGCCAGCGACGCCCCGTGAACGAATAAAAAAAAATAAAAAAAATGTTTCATAACATTCAACTTTCTACAAAAATACTGCACTCTGACTCTCTTTTCCTACCTGCCCTTCCTCAACTAAAAACACTCACAATTAGTAGTTCTCTATTTACCCTGGGTAACACATCCAAGTTCTTTGGCAAGCTAAGCGTGAGCAATACTTGGACATTACCTTCCTGTGAGAGCATGCATCCTCTTTCCCTCAAATTCAGATTCAGTCACTGATTCCCCCATGAGGGTAGGCCAATCCTGGGATGGCTGCAAGGTCGTTGAAGGAAGCTCATCGAAGGCATTGGATTCCCATCGCACCCCTCCCCCTACGGCAGGGCCATGTGTCTCCAAACGGCATTGCTGAGATTGGAAACCGAGTTGAGTTGGAGAATTAAATCTGAAACCCATGACTACGTGAAGCCCTGCTTTAGTACCTCTGTGAATAAAACTGTGGTGAATTGAGGCTTCTGGGATCTGTCCCTTGCTGCTGATATTTCCGGTAAGCCTTAATTCAAAACTGGCCCTTGGACCTCCATCCCCGGCGTTGTTTTAATCCAACCTCTTTCTTTCTCCATGTTATGTGAAGTAAGAAAAATAAAATTCAACCAACTAGTACAGGAGGTCAGAAAAAGATCAGCATTTGGGCGTTAATGCCAATTTTAAAAGATATAATTCCAAACACTGTCTTTTTCTCATTTCATTTAAAATGCCCTGGCTTTGAAAGAATAGCAGGGTTAGGTCAAGATATAAAAGGTTTTGGGCACCACTTGTACAGTTTGTCACTCAACCAAGTACAAACTCTTCCTCATATCTTCTCCGGCACGCAGACCACCTGCTTCCACCTCTATAACATTGTCCGCCTCCGCCCCCACCTCAGTCCATCTGCTGCCGAAACCCTTCTCCACTTCTTTGTCACCTCCAGACATGACTCTGCCGATGCCCCCATGCTCCACACTCTAAACTTCAGTTCATCCAGTCTTGCACCAAGTCCTGCTCACCCATCACCCCTTTCCTCGGTGACCTACATGGACATCTGGTCCCCCAAAGCCTCCAATTCTCATCCTCGTGTTTAAATTCCTTAGTAGGCTCACCCTTCCCCATCTCTATAACCTCCTCCAGCCCTACAGTTCAACCCCCACTCTTCCCGATCTCTCCATTCCTCTGACTCTGGTCACTTGTGCATCCCCCTTCCCTTTGTCCCACCATTTAGGCCCCATGTTCCGGAATTCCCTCCCTAAACCCTTCCACCTCACCTCTTTGACCAAGCTTTTGGTCAGCCCTCCAATCTCCTTCTTTGGCTTGGCGTCCATTTTTGTCTGATTACATCTCTGTGAAGTGTTTTGGGATGTTTTTCCACTTAAAGGCACTACATAAATGCAGGTTGCTGCTCTCAGATGTCGCTCCCATTAGTGATGTAAACATTGCTTCAGTCTGGCGTTGCTGAAAAGTGCAGGCAAGCAAGAACTGAAATTACTTGTCACATAGTGAAACGTAAATACCAGAATTCCCATGGCTTTGCTTATTCGGTAGCTTGGTGCCTGGGGCACAGTTTACGATGTATATAGCAGTGCTGCTCCTGGATCCTGGATGGACAATCACTCCGACCCTACTCCCTCTGCTGCCATCACTCAATCTTGAAGGCTCTCTCATCCCCTACTATTCCCATTCCAGTTTGCTGATGCAGTAAGTTACATTCCGGCACATGGCTGCTTTATACTGCCGACCCTGCAATGTGATCAGGCCAACAACCAATTAGAAGGTAAAGCAGGACCGTACAATCATACAGCCCGATACATTTCATGATGTGGATTGATTACACTAAGAATTAAATAGAATGGGCTGGAAATTGCTCTGAGCAGCGAATCAGCAGTGCTCACCGGTCATCAGATTTTAAAGTTGCCCACTAAGTTACAACTTCCATAAAAAACTGCGAGGTCAAAACCTTCAGCGTTCTTTCTCAGGCTGTGAGAGTGGTGAAAGGATTCTATAAGGCCCCTCAACCGATCAGCTTAAAGCAAGCCACACTGTGATAATAAGGAAGTGCAGTTCGTAGACAAACCGCGCAAACTAAAAACGCAGATGAGTCCGATAAGGTTAGTACATGTATTATAAAATGGCAGACAAAACGAAATAAAGAGAGGATCAGATTAAAAGACGGAGATAAAAGAGAGAGAAGGAAAAAGTAAAAAAAAATGTCCAAAAACTATTAAAATCAGAACAGCAATAGTGATAGGAGATTCTATAGTTAGGGGAGCAGACAGGAGTTTCTGCGGCCGCAGACGTGATTACAGGGTGGTATGTTGCCTCCCTGGTGCCAGGGTCAAGGATGTCATTGAGCGCCTGCAGAATATTCTGAGGGGGGAGAACAGCCAGAGGTCGTGGTCCATATCGGTACCAATGACAGAGACAGGAAGAGGGATGAGGTCCTGCAGGCAGATTTTAAGGAGTTAGGAAAGAGGTTAAGAAGCAGGACGTCAAAAGGTGGTAATCTCCGGATTACTCCCAGTGCCACGCACCAGCGAGTATAGAAATAGGAGGATAGAGAAGATGAATGCATGGCTGGAGAGATGGTGCAGGAAGGAGGGCTTTAGATTCCTGGAGCATTGGGAGCAGTTCTGGGGAAGGAAGGAACTGTACAGGCTGGACGGGTTGCACCTCAACGGAGCTGGGACCAATGTCCTCGCGGGGAGGTTTGCTCGTGCTGTGGGGAGGAGCTTAAACTAATTTGGCAGGGGGATGGGCACCATAGGAATATAGGAACAGGAGTAGGCCATTCAGCCCCTCGAGCCTGCTCCGCCATTTGATAAGATCATGGCTGATTTGTGATCTAACTCCATATACCTGCCTTTGGCCCATATCCCTTAATACCTTTGGTTGCCAAAAAGCTATCTATCTCAGATTTAAATTTAGCAATTGAGCTAGTATCAATTGCCGTTTGCAGAAGAGAGTTCCAAACTTCTACCACCCTTTGTGTGTAGAAATGTTTTCTAATCTCGCTCCTGAAAGGTCTGGCTCTAATTTTTAGACTGTGCCCCCTACTCCTAGAATCCCCAACCAGGATTTAGCATTGGAAAGGAGAAACAAGGGGCACAAAGAATCAGGAGAGAATAGTGGTAAACGGTTGTTTTTCAGACTGGAGGGAGGTGTACAGTGGAGTTCCCCAGGGGTCACTGCTTTTCTTGATAAATATTAATGACTTGGACTTGGGTGTACAGGGCACAATTTCAAAATTTGCAGATGACACAAAACTTGGAAGGGTAGTAAACAGTGAGGAGGATCATGATAGACTTCAAGAGGATATAGACAGGTTGATGGCATGGGCGGAAACGTGGCAGATTAAATTTAACGCAGAAAAATATGAAGTGATATATTTCGGCAGGAAGACCGAGGACAGACAATATAAACTAGAGGGCACAACTCTAAAAGGGGTACAGGAACAGAGAGATCTGGGGGTATATGTGGACAAATAGTTGAAGGTGGCAAGGCAGGTTGAGAAAGCGGTTAAAAAAGCATTCAGGATCCTGGGCTTTATAAATAGAGGCAATAATAGAGTACAAAAGTATGGAAGTGATGATGAACTTTTATAAAACACTGGTTCGGTCACAACTGGAGTATTGTGTCCAGTTCTGGGCACCGCACTTTAGGAAAGATGGGAAGGCCTTAGAGAGGGTGCAGAAGAGAGTTACTAGAATGATTCCAGGGATGAGGGACTTTAGTTACGTGGATAGACTGGAGAAGCTGGGGTTGTTCTCCTTGGAACAGAGATGGTTGCGAGGAGATTTGATAGAGGTATTCAAAATCATGAAGGGTCTAGACAGAGTAGATAGAGAGAAACTGTTCCCATTGGCAGAAAAGTCAAGAGCCAGAAGACATAGAGTTTAAGGTGATTGGCAGAAGACCCAAAGGCGACACGAGGAAAATCTTTTTTAAACAGCCAGTGGTTAGGATCTGCAATGCACTGCCTGAGGGGGTGGTGGAGGCAGATTAAATCATGGCCTTCAAAAGGGAACTGGATAAGTACTTGAAAGGATAAAATTTGCCGGGCTACGGTGATAGGGCGGGGCAGTGGGACTCGCTGGATTGTTCTTGCATAGAGCTGGCGCGGACTCGATGGGCCGAATGGCCTCCTTCCGTGCTGTAACCTTTCTATGATCCTAAGATTCTGATGAGACTCCACATTTTTAAAAGTTAATTTTTAATTGTTTGGCAGTCAGTAAGACTTACCACACCATTAAAAGTTAGTTTAGACCTGATGTAACTAATCGTACCTCTTTTGTGGTGAGATTAGTTAGTTTCCAGCTGGGCAGGAGAGCAAGTTGGCGCTGGTCCATTGATTCCATTGATTGCAGCCGGTGAGGTCCCTTTAACGCGAAGCTTTCATATCACCGGCGCACCAGGAAGAGCAAGTTCTGGATTTCCACGTTTGACTGAGCACATGCGGTGGCTGGAACTTGCTCTTCAATTTCACCATTAATAACGGTGAGCGCCATTGGGCTCGCCATTATTTTAAAAGCAATTTCCAGCCTAATGCATATTTAAAAAGATAATCATAATCAATTTTGGCAGAGAAAAAGCCCCCGTCTCAAAGTTAAGCAAATCATTTGAAAATGAACTTTACAGGGATAGAAGGCTTTCCCCCCTCCCCCCCACAATATGTTGTTTTTCCAGACTCAACTAGTTTCAATTAGTTTGACTCATTAAAAAGGAATTATTTAAGCAGACATTTCAGTGTAGTAGCTTCATCTATTTCTCACTTTCTGAACTCTTCTTATCTTTCTCCATCATAACACTGAGCCCAAAAGGATAAAATTCAGGCTCTCCAAGAGAACATTCTGCAATTCCGAGTGGAGATGGCTTAAACAGATTTTTTTTCCAATTCTAGGAGAGAGAGAGGCGACCCACAACCATACGTTATCACGACAAAGGAGTTTAGGCATTGTGAATACGATGGCATGGGTTGGCACCAAGTAGGCCAGTGAAAGTCTCTGGTATTTGACTTTCATGGGGAAAATGGGCAGAATTCAATCCCCAGAACACCAGTAAAAATCTAGATCGAGATATACAGATATTTACTGACGTTCTGGGGGTCGAATTCTGTGCTTCTGCCAAAAACCAGAGGCATATACACGCACACACATACCCATTTATTTGACTTACTCAGTTACAGTAAACCAGGGGCCCTGGTCATTGCATCTGAATATTTGGCAATCACTGATGTTTGCCAAGCACTGTGGCCCTTTCCACTGCTGAGATGTGTGTTTCTGGACATATTGTTTTTACATTTTCACTGTTGCGGAACAGACCATCTTGAAAAATGATTTTAATAACTTAAAACACAGAATTTAAAAAAATAAGCAGGAGCATCTTTTCTATTCAACTGAATCGTATTGTTAAAGCATGAAGACCATTAAATGTGACAGACAATAGGGAATAATATATCACTTATCTTTACGTATTCATCCAAAGCACCTTGAAAACACAAATGATTCATCAGGCACACAATGTCACTCTGTTACCACTGCAGACTACATTCCCACTCACCAATTCAAGTCCCTGCAGATGCTATCTATTTTAGGGAAATGGCAGGGGAGGATAAGTACATGTGAAATCCATTATATTTCAAGTTCAGTCGGGTCCTCGTGAAATCTTACTCGTTCAAACTTTTGAAAAAAGTCGCCATTTGAATTTTTGAATCACAGAGAAAAATTTTGATGTGTCTCCATTTGCTCTCATTCTCTTACCCCCCTTCCTTTTCAAGTCTACTCTGCTGCAGAATAATCTATCTGCTGATTGGTGCAGGTCATGGAAACAGACAAAAAAGTTGCAGCTCTTTCTCCGCACTGCTGCCCATACCAAACACGTGTCCCCTAAAGCACAAGATGCAGGCAAGAATTTAAACAAGGCTACAGTTGCCATTCCCCAAAGTTGAACCATAAGATGAGAAAAGGTCCCAGGTTGAATCGCTGATCTCTTCCTAGTTGATCTTGGTTGGGCAGTGGGGGTTTGGTAACCTAGTGGTTATGGAACTAGACTAACAACCAGTTCATGAGTTCAATTCTCACCAATTGAGAAATTGAATTCAATAAATCTGTGGGCTGCCACCAGAAAAATTACCATGAAATCTGCCAGATTGTTGCACAAACCAAACTGGTTCATTAATGTCCTAAGGAAGGAAACCTGCAATTTCTACCCAGTCTGGCCTCAGTTGCACTCAATCTGGTTGACGCTTCGTGCCCTGAGGGCAACGAGGGCTGGGAACTAAATACTGTGTTGCCAGCATCAGCCACACCCCAAGAACAAATATATTACAAAGGCAAGGAAATAAAAGTAGGTTTGCCTGCACTTCAAGTGTTTATTGAACAGGATTGCTCAACATTTTAATTGTGGTTTCTGCAAGCTTTTTTTCAATCTACAACCTCGCAAGAGTTTCTTTCTGTCATCCATCTCTTTTCCTCTTGCTTCTATGGGGCAAAATAATTGGGGTCATATTATGTCCAACCCAAGTGCTCTTGGATGGTCTTCAGTGGGAGCATTTTGAATCTCTATGTTTTTGCTCAACACGACCTACATTTGAAGTCACCAGGAAGCTTTGGAAGGAAGATACAAATACTCGCAATCTTGGATGAGTAACATTCTATACTCAGCAGTCAGGACAATGCATTCAGCTTCACAAAAAACTAAAGATTCTGAGCAAGGCTTAACCTTCGAACTCCCAAGTTTTAGTGCTGATTTCATAGTGACTTTTACATTTTGTACAGTGCACTTCTTTCTACACAAACTCGCTACCCCTCACACAGCTCACCATTCAGTGTGATTAGGTGCATTACCAGTGTTGCTGGTACTTGTATAGTGGCCGACTACTTTCTGCTTTCAATTGCCTTCTCAAAAGCAATGCTCTTAATCCCACTTCCGTGCCAATAAATATGGAACAGTGCCTTTCCAGCTTGCTGCAACCTTTGACCGGTAGCTTATTAAATTTAGCTACAATTGAAATACCAGCTTTAGCTCACATACCCAGCACTACAGGCCATGTGTCACGTAGTTTCTTGTTTAGCATTTTAAAGAACGAGGAATATAATCTTGCTGAGGTGAATCACTGATTAAAATTCAACTTCATGTCATTACATGTGTGCACCTTGAGTAATGGGATTTCTTCTTTTCTCACACAGGTTCCTTCTTTCCTGCGTACAAACCCCCTGAAACTATCTTCAAAATAGCATTTTGGCTTGGCTATTTTAACAGCTGCATAAACCCCATCATATACCCTTCTTCAAATCAAGAATTTAAAAAGGCATTCCAAAACATCCTGAAGGCTCAATGCCGCCACAGGAAGCAGCCGTCCAGCAAACACCCCTTGAGCTACAGCACAACCAGCAGCCATAGTGCAGAGGGGCAAAAAGATGTGGTACGCATCCCCG
Organism: Heptranchias perlo; assembly: GCF_035084215.1. NCBI lineage: Eukaryota > Metazoa > Chordata > Chondrichthyes > Hexanchiformes > Hexanchidae > Heptranchias > Heptranchias perlo. The sequence goes on from NC_090344.1 coordinate 42,433,076, forward strand.
TAGGGTCCAGGGAGGCTTTCTTCAAGGTCTCGAGATCAGACGGACTATGTCAATGGAAATTATTTCCCACCCTACCAGATCACGGAACAAAGAACAAAGACAACTCGAACTGCAGACCTGTCAATGGGAAAGACAGAACGATTTTGTGCTCCTGTTGTACAGATGCCAATGTATCAGTCGGCGACACCTACACTGCACCAAGTTTGAAACTGCATACTTACTCAGTTGGTAGTTACGGTGATCCCGTTTGAGCAGGTGATCCATCACTTGACCAGAAGCTCCCAATGGGACAAATTCCCAATCTCTCAATTTTTCCACAATCACAGAAATCTGCAATTTTGCATCTCAAATTTCGCTCATCCTCCCATTGTCATTGCCAGTTGTTTACTCACCTACGTACACTCACAATACCAGCCATCTTTGAAGAGACAAGGTAAGTTTTAAATGATGTAAAAGATATCACTGGGATGGATCACTGAGCTGTATGCAATCCATTCCTGGCAAAGAGAAAAAAGACAGACTTGGGACTTGGTCACTTGAATCCAAGAGTGACTGCACGTACTCTTCACAATCTCGGACTATTTTCAGTGCTGCACAGATTTACCTGAAATGTGAAGTAGTTCTATTGTATTTAAATGATGTTTGTTTGAATTTCCAACAACCTATGCTAAATTTACTGCCAACCTGCATTTCTGACATGGATTATCAAATGCACTTGGAAAGAATTCAAGTGGGGCAAGATCTGCAGGCTGATAAAAGGAACAGGAGATTTCCTGGACTTTCAGTGATTCAAAGGTATAAAAGGAACAGGAGATTTCCTGGACTTTCAGTGATTCACAGGTATAAAAGGAACAGGAGATTTCCTGGATTTTCAGTGATTCGCAGGTATTAAAGGAACAGGAGATTTCCTGGACTTTCAGTGATTCGCAGGTATTAAAGGAACAGGAGATTTCCTGGACTTTCAGTGATTCGCAGGTATTAAAGGAACAGGAGATTTCCTGGACTTTCAGTGATTCGCAGGTATAAAAGGAACAGGAGATTTCCTGGACTTTCAGTGATTCGCAGGTATAAAAGGAACAGGAGATTTCCTGGACTTTCAGTGATTCCCAGGTATAAAAGGAACAGTAGATTTCCTGGACTTTCAGTGATTCGCAGGCATAAAAGGAACAGGAGATTTCCTGGACTTTCAGTGATTCACAGGTATAAAAGGAACAGGAGAGTTCTTGGACTGTCAGTGATTCACAGGTATAAAAGGAACAGGAGATTTCCTGGACTGTCAGTGATTCGCAGGTATAAAAGGAACAGGAGATTTCCTGGACTTTCAGTGATTCGCAGGCATAAAAGGAACAGGAGATTTCCTGGACTTTCAGTGATTCGCAGGTATTAAAGGAACAGGAGATTTCCTGGACTTTCAGTGATTCCCAGGTATAAAAGGAACAGGAGATTTCCTGGATTTTCAGTGATTCGCAGGTATTAAAGGAACAGGAGATTTCCTGGACTTTCAGTGATTCGCAGGTATTAAAGGAACAGGAGATTTCCTGGACTTTCAGCGATTCCCAGGTATAAAAGGAACAGGAGATTTCCTGGATTTTCAGTGATTCGCAGGTATTAAAGGAACAGGAGATTTCCTGGACTTTCAGTGATTCGCAGGTATTAAAGGAACAGGAGATTTCCTGGACTTTCAGTGATTCGCAGGTATAAAAGGAACAGTAGATTTCCTGGACTTTCAGTGATTCGCAGGCATAAAAGGAACAGGAGATTTCCTGGACTTTCAGTGATTCACAGGTATAAAAGGAACAGGAGATTTCCTGGACTGTCAGTGATTCGCAGGCATAAAAGGAACAGGAGATTTCCTGGACTTTCAGTGATTCGCAGGTATTAAAGGAACAGGAGATTTCCTGGACTTTCAGTGATTCCCAGGTATAAAAGGAACAGGAGATTTCCTGGATTTTCAGTGATTCGCAGGTATTAAAGGAACAGGAGATTTCCTGGACTTTCAGTGATTCGCAGGCATAAAAGGAACAGGAGATTTCCTGGACTTTCAGTGATTCACAGGTATAAAAGGAACAGGAGATTTCCTGGACTGTCAGTGATTCGCAGGTATAAAGGAACAGGAGATTTCCTGGACTTTCAGTGATTCGCAGGCATAAAAGGAACAGGAGATTTCCTGGACTTTCAGTGATTCACAGGTATAAAAGGAACAGGAGAGTTCCAGGACTGTCAGTGATTCACAGGTATAAAAGGAACAGGAGATTTCCTGGACTGTCAGTGATTCGCAGGTATAAAGGAACAGGAGATTTCCTGGACTTTCAGTGATTCGCAGGCATAAAAGGAACAGGAGATTTCCTGGACTTTCAGTGATTCGCAGGTATAAAAGGAACAGGAGATTTCCTGGACTTTCAGTGATTCGCAGGTATAAAAGGAACAGGAGATTTCCTGGATTTTCAGTGATTCGCAGGTATAAAAGGAACAGGAGATTTCCTGGACTGTCAGTGATTCGCAGGTATAAAAGGAACAGGAGATTTCCTGGACTGTCAGTGATTCGCAGGTATAAAAGGAACAGGAGATTTCCTGGACTTTCAGTGATTCGCAGGTATAAAAGGAACAGGAGATTTCCTGGACTTTCAGTGATTCGCAGGTATAAAAGGAACAGGAGATTTCCTGGACTTTCAGTGATTCGCAGGTATAAAAGGAACAGGAGATTTCATGGATTTTCAGTGATTCGCAGGTATAAAAGGAACAGGAGATTTCCTGGATTTTCAGTGATTCGCAGGTATAAAAGGAACAGGAGATTTCCTGGATTTTCAGTGATTCGCAGGTATAAAAGGAACAGGAGATTTCCTGGACTTTCAGTGATTCGCAGGTATAAAAGGAACAGGAGATTTCCTGGACTTTCAGTGATTCGCAGGTATAAATGTTAAACATTGGAATCTGTATTAAGCCCAAGCTAATGTGAAACTTTTCTCTGACGAGATGGTGAGTTAAGGTGCTTAAAGAGATGGTTTCACTTCAAATTAAACAGTTTGAAAGTTACTCTCTTGCATTTCAAGACAAGATTCAAGTCAGAATGGCAGTTCTATTACCCATGGTCCTTTGTGGTAATGAAACTGCTCGAAAACTTCAGCTTTGTCCACAGGAAGTGACATGACGAAACACTGAGAGAATTTTATTTTTTTTGGAGATAAGAATTATTTCTCTCTTCACCCCCCCACCCGCCATAAACTGCTCACTATTATCACAAAATCACTAACATGTTTATTTTTATAGTAAGTTTATGCTGAATCAGGATACCCCAATGGCATTTGGCTCTTTAGGTTTTAAGGAAGTAAATGGAATACATACAAGTCAGAATGCAAAACAAAACACAGCACCATGTCGTGTGACCTGACTTTCGGGATGTAATGGAATTAACGTGACTTATTCTACAGTGCTTGCAGCAAATCCCTTCTTCTGAATATATTCCTCTCCCATTTCTCCACGCTCTGGTCTCCTCAGGGTCGGTCCTTCCTGCAGCTTACCTGCCTTCAGTTCCCTACCATGCATGAGCGGATTGCAATACAGATCCACAAGAGCAGCCCAGGTGAGCACCACTGATAGTCTAATGGGTAAATGATACAGGCCGATGGAAAGCGAAGCTAAACAGACATGAAGGGCGCAGAGTTGTATTCTTCCTTGGTGCTGAGTTAGATGATCAGCAGTGAGATGTTCCAATTGATCTCAAACTTCTGAGATGGGGAAGGGAAAGAGAGGGGAAATTAGACATAATTCACTAACTCCTGTCAGAAAGTCTGAGTGACCAGGCACTGGGGTCAAGTCTTGGTCAGGATGCCTGCCACAGCTGAAATAGTCTGCTGACACTATCAACACACACATGAAGAACGGCCACATGGGCAAGGAACTGGAGAGTTGCCACCCAAGGAACTCTACCCTAACACAAGTCAGAGCCTTCGGGAGAGGAGCAGAAAAAAATGGAGTGTTCGGGCATTGTGAAAGAACAGCCCAGAGGTAACACTTGCACAATTTTCCCGTACTCCTTATGAAGACGATCTTGGCATCCATGCGGGAACGTGCCCAGTAAAGGGAATCTAGTCTGCAACCTATCACCCTGCACACCTCACCCTGCGAGATCAAATTACATGTTGACAAGCGTTCGAAACAGGAGACAGAAAAGCTAGTCATCTTACAAGCTCTTCCTCAATATCATCAATATGTCAGTGATTTTCTAACTTCCTTGTTGCCCTCCTCCCTCCTCCCTCCCCCTCACCCCAAGCTGTAAATTTGCCTGCCTGCATGCTGTTCCTTTTCCCTGCTTCCTAATTCTCTCTCAGAATCTCAAACCTGCGGCACTTCTTACCTCTCAGCTTTCCCTTCCTCCGAAAAGTCTTGAAATGTTAAAAATGCAAACCTGGCATCACTTGATCAGAACTTCCTGATTTATCTCTACCACCCTCTGATGTCCTGCAGTATGGGCTTTGGCCTTTTCCTTCATTATCGTAATTAAAAAGAAACGCTTCATGAATTGTACATTTTACATCTGAAAAGATGCCAGCTGTGACCAGCAAAGCAAATGAGTCAGCCTGAAGACACCATATTAATTAGTGGCCACTTCACTACTGATTAGAACAGCTGATACAATCAATCAGTGCTCCACTCATGATTGCCTAGCAGCTAACAAAATATATATATTTTCAAAAATGTATTTTTAATGTAGTATATTGTTTTGGTCAGGAGATAACCCCCTCCTCCCCGACAGAAAAGAAACCCACTTCAATCTCTGCTCCCGCCCCCTAACCCCTTTCAACTGTTGTATGAAGTAAACTCGTTCTAAAAAAAAAATCTATATTCAAGTTTAGGATTGTAAAACCTTCCGAAAAAAGCTGCTTCTCATCATTCGACACTTCTCCAAGAACAACACAACCATTCCAACACCTACTTGCGACTTTTCTTGTCTCTTTTTTTAAAAAATGGAAACTCTTTTCACAATTGCACCTCTGAACTGTTCTCATTTGTTCTAGCCGAGTTCCAAATCCACTATCCTGTTTGATCTTCCTCCTCACTCTGTTGAAATCAACCCTCAGCGCACAATCTCCTAATTTATTCCTCTCCCAGGATGGCGAAACTGCAGAACTCCATTTCTCCCACAGTAAGTTGCTCAGTTCATTGGGCTCTTGCCTCTGAGTCAGAGGGTTGCAGGTTCAAATCGCACTTTGAGCAAATAATCTAGGCTGGTTCTCAGGGAGAGCAGCATTGTTGCAGATGCCATCTTTTGGATGAGGCTTTGGTTTAACATTTCATCCAAGATATCACCTCTGGTGCAATGTTAAACCAAGTCCGCGTCTGTCTACTCAAGTGAACCTAAAAGGAGCCCATGGCACTATTCAAACAGCAGCAGGGAGTTCTCCTGGTGTCCAGGCCATCATCTACCCCTTAGCCAACACTGTCTAACACAGATCATGTGTCATTTGTTGTTGATCATGAGATCATACAGTGCCCAAATTGGCTGCAGCATTTGCCAGCACTTCACTCTCACTGAAATTCCCAGCCTCTTCCTACACCTTCAAATGCTGCTTAAGATTAGTGATGTTAATGCTATCAATTCTAAACAAATTTGAACATCTATTCTAATACGCCGGCACCATTAAGCTACTTCTTATTCTGAGCGACTTGCATTACAAATTATCCGAGAGCAAGCCAAAAGGTGCTCAGCACCAGTACTTCGAAGGTAGGCTCCCAGGTTTCACAGAATCGGGTTCAAGCAGAAATCTACCATCTCTCCCGCTGTCGCTCACTCCAGATTTATACAAAATAAAACCCTGCCAAGTAATTGAAAAATAACTGACTGATTGTTAGTAGGGATGCTGCAATTGCCTTCAGTGCCCCGTAGGCTCGTAAAAAGGGAGGAAGAAAACTCAAGCAGGGTTTCGTCCCTGACTGCAATGCTCGATCCCTGTTGGAAAGTGCAAGTGTATTTGCAGCATGTGAGGAGAGCATCAGGCTTCAGCTGTGATGCACTCCATAGTCAAACAGCCGACCGATGCTCAATTGTACAGGCTCACGTGAAGAATCGACACCTGGACAAGGTATTAGAGGGCGGCTGGGGCTCCTGGAACTGTTCCTCAACAAGAGTCAGCGCCCATTAGAGAGGAAGTGAGAAAGATTGGAAGGAAAATAAATCACTGCAGTGGAATTGATTTTTTTTTTAAATGATTCTCATGCAAAAAGCCAATTCCTTCATAAAATACGATCCCAACTCACTATCAAGATTCCAGTTTCATTTCGACAAATTTTACAAGTTACATAATATTGGTTGCATAATTTTGAAAGAAAAATGGCAGTCAGATTTTACAACTCAAACTAGAGATAGTATAAATGAAGGTTGTGCAGAGCAAGGTCCTTCCACTATCTGCTCAAGGACACAAAAGTCTATCCCAAGTCTGACTGTATTTCACAGTAAGTTGGATGTTATCCAAGGAGCTATTTCACCATTACACAACAGAGAAGAAATTCATGTTGCCATTTTCTTTTTTGGATTAACAAAAACAATTGGGTGCACAAATACCCCAGAAGATATTCACAAGCTTAGCAATAGTTCATGATTCAATGTGATTACACAGTTGGTTGGACTTTGAGATCCTATGACTTGTCCTGTCAAAACAACATGCATAATTAAGTGAAGAGTAAAGCAGTCATTAAAGTTTAAAATGCACGTTCAGTGTCAACAGGGCCTGTTGAAACTCATGAAGAATAAAGTTATTCTAACTTCGATTTTAAGCCAACAAAAAATTGCTCTATTAAACTATTTACTAGATCTCAACATTTCTTTTGCAGCAGATTACAAAACCACCCATCTCTGTTGACAATTAATTTTCCAAAGATCTATTGATCTGATAAATTGAAATAAAGGAAGCATGTGAAGGGTAACTTCGAAGAATACTCAGGTTAGGCCACCATCATCCGAGTTACACCCGACATATACAGCTGAAATGTTTTACACAAACTGATCATATGTTAATTGGCACTCCAATTCATATTGGTGAACAACAGCATTCCCAATGTTTGACTCAAACACTGGACATCTGCACAGACCTTACACAAACTCTCAGCACACAAGCTGCAAAAGTAGACGTCTTAGATGAGCAAACCCCAGCCTCGGTGCACTTGGAATTCGATAAAGAAACAGATGTGGTTCATATCGTGTGCAGTTAACTCCATTCACTGCTCAATTGACACATACTCCATGCTTGATCAATTAACCCCAGAGATGAAGTGGTCAAAGGAAAGACAAGAGAAAGGAGGGTGTGTGCTGGGAGGTAAAGCTCAGTGATTGAACACACTCATGGACCTCGCTCCACCCAAGATCTCAAACAATTTTTATTAAATTTCTAATTTGTTTATAAAATCACACTTGGGGTGTAATATGCAGACAAATAATCAAGACCAGTATTGGCTCCCTAATCTTGAATATTCCTTTGAAGGCTATCTGAACTGGCACGTCAGATTTAATAGTGTCTTTGGTACTTACAACTGGTCGAGATTTTTTCAATAATTCTGCACTAGTCCAAGGTCAGGTCAATGAGAAGGTCCAAACTATCATCACCATTCACGGAGTCCCGAAAGGAAAAGCATCCTCACTGCAATGAATATTTGACAGAATAAATGTTTGCACAAAGTCTCTGACAAGTAGCTTTAAAGCTTAAAATACAACGCAAGATTTGGAATAAAATGTTGGGAATACACAGCAGGTCTGTCAGGATCTGTAAAGAGAAAAGATTAGCATTTAGGATGCTGAGTTTTCTCAGGTCAAACCTTAAACATTAACCAGTCTTTGCTACCTGCAGATGCTGACGAACCTGCTATGTATTTGCAGTATTTTCTGCTTTTATTTCAGTTTCCAACATTAACAGGTTTTTTTTTCCTGTTATGTTTGAAGCAAAATTTGGAGCTGAGCTGTTTCCTATTCTAGAGCCTTTGGAATTATGGAGTAATTCTGAGGAATAAAATCCCCTTCAAAAAAGGAATACTTTAGTCCCAGGCTAGTTCACTAATGCAATATTTTAAAAGCAAGTTTTAAAAAGGAACGTAATTAGAGAAAAATAATTTGTAATAAGGGGATCTTGTAGAAATTAAGAGATATTCAACGGTATTGAGAAGGTAACATCCAGAACACTATTTCAAGCCTAGTCAACAAGAGATACAGATTGAAAGTGGTGAAAGTCCAATTGAGTGCAGAGGTCAGGAAGACCTCCTTCATATGAAGAGCGATCAACTCTTGGAATGGTCTCCGGGGTAGAATTGTGGAGGTGAAAACCTTAATTCATTCAAGATTCAGTTGGATTGGAAAAAAACAGCTGGCCAATGAATCCTGTCCCAACCCAGCATAGTGGAACGTCTGCACATCATTACGTCCATCTCTCTTCCCGCTCCACATTCCCTTCCGCAGTCATGCAATGTCCCGAGAGGGGCAAAACCAGAGGAATAAAACCATAGGCCAATATGGGAAAAAACTCTGGGAAATTCCTCTTCAACCCTTCAAAGGCAATCAAAAGATCTCCAGGAAATCACAATGACACTACCCCTAATGACCCACTTACCTTCCACATGGCCTCCTTCATCTGTATTTATTACTTGAATTCTAAATTTAAGCAGATCTGAATAAACCATCCGCAAATGCTTTTTTTTAAATTTGTGGTTCAGCTCAACTTAAGGCTACAGTTCAAATATTAATCATCAAGGTAAAGAAATATGTATAAAATTGCATTTGCCACCCCTGCACATTGCTTGCAACAAAAAAAAGACAATAATAAGAAACGACAATGAAAAAGTTTAAGTCGCATCACTTTTTAGTTTTAAAGTATAAATGTGGATTACAGCGGCTAAAATGGATAAATATTTAAAGCAGAGAAGATAAAATAAATATTTGAAACAGGGATGATAAAGGGCCAAAGGGAGAGACCAGGGCTGCTGGATTAATTTTTGGAATTCTCGCGCAAAGAACTGATACAGATCCAACGGGCCAAATGGCTTTCTTCTGAGGGGTGAAAACAAGAGACACATTTTACACATCAGTCATTGCAGTGGATGCTATTGTAGCTCCCACTGGAGAGCACACTCAGCTGCTCCTGGCCCAGCGGAGCTCCATCGTCAATTCTGAATTATCCTCTCTGCATCTTTCCTGGTGTCTCACTCCCTTCTTTTGCGCAGTGCGAGCAGGAAACATTGGTAAACAGCTGGCTTTCTCGAAAAATCCAATTTCCCATTCTCTGGGGAACAATGGCAAGTGACGGGGTGTCTTATGTGGGTTATAATTATTTTCCAGTATTTTTGGTTGAAACGCAGAAGGAGGTAGCTTACACACAAGTACATATAGTAGTTTACTGAGTGCAGAATATGTTTACTGTTGTCAAGTCATCTTTAAGAGTCTTATTGCCAGCAAACTTGCTTAGAAATTGTCTATGAATGCAACTGAGCTGTGAAGTTAAATATTTATTGGTATTCTTTTGTGTTATGCTTAATATTTGTTTGTCCTATTTGTGAAACCTTTGTTGCAAGGTTGAGAAGGCATGGGTGTTGTAATTATCTTTCTCAATGTTCCAAATTGTTTACATGCAGAGTTGGTAGTTCAATGAAGCCTTACATCAGAACTGGAAACATCCTTAAGTTCTGCCTCGAAATCCTTTCATGAAGCCACCACTTCCTTTTTTTGCCAATTTTTCTCTTTCTCCTCTCCTGAGAAATGTTGACTTGAGCTGGAGGACAGTTGATGAGGACACGAGATGACCTCTGGTACCTTCCTCAAATGCCCATTGTTCATGTGTGAGCCGAGGCAGTGTGTGTCAGCAGGCTTCTTGACCGTGGAGGACAAGATGGCCAAAATCCATCCTATCCTTACCCAACACACACCCACACACCCTTTTAAACCACAGGTCATTCAATAGCAATCAGGAGTTAAGCCCTGGCTGTTTTTTCTCCTCCCTACCCTGAGAGGGGAGGAGAGGACACTCCTGTCACCTTGGTTGAAATGAGCTAACTCTTCATAGGCTGGGGGTGAGAGGAGAGACTAGAGAAGCTGGGATTGTTCTCCTGAGAGCAGAGAGTCAACTGCATTCAATTTCAGCAATCACCGGGGGAAATGTAGACAGCATCTTTAATGTCGAAAATCAACATCGCTTTATCGAATGGAGAAATTGCCTGCACAAGTTTCCTTTCAATCTGCACAAAGTCCACCAATATCGACCAGCCCCACACCACCCACCCCTTAACAAAACAGAAACGGAGGCAGGTCTATTGGATTTTTCAAGTCTATCCATGTCAGCTGTATTCTGTATACTTGAATTGTTGCAATTAGTTTGTGCTTGGAAATTTTGATTAAACCATATAACATTTCAGACAACAATACTGCTAAAAATATTAGATGTGAACCACATAATAAAAGTGTTTTAATGTACAACTGAGTCCGTATTTCCTTGTGATTGTCAAAGGCAAAAAAAAGTGCCATTTTATAAATAGCAAAAACTGCAATTGCCAAATATCCAACATAAAAGCAGAAAATACTGTAAATACACAGCAGGGCCATCAGCATCTGTAAAGAGAAAGGAAAGGTCAACAGTTCAGGTGTGGACTCTTCATCAGACCTGAAACTGCCAGTACCTCTCTGCTACCTCTCTCCAGTGATCATTCTTCAAGGGCAAATGGTGAGCATCGACAGTTCTGACAAAGGATCTCCCATATGTGCAACCACTTAGGGGGAGGGGGAGGTGGGGAGAATGAAAGAGAAATGTCCCGCCCATTTCTTTGGCATGGGATAAGTTTGCTTGTTACCAGATGGTCTGAATCCCAGAATTACCTTAACGTTCCCTCCACCCCCAAACTCTACATAGAATCTTACAGCATAGAAGGAGGCCATTCGGCCCATCATGCCTGTGCTGGCTCTTTGAAAGAGCTATCCAAGTAGTCACACACCCCTGCTCTTTCCCCATAGCCCTGGAATGTTTTCCTTTTCAAGTATATATCCAATTCCCTTTTGAAGAACCTGCTTTCCAGTACTTTCCAGATCAAAACAACTTGCTGCGTAAAATAAATCTTTCATTTCCCCTCTGGTTCTGTAGCCAATTATGTTAAATCTGTGTCCTCTGGTTTCCGACCCTACTGACAGTTTCTCCTTATTTATTCTATCAAAACCATTTGTGATTTTGAACACCTCCATTAAACCTCTCCCTAACCTTCTCTGCTCCAAGGAGAACAATCCCAGCTTCTCTAATCTCTCTTCATAACTGAAGTCCCTCATCCCTGGTGCTATCCCAGTAAATCTCCTCTGCATCCTCTCCAAAGCCTTGACATCTTTTCTGAAGTGTGGCGCCCAGAATTGGACACAGCTGAAGCCTAACCAGTAATTTATAAAGGTTTAGCTTTAACATAACCCACGTGGCTGTGTCTCGAGACTCTCCTCTGGAAATGTTACCCAGGCTCTTCTGTTTGCAGATGCTTGGAGACTTGATGAGCATTTTCTTTTCTCATCCATGACTCAGAGGAGAATGAAGTTGGGAATATGCTAAAAATGCTACAACATTATCAAAAGCCTGTCCAACAATACACAGAAACAAGATGCACAAAATGAAACATCAGCAATACAATTACCAACTCAGAGCCTGATTTAAGAAAACGCATTCTTCACAAAAAATTGCCTCGAACATACTCAAAAGAAAGTTCACTGGGATTACCGAGAGTCGATGAGGCGGACTGCTCTGTACAGGCAGTTTTTAATGCCAATTGAACTCTTGAGTATGGGAGGGCAGTTGAGCAGTGACTAGGTGAGTTAGAGGAAGAAGAAAAATGTAAAATCATTATCACAGGCATGTGCAAAAGCTTAATATTTGTGCAGAATTATGGCATTCTCACCTCAAAGTCAGATGGTTGTGTGTTTTAGCCCCACTCAAGACTGAAGCACATAATCCAGGCTGACACTCCAGTGCAGTACTGAGGGAGTGCTGCACCATTGGAGGTGCTGTCCTTTAGATGAGATGTTGAACTGAGGCTCTATTTGCTTGTTCAGGTGGACATTAAAAGACCCCATGGTACTATTGGCAGAGGGGTGGGGAATTCTCCCTGTGTCCAGACCAACCTTCATCACTCCTCCAACACCACCAAAAACATATTACCAGGTCAATTATCTCAACGGTGTTTGTTGGATCTTGCTGTGTACAAAAATGGCAACCCTATTTCCCTGCAATAGTCGATGCACTTCAAAGTAGCAGTTTAAAAAGTTTGTTCAGAGACATGATAAGGTGCTAAAGAAATACAAGCCTTGATTTACTGCCTAAAAGACATGAATTGTTTTGAGCAACAAAGGAAAACATGTTTTACCTTGAGACCTCTGGGGAACAGCACTCGACTTCATTCTGTACAAAATTATTGAAAATATGGCTTTGTGTTCTCCCCGCCCTGTCTAAAACAGCCTGACGAGATGTGGGACAACTTTTGAGGAGGTTTGCCCACCTCAGCACAAATTCAATCGCAAATGTTCAGGTACTGAGGGGCGTTACTGGCCAAAATCGCCTGATGAGGCCAATGTCAAATCTTTCCGCATTTATACAAAAAAGTTCCCTACCTGATGAAGAAAAGAAATCCCCTCATAATCTTTCAAATTTTTTTTTGGTAACTTAAAAGGATTGTCGTCGTTTTATTGGTTTTCCACTCGGACAACTTTGACATTCATCGCAACCTGAGCTGACTCACGCACACCTGGGGCTGATCACCCCCTCGTGACAGGTACTGCGCACACCTGGGGCCGATCACCCCCTCGCGACAGGTACCGCGCACACCTGGGGCTGATCACCTCCTCGCGACAGGTACCGCGCACACCTGGGGCTGATCACCCCCTCGTGACAGGTACTGCGCACACCTGGGGCCGATCACCCCCTCGTGACAGGTACTGCGCACACCTGGGGCCGATCACCCCCTCGCGACAGGTACCGCGCACACCTGGGGCCGATCACCCCCTCGTGACAGGTACTGCGCACACCTGGGGCTGATCACCCCCTCGTGACAGGTACTGCGCACACCTGGGGCCGATCACCCCCTCGTGACAGGTACCGCGCACACCTGGGGCCGATCACCCCCTCGCGACAGGTACCGCGCACACCTGGGGCAGATCACCCCCTCGCGACAGGTACCGCGCACACCTGGGGCTGATCACCCCCTCGCGACAGGTACCGCGCACACCTGGGGCCGATCACCCCCTCGTGACAGGTACTGCGCACACCTGGGGCCGATCACCTCCTCGCGACAGGTACCGCGCACACCTGGGGCTGATCACCCCCTCGCGACAGGTACCGCGCACACCTGGGGCCGATCACCTCCTCGCAACTGGTAACGCGCACACCTGGGGCCGATCACCTCCTCGCGACTGGTAACGCGCACACCTGGGGCCGATCACCCCCTCGCGACAGGTACCGCGCACACCTGGGGCAGATCACCCCCTCGCGACAGGTACCGCGCACACCTGGGGCCGATCACCCCCTCGCGACAGGTACCGCGCACACCTGGGGCTGATCAGCGGCCTCGCGACAGGTACCGCGCACACCTGGGGCCGATCAGCTCCTCGCGACAGGTACCGCGCACACCTGGGGCCGATCACCCCCTCGCGACAGGTACCGCGCACACCTGGGGCTGATCAGCGGCCTCGCGACAGGTACCGCGCACACCTGGGGCCGATCAGCTCCTCGCAACAGGTACCGCGCACACCTGGGGCCGATCACCTCCTCGCGACAGGTACCGCGCACACCTGGGGCCGATCACCCCCTCGCGACAGGTACCGCGCACACCTGGGGCCGATCACCCCCTCGCGACAGGTACCGCGCACACCTGGGGCTGATCAGCGGCCTCGCGACAGGTACCGCGCACACCTGGGGCCGATCAGCTCCTCGCGACAGGTACCGCGCACACCTGGGGCCGATCACCTCCTCGCGACAGGTACCGCGCACACCTGGGGCCGATCACCCCCTCGCGACAGGTACCGCGCACACCTGGGGCCGATCACCTCCTCGCGACAGGTACCGCGCACACCTGGGGCCGATCACCCCCTCGCGACAGGTACCGCGCACACCTGGGGCCGATCACCTCCTCGCGACAGGTACCGCGCACACCTGGGGCCGATCACCCCCTCGCGACAGGTACCGCGCACACCTGGGGCTGATCACCCCCTCGCGACAGGTACCGCGCACACCTGGGGCCGATCACCCCCTCGCGACAGGTACCGCGCACACCTGGGGCTGACTGTGCAGCCGTCAATTCCACTGCCAGAGGAGAGGGAATGGGGGACATGTTCCGTAAGCAATTTAAATATCCAGTGGGTCAGATTTGACAATTGGTTACTGGGCATTTATGAGGGGAGTCAACTCTGAATGAGGTGGGGAACGTGCTTGATTCAGGCTGGTGATGGCCATTTGGTCCCACAGAGCTGACACTGCCTGTGCTCTTCCTCAGCATATCAGGCTTAGCTTTTCTTGGATGGACGTTGAAAGGCATCTTGCACACAGATCAGGAAATGGGCCAGTCAGGGATGGACAATATTCCGCATTATGTCATAGGCAGAGCTCCTGAAAACTTCACTCATTTGCCTTGGAGCAGGGAGGGCCAAATAGACTAATCTGAGCTCCCTGCCGTGGGTCAATGCTGGGTAGGGTTCTCAGAAACAAAGGCACTTATGGGACAAAACTTTCATCTATGGTGGGGGCATAAAGCAGGCAGGCGGTCGAAGCTCTCCAGCCAGCTTTAGGCCCCCAGCGCAGCTGGAAGTTTTGTCAGTGGTGCGTTGCCTATAAGGGAGATTGGGCAATGCTAGATGACCATCAAGGCAGGATTGGTACTTTAACAATCCGATGAAATACAGGTCCAACCACAATGGCACAGGCCAAGAACGTCCCAAGTTTGATCCGTTGTCTGTGTTGAGTTGATAGATCTTGGTTGGTGTTTCTTTAGGGGCACTGCATCTTGCCTCAACAATCCTGAGTTTGGGAGGAGAAAAACCAGCCAGGCTTCCTCCCCTTGGTCACTCACTATCAATTGTTCCTGCTGCAAAATGACTGTGTGGGGACATCAGGAAAGAATGAGATTGAGCTCAAGAGTGATGCCCTCTACATAACCCAATGACACTCCCCGATTAGGATCACTGATGAAGAATGCCAGCTATTGGCGGGGGGGGGGAAGGTACCAGAGGGCAGCTGAACCCCAGACTTCAGGAGCAGATAAAGGGAAAACTGAGACGGAAACGAGAGGAGAGAATATTTTTTTTAATTTGTGGTTGCAGTTGGTATTTTCACAAGAGTATATAAAGAGCTCATTTGCTTGACCCAGCTCTCCATGTCCTGAAAGGTTTCTCCTGGAATGCAGGGTTGTTTGTTTGACTGCTTCCATAATCTTCAACATGAATTCCTGCTCCTCTAAGTAATAGAAAAACTCATGTGAAAACTTTGAGAAATTTTAATAAAATTAGAGAGCGAGATAAAACGATTTAAAAAGACTTGCACTCAGTTTGCACTTTGTCCTTATCTCTCTAAACATCTAAAGAGTACTTCACATTCAATTAAATACCATGAAGTTTCATCACTTTAGTTATAAAGGCAAATGTCTCAGCCATTTTGTGCACAGCAATACTCAACAGCAATGAGATAAATGATCTATTTTGGTGCTGATAGTTAAAGGCTCGGACATTGTCTGGGACATTGGGAGTCACCCTCTTCTTCCAATAGTATCACGGGATCTTTGATATCCAGAAGTCAAAGGGGTTCTTGATTAACGTCTCATCCTGAGGACAGCATCTCTGCCAATGCAGCACTGCCTCAGTGCCGTATTGGAGTGTCAGCCGCGGTCACGAACTGAGACCCCGAGAGTTAGCAGGAGTGAGAGTGCTGTCTATGGAACCACCTATTTTATGTGTTCGAATAGGAAATAAGAAATAAAATATTTCCAAACCACTGACAGTATTTATTCTAAACAAACAGTTCCAAAAAGATTCAAGATTTTTTTGGGATTATTTTGGTTAAGTGATAGGTATAGAATTACTTCTAATATGTACAGAACAATAAAAATGCAGCAAGAAGAAAAAGTAAGTCCCTTTCTTTTGAATTTTCAGACTGTGTTGGAGCAATTTACTTGAGTGCATTGGCATAAACTACTGGGGATGGGGATTTTGGAGTACAAGGCGTTCAAATATTGGGGGAAATTTTCCTCTGTTCACTAATTGTAGCAAAATGGTCGACATTTTCCAATTCTGCTACAAATAGGGAACAGAAGAAATCAGTGAAATACAATGGGTATGTTGGGAGGAGGGAGATCATAATGGATTTGAAACCAAGTGCCATCCTACAAAATGGAAATGATGCAGGTTGGACATGTTGACTTTGAAACACACTTGGCTGTTATAGATCCATTATTTATTCCCCGAGAAGTTAAGATAACTGGGGTATATATGACTGTCCGTCTCTTAGATTTCACACTCTCACCCATCTGGGAAGGAAACCTGCCGTCCTTACCCGGTCTGGCTTACGGCTCCAACAACACTCAAGAAGCTCGACACCATCCAGGACAAAGCAGCCCGCTTGATTGGCACCCCATCCATCACCCGAAACATTCACTCCCTTCACCACCGGCGCACCGTGGCTGCAGTGTGTACCATCCACAAGATGCACTGCAGCAACTCACCAAGGCTTCTTCGACAGCACCTCCCAAACCCGCGACCTCTACCACCTAGAAGGACAAGAGTAGCAGGTACGTGGGAACAACACCACCTGCACGTTCCCCTCCAAGTCACACACCATCTCGACTTGGAAATATATCGCCGTTCCTTCATCGTCGCTGGGTCAAAATCCTGGAACTCCCTTCCGAACAGCACTGTGAGAGAACCTTCACCACACGGACTGCAGCGGTTCAAGAAGGCAGCTCACCACCACCTTCTCAAGGGCAATTAGGGATGGGCAATAAATGCCGGTCTCACCAGCGACGCCCACATCCCATTAATAAATTTTTAAAAATTTTAAAAACCCTCTTTTCGTCAATGCTCCAAATCAGATAGTGATTATACCCCAATCTGTGTTGCTGTTTATCCTCCACACAAGCAGGAATCTTAATCCCTTGTGTCCACCCAGTTTACATACCCCTTTATCCTCTTTCCTTCAACCACCTACCCAACCTATTTTTAAATGTTGGCATGATCTCTGCATCAATCACTAAATCGAGAAGTCCATTCCACAACCCTCTGTGTAAAAAGGTTTCTTCTGCTCTCTGACCTAAATCTTACATTTAATCTTGTCCATATCCCCTTGTTCTCGACCCCTTAATCACTGGGAATAGTTTGTTTCTTTCAACCCTGTCGCATTACTTCAAACACCTCCATCAAATCACCATGTCATCCTCTCTGTTTTAATGAAAAGTCCAAATTGTTCAAGTCTTTGTATTTGTATTTTCTCCTATCAGGCGGCTAGTGAATCTGTGCTGCACCCTCTCGATTGCCTCAACATCCTTCCAAAGTGTGAAGTTCAAAACTGCACACTGCACTCCAACCGTGGTCTTGCTAAAGTTTGATACACATTCACCATTTAACCTCAACTTGTATATTCGAGACTCTTTCCATAAAGGCCCACATGCACTTTCGGTGCTGCTTTTACTGCCTTGTGAACCTGAACCCCCAAATCCATCTGCTCTTCCCCAATTGAAAATATAATGGTTACTTTTATTATTTTTACCACACTGACTGGTAATGAATTCCATTTGCCATTATTTGCCTTTTCCACCACCTTATCACTATCCCCCTTGAAGCTTTGTTTGGTTCTCAAAATTATTTACAATGCCTCCTATTTTAGTGTCATCTGCAAATTTGGACAACATGCCCTCATTTGTTCGACAAATGCTGTGGGCGTTTAAAAGGACACTGGATGGTCAGGATTAATGGGTCAAATGCCCTCTTTTTCACTGCACTTTTTATTCCTCTAATGAAAAAAGATCATTTTGGTATTTTTGATTTGTTTTTTTTTGAAGATAAACAACTATTGACCACTTCAGAAGAGGTGAAGGTAGATCGTGACATTCTCTCCCCAAACTATCATTTTGTTGCAGCATAACTAGGTGCAGGAGTGAGAAAAGGCTGTTTGTCAGGAGTCCTTCTCCGCCCAGAGTCCAGACTTCATCATCGACTCGCCACCCATTCCCCTGCTTTAAGAAACGCTTAGGGGCTTTGAAGCAGATAGGTGGGGGAAAAAAAGGTACAAAAGCTGAACATTTAAAACATTGCCATCTCTGCTATTTTAGCAGCCGCAAAACCCATTTGTTTTAAACCGTTCACCAACTCCGTTAAAATAGCGGAGAGAGGAGTTTCAGCCAAAGGCATGAATCTGTTGTACGCTGTTTTCCACACAGTGGAATGTCAAAGTTTCAGTTCTTTCCTCCATCCCAATTTGTATGACAAAGTGCCGCATGACGAATTCAAATTTTCAAACATCTGTGGCGAGGAGAATGAGGAGAGGAGAAAACAAACATTTTTCATGGTTGTATCAGTAACTCCACAGATCATATGTAATTACAATAGGACTGAGCCCGTGCCTGTTTTGCTTCTGATTGGTGCCTATTGGTTTTTCACTTCGATATCCTTGATCTTCCACATATTGAACTCGTTGCTTCTTCCCAGTTCTTGTCGAAATTAGCCTCCACACCTGCACAAAATAGTTTCTGCACACGGGACAGAAGTCTCTTCGTATTTAAATTTAGAGACCAGTTTTGAGCAACACAACGTTTCAGTGATAATCAGAATTGATTTTTGGTCGGAATTTAGTGCTCGCTGCAAAATCTTGCAATTTGATTTTGTTGGATTGTCGTTACATCATTGGAGGGGAAAAGCGAAACAAAAAACAGTACCATTTAGTAAGTGCAATTCTGTCACTTCCAGGACCACGTCACATTGACTTAATTGAACATTCTCCAAACAAAACAGAGAAATATTCGGACAGAAGCAAAATGGAAAAGAGACAGAATGAGATAGGCATCTGAGAGTGGGAGACAGAGAAAAGTTAGAGACACAAGCAAAAAAACTAAGAGATACACAGATATGACAGCAGAAATTGCATTCAACGACATCTATCAGAAACATCTCAAATGGTTTCACTTACAATTAACTACTCAAAAGTGCATTGACTGCTATAATGCAGACAGTGCATTTTGTGCCCACGAAGAATGAGACCAATGACCAGTTTATCTGTTTTTAATAGTGGTGTTAGTTGCGGCACGAATGTGGTCCAAGACATCAGAAAAACATTTCTTAATGCTAAAGGGATCAAGGGATATGGGGAAAAAGCGGGAACAGGGTACTGAGTTAGACGATCAGCCATGATCATTTTGAATGGTGGAGCAGGCCCGAAGGGCCGAATGGCCTACTCTTGCTCCTATTTTCTATGTTTCTTTGTTTAACTCCCGGCTCTTCTTCAGATAACGCCAAGGGATCTTTACTATCCATTTGAACCAGGAGGCACGTCCGGTCTTACCTAAAGGATCGAAATGCAAGATCCCTTAAAGATTTACTGGGGCATCAGCCTAGGTTACATGCTGATTAAACCCCACAAACTCTGACCAGGAGGCGACAGAAAACATAAGAAAAAAAGACAAATGAGAGAGAAAGCCATAGAGATTTTAAAAAAGACACAGGAAATCAAGAGAAGCAAGAGTGGTAAAGAGGGTATTGTTTCTGAGAAAGCAATGTCCCACGAGGACACCCGTCACCAGCCTTCATATTGGACAAGCTGACCCAGCTGGTTTTAATTAAATACTGGAATATGAAATTCAAGCAAACTTTATGATTAATGGCTTCTGAGGAGAAAACTCACTGCAAAATGATATTTTTCCAACACATCTCTCAAGCCCAAAATGATACATTGCCAGCAATTGCTTATTTATTTCAAAGTCTGCAAAACAATTCAAAAGTAATTACAATACTGTTGTAAGTTCAGGTTGGCGTAAATTCGTAGTCATTGACTGTAAATTCAATCAACCACAATAATCTTTTTTAAATCAAGTGTCCATGATGACACAGTACGTGTCTAAAACTCCCCAGACTCCATCTAAACGCATTCTACATTTAAATAGTTGCAGAGCAGTTCTCAGGCTTGCACATCTGGATTTCACAGAGCTACAGATGCCGTCACACAACAGGAGGTATCACACTATTGGAGCCATTACACTATTGTTACACTACACGAGATGTCATACTGCAGGTGAAGTTAACGTGCAGGTGCTGTTACACTACAGGAGGTGTTAAACTTCAAGTCCAGTTGCACTGTAGGAGGTATTACATTGCAGGAGCTGTTATACAATCGACACTGAGACACCACGAAGTGTTATACAGCAGGAGCTGTGACACTACAGGTGCAGTTACGCTGTTACAATACAATACAGGCATTCTGACACTGCGCAGGCACCGGTTTGTGACTGGTATGTGACAAAGCAACACCAGAGCAATCACGTCTGATCACTGCCCAGTGACTCCCGTTGGAAAGCAGGTCTGTGATGTTGAGTGAGGACGGGGTCGTACGTGGTGGTGATGCCTTCCACATTGAAGCAGCCAATCTCACTGGATTTTCTGCTCCCCAGCTAAGTGTGCTTCAGACTCGGCTCCCTGGGCAAGCTTTTCATAAGTCAGTCAGCTATTAGGGGAGAGTCTCCAGTCCAAAATTCCAGTCTGGTCCTCCTTCCGAACTGCCAGCTCAGGCCAGCTGAACCCTATTTTTTTTTAAACATTCTCACTGAATCACAGATGTTGAGTCTGGTGCAATGCAAGTGTTCCCAGATGACTCCACAGCGACATTGGGAAGCTAGTGCAGGAAATGTTCCTGAGAGGCCAAGGGTGGCCAGTTCATGATCACGAGACCAACATTTTGATGAATGGGCAGAAAAATGACTTGGCACTCCGGTGGGATTATGAATGGAATGATCCCTTTATTTAAGCATCTAAATTTACAAGCGGTGGAAATCAGCGTTTAAGCCCGGAAATCACATCTGCTGCCAGTTGTGAAGCTGAGAACACGCAGGCAACCCACATACAAAAGCAAGCAGAACATTTGGGACGGCTTGAATTTTTAAAAATCTTGCCCCGACTGCAAGATAAATAATTGGCTGGAATCCAGCTTTTGTTGGGGAAAAATATGTTTGAATAGAAAACTTTGAAAGGATATGGGGAAAGAGCACGGGAATATTGGGGACCTCTTTTAGAGAACTGGTACAAGTACGTTAGGTTGAATGTCCCCCTCTTGTGCTGTAAAAGTTCATGATTCTACATTCTTAAAAATAAACAGAAGCTGCCCAATGGCTCAGTGGGTAAAGTCACTCCCCCCCCCCAGTGTGGTCCTGAGCCATACAGACGAGCAAAATCTCCATTTCAAACCCCAACTGATCTCAACCAACTTAGCAGTAGAGGTGTTGCAAATGGCTCAGTACTATTGGTCTGTAGAGGGGTAAAGTTCAGCCAGTATTCCCACTCCAGATCACCATCTGCTGAATCCTGCTGGAAAGTCAGGCGAGAACAGGATCTGGCTTGGTCGTGGTTTGGCTGCGAACACTCGCTGTAAAGACACAGACATGAAGAGTAGATATTTGGGCAAGTCACCGTGAGGAACGAAACCCCCAGCAGCGGCCAATACCTTCAGGAGAAGGAGGAGAAATGAGAGAAAAAAAAACATCGGAATTTAGGAACAGGAGCAGGCCATTCAGCCCCTCAAACCCATTCTATCATTCAATTAGATCATGGCTGATTTACCTCAACTCCACTTACATTAAATGATCTCTGGAATAGGCAGAGTTACGTAGATTAAAACTTTTTAAAAAGGCATATTTGTTTTTATTTTGGTTGTAATTCAAAGAAAAAAAATGTAAAATACCTGTGAGGAGGAGGAGGAGGAGGAGAAGAAAGCATTTCACCATGCCGACAAGATTATGTGTCCTTCAGTCCAATAATATTCTCTCAATAAATTATTCACTGAACTACGTGAGGAGGACATGGGGGAAAAAGTGCCTGATGTCAGCAGCCCATCATGTTGCTCAGATTAAGAGCTGCAAAGCAATTAGAGATCTGCAAATTGCTTAATCAATATTCTTTCACTTTTGTGTGTGACTTTTTTCACCCTGTGATGTCTTTCTGTCAAATGACTTAATATCCTTCACACGCCAAGGTGGAAACAATTCAGCACCAACTCGAAGAATGGTCCATCCCCCACCAGGAAGGCCTGCAGGCCCTCTGCTTCTTCTTTAAACGGAAGCCCAACCACTCCGCCTCCATCACCGCCCTCCTCCGCCTGGCTGGACATGGTCTTACGTTGAACAACTTCTCCTTTGACTCCACTCACTTGCTCCAAATAAAAGGTGTCGCTATGGGAACCTGTATGGGTCCCAGCTATGCCTGCCTTTTTGTGGAATATGTGGAACATTCCTTGTTCCAGTCTTATTCAGGTCCCCTCCCTCACCTCTTTTTCCAGTACATTAATGACTGTATCCATGCCGCTTCCTGATCTCGCCTCAAACTGCAAAATTCCATCAACTTTGCTTCCAATTTCCACTTTCCCTCGCCTTCACATGGTCCATCTCCGACTCTTCCCTTCCCCGACTTCTCTATCTCCATTTCTGGGGATAGGCTATCAACCAATATCTGTTATAAGCCCACCAACTCCCACAGCTACCTTGTTTACACTTCCTCCCACCCCGCTTCCTGTAAAGACTCTACTCCTTCTCCCAGTTTCTGCATCTCTGATGCATCTTTTCTGATGATGCCACCTTCTACACCAGTGCTTTCAATATGTCTTCCTTTTTCCTCAACGAGGATTCCCCTCCACTGTAGTTGACAGGGCCCTCGACCGTGTCCGTCCTATTTCCCGCAATTCAGCCCTCACCCCTTCACTTCCCTCCCAGAACCATAATAGAGTCCCCCTCGTCCTCACCTTCCACCCCACCATCCTCTGCCATTTCCGGAGCCTCCAGCGCGATCCCACCACCAAACACATTTTCCTGTCCCCTCCCCTTTCAGCATTCTGAAGGGACTGCACCCTCCACAACACCCTGATCCGCTCTTCCATCACCCCCAACACCCGCTCTCCTCCCCACGGCACCTTCCCATGCGAGCGCAGGAGATGCAACACCTGCCCCTTTCACCTCCTCCCTTCCCACCGTCCAGGGCCCCAAACACTCCTTCCAGGTGAAACAGCGATTTACTTGTACTTCTTTCAATTTAGTTATACTGTATCCGCTGCTCACAATGCGGTCTCCTCTACACTGGGGAGACCAAACACAGATTGGGTGATCGCTTTGCTGAACACCTCCGCTCAGTCCACAAGTGTGACCCCTGACCTGTCGGTCACTTGCCATTTTAATTCTCCATCCCACTCCCACTCTGACCTCTCTTTCCTCGGCCTCTTACACTTGAGGAACAGCACCTCGTCTTCCGTTTAGGCACTTTACAACCTTCTGGACTCAACATTGATTTCAATAACTTCGGATCATAACCACTGCTCCCATTTTTTCGGTCAGCCAGTGCTGGTAATGGTTCTGCTGCTGCCATTGACAGCTACTCCTGGTCAATCTTTTGTTTCTTAACCTGTCCCATTACCACCCTCCTTGCCTTGCACCATCGTCCCTTTTGTCATTTAATCACTCGTGCCCTCCACCCTATCACAGACCTTCCCTTTTGTTCTTTCCTTTCCTCCCCTCCCTCCCCCCCTCCTCCCCCCCTCCCTGCCTCTGTACTTGCTTAAAAACTTTAACTCTTACCATCTTCCAGTTCTGACGAAAGGTCTTTGACCTGAAAGGTTAACTCTGTTTCTTTCTCCACAGATGCTGCCTGACTTGCTGAGTTTCTCCAGCATCTTCTGTTTTTATTTTAGAATCGAAGCTGTGGTTTAGTTTGTGATGTAACACAGGATTTGTGCCCCCAGGCCTGTTCCTCACACAGGCGAATTTCCAATCTCATGTCACACCTATCACAAGGGATATGATGATGATGAGCAGAGATTCTGGTTTTTGCATTAGCTTGGATTTTCTTTCTAAAAACAAAGCAATAATTTGCATTTATATAACACCTTATCACACCTCTCAGAAACATCTCAAAAGATTCACATTTAATCGAGAATTATGTACATACGAGCATATGAATTAAGAGCAGGAGTAGGCCATTCAGCCCCTCAAGCCTGCTCTGTCATTTGATAAGATCACGGCTGATCTGATTGTGACCTCAACCCTACTTTCCCGTCTACCTACTATAACCTTTGACTCCCTTGTTAATCAGGAATCTATCTAACTCAGCCTTAAAAATATTCAGTGACCCTGCCTCCACCGCTGTCTGGGGAAGGGAGTTCCACAGACTCATGACCCTCAGAGAAAAAAATTCTCCTCATCTCCATCTTAAATGGGAGACCCCTTATTTTTAAACTGTGGCCCTCTAATTCTCGTCTGTCCAACAAGGGGAAACATCCTCTCAGCATCTACCCCTTCCAGTCCCCTCAGGATCTTATATGTTTCAATAAGATCACCTCTCATTCTTCTAAACTCCAGTGTACACAGACCCAACTTGTCCAACCTTTCCTCATAAGATAACCCCCTCATCCCAGGAATCAGTCGAGTGAACCTTCTCCGAAGCAATTCTGTCCTTTCTTAAATAAGGAGACCAAAACTGCACACAGTATGCGGTTAAATGCGGCAGTCAATTTGCATACAGTAAGTTTTCATGAACAGATGATGAATCAGTGATGTTGGTTGAGGTAGGAATGTTGGCCAGGATATCGGGACAGCTCCCTGATCATAATCTTTGACTCATGCCATGGGATTTCAGCATCCACTAAAACAACTAGAGCGGGCAGGCCAGGTTTAAGATCTCATCTTAACAACAGCACCTCCAACAATGCAGTATTTCCACAGCTTAGAGTCGATACTCCTGTCTGTGGAGAGGACGGACAAGTTTGGGCTGTTCTCCTTAATGCAGAGATGGTTAAGGGGAGATTTAATAGAGGTGTTCAAAATCATGAAGGGTTTTGACAGAGTCGGTAAGGAGAAACTGCTCCCAGTGGCAGAAAGGTTGGTGGTCAGAGGACACAGATTTAAGGTAATTAGAAAAAGAACCAGAGGCGAGATGAAGAGAATTTTTTTACACAGCGAGTGGTGATGATCTGGAATACACTGCCTGAAAGGGCGGTGGAAGCAGATTCAATAATAACTTTCAAAAGGGAAATAGATAAATACTTGAAGGTGAAAAATTTGCTGGGCTATGGGGAAAGAGCAGGGGAGTGGGGACTAATTGGATAGCTCTTTCAAAGAGCCAGAACAGGCGCAATGGGCCGAATGGCCTCCTTCTGTGCTGTATCATTCTATGATTCTATGAAATCCATTGCGGCACTTGAACCTACGACCTGCTTTACTCAGCAGAAAAGTGCTGCCAACTGAGCCAAGCCGACATTTCGAGGGCTGATTCACTAAAGAATCTTTTCACTGTTTCAGTCTACCTTCTGTGATGATGTGCATTTGTAAACACGTGTTGTGTTGTTGTGCTGCATTGTCATTAAACAGGGGGGACGAGGCTGCCCTAATCTATTCACAGCGGGTAGTGAGAAAACAGAGGAGCCTTTACACCAAATACTAGGTTGAATTCACCCCCGGGCTTTGAAGAGCAGCATCTTCATATAAAAATATTGGCGAAGCTTGTTATTTTCGCTTCAAAATGGAGAAGAACCAGGACGCATTTATTAAACAAACAACTGAACTCTAATCGGTTGGTATATGTGGAGGATGTGATCAAATTGGCCAAAGGGCATTCTTCATCTGGGCCTATCTTGCGATCATTTTTGCCACAATTACTTCATGTGAAAGTGATGCAATGAAGCATTTTAAGCCAAATTACAAGCATTGAAAGGTTTGCCAAATACTCTCTCATGAAGTCAATGCCCCTCCAAATGTACTCTTTGTCGCCTCTTACACTTACCCCTCCTATTTCAAATTAGGCCTCGCAGTTGAGTGAATTATATGAGGATTAGAATCTTCATTTTGCCCAAAATATTGTTTCTTTCAAAGTTTTAAGAATCTGAAAGCTGTCAAGAAAATATTTTTTGAGCAGCTACGCGATGTTTTTGTTCTAAATATGGAAAGTAGGAAGCTGCCCCAGCAACTGGGGAAAATCTGACCTCAGGGAAATCTCTCTTGGGTTCTTTCCGATCATCATCATCATCATCATCATCCCACTCATGAACCAGCCCAATTGCTGATGAATAAATATAGGATAATAGATCGCAGGCACTGAGCTGGAAGGCTCAAATTTAAATCGAGTATCTCGGGGGAGCAGTGAGAATCATGAACGTGAAGCCTAACTGGTCTACAAAGTTCCATTCAACCATTGAGATGCCACTGCTTCTCAGAAGGGGAGTGTCGTTCCTGTCCCATCTGGCTGCTGTTGAGTTGACCTTAAGTCCCCCAAGTCGCAAGAAGGGCACTGATCTGCTCCCCTCCCCCTGCATGGCAACTGGCTGTGACAGACCAATCAGAAACATCTACTTAGCAAATCTTTTCTAACTTAAAGACTCGACTCCAAGAGGCTGCTGGTGGACTGGAATAATTCGGGATCTCTTTTTTGTAGCCTTTCTGGAAGAATACTTGCCGTCAAAAGTAATCCTCTTCCCCAAAGTGACACTCCTCGGTAAACCCTTCTCTTTTAAAGGATAATGTTGGATCTGCAGCATTAGGACTTCAAGTCTCCTGTGGAAGGTTTGGTCCCACCCAAGACAAAGGCAATGGTGACAACAGCAGTGGCATTGTTTCTGAAGTTGGTTTGTCAATGGCACCATATTTCCTTGTCCTTGTTTCACTTAAGTTTAGTTTGTGACGGATGAGGGTCAAGTTGAAAGGGAGATCAATGCTTAACAATTTATAACTTCATCTGAACTCAAGTAGTGTAGTGTAGAGGGAGCTTTACTCTGTCTCTTCACCAGTGCTGTACCTGACCTGGGAATACTGTATGGGGCGAAGTAGGGAGCTTCATTCTCCATCTCATGCCCTAGCCTGACTGAGGCTTGTGCTGCATTTTTATTCAAGCAGAGGTAAATGTGGTACAGGAGTCCCAATGGATAGCTCTCAATTCAAAGTTGCTCCAACTGTGTAAATTCTCTTCAGACTTGGAGAACTGCGAAGAGTTCTGGTCTCCATATTGTGAAAAGGATATAGAGGCACTGGAAAAGGAGAAGGTGCAAAAAAGATTTAGTAGGATGCTACCAGAACTGAGAGGTTATACCTATCAGGAAAGATTGAGCAGGTTGGGGCTCTTTTCTCTAGAAAACAGAAGACTGAAGACACTGGTCACTGCCCTCTCAAATGTGGATGGTACACCACACAAGGAGCCTCTACACAGGGGAAAGTGACCAGAATCGCAAGGAAACAGTTGAGAAAATCTACATCAGTGTGGAATTAGTTACAAAATGTTAAATGATAAAGAAATGGATAGGGTGAGGGATAGTGTTAGAGAAAGACTGAGATAAAGAGTGTGACAAGGAGAAAGAGAGACGGACTGTGGCAGACAAAAACAGAAAGAGAAGATTGAGGGAGAGTGACCAAGACTGAGTGATAGAACGCAACAAAGAGACAGAGACAGAGAAATATTGATACAGAGAGAGAAACAAAGAGACAGAAACTGGAAGAATTAAAGACACAAACAGAGAAAGAGGGTTGGGGAGACATACATATATACACCCAATTAAGAAGGCAGATTTATCTAATGAGACAGCAATACCACAGACATTATTGAACATACCAGTGCACATTTTACAATACAAAAGTAATATCCAATACAATGACAGAATCTTGTTCTGAGGCTTTACACATATCAGCATCACTGAAAAATCAGTAAAATACAATTATCCTTCCCACAGAGTGTGGCTTCAACTGGTCAATTCTTATTTAAATATCATCTAAAATGTGTTACAAAAATTATTCACTAAAGACTCTTAAGCAGAAAGTCGTGAGTTGCAGATGTCAGGATTTAATTGACATTGAGTTTCAACTGAGGAAAAGTCGGAGCCTGAAATTGATGAGCAGAACCTTTGACAGCAGTGTGTCGTTATTTTTAAACCTTTGCTTAAATGGACGGAGTCTTTGTCAAAAAAGAATTGTTTGCCAAACCTTTTTCTAATCTTCAGGTAAATGTTAAAGATGCCACAGCACTATTTGAAGAGGTGCAGGGAATTCATCCAGTGACCCAGCCATCATTCCTCCCTCAATCAGTACATAGTGATTGGTCATTTATCTCATGCCTAACTATTGGTGAGTCTACTTATCAAGGTTAAAGATCTCAGCATTGGTTTTTCTGACACCCATGGTCACCATCCTGCATTCCAACATCAGGAGAGATTGGATAGGCTGGGGTTGTTTTCCTTGGAGCAGAGGAGACTGAGGGGAGACTTGATTGAGTTGTACAAAATTATGAGGGGCCCAGATAGAGTAGACAGGAAGTACCTGTTTCCCCTAGCGGAGAGTTCAAGAACTAGAGGACATAGATTTAAGCTGATTGGCGGAAGGCTTAGAGGGGACATGAAGATAAACTTTTTTGACCCAGAGGGTGGTGGGTGTCTGGAATTCGCTGCCCAAATTGGTGGTAGAGGCAGGGACCCTCAACTCTTTTAAAAAGTACCTGGACCTGCACCTAAAGTGCTGTAAGCTGCAGGGCTACGGATCGGGTGCTGGAAGGTGGGATTAGAATGGGCACCTGGTTGTTCTTCAAGCCGGCGCGGACACGATGGGCCGAATGTCCCCCTTCTGTGCTGTATCTTTTCTATGGTTGTATGGTTCCAGGTGCCGAGTGAAGCTCCCTCTCCTCTGCCCAATCTAAGTGCCTCTGCCTGAAGCTCAGAAGAGTGCCCCCTACTGCACCAGTGGGATATTTTTCCATCTCTCACACCGTGCTCTGGCTTCTTCGAAACTCAGTGCCAGTGTGCATAGAACTGCAGACTTTTTTTTAATGGCTGTGGAATAACTGGAACAACATCCACCTGGAACTGAACAGAGTGTGGCCCTGAAACTTGTTACAGAGGACTCCCAGCTGACAGAGAGGGGAGTTTCATCCCCTGGGCTTGAATCCAGATGTGAACAAATGGTGTGCTGACCCATTTTGCCATTCAATTTCTGAGATTTATAACTTGGGCCTGTCCTAAACTGAGGGATTAGAAAGACAGGAAATTGGTTCAATGGAAGGATCATCAACTTTTTATCCCCCCAAAAGATAGATCTAAATTTAGGAACCGATCCTGTTCCTGTGAATTAAATCATTGCAGAAAATGAGCTTGTACAAATCTCAGCTAGTTGTGTACTTGAAGGTCAGTCTAATGACGTTTTTTTCTGACATCTTCGTCTCGATGTGTTCGAGGCGAGTTAACAGTTTCAGCTCTGCTGTGACAGGGAGGCACCAGGTGGAGGTTCCAGTCTTCCCCACACCTGAGGGAAGGAACACTGCAGGTCATCAGCCCAGCCACTCTCACAAAAGTCAGAGGAGCAATGGTAGAAGCCTGAGATCAGTGAGCCTGTCAGCCCTGGGGTGACACAGGGAGACTCAAGAAAACGAGGGGGGAAAAAAATTAAAACCAAACATGAAATTAGGTGTCCCAATTCATCCAAGGCTTGAAAGAAAGACTTGCATTTATCTAGCATCTTTCACAACCTCAGGGTGTCCCAAAGCACTTTACGACTAATGTGTAGTCACTGTTGTAATGTAAGAAACACGGCAAACAATTTGCACACAGCAAGCTCCCACAAACAGCAATGAAAGAAATGACCAGATCATTAGTTTTAGGCATTGGTTGAAGAATAAATCTTGGCCAGAACACCGGGAGAACTCCCCTGCTCTTCTCTGAAGAGTGCCATAGAATCCTTTACGTCCACCTGAGAGGGCAGATGGGGCCTCAGTTAAATGTCTCATCCAAAAGACGCCACCTTCGACAGTGCAGCACCCCCTCAGTACAGCACTGGGAGTGTCAGTCTATATTATGTGCTCAAGTCTCTGGAGTGGGACTTGAACCCACCACCTGATTCAGAGCTAAGAGTGCTGCCCACTGAGCTACAACTTAAACCCAAGAACTGCTCACCCTGCCCAAGTAAGAAACAATCTCAGGGGTCACTACTCGTACCAGGTAAAAGCAGCATGTTCATGGCCTGAGAACGAGTGAGCTCTTGTGCAATTTAATTTTAAAAATCACATAGGAAAAAAAACATGCTCATCCAAATAAAAACAGATAAATCCAAGTCATTAAAAATTGGTATTTGCTCCTTTAAACCTCTATGAAATAACATCTATCACTAATATGGTCCACATGTACAGAAGGACCGTGTTTGCTTTGTAATTAAACAGATTAAAATTCATCCAGAACAGCGTTAGCTTATTTTGGTTTACATGAAGATTAGGGGCAGTTTCATATAGTTCACTACCCAGACTGTACATTATTCCAAAACAACATTTTCCATACTGTCTGCCAGCAACGTCAGAGTGACTCAGTCGGTAGTACTCTTGCCTGGAAGTCAGGATGTAGCTTCTAAGTCCCAATCTTAAAATTTTGGTTCATAATCCACTAAGGGAGTGCTACACTATCAGATCCTACACTGTCTGGAGGGTCCTCCTCAAACGTGATGCTAAATGGAAGTTCTATCTGTCTGTTTTGGGGGGGAATGCTTTCAAGAAAAGCTCTTTCTATGTCCGGGCCAACATCGCTCCCTTAACGATCACCAAAACCGGTATGATTTGTTCTGAGGAAGGATCATTTCTTTTCTTGTTATAGGCACTGGTTGGACTGCTGTGTACTTCCACACTTCCTGTTTTGATTTCAGAATTAGAAACACAGGAACAGGAGTCGGCCATTCAGCCCCTTGAGCCCGCTCCGCCATTAGATAAGATCATGGCTGATCTGTGATCTAACTCCATAAAGTTGCCTTTGGCTCATATTCCATAATACCTTTGGTTGGCAAAAAGCTACCTATCTCAGATTTAAAATTAGCAATTGAGCTAGCATCAATTGCCGTTTGCGGAAGAGAGTTCCAAACTTCTACCACCCTTTGTGTGTAGAAATGTTTTCTAATCTCGCTCCTGAAAGGTCTGGCTCTAATTTTTAGACTGTGCCCCCTACTCCTAGAATCCCCAACCAGCGGAAATAGTTTCTCTCTATCCACCCTGTCTGTTCCCCTTAATATCTTATAAACTTCGATCAGATCACCCTTTAAACTTATAGTTTTATTTTCCTTTTTATTTAACTGATCGTTTATTTCATTGCTGTTTGTGGGATCTTGTTACATGCAAAATGGCTGCTGTATGTTCCTGCACAAGAATCCGTGCGTGAAATTTCTGAGATGGCAGAGACATTAAACAAGAATTTTGTATCTGTCTTCACAGTGAAAACATAACAGAAATAGTGGGGAACCAAGGGTCTAATGAGATTGAGGAACTCAAAGCAATTAAGTAAAGAAAAAGTACTGGAGAAATTAATGGGACTAAAAGCCAACAAATCCCCGGAACCTGATGGCTTCCATCTTAGGGTTTTAAAAGAGGTGGCTGCAGAGATAGTGGATGCATTGGTTTTGAACTTCCAGAATTCCCTGGATTCTAGAACGGTCCCCGTGGATTGGAAGATAGCAAATGTTACCCCGCTATGCCAGAAAGGAGGGAGAGAGAAAACAGGGAACTATGGGCTAGTTAGCTTGACATCAGTAGTAGGGAAAATGCAACAATCTATTATTAAGGACATAGTAACAAGGCACTTAGAAAATCACAATATGGTTAGGCAGAGTCAATATGGTTTTATGAAAGAGAAATCGTGTTTGACAAATCTATTAGAGTTTTTTGAGGGTGTAACTAGCAGAGTAGGTAAGGGGGAACTGGTGGATGTAGTATATTTGGATTTTTAAAAGGCATTCGATAAGTTGTCACACTAGAGGTTGTAACACAAGATTTGGGCTCATGGGATTGGCGATAATATATTAGCGTGGATTGAGGATTGGTTAATGGAGAGAAAACAGACAGTAGGAATAAATAGGACATTTTCAGGTTGGGGTGCTGCAAGAATTAGTGCTTGGGCCTCAACTGTTTACAATCTATATTAATGACAGATGAGGGGACAGAGTGTAATGTATCCAAGTTTGCTGACGATACAAAGCTAGGTGGGAAAGTAAGCTGTGAGAAGGACACAAAGAGTCTGCAAAGGGATATAGACAGGTTAAGTGAGTGGGCAAGAAGGTGGAAGATGGAGTATAATGTGGGGAAATGTGAGGTTATTCGCTTTGGTAGGAAGAATAGAAAAACAGATTTTTTTTTTAAAAAAAGATGAGAGACCAACAAATGTTGGTAATCAGAGGGATTTGGGTGTCTTTGTACACGAATCACAGAAAGTTAACATGCAGGTACAGCAAGCAATTAGGAAGGCAAATGGTTAGCCTTTATTGCAAGGGAGTTAGAGTATAGAAGTAAGGAGGTCTTGCTGCAATTATACAGGGCTCTGGTGAGACCACACCTGGAGTACTGTGTACAGTTTTGGTCTCCTTTCCGAAGGAAGGATATACTTGCCTTAGAGATGGTGCAACGAAGGTTCACTAGATTGATTCCTGGGATGAGAGGGTTGTCATATGAGGAGAGATTGAGTAAAATGGGCCGATATTCTCTGGAGTTTATAAGAATGAGAGGTGATCTCATAGAAATGTATAAAATTCTTAAAGGGCTTAACAGGGTAGATGCTGAGAGGCTGCTTCCCCAGGCTGGAGAGTCTAGAACTAGAGATCATAGTCTCAGGATAAGGGGTCGGCCATTTAGGACCGAGATGAGGAAAAGATTTCTTCACTCAGAGGGTTGTGAATCTTTGGAATTCTCTACCCCAGAAGGCTGTGGATGCTCAGTTGTTGAGCATATGCAAGACTGAGACTGATGGATATTTGGACTCAAGAGGAATCAAGGGATATGGAGTTGAGGTCGAAGGTCAGCCATGACCTTATTGAATGGCGGAGCAGGCTCGAGGGGCCGTGTGGCCTACTCCTGCTCCTATTTCTCATGTTCTAATGAAAAATTCTTATGTGAGAAGGTGCCATGTCAATGCAAGTCTTTCTTTCTAAACTGTGCCCAGACTCTTTCAACAGAGTTTTTTTATACATTTTTGGAAAGTTTCCTGTTGACTCATCTTCTTGTTTCACTGGAAAATGTGATGTGAAAGCAGAAGGTGGATGATTTTCCAATTGGGTTGTCAAAATTGGAGACTAACAAACAATTGTTGACTAGTTCCAAAATAAGCTAATAAGCAAAAGTTCACCATTAAAATTGCCTGTTTGTTGAAAACTAGCCATTAAACTGGCCGTCAGATTTTGTTTGTTGGCAGATATTAATCGGCTACCATACCAGATGTTGGGAAATTTCCAGAAAAGGCAGTATTCTGAAATTCATCAACAAAAACAGGACTCTAACAATATTCATTATAACTGTTACAGTTCAAAAATACACAGCATCTGTTAGGCTAAGGACATAACCAGGGCAAACTGGCTCATCGCATAAGATGGAGATAAAGACAGAGGTGCTCTTTAGTAAAGCGAGCAAACGTGGCTGGGTCGTAGACTCAAGATATGTTCCCATGACCACCAAAAACAATACAATATTGCTCCTGAACTAAAAACAGATAATGGAGAACCTTCATCACAACTGGTATGAGGAGGAGGATAGGCTCTTTATGGAACTGACCAAAACAATGAAGAACAAGATTAGACATATGTACGGTACAATCGCTGTTATAATATGCAATATATCATCTAACATTTTAGTCCTTGACATCGTTGCCCACCGAGTTTTGATCCAGATAATCTGGTTTTTGAGCGAGCTCTTGGAAATTTCTAAACTAATTATAATGCAAAGAGAGTTGTAATGCAGTTACAAAGCAACTGACTATATCTCTCAGAACCTTCTCATACAATTAATTACTTTTCAAGTACGGTGTCTCGCGTCATGTAGACAAATGCAACAGCCATTTTGTGCACCACAAGGTGCCAGAAACAGCAGTGAGGTGAAAAAATAGTCGTTTCTGTTCTTGATGGGGTTGGTTGAGGGAGGAATGTTGGCCAAGGCATTGGGAGAATTCTCTGCTCTTCTTCACATAGTGGCATGCGATCTTAAACATCCACCTGAAACAACGGAGCAGGCAAACAGGGCCTCAGTTTAACATGACATCCAGAGGACGACAAATGTGAGTGTCGAACTTCCCCTGGAGTGCCAGCCGAGATTGTGTCCTCGGGTCAGGGTTGAACCCACGACCTTCTGTCTCAGACGTGAGTGCGCTGATCCCAGCTTTCCAATTTGTTAAAATTTTGCTCGGAGGTTATCACATTTATTTAGGGGCCAAGAGGAGGCAAATGGCTTTATTAGCCTGTGAACAGATTTTTTTTTTAATAGAAAAAGGACATGTCTGGATGATATACAAAAGCTATTACATCGAAGAGATAAAAGTTGAGCAAAATAACTAAAAATGGAGGGGATTACAGTACAGTTCTGGTCACCACGTTACAGAAAAGGTATGATTGCACTCGAGAGGGTACAGAGGAGATTTGCCAGTACTGGAGAATTTTAGCTATGAGGAAAGATTGGATAGGCTGGGGTTGTTTTCTTTGGAACAGAGGAGGCTGAGGGGAGATTTAATTGAGGTGTATAAAATTATCAGGGGCCTTGATAGAGTGGATAGGAAGGTCCTGTTTCCCTTAGTAGAGAGGTCAATAACCAGAGGGCATAGATTTAAAGTAATTGGTAGAAGGATTACCAATATGTACCAATAGTTTTCAAAGGCTAAGATCTAGAGGTCCTTCAAGGGCTTAGCAGCTTGATCCACTTATTAGCTGAGACACACAGACCAGAATCCATCCACAGGATGTGCTGAACTAGACTGATCAGTGGGTACCAATGGGGCTCCTAAAAGAGATCTCAGCCATAGCAAGTAATTGCTATTCCAAGGCAGCAAACAGCTTCCTTCGCTCTCGGTTCCTAGAACAGGGCCAAACTGAGGTACAAGCTGAGCAATTACTTGTGCCAATGTGTGTGTATATATCACCAGGAACGATGAAAGCTGAGCCTAGAGCCTGAGCGAGAAAAAGCACTTCTGAATATTGTCCTGGTTTAGAAATACAGGCTCAGACTTCTACCCCATATAAATAACCAGAAAAGTAAAACAGAACAAATGGGAATCATTGCCAATGACTGACCACAGGTCTGGGAGCATCGGAAGGAACAGCTCCGGTCACTTTTGGAACGTCCGATGACTAATAGCTGAGAAGGTGAAAGTTAAAATGTTACAATACATAGGCACTCAGGACAGACAGTTACACAGCACTATCTACGTACCTTGTTACAACTGCGGAAGAATGCACCCTCGCAGAGTTAATGTGTACATTTGATGAGCTGTGACCCCATAAAAAAACGAGACAACCGAGTTCTACAAATTTCTTCCCTGCGACGAAGAGGTCGGAGAGCAACTGCAGAAGTACATCACTGATTGGAAAGTTTTAGCGGTTAGTGCAATTTTAGCGGGAATTGCATGTGCAGTCGTGCTGTGGTTATGTTACTAGACCAGTAATCCAGATAACGTGAAGTCAAATCGCACCATGGCAGTTTGAGGATTTTAATTCAGTTTGAAAAATCTGGAAAAACAAAGCTGGTATCAGTAAAAGTGACCGTGAAGCTGTCGGATTGTCGTAAAAGTCCAACTGGTTCACCAATGTCCTTTAGGGAAGGAAACCTGCCGTCCTTATCTGTTTGGCCCATATGTGAATCCAGTCCCACACCAATGTGGTTGACACTTAATTGCCCTCTGAAGTGGCCTAGTAAACCACTCAGTTGTATCAAACTGAGGGCAATGAGGGATGGACAGTAAATTCCAGCCTTGCCAGCGACACTCTCAACCCGAGAATTAATTTTAAAAATGAATCTTTGGTCAGAGACAGGGTCATGTTGGAATTGAATGCACTTGAGGGAGAGACACCTTGGCGAGACAAACCTATGCTGCATTTATACTGCAGTGACTGGTTTCTGATTCTGGTGCCCAGGGAGAGCTCTGCAGATGCATCCATACACATTCACACAGCTCCTCTCCTAGCAGTTAAAATGCAAATGCTTAAGACAACATTGCTATCAGTTTCTACACTGTCAAAACATTTAAGTAAATTCGAGGTGGGTTTAAAAGTGTCTAGCATGTCTAATAAACCCCCTGGGCATTTTCTAAAGCTGGTGTGTCACTACTGTGGAATTGCACTCATGTGGTGGGCAGATTCCTTCAGGGAGATCATTTAGTCTGACTCTGCATCTCTCCAGTAAGGTCGAGCCCTGACTCAGGAATGAACCAAAGTTATGAAGTGGATAGAGATTTGCAATGATTGGAAAGCATTAATCGTACCTTTAGATTCAACGAAATGCCTGTGTGTGTGTGCAGGGAGCAGAGCTTCCAAAAAGCCAGACAGAACTCAGACACAGATCACACGCTGAAGCACGAGCCTGTCAATAATCTACTGTGAGTCAGAAAGCAGAGTTATGACAGATATTACTGCTCATAAAGTGTTCTTATTTGGAAATACAGCCTCTCACTTTGATGATATAAAAAAAACCTCAAAGAATAAACACCACTGCCCCCCCGGATTCGGGAGAGAAAAGCTGGAGTTGGCCAGGGTTCCCACTCCGGATCGATCCACAAACCCTATGGAATTGTGCATGTGCGGAGGTCGGGTGAGAAGAGGATCAGGTTTGGGTGCAATGTCCATCTCTCCCTATTGAGGGTACACCATCACAGCTCACGCAGCTGCTCGGGCAAGGTACTAAGAGCAAACTGAGGCCCACAGTCCAACACCTCCAGCTGCTTCTGCTTTAGATGTTTCATGCAATTTAGCTTAAAATCTATTGTAAATCACAAAGTCCAAAATTGTGACTGAGAGGCAATTTACACCGTACAGTTTGTGTTGAGGCAAACCAGCTTCAGATCTGTAGCGTAATTCAGGTGTGAATGTAAGTGATGGAATCTGGGCAAAGAGTGTGAAGGTTGTCTCACTCCACTTCAGCTTCACCCCAGACTGCAGCCGGGGCAAAGTGAAGTTTCTTATTTCCTGGTGGTCCATTGTTCTACCTGCCCTGTTCCACATTTCATTTTAAATCTTTTTAAGGTTGGCCAAGGTGATGGTGTAATGTGAGCATTAACTTCAGTGGCTCCTTGATTTGGCTCTGGACGTCATGCTTCTCCAACGAGGAGACCATCACTCCAGCAGTCTATCTAATGTCCTGAAATAACAAATGACAATCGTCAGGTCGGGTTGGAGGACGCACTGCTCCGATTTAGCACCCACGGATCACAGGAGGTTTATGGTGAACCAGTTCATGTATTCCAGGGTTACCTGGACATGTAGCAAAGGTCGAGACCTGGCCAAGCACTTGGAGGTCCTTTGCATCCTGACTTGATTTAGCCCAGTAATAGACCCACTGATTCTCTTTCCCTAAACGATCATTGGTGACCGAATGACCAAAACTGGACGATGCTGGTGAGAATTTAAGCCAAAGGTTGAGGAGCAGCCTCTTCAAACATTGTTTTACATGACTTTGTAATTTACCAAGGTTCCCTTGACAATATGTCAATTAGGCATCCAGTTAGATACGAACACATGAACGAAGACAGACAGGAAAAGACCCTCTGGTCCATCCAGCATGTCCCATGCAACTGAGATGCCTTGTGCATCACAATGTAAACACTCCCCACCTCACCCAAAAGCCATGTAATCTCCTGGGACAGACGGAAAACCAGGCAAAACCCAGGCCAATTTGGGTAAAAATATTTGGGAAATTCCTCTCCGGCCCCCTTAGGTGATCGAAACTAGTCCAGGAGACCACTCTGGCTCTGATTGATGTTTCACAGTACCTACCTCTTGTACAAGGTCATCTCCGCCCCAGCCACAAACAGGTCCAGCTCTCCCTTGAAGGAATTTAGTAAATCAGCGTTCACTGCACAAGACAGTAAGATGAAGCAGAAAAGGGTGGGCATTTGACAGATAATACAAGTGAATACAGCCTGAATATGGAAAGTACAGGGGAGAAGTGAAAACGGAAATAAGAGGGGCAAGGAGAGAGTATGAGAATACACTGACACCTGACATGAGGGAATCCAAGTCTTCGATAGGCATATAAATAGTAAACGGGTACTAAAAGGAGGGGTGGGGGCTGACTAGGGACCAAAAATGAGATCTACACATGGAGGCAGAGGGCATGGCTGAGGTACTAAATGAGTACTTTACATCTGTCTTTACCAAGGAAGAAGATGCTGTCACAGTAAAAGAGGAGGTAGCTTACACTGGATTGGCTAAAAACTGATATAAAGATAAGGTACTAGAAAGGCTGGCTGTACTTAAAGTAGGTACACAGACAGTGCTGTGTAACTGTCTGTCCTGAGCGCCTATGTATTGTAACATTTTAACTTTCACCTTCTCATCCTGGTCTGGATGGGATGCATCCTTGGTTGCTGAAGTAAGGGTGGAAATTGCAGAGGTGCTGGCCATAATCTTTCAATCCTCCTTAGAAATGGGGGTGGTGCCAGAGGACTAGAAAATTGCAAATGTTATTTAGCTGAAACAAGCGGTCTACAGAAACACAATCTACTCTCTTCTTCATCGTATAAACCTTGCACATATCATCCCTAGGTCTACGCTTCTCTAAAATGTAAAGTCCCAGCTCTTTGAGCTTATGTTCACATCTAAGATGCTTCACACTTACAATTAACCGAGTGGCCCCTCCTCTGCACCCTTTCCAAAGCCAGATCCAGATCCAGACTGCAGGAACGTAGAGGCTGATGCAGTGAGATGGAATTTGTAAACTGTAGATCTGAGCTGCTGCAGACCAAGTTGTTTTGAGGAAAGATTATTTTTCCATCCAATCTCGGATTACAAATTCGATAAAAATTTCGCAGCGGGGAGCGACAGTCCCATCAACCCGCTTCTAACTTCAAAATGTGTCTGGCATTCAGGAAACCAGTGAGCAGAGTTCTGTGCAATGTCAATACACAAAGTTACTCAGTGACAGCATATAACTCAGGTCCGCTGGGCCCAAATCACTTGAAACAGGTATGTTATGATGCCATCAATTCACCTTATTTCTTATAAACTCTGATTTACATCAGTGGGCCAAGTGAGGAACTACAAAACACAGCTCACCAACCGAAGGACAGGCATTGTATAACTAAGCTCTCCGAATCCCATTTCTAGTCTCCTTCATCATTGCACAAGCTGTTTGCCTCCTCTCTTCGCAAAAAATCGGCGACAAACCTTGTAATTTGACTGGTTCTTTACTGAATAGTCATAAAGTCCCCCATAAAATGCAGCTCAGTGTTGGGGATCAAAGGATGAAATTTTAGAGCAACTTTAGCTCGGGGACGATGCTGCCCCCTGGTGGACATTATATATCAAGATAAGAGGCACAGGTGGAATAAAAGGAGAACATTCTGGAAATACCCACAAGGCCGTCAGCACGTGGAAAGGTGGTGAACATTTCGGATACAGAGAGAGCCTCAATCAAAACTGGAAAATGGGAGAGAAGTTACGCCTTTAGAGAGGTAAACAGAAGGAGAGAGTAAAGAGCAGCAGTCAAGAGGTGAGTCTGCTGCCTTTCGTTCCAAAGCAGCAGTTAATGGATTAAAAACCTGTAAACGGGAATTTTAAAAAGTCATAAAGTGTGAACAGAATAACCAACTACCAAAATTATTACAAACATTTATGACTCTTTGAGTAAAGACATTTTCCCTTGTGTCTGTTTTAAATGAACCTTTCAGTCATTTAAATTTACATCCTTCTGGTCCTGCTTTGCTACTTACTTTGAAGTAATATTCTGGCCTTACCTTATTGGTAGCATCTAAATCTTCATGGCTCTCGGTGGGGATCTCATTGAAGTTCTCCCCTAAAGGCCGCAGAGCTGAAGCCTCTCTAATCTTCCCGTGTGGTCCATCTTCTATACCTTGGGGATCGGCCTTGTGGCTCTGCACCCTCTCCGATGCCTGAATATCTCGTCACTTTATGATCAGAGAACTCCCGAGCGTCGCCCGACCAGTGCCTGGTAAAGCTGCAGCATGACCTCTGGCGGCTCATTCCCTCTAACTTACTTACATTTCCTCGTGGGAGTCCATTAAGCACAGGGGGAGCTTCCAAGAAGCTAAAACCATAAATTTCCTCCAGGTAATGTTGCCACAGCCTGAACAACATCTGATATTTCACACAAGGGCTGAATGACCTATTTCTAACCTTTAATTTCCAGCCAGATTACCAAGTAACTCCTTTTTAATAGAGTTCATTGACTCCATTTTTCAACCATAAGTCATGTTGTCTGTGATATGCCCAACAGCGACTTTGAATAGACTTCACCGCTTTTACAAACTATGATAATGAACTCAGGATTCAGCCATCCCGATGGCTCAGAGGTCAATTCTGGGGGGGGGGGGGGGGAGGGAGATTTCCACACCATTTTTAGCCTTTTCTCAGCGTATAATCAGGGCAAGTAACTTTTTTTTGGCAGCAAGATGGGGTAGAAAGCGTTTACACCAGTTTTCCACCCCAAAAATCAATCTCCAGATCTCTCTCATGCTTTTGGACCCTTCCGTCCCCGAGTCCCGATTGTAATGAGGGCCAGTTTCCTGTGTTTATACCGACAAAGCGCAAGGGGTAAATTAGACTGAGAGTTACAAGGGACAGCTCTTGCCAGGGCCAGCAGAGACTTCTCACTGTTTCTGAGACCACCTGGAGGTTTTTACCCCCACCCACAGTGAGGGCTTCTCAGCAGCAGGTATGGCATTCCCTATGGGCATCCCTTTGTCAGTGATGGGGGTGAGACTTGGCATTCAGTGCCAACTCCCTCCGCTTGGCACAAGGATCATTTTTGGCAAGTTTCCTGCCACAGGCACCCAGCAATCTATGTTTCCTGATCTCAACTTCATCCAGGAGGGCTTGAAGATCAGACTCCGTGAAGTTCTTCTTCTCTGCCTCTGCGCCCTGCCCTGGTGCCTTGTTTGGCTGCCTATGCCACCTGCTCCTCTGGTTGACATTCTTGAAAATTGGCACCAAAAACAATGAGACAGAGAGTTAAGGTGGTCAAGTGAGTGAGCCCAGCACTGTCGCTTATTTACCTACTGCTGCGATCTTCAACCAGAAATGGCCTTTTAAAGGCTGCACTCTAACTTCCAAGCACTCCAGCACATTACTCCCATTTTGCACATTACACCAACCACTACTCCAATGGAAATGCAAATGAAAATTCTGGTGTAAATACCTTCCCAGAACATCAGCAGGTCTTTTCCCATTGCCGTCAAAGTGGAGCAATTCACCGCATGTTAATTCTGGGCCTCCATCTCCAAGCCATACAGATGAGGAAGGTCCTCGGCTTGATCCCTTTGTGCTGTCAAGCTGATCGCAGACGTGTACTATAACTGGCGCCCTAGTCCTGAGTTAGGGACAATAAGTTCCAACTGGAGTTCCTTCTTCTGATCACCATCACTCCAGCTGGAAAGGATGCAGCTGTGGGCGTTAGATGAAGGCAGGATTGGGCTCAGCAGTGATTATTCACCAGACCAATTCTCTGAACTACAAATGCATGGGGACTTCAACCAAGATAACGCTTACATTCCAAAATGGTCTGTTTTAAGTCAACACTAGCTGGGAAAAAAAAAAGTCCACTAAACGCTCTAAATGCTTGCACCTCCTCCATGGCATATGGAGGATTTCCAAGGTCAAAATATCTTCAGGATCTTGATTAGTTTGTTGATTGTTTGTCTTACTCTTTTCATTTTGCTGTTTGTTTCCGTGCATATCAAAGAATTTTCTCTGTGGGTCTCTAATTCCTTCCAACCCCTATTTTGAAGAGGGCACAATGGATTTCCATATGGAATTCTCCTCTATCTTTGTCTTTTGGAGGAAGAGGAGCAAAAGAGGGAGGACAGGCCAGTCAGGCAGAACTCCATTCAGTGCATGGCACTGACCCATTGGTTCCCCCACACCAATAGATAGACTGAGGTACTTGTACCTCCAGTTGTCCCAGAAATTATGCACTTCACAAAGCGAACAGTCACTGACAAAGGAAGCCAAGACTGAGCTATGCTTCATGCTACAACCCATCTCCACCATGGGTACCACTGAGTATTTGTGATGAGATCATTTACAGCTGTCTGCTGGGACGTCAGTAACATTAGCCAATCAGATGCACAGAGCTACATAGCCAATCACAGATACATTGTTTGTTACACTATATAATTTCATCTGCTTCCCTGTGAACCGGCAGCAGCAAGGCAATTGCACAGAATAGCATCGTATGAACATAGGAACAGGAGTAGGCCATTGCGCCCCTCGAGCCTGTTCCGCCAATGAGATCATGGCTGATCTGTGACCTAACTCCATATACCCGCCTTAGCCCCATATCCCTTAACACCTTTGGTCAACAAAAATCTATCAATCTCAAATTTAAAATTAACAATTGAGCTAGCATCAACTGCCATTTGCGGAAGAGAGTTCCAAACTTCCGCCACCCTTCATGTGTAGAAGTGTTTCCTAACTTCACTCCTGAAAGTCTTGGCTCTAGTTTTTAGGCCATGTCCCCTCGTCCTAGACTCCCCAACCAGCGGAAATAGTTTCTTTCTATCTACCCTATCAGTTCTCCCTAATGTCATGAAAACTTCGATCAAATCACCCCTTAACCTTCTAACTTCCGGAGAATACAACCCTAGTTTGTGTAATGTCTCCCCATAATTTAACCAAACCTCACCGTCCAGGTAACGTTCCAGTAAATCTACACTGCGCTCCCTCCAAGGCCAATCTATCCTTCCTAAGGTGCGGTGCCCTGAACTGAACACAGTTCTCCGGGTGTGGTCGAACCAGGGCCTTGTATGGCTGTAGCGTAAATTCGACTCCCTTGTATTCTAGTCCTCTAGATATAAAGGCCAGCATTCCATTTGCCTTTTTGATTCCCCAAGTAATCTGTGACTATACATTGTACACAGGCTCATTTGATCAAGCAGACCTAATGGTACAATGAGATCAGTGCAGCCCTGTGGGACACTTGATTGCATCTCAGCCCCAATCCAGCACCCCAGGCCTCTACAGCAGCAGTCAGAGCACGTGTGGAAGTGCAGAGTGGTCTCAGGGCCTTTGTTGTGGTGGTGGGAAGGGGGCATGCAGACATCCCTTGAGCTGCCACTCACTCCAGGTCTGCAAAACCAGTCACAGATGCAGGCAATGAAGTCCTCCAATTGACCCATCAATTGATGCACAATGTTAGACAAAGTACCCAATCCCTGCACATACCCTTGGTACTCTGGAAACATCCTTCTTTGAAAAGCAAACTCCGTGAAATTAACGATGCACATGGCAAACTGCAGGCAGGGTCAGAAGTAAAGCAACTTGAATCTTCTTGCTTTCTTCTCTGCTTCTTTTCCCTTGGGCACATCTAGAGGAGCAAAAGAGGAGGTTAGAAAGAGATAGAGGAGTGGACTTCCTGTGTTACTTTCAGCAGGAGTGACATGAGGGTTTCACGAGATAGTTTGCTAACGGGTAATGTGGGGTAAAATAGGAGGAAA
The DNA here is from genome assembly GCF_035084215.1 of Heptranchias perlo. Lineage (NCBI taxonomy): Eukaryota > Metazoa > Chordata > Chondrichthyes > Hexanchiformes > Hexanchidae > Heptranchias > Heptranchias perlo. The sequence continues at coordinate 42,476,698 of NC_090344.1, forward strand.
CAGAATGCCAGCACAAACCTGTGGCGCTCACCCTCATAAATGGGTGAGGGGTAGACATTTGGGGCTGCACCACCAGTCGTCCATCTCTCCTTGTGGTTTTGTCTTCCAAGGCAAAAAAGACCTAATTAGCTTCAGTAACCACGAGATGCAGTAAAATCCAGGTTACAGCATGTGGACCATAATCGGGGTGCTGAGAGATGAAGGCGATAATTTTTCACGTGAGGATTTTGGTAGGGTGATTGTATGTAAGGATGTGAGTGAAGAAATACTTGCAGGTGAAGGCTAACTCACGGGATACTGTTCAAGCACAGGGAAGAGGAGGTGGCTGTATGACAGGCAGGCTTAGCATTGTGCTTTCTTGGAAGATTTGTCCCCGTCCTCAATGACCTACTTTGGCTCCTGGTCCCATGGTGCCTCAAATTTTAAATTCTCATCCTTATGTTTATATCTCTTCATGGCCAGATCATGTGTTTCAGTGTTGTTGGTTCAGGGATTAAATATTGGCCAGGACGTTCCCCTGCTCTTCTTCGAAATAGTACCATGGCATTTTATGTCCACCTGAGGGGGGCCTCGGTTTAATGTCTCATCCGAAAGACGAGATATCTAGCCGTTTTAACTAGTGCAGCCATTTAAACAGCACGCTATTACCTGCCCCAAGATAGGCGACTCCCAATGACAGCCATTTACAACGACAAGAGTCACCTGCAATATTCTAATTAAGCTGGCCCCGGAAAATAAGGCAAGGTTAGGCTTAGTACAGTCAGAGGAATTTAAGTCCCATCCTGCCATACTTCTGGTGGCACTCACACCACTGAGGAAAATTCAGGCCATCTCCAAACAAGTAACATGGTCCAAATTAGATGGATCCTATTCAGGGTGGGATCAGTACAGACCAGGGAGATCGCACCCTGATCAGCACTGAGTTAGCCAATCTCAGCGAGGTTACAAGTTGCTCTCCAATTGGCCTTGGTAAGCCTTGGGTGAGGAGAAAATCAGCCTGGGTTCCTGCTCCTCCACTGGAATGGGCAACGGTCAAAACGGAGCGAGGACGGGAATAGTTTGGCAGTCACGCCGTGATACAATAACCTGCTGCCGCTCACTGTCCAGCCTCACAGGTGAAGTACAGCCGCGTGGGTCAGGAACTGGAGGGTGACGCTATCATGGAATGAATCACCAACTTCAGGACAGGGAAGAAAAAGGACAGGGACAGAGGAGACAACTTGACAAGCAGGATGCTCTCGCTGTTGTGCTGGGATTTCATCCTCGAAGAGCTGGTCACACATACAGAGTCCAGCTTTCAAATACCACACATACTTAATGGTTAAACAGCAACGTGTTTTATTAGGAGTTCACATTAGTAAAACACAACATTTTTTTTCAACCTTCCCTCACGGGATAAATCACAAGACTTTAATTGAACACGACAGTGGAAGAAGGAATAAAACAAGAGCACAATCCTTAATCCTATCATCAGCAATGAAAACTCAAATTGGTTTTTATTCTCATTTCTTTAATAAGGACACAACACAGGATTGGGGGGAAAAAAAGCCATTGAGACTACATTTTATAACTACAATGAGTTTTTAGAGCATCAAGTCACTGCAGTCAATTAATCTTCGAGACTCCCCCAGTATGCATTAGGCTTTTCCAGTGATAAACTCAAGCAAGCCAACCATGTACATGCTGCTAGCCCATGTAGTGTTTCCAGTCTGAAAAATTAAATTGAAAGAGGACAAATGCACTTTAAGCACCCACAGAGGAAGACAGCAGTGAATCCCGCTGAGCTGTCTGCAGGCAAAACCAATTCACCCCACGAGGTGACTGGCTCGTGGCCAAGTGGCCCATCCCACAGGGGAGCTAGGAACAGATGGACGAGACCTTCTGTTGGGGGAGGGATGATAGTCCATGACTGAAGTCATTACGCATGGACTGAGGAAGGAGTGAGCTTGTTAGTCAGAACAGCCTAGTCATTAAAAGCTAGTTCTTCTGTTCTTAGAATTTATCTCAGCCTTGCCTCAAACTTAATGCTTTTCATTTCTCAGTACAAGTCACGTCAGTATTTTATATACATACAGACACACATTACAGTTACATTTAAGGGTGCTGTGTGGCATGCGCAGCTTGTGAAGCAACTTGTTCTCAAATGGCATTCAGGTACAAAACTAAAAACAGAAGATGCTGGAAATTTACAGCAGGCCCAGAAGAGGCTGAGACAGAAAAGATGCGTTAACATTGACCTGTATTTGCAGTTTGTCATAAATAACAAAATCTTATCTGCAGAACTGGATACCCAATTCATCAGTTGCTGCATGTTTGAAATTTTAAAAAAATATTAATTGTGCATTTTTAATCGGTGTTCAACAAATCAAAATTTAAACCAACGTGTTAAATACAATTAAAACAATTTTTAAAAATAAAGAGTATGTTTGCATTGTTACTTGTCTCTGTAGTGTACAAACTATATAAACCAAGAATAGATTGGTTTCTGGCACACTGATTTCCTCAACACTCTGATCTGAGCTGTCATTTGGATTTAGAATGGCTGACTTAGTGACGACTCTGTTGTACAAGGATGTACGGCTCCAGGGAATTCACTCCCGTCTCCCTCAAGCAAGATGAATGCTGAAGTTTTCTTTACTTCTTAAGTAAACCAGTTACCTTGTGGGTCTTAGCATCAGGTGTGGGTTTAAGAATAGAGTGTCTCTCTCTCTCTCTCTCTCTCTCTTGCTTTAGCTGTTGCCCTGATTAATATAAGTGGATGTGAATGGGGGGGTTATGTGAGCCCAGGATTGTTTGTCCACAGTAACCGTCACAGGCTCTTAAAATGAAAGAAAAGAAAAAATGATTGCTCCGCCAAAACCATTGCACAGTGGAGGTTCATCCGAGCGTTGTGATATTCGCATGGCCGCCAGGAGGTGCCACGATGCGCTGGCCGGTACGGCGAGGCAGATTATCATCTGTTTGTGCACCTGTCGGAAAGGAGGGAAGAATTAGAATGCAAAGACGGGGACGCATTTGAAAAAATATTTGATTTCTCTAACCCTCCCACCCTCCACCACTGTCTTAAGTTCTTAAACATATCAACACAGTGAGATAGGAAAGAAATATTTTTTTTTTTTAATCACTAACTGCACGACACTTGGTGGTGCAAAAGGTTTTGGTTGAAGCTCAAGGAACGTGTCCGTACATTTGCTATTTTCATGCAGGATACACAGATTTCCAACAAAGCTTACTGGAAGAGTGAAGCCCAAGGAGGTGATCAGCTCCCTTTCTAACTCTGCAACTGAAGCAAATGATTTCAAAACTTTTTTCTAAACTAAATTTTAAAATTTTCATCCTTGTTTTCAAATCCTTCTATGGTCTCGCCCCTCCCTATCTCTGTGACCCTCCGAGATCTCTGCGCCGATTGAATTCAGGCCTCTCCCGCATCCCCGATTTTAATCACTCCACCATTCAGCTGCCCAGGCCCTAAACTCTGGAATTCCCTCCCAAAACCTCTCCTCCTTTAAGAAGCTTCTTAACATCTACCTCTTACACCTGTCCTAATATCTTCTTATGTGGCTCGGTGTCAAATTTTGTTTGATAATCGCTCGTGAAGCACCTTGGGACATTTTAACTACATTAAAAGGTGTTATATAAATGCTGCTTGCTGTACACTGCCGCCTTTTTTCTTTTGCTTTTTTTCCTCTCCTGCTCCACACCCGTCACGCGATCCTACACTGTGAGTGCTGGCAGGCTCCATCCTGTCATTAGCTAACTCCCACATTCTCCAGCAGAGACCGCTGGGTCCAGATCAGCAACGAGTACATTGTTTTTTCTCTCCTTACTTGGAACACTCCAGCTGCTGCTCAGCTGGAATCAGCAAACCACATTTCACGAACAGGATCCTGTCAATGCTGGAGTGGGAGTGAGAGAAACCACATACGAGTACCTTCAAAAAGAGTCCATCTCGGGCTGATGGGAGAACTCCACCCACCATTGCAGCAGCTGACTTACACCAGCATAGGTAAAACACGGACGTTCATGTGTGCAAACATAACTCATCTTGTTCTACACATTCTACACATCTGCTGCTTCAATGCAAGACCAACCCAAGTAGCTAAAGCTAAGACTGCATTAATACGAATACAAAGTACCAGGTTGCCACATCAATATGCTGAGAGGTAATAAAACAGGAAACACACATTTACCAGACAAACTGAATCCTGACTGGTGCAGGTTTCGCACTGGGGGGGCTTGCTGCTTGGCAGGTGAGGTCCTGGCAGAAGAAGCAGGTGTGACGGATTTGGGTGTCACTGGAACCTCACAGACGGGACCATCGTAGAGTCCTCGAGGGACCCCTCGCAGTTCTGTTAACTGGGAGAAAAAGTTACAGTTAAAAATTGCGTACAATCGAAAGGTGAAAGTTGACCAAAAAAACACTGTGTTGCAGCTCACCTGCAACAAGCTGAAATACAATATTTCAATCTATTGGGACTGACTGAATTAAGTGAGTCCATTCATAAATGTTGCTCTGTATGTTCACTTGCTGTGAAATCAAGAAGTTTAATGATTCCTCATCTTTTTGGGATCACCAACATTGGAACTGTGACAGCAGCACAAGGAGACACGGGTTCACGCCAATTAAAGCAGTGTCAAGAAGTTCTTTTTCCACACAGAGTAATCAACACATGGAATGGACTTCTGCGTGAGGTAATGGAAGCACAAACCCTAGAGCCATTTAAGAAACAGCTTGATGCTGTGATGGGGCACTGTGGACTCTCGCTGGATGAATGGACTCGGGTGAGATGCATGGCCATCCTCACAAACCATCTATCTTGTGATTACGTTTCTCCTTGTTGGAAACCTCATTCTGCCTCCAACGCTCCCAAGGACTGCAGTAAAGATGTGGAGATAACCCACATGGCCCAGTCCTACATTAAAGGGAGCGCAACCCATCCTACTGAGCCTAACCCTTGGGGCAGAAAAGCGATGGCTGGGTGCACTAGCAACAAGCTGTCATATTCCGTCTTTTCTACAAAGCTTGTGTTTTTGGAAGCATCATTCTGTGCTTCTCTTCCATATCAGGACTTGAACACACAATCTTGGCTTACACTGCAGTATGCATAATGGAAGAATAATCATTCCCACCACACACTCAGTCACTCGTACAGTGGGATTGGCAGTGGTCAGTGAGCCCAATTTGGTGCATAGCCAGGGACGAAAAGAAACAAGGAAAAAAATAAGGAAGACTTGCATTACATTGCGATTTATCACATCTTTCATTAAGATCTCAAGGTACATCACGTAGAATGATGGTTGTTATGTAGACAAGTACAGCAGCCATTTTGCACACAGCAAGATCCCACAAGCAGCAATGGAATGAATGACCAGTTAATCTGTTTTTGGAAGTGTGGCCGAGGGAGGAATGGCACGAGAAGAACTCCCTGCTCTTTAAATGGTGCTATAGGATCTTCTTCATCCACCTGAACCACAAACAGGCAGATGGGGCCTTGGTTTAATGTCTCATCCAAAGGACAGCACCAGTGACAATGCAGCTCCAAACTGCACTGCAGTGTGAGCCTAAATTATGTGCTCAAATTCCAAAGTGGAACAAAACTGATCAATGTTCCTAAAAAGGCAATCTGCACAGGAAAAAAATAAAAGGGCTGCACTTATCTTAAAGTGACCCAAAGCGGTCACAGAATTAATGACTTAATGATTTACGCAGAAGCTGCCACAAGGGTAAAATCCGAGCAGTTTTCAATTACGTTGAAAAATCTGCTGACATGTAGGTCAAGGTTTGCTGAGTCATGGCTGTAAACTGAGTCTGAACAGAATATCTCGCCCGACAAGGCCTAAAAGCTTGTCATAAAATACATTACAAAATCAAATTCATCAAATTTTACTAGAACTAGAGGCCACGGTTTAAAAATAAGGGTCTCCCATTTAAGGCGGAGATGAGGAGAAATTTTTTCTCTCAGGTTCGTGGAACTCCCTTCCCCAGAGAGCGGTGGAGGCAGGGTCATTGAATATTTTTAAGGCTGAGTTAGATAGATTCCTGATTAACAAGGGACTCATAGGTTATAGTAGGTAGACGGGAAAGTAGGGTTGGGGTCACAATCAGATCAGCCATGACCTTATCAAATGGCAGAGCAGGCTCGAGGGGCCGAATGGCCTGCTCCTGCTCTTAATTCGTACGCTCGTGAATCCACTTTTCATCCAAAATACAGGACAAGACAGAAAAGCCATTACCTTGCTCCGTGCTTTGATCCTCTTGTACACATAGTCAGGGAATGGCTTCTTGGGGATAAAACGGCCAGACCCCTCAGTGGCATGGACAATGCCATCCTCGAAGACAATTTTACCTTGGCTTATGACAACCAAGGGTGCACCACGACACTCCATTCCTTCAAAAATATTGTATTCCACTGCCTGATGGAACGAGGGAGAAAAGAGTAAGAGGGGGCAGTGTTACACCATACACATATCCAACTGAATAAAAATTATGTCAATGCTGCAAAACCTATTGTTCCTTTCTTTTCCCATTTTCTCCCCTTCCCTCCTGATTCTTGCTGGGGCTCAGTTCCATGGGCATCAGCAGCCCTCTGGGAACATGCCAAAGTGGTCATTCTTCAAGTCCAAGCCTAGCCAGTGAGCAAGCTATTTAACTGTGAAAGGCATAACAACTGAAATGAATCCTGTCCCCACTGGACTTGCGTACACATGCACACTTTCCAGAAGCAGTCACAAGACGGTGATCAGGAACAAGAACCCTGGCCAATTTTTTACCCTCCCCTTTCCAGGAGTGTGGAAGTCCAGAGATCAGCCAGCTTAGTACAGAGCAGGGATAGATCCTGGGACCTTACAAGTCTGTATGACTTACTGAACTGTATCTGCCACCTATCTGCCCACACTATCAATCTGTCTCTGTTCTGCGATCTTCCTCACAGTTTGCCATGCCCACTAAGTTGCGAACTTCATCAGATGTCAATGTCATTCTTATTGTGCCTATGTCCGAATTACTTATATAAATAAAAACAACAGAGGTCCCAGCACAAATCTCTGGGACACAAAACTACCCACATCACACCAATCTTAAAAACATCCATCTATTCTTTGCTTCCAGACCCTAGCTATCACTCATGACTTGCTTAACCGAAACTTATTTAATTGCTGCAAATTTCCTGAGAGCTTCTCCCACTCTGCCACTTCAGCGGAAATTACAGCGCAAGAAGCTCTGCATAAACGGGGTTTCCATCAAAGTTATGGCGGCAGAGCAGGAGAAACTCCGATAATATTCCCGACGAATATTTATTATTACAGTCCAAGGTATATAGTCTTTTGTCCATTGATGAAAGCAACAACATTGGGCTATGATTTCTTTGCTTGTGCAGAACACTTTGTTGAAATAATTCACTGTAGACACAGTGCTCTATAAACTTGCACAGAAAGCTGTCAACTTACCAGGTTATGGTTCTTTGCGGTGATCGTCTTGACTACGTCAGGGTCCCAGATGACGAGATCTGCATCTGAACCCACCGCGATGCGACCCTTCCTTGGGTACAAGTTAAAAATCTTGGCTGCGTTGGTGCTGGTCACAGCTACAAACTGATTTTCATCCATTTTACCAGAGACCTGTGTATTGTCATGATAGGAAACATCTCAGTTGGAGAAAATAAGGTGAGAGGGGAGAGATACAAAAGGGTCCAGAGGGGCAATTTTTTCACTCAAAGGGTGGTGAGTGTCTGGAACAAGCTGCCAGAGGCAGTAGTAGAGGCGGGTACAATTTTGTCTTTTAAAAAGCATTTGGACAGTTACATGGGTAATATGGGTATAGAGGGATATGGGCCAAGTGCAGGCAACTGGGACTAGCTTAGTGGTATAAACTGGGCAACATGGAAATGTTGGGCCGAAGGGCCTGTTTCCATGTTGTAAACTTCTATGATTCGATAAATAGACAAAATTGCTGGGAATTACACGAGAAGAGCCAACAGACCACTTTGGGCTTTAAAATACATCCCATTTAATGCACAAAGTTGGTTGTTGAACTGCGGTTGCATTCCTCAGCTCACGAGCGGCAATTTTCACCGTACTAAATCTTTTGGTGATTTTATTTTTGAGAGTGATCATCGAGGTGATGGATGTCAGTGAAAGTGATTGGAACACTTTCCATCTTGGGCAGCCACGGCTCACCGTCAAGCATTTCCAGGTCAGGCACGGTACAGATTAGAAGCAGAGTTAAGCTCCCACTTCACTGTCCCATTAAGCATTCCCGGGTCAGGTACTGAACAATTTGGATGCAGAATAAAGCTCTCTCTTTTATTGCGCCCCAGCAATATTCTCACTTCCAACCTCCGAACAGCATCCCCCCCGCTAGCGTAACCAGTGTGATCTTTCCAGTTTCACACACCAGCCACCCTGAGGCCTCTGTGTATGTGTGAGGCTGCTGATTGGAGTCCAACAGGCCAGTAACAAATGGATTGAGACTACCCCAAACATATTTCACCGAGAAGCCTTAGACCCAGCAAAGAGAAGAATTCCAACCCATCAGTCTGGGTTTGAAGATTTGAAGCCAAATGCCAGCAGTGCAAAGCCAGCGTCTAACACCTTGTCCCATGCTCAACCAATATACTTTCACTTCAGCCACACAATTCAGGGAAGTCACACAGTAAAGACACTTCCCACATCCACCACCGGCCACAGTAAGCCACAGGTTGTGCTGCCTTTCTCTCTGCTAAGTATGCTTGATTTTATAACTGTTTGCTACCCCCAACCGCACTTGGGAAGAATTATTTTCCTTGTTTCTGCACACATTCATTGTCGAGACAGCAAACACATGGGATCCGCGGGATAAAATATCCAATGGGCAGACTTATAGTTCAATACACAATATCTTCAGACGGATATTGTACCCAGTGGTTATTTGACATAAATCCTCCATTTTTGGTTCTCATTCTTCATTTAATTTTTCTTCCCCGATAGTCGGATGCAATGTTCAATATTTCCTACTCCCAGATCTCCCCAGAATGAAGAAGACGGTTGGTGACCCATTCCCAGTGCTCTCCCACCTCTACTATGTAATTGCCCAAGAGCTGCACACAGCCGTGCACTTTGATGTGTTCCCAGTTTTCTCTTGCTGTGGTTAACTGCCTCAACGCTGCACAACTTCCCCAATAGCAGGGACTCGTCTGGCATACCAAGCTTAACACCACCTTTTAGCACCCAGTGCCTTTTCTCACAAAAGGCCTTTCCAGATGTTCAATACTCTTTCAATGAAAAAATTCTTCCGAAATTGACCTCTCTCAGTTTTAGTCTGTGCCCCTTTGTGCTTATATCCTGGCTTGCCTTGAAGGGGTGTACCAGATGTATCTTACCTATACCATTGATATCTCTATAAGGTTCCCTCTTCGTTGCCTCCTTTCAAGGGTTAAGTGTCCCTCCGTCTTGCCGCATAACCCAATCCTCTGATCCAAAGAGTCAGCCTCGCGGCCTTTCTCTGCAGTGCCTCCACAGCCTGAACCCCTTTTCCCTTCTGTTTTAATTCTTTCTGGGGTACGTATGGTACTTACCACAGCTTTATCCCAAACAATGGACATTCTCTCTTCAATTCCATTGGTACCTTCAGGAATCAAGGTGAAGTCATCCTTCCCTACAGCCCTCTGTGAGGTGTTGAAAGTACAGTGTGCACTGCCAGTGACCTGCAGATCACCACTGCAAATAAAGGAAAACAGATTTTACTTGAGGGTCAGTAAATGTGCTTTCCTAGATGCGTTTAACACGCTGACTGACAAACCACTATTTTTTTTTTTAAAGAACAGATCTTTACTACCTAGTGTGGTACTGAGTTATACAGACCAGGAAGATTTGGTCTGTGCTGAATTATTGATGTCAATTGAAAAGTCAGAAGGAACATCCAAATTGACCTCAGTGCCCTTGAAGTAGAGAGGAGAAAAATTAGTTAGCCTTCCAATTCCCATTCGCCATCCAGTGAACCCTGCTGGAAGTTTGTGTGTGTAGGAATTGAGGGAAGGCACAACTGGACTTCCCTCAATTCCCCTCCCCGCCCTGTTGTCTAATAGCTCACTGACACTGACTGAGCCACACGAAGAATGGCCACGTGCATGAGGTAAGGAGAAAGTAGTGGCCATTCTGTGGAGCAGTATCCCAGCAAGTCTCAGCACCTTCAGAAGAGAAAGGGAGTAGAGAAGGGGAGGAAAATTGAGGGGGGAGAAAACATTTAAAAGTCTCTTAAGCCAGCGATCATTATTAAACACACACTGCTGGTGGTTCAAAGGTTGGATCTCTGTGGAGACTTCTGATTGGAGATCGATGGAACGCTATACAACAAATTGCAGCAACAATCAGAAAGGCAGATGGGGTGTAGAGGAGGAGGTGTAGTGCAGCACGATGGCATCTTCCCATACACACAATATCCTGCATCAATGAACAGTACCTGTCAGAGCCAAACGGTCAGTATTTTTACAGAGAGTAACGGGCCCTTACGCTTTTGCTCCTAAGGTCCGATTCACAGATCCCAAATCAGCTCCTTGGAGCATTCATAAAATTCTAAACATGACAGCACAGAAGGCGGCCATCGTGCACGTGCTGCGACTAGCTCCCTTATCCCATTTCCCAGTCTTTTTATATCCTTTGTCAATTACTTATCCAATTCCCTTTTAAATGATGTTATAGTTTCTGTCTCAATAGCCCCTGTTGGAAATCATTCCATGTCCTAATAACCCTCTGTGTGAATAGATGTGTTCTACTTTCCCCATTCGTTCTTCTAGCGATAATCGTGAGTCTATCCCCTTATTACTGATTCAGTGGGGATAATCTATCACTTTTTAGCCTCTCAAAACCCTTCAATTATACATTTTGTTTGAAATTGTCCTCACTGGTCACTTCATCATCTCTATTGGTGAGGATGACATTTATCACCGAGGGAAAAATCCACAAATCCACAGCTCAAAACAACACCAAACACATACCACGATAGCAAGGAGTTCAGGTAGTCTGGGGTGGTAGGATCAGGGCTCAGTGGAGGGGAAGTCACAAAAGCAGCTGCCTTGGCCCAGTTCTTGCTCCAGTAATGAGATCCATCAGTGCCAAGGCTTGCAGAGATCGGCTCTCCATACACAACGGTGCCTGTTGGGCAAAGGGATAATCGTTAACATTTTTAAAAGACTTGAATTGAGAGAACATTTGATTTTTAAGCCACAGCTCCATCTGTCCGATGGCAATAATTGAGGGACCACCTTCAACCACAAGAACATAATCGGAAAAGATTCTCGAACAAGGAACCTGGAATTGGAAACCAAGCTGGAGAAGGGATTAGAACCTCTAGTTGAAATAAGAACTCGGATTGGAACAGACATTTGGACAGAAAAGGAGTTCACATAGGATTGCTGAAAGAGTGGACAATTATTCAGGACTGTGTAAATGTGTTACGGTCAGATAATGGATTGGAGTCTGTGGTTAATTGAGAAGAATGATCTAATTTCATTTCACAGATCATGGATGTACAAGTATTGGATGATATATTTTGAGCTCCTATTTAGATCACACGCACATGCACACCATACACTCTGCCCTTCAACTCCTTTTGCTTGGTTTCAGAACTGAAATAATTTAATTACAACCTCCTGTATTGGTTACACAGCACTGAGCACATATTGCTGCAAGCCATGCAATTTATTGTGCAACCTCAGGTCTCAAACATCAATGCAGAGGCCACAAGAACTGGCATCAGTAACAGCCACGGATGAGATTAGTTACATCTGCAGATTGGGTGCCAGCTTTTTTTGATCAATAAATTCCTAGTTAGAAGTCTTCCTGCTCTAGAATCTTCCGACAAGAACAATCCCCTTGATCAAGGGATTCACCATAAATGGAGCTTATCTGGGGCTCCGAGATGAAGTACAGCAGCAGGCACATGGGATTAGGACCACTGCTCGTTGAGGATAAACACCAACACAGACTGGTTGGACCGAACAGCCTGTTTCCGTGTTGTAATTTCCATTAATGACTGGATTCTGACAGCAGAAATCGCACACTTCTGGCCTCCGGCCTTCAAAATTAGGTGGGCACTTCTCCTACAGTTAGCCTTTAATTAACTTGGACTTCGATTATAGATATGTAGTTGATATAGTGTACATTGCATGTACAACTGTGGGGACCGAGTACAGGGCTCAGTAGCTGAATGAAACAGCTCACAATTTTGGTTTCCTTATCTGAGGAAGGATGTCCTTGCCATGGAGGGAGTGCAACAAAGGTTTACCAGACCGATTCCTGGGATGGCAGGACTGATGTATGAGGAGAGATTGGGTCGACTAGGCCTATATTCACTAGAGTTTAGAAGAATGAGAGGTGATCTCATCGAAACATATAAAATTCTAACAGGACTAGACAGGCTAGATGCAGGGAGGATGTTCCCGATGGCTGGGGAGTCCAGAAACAGGGGTCACAGTCTCAGGATACGGGGTATTTAGAACCGAGATGAGGAGAAATTTCTTCACTCAGAGGGTGGTGAACCTGTGGAATTCTCTACCACAGAAGGCAGTGGAGGCCAAGTCATTAGATGTATTCAAGAAGGAGAGAGATATATTTCTTAATGCTAAAGGCATCAAGGGATATGGGGAAAAAGCGGGAACAGGGTACTGAGTTAGATGATCAGCCATGATTATTTTGAATGGCATGAAGGGCCGAATGGCCTACTCTTGCTCCTATTTTCTATGTTTCTATAATTATTTCCTTTTTAATGGAGTCAATTCCAAATGCCATTATCTAGTTCTGCTTGTGCTATTTTACTTTACTACTTTTTATTTTGGACCAGAAAATTTTCTCTCAATAAACCTGCAGCAACGTCAGGCGGGTTCTGTTAGCAGCACTCTCACATCTGAATCGAGAAGTCTGGATTGAAGCCACACTCCAATACTTGAGCATAGGATCTAAACTGACACTCCAGTGCAGAAGTGAGGGAGCACAATACTTTTGGAGGTGCTGTTCTTCAATCCAGCCTACATGAAGATGAGTAGCGTGTTCTCCTGGTGCCCTGGCCAACATTCCTCCCTCAACCAACACAAAAAAAAATAGATCAATTGGTCATTCATCTCAGTGCTGTTTGTGGGACATTGTTGGTGCAAAATTACTGTCGGAACAGCCAATGCACTTTAAAGCTGATTCCACAAACTAGGCTTGTATTCCCTGGAATTTAGGCGATTAAGGGATGTTTCGATCAAAGCTTTCAAGATATTAAAGGGAACTGATAGGGTACATGGAGAGAAACTATTTCCGCTGGTTGGGGAGTCCAGGACAAGGGGATGTAGCCTAAAAATTAGAGCCAGGACTTTCAGGAGTGAAGTTAGGGAACACTTCTACATGCAAAGGGTGGTGGAAGTTTGGAACTCTCTTCTGCAAACATGAATTTTAAATTTGAGATTGATAAATTTTTGTTAACCAAAGATATTAAGGGATATGGGGCTAAGGCGGGTATATGGAGTTAGGTGACAGATCAGCCGTGATCTCATTGAGTGGCAGAACAGGCTCGAGGGGCTAAATGGCCTACTTCTGTTCCTACTATATGAAGCAATTTGAAATGATTTGATGAGATAAGATGCTATCCAAAGGCAAGTATTTGTTTTGTTTCTTTCTATTGTCACCAACACGACAATAGAAATAATGTACAACAATCATAATTTTAACAAAAATACTGGTTGATGGTTCACAGTAAAGGATATCTTCATTTTGAACCAGTGAATTGAGCTTGTCCTCATTCTTCAAAACTTAATCAATTCTTTAATTCAGACATATGATGCAACAAAAATGTTGTGTTTTTGGTCCATGATTCTGCTCATTAAAGTGGGTGACATCCCACTGGGGAATAGAACATTGTTCCATTCTTGCTCTTAATTAAATCAGCACTCCCAAGATCAGGTAATGTGCAAATTTGATGTTAAGCTCCCTCCGCTGCCCCATAAATTGCTGCCAGGCCAGGTACAGCACACATCAGATGGAGTGACACTTTGCCTCCTATCCCAAACAATAATCTGAAGCACAACCATGGCCGAGCACCATTAATACATAAGCTTCAATGTTTCCAATTCTGCTAACAGCCATCCTCTGAGTGAGACTGACTATTTGGTTCCAGGCTTTGGACAGAGCCTGAAAAGCAGTGGGGAAACTTTCAACTGGTAGGCATTGGTTAGGTGCAAATCCTGGTAGGTGAGGTGAAGGAACAATGTTCCTGACTCAGGAGGAGGGGTAGACCTTACCTTTCTTCCTGGCTTGAGCAATGATATCAGCAGCAGTCTTACTCATCACTTTGGTTACATAGAGTGGGCAGTTAGTTTGATTTGCGACAGTGATGGCTCGGTTCACCGCTTCTGCCTCAACCTGCGCAGAGAGAAACATTAAGGACCACAAAAAAAAAACCTCCCAGCCAAATCAGCTTTCAATTCAATGAATTAACCACCAATGAGCAAAAACATACGGAATGGAACAGAAGATCTTCTGGCTTAGCCCCCTCATTCACTCCACATACTGTACAAGCTGCCCTACCATGGACTTCACCCAAATTCACTCCAAAATTCCACAACACATATCCAACGGTGCAACCTATATTATTCATCCCAGACCAGCTCCCTTCCTTAGCATTTTCCATGTTGCAGCAGCTCTGACATCATCCTGTTACACATAACATTCGACTGTCGCTATCTGTACCCATCCTTATAACGCTCGATCCCCATCTTAACCAGATATTCAGCCAGCTCTTATTTTTTTGAACAAGACGACATTAATTGACTGTCTGCTCTACATTGCCATTACTTTGTGGCAGAAATTTCTATTCTCAAATTCTGCTTGAAGCTGGTTCATTCTGTATCCTACGCTGTGGTTCTGAACTCACAGTCCAGCTGAAATAACCTGCTTATACCTACTCATCAAGCAATAGTTCTGAAAATCTGTTTTGCTATATAATTGTGAGGACTTCAAGAAAAAGCCTAGTCCTGTCCTCACCTCACCTCACACATGCTTTGCAGCAGCAGTCACTGAGTCCATGTCTCAACTGCTATTTTACATCAGATCAGCCAACTCAGCAGAGACCAGGGGCAGAACCTAGGACGATCCTGGTCTGGATGACTCAGCCTCTCACTGGATAAACTTGTTGAGCTGCTGGGTTTCACAGAAGCAGCACTTTTCAGTCCTGATGTGAATGCTCAACACGTGTAAATTACCAGCCAGACATCTGAACCAACGTTGTTTGAACTCTTGCTGTCATCTGATGAAAAGCTATCCAGTGGTCAAGAGGCTGACATAATGGATAATGGGACAGATGGCGTTAGCTCCCAACAATGAAATTCCAGTGGGAATGGTCATAAACCGAAGGGCGAATGGAAAAAAATTCAATATATTTCACAGAGGATAAAAATAAGTGTTCCCCTGTGTCCGAGTGAGGATGCGACTCGTGCTTATCAGCAACAAACTCCCAACCATCTGCTTGTCTTTGTTTCTCAGACTAAGGACAACTCCAACCCTACTGTCTCTGCAGGTCCTCAACAGTGATTGGAATTACAAGCAGGCTCGAACTTTCAACATCCAAAAAGGAAATTCAGTTTTACATTTTTTTGGGGAGGATGCAACAACCCTCAATTTTCTCCCAACAAAGATGGGATTTGAGCAATCTGTTCGCAGAATTCTAACAAGCTGCAAGAGCCTCGAGAGATGACCCTCCCTCTCCTTCTCCTCCCGTGGCTCTGCTCAGCATCTCATCTCCATCCAGCACAGCAGTGTCAGCACTCAGATTTTACACTCAGTGTCATAAAGTGGAATTCGCTAAGGTACACAATCACCAAAATCTTCAATCTCACCATCAACAACAAAAGAGGTTCCATTCAAACTGTGTTCCAGCATCAACCTGTGGAGCCAATTAACAGTAAGACACTGATTCATGTCTGCAGTAGCCCAGATCACAATTCAAGGAGCCAGTTAAAGGTTATGGCCTATTCCTTCTCTCCTCTCAAAAGAAAAGTACATGTAGTGCCAGGATTGTCTACAGAGACTGCTGAAGGGCTGGAAACTAAGTTCCCTGCCCTTTCACTCTGAAAAACAAGAACGCAATCAAGTCCTCCATCAGTACAGCCAACGGCGTGGGGCAGATGATGGAGACATGCTCCCCAAACAAATGTTTTGGCATGGGTTATGTTTACCCATCGACTCTAAATCCCCAAATTACGCCTCCCCCAAGACTTGATAGATGGCTGCACTTCCGACTGCTGATTCCCTTTTCATTCTGTGCAAATTCAGTTTCTTGCAGAGGAGCTTTCATGCTTAAAAGAACTTCATTCCACCAGTTTTGAGCCAGAGCATTCTTTACATGGGGAAGTGGAAACAACGAACACTCAATTAGAATTCATGAATATCCAGATCCCAAATTGGAGCAGAGCCTGCCGTTACCCCTGCCTTTAAAAACTTATCCTCTTACCTCCTCCGGTCTACTCAGTACATGTCCTTCAGGTCCGGTGATACCCAGTGCTAGAATCCTTTGCTGTTCCTGTAACAGGTTGTGAGATGGTCAGGGTACAGTGTCATAAAACATTCAATGCAATCTTAAGAGGATAATTAATAGAAATTACATAATCCTGCTCTTGCTTCATTCCAGTGAGCAAGGGCCAAGTGACAGTCAAGTGACAAACTCCCAAGAAGAACACAAAAAAGTCACACAGTGATGAAATCCATACACAGATATAAATAAAGATTTAATTTTTTTAAAATAAGATTTTTGTAAACTATTGTTGAGCTCCAAGAAATGGCAGACACTGAGTGGAGTTGCATGCAGACTAGAAGGTCCCAGGTTTGATATCCGGTCTGTGCTGAATTAGAGATGTCCTTGGAGACCAGTGAATGTGACCTAATTAGTTACAGTGTCCTGGGTTAGGAATAGGAATATCTAGTGACCCCCGGTGGACATCATGTTGATAGCATGCTGACACGCACCAACTTGGCTCACACATGAAGAATGTCGATGTGGGCAAGGGACCCAAAGCCTGCCAGTACCACAGAGCCAGAGTCATCAGAAGTCAGTCCCTTCAAGAGACAGGAGAAATTTGGGGGGAAAACTGCTTAACTTTGGATATTCTTCACTTCCGCAAAGCTGAGGAATTGGTACAGATCACACCACTTCATAATCCAACTTATTCTTTCCAGGAAATTTTCCACAGAGTCCAACTGGCAAGGAAGCCATATCTCATTCGTGGTCTGTCATCCCTTTCTCACAGGTTGACTTGGCTTGACATAAAGTTGCCGTTAGAAGCAGTAGCTGACAAAACGTCCTTGACCCTAATAACAGAATACCAACTGAACTGATCTGGTTTGAGGAATTATAAAACTTGTTGACAGCAAATCTGTTCTTCTGTATTGCAAGCCACTTTTACCTGCAAAACACAGAATAATGGAATGCACAGCAGGTGTGGGTTCAAAGCCCCCTCCTGAATCGGGGCACATATTCGAGAGAGAAGAGAACATAACATTTTCAGGTGGAGATCCTTTGTTGCAATCTCCATTAACCTATCTTTTCTCTTTTAATTTCTGTTTGACCTGAAAGGCAGACTTTCAGGATTTGCATTTATACAACTCCTTAACATGCCTCTCAGAAACATCCCAAAGTGTGACGGTAAATTACTTTGAAATGCAGTGATTGTTATGTCAGCAAATACAGCAATGAGAGTAGAATGGGCCTATATTTTCTGGAGTTTAGAAGAATGAGAGTTGATAGCACTGAAACGAATAAAATTCTTATAGGGCTTGACAGGTGCTGAGAGGCTGTTTCCCCTGGCTGGAGAGACTAGAACTAGAGGTCATAGTCTCAAAATAAGGGGTCAGCCATTTAGGACCAAGATGAGAAAAAATGTTTTTACTCAGAGGGTTGTGAATCTTTGGAATTCTCTACCCCAGACAGCTGTGGATGCTCAGTCGTTGAGTATATGCAAGATTGAGATCGATAGATTTTTGGACACTAAGGGAATCAAGGACTATGGGGATAGGGCGAGAAAGTGGTGTTGACGTAAAAGATCAGCCATGATCTTATGGAATGGCGAAGTAAGCTCGAGAGGCCATGTAGCCTACTCCTGCTCCTATTTTATGTTCTTAAATGACCACTTGACCAGTTTTGGTGGTCTTGTTTAAGAGGAATGTTGACCAAGGCACTGGAAGAATTCAATGCTCTTCTTTGATGAGTGCCATGGACCTTCAACACCTTCTTGAAACATCAGAACAGCAGATGGAGTCTCAGTTTAAGGTCTCCTTTGAAAGATGGCACTTCCAACAATGCAGTACTCCCTCAGTACTGCCTTGAAGAGTCAACCAGGATTATGTGCTCAGGTTCAGGAGTGGGCCTTGAACCCACACCTCCTAGTCGATCATCGCAACATGGATGAACAGATTTCGGACAAGTTTGATCATTCCTCAAAGCCAGTGGAGCAGATCAGTTTGACTGGAGTTCTGTTGTGAAGAGTGAATTTTATCAGCCTGTGCGGTTTATGTCAACCTGTGAGATAGGCATAAGAGGCAATAACTGGAGATGACTTAGTTGCTGGTGTGACTGTGTTTCAAGATGTTGACTGACTTATTGTGTATTTCCAGTATTTACCTGTTGGATTTCATTAGTGCTTTTCTTTTCTGGCTCTGGGTCAGTAACCAGAGGACAGAGATTTAAGGTAATTGGCAAAAGAACCAAAGGCAACATGAGGCAAAAAATGTTTACGAGTTGTTATGATCTGGAATGCACTGCCTGAAAGAGTGGTGGAAGCAGATTCAATACTAACATTCAAAGGGAATTGGATAAAAATTTGAAGGGGAAAAATTTTCAGGGCTATGGGGAAAGATCATGGGGAGTGGGACTAATTGGATAGCTCTTTCAAAGAGCAGGTACAGGCACAATGGGCCGAATGGTCTCCATCTGTGCTGTATTATTTTATGAATCCATGATTCTATTGTAGGAAAGTTGCATTTGATGTTCGTGTAGCTTGTGGTAGCGCTGAATGCAATGACAGCGCTTAACGACATGTTCTTGTATGAATGTATGATGTTCAGATTGTGAAGGCAGCCTCGTGATGGGATCAGATGTCCTCTTTTTAAACATCTTGCTAAATATAGCCAAACTGGAGCTCAGGGAAATGGATTTTCGAAACATCAGACTGCGCAAATCAACTGCGCAACTTCAAATATTTTCCCATTATTTTCAATGCTTTTGAGTCAGCAACAACACTAGGTAACCCATTGCCTTCAGAACATTGGAGCAGAAGCAGGCCATTCAGCCCCTCAAGCCTGTTCCACCATTCCATCAGATCACTGCTGATCTGTATCTTAGCTTCATCCACCCGCTTTGGTTCCATAACCCTTCAAGAAGGTGGTTGTAGCTTGGGCTCCCCTCATGGCCCATATCCAATGTGACGCTGAGCCATACTGACCAGCATATTCCAACTTTGATCCCCAGTCCGTGTTGAATTAGCTAAACGTAGCCAGGGTAGCGCAAGAGCAATTACAATCAACCTGAGCATTCTCTGGACTACGCAGAGCAAAAAAATCAGCCAGGCTTCTTGTTCAGCACAATGCTACTTTTACCTTTAGCGGATGAAATGAAAAGTAGCATTCTTCCAAACAAGGTTTAGAAAGGTGACTCTTTTTCTTTACTTCAAAGCAGGCAGTTCTTATGAAGTTCGTTCCTACCAGTTAGTTAGGTTGAAGTGCCAAATGTGAATGCCAGGTCCAGTATTTTACAGACATTAACAGGGAGTGGGAATCTATAAATTGGTCTCAGCCATTCCATTCAGAATCAGAACCTGCTTCGCTGAATTTTGTCACTGTGTTATGTCAGGCTCAAATGTGTTTTTTTTGTTCCATGAAATCAGCTCAGGGCTATCCTAAACCTATGAAGTGTTCATCCATTGTACCCTTCAGTCATACCTTTAAAATTCACCTGCTATCGCCTTTAAAGAAATTAAGCGAATAAAAGCAAGGTCTATCTGCAGATCCTTTAGTTCTTACTACATTGTGAAAACTGTTTAGAATAAATAAGTTCATAAGAATTTGGTTTACATATGTCACATGAATTTCCCTCTGTGGCACCAATTTAAAGCCAAGTTATAGATCATTTCCATTTGTGAATTCAGACCTATTTATCAATCAGGTCAAGGTTACCCCAAACTCTATTTCACTGGGAGTGAAATATCGACAGAGGGAAAATTTTCACTCAGTCAGACTGGGCTGGATTCAAACGCGAATCCAAAATGTCTCAGTATCGACTGTTCAACCCAGTGCACGACAAAATGGCACCCTCTGAATGCAGGAGAGGCCATTTTGTCATTTCAAACGCAATTCTGTTTTGGGAAATTTAGTGCTCATGATGCTACCAACTATAATACCTCAGCAATAATATCACCATTTTCAGCATGAACCTGAGCGATGGCACCCATGTCACGGATTGCACTCAGGGCTTCATACATCTGCAAGTAAAAGGACACAAACAACACGAGACGTTATTGTCATAAACCCGACAAGGTAGCATTTTTTTCAGTACATTTCTGCCATTCTATTGTTGCCTTACCTGGGCATCAGAGAGCTGATAACGGTCTTTGTAGGCCATATAGACAAGGAAGGAGTTTACACCTGATGAAGAGGATTGGAAAGGTATAAACGTGTTTTGCGAGGCTAATTTGAATTATATTTGTTACATCAATAACGCTATATTATTCTTACCTTGTGGAGAATGGTTGCCAGGCCACTGGAGGACAATTACTGTTAAATGGGGATCTTTTGAAATGCAGACCCAGATTGCCAAAAGTTCAGCTGCCTGACTAGATTTTTTTGTTTGTTTTTTTAATACATCATTCTGCTATACAAAAAGTTTGGACACTGTCCCAGCTCGTGTTTGATAAGGGGAACATGCTACATTACAGATACATGATAATTGCAAGGTATATACACTGAGGACCTGAAACAGATCAATATGTTTGGGTGGGAGTACTCAGTGACATTCCTTGTCAGGGGCATTGGAGTCTGTCCCTTTAGCAGTCTGCTCTAGTGTTACATTGGCTGTGGAGACTTAGTTTGAGCCTGATAGCTGATATCTTGTGAGGTTTTTCCCAAATCTATCTAAATCTACACTATTACAAGGTTTAGGCAAACAAGTGTTTTCCTTGATTTATGGCTTTCATTTAATTGATAAGCAGTTCCTGGTCAGAAACTTTGGAAGAGAAGGGTGTGTCACCGAATGGTCACAAAATACGAGATTTTAGAAACAGGAGATAAACCGTTCAACTTACAATGTACCTCAGTCTCATCACCTTGTTTTATCCTTTAAAGCTGGTAACTAGAGTCAGCATGAGAGCAGACATGTAAAAAATATTTTCTCTTCCAATTTTCTCTGCGCTCTCTCTCCGGGGACAATTCCAAAAGGGCAGGAATTAACACCATCGAACATTATTTGATCAGTGAGGGAACCCTCCCCTTCAAGTGTTTTTTGTAACTCCATGTCTGAACAGCAACAGCCAACTTATTCCCCCTGAGAGCTCATTCACCTCACTAGAAGTTTTCCACTACCTCCAATCTCTGGATTATATTTTCATTCAATCGTACAATATTTTTTCCAGCCAAGTGCTTAATGTCATTTTTGAAGTAACGGATCGAGACATTACTTGAATGAAATTCTGCCCATTTTTTTTCCTTCTTTGTGTCCCATGATATATAGATGTTGTTATTAAGCTTTTCAATGAATTTTCATTAGCAACAAAGAAAACATCACGACTTAAACCTTGATCCCACTCGGTCGTGAAGGTCTTGTGATCCTCCAAGTGGTTAGCATGCAACTGTGTTCACGATGACCTTTGGTGGAAATGGTCCATACTCCGATCAGGATCATCGAGACCAATGGCTGGATGCAGTCACACTCTTCCTGGACTGAGCTGTGGCCAGTAGAAGTCAGGGTTAATGACCTCCACCATTCCCAGGCTGAGTCCACCCTTCAATTGTGTAACGGCCACAAGCAATGGTTTCATGTTATGTTGAGTTGTGTGCAAATCTACAAAACCCTGTCATCTTTGTTTCATTTCTTCCTCCAACTGACTGAAGGGCACTTTGATTCTGTTAGCTCAATCTCAAGGGAGTTCAAGCATGGGAAGTGTCCCAGTTCCAAATTTAACTAACTCACTGGACAGCATTACTATCTGCCCTGATTTGTCAACTCTTTCAGGTTTTTCTCCCTGATTCTCCTGAATGCTGCTGGGGTGTGTTTGTATTGGTGCCAGCCAATCTTCACCACCTCACCCAAGTGTTCATCCTTCATGTCGAAGTCTGGTCAGTGAACATCAGCAAGCTATTCAAACATGGAGTGCATCACAACCAAGCCCAATCCTGTCTTCACCTAACGTCCACACAGACACTTTTCAGCAGGGATCACTGGATCGTGATCAATAGCAGGAACCCTACCTGATTTTTTTTCCTCTCCCTATTTTAAAGGCATCAACACCTATTGTAGCATCTCTACTGCTACTTCAGGGTAAGCTATCTCAGTACAGACCCTGGTAAGGACACAGCTGAAGTATTGTGCGCAGTTCTGGTCACCACATTACAGCAAGGACGTAATTGCTCTGGAGAGAGTGCAGAGGAGATTTACAAGAATGTTGCCAGGGCTTGAAAATTGCAGCTACAAGGAGAGATTGGATAGGCTGGGGTTGTTTTCCTTGGAGCAGAGGAGGCTAAGGGGAGACTTGATTGAGGTGTACAAAATTATGAGGGGCCGAGATAGAGCAGACAGGAAGTACTGTTTCCCGGAGCAGAGAGTTCAAGAGCTAGAGGACATAGATTTAAGCTGATTGGCGGAAGGATTAGAGGGGATATGAGGAAAAACTTTTTTACCCAGAAGGTGGTGGGTGTATGGAATTCGCTGCCCGAATTGGTGGTAGAGGCAGGGACCTCAACTCTTCTAAAAAGTATCTGGACCTGTATCTAAAGTGCTGTAAGCTGCAGGGCTACAGACCGGGTGCTGGAAGGTGGGATTAGAATGGGCACCTGGTTGTTCTTCAAGCCGGCGTGGACATGATGGGCCGAGTGGCCCCCTTCTGTGCTGTATCTTTTCTCTGGTTCTATAGACCTGAGATGGAGCTTGGGACCTTCCTGTTCTGTATGGCTCAGCACCACACA
Source organism: Heptranchias perlo (assembly GCF_035084215.1). Classification (NCBI taxonomy): domain Eukaryota; kingdom Metazoa; phylum Chordata; class Chondrichthyes; order Hexanchiformes; family Hexanchidae; genus Heptranchias; species Heptranchias perlo. Next base: position 42,499,870 of record NC_090344.1, read on the forward strand.
GGATAAGTGTATTTACCCACCCAGCCACTGAAGGAGTTACAAATCTGTTTTCTAAACATCGTTAGCCCAGATTTGAGACACACAACTATTTCTTAACAAACAGACTTGGGAACAAATTAAATAGCTCATCAAGACCTTACCATGCTCCTTCACCAGGAAATCCATCTCTTCCTGAAGGCCTTTATACCATTCCGTGATATCAACATGTAGCGAGTAGTCACAACAGGACTTGCTATCTGCCCATTCTCTCCACTGTTCAAAAGCAGTGATCAGACTGACTCCAGGCTCTGCCAACACGTGGTCAACTGAAATAAAAACATCGTAAACATAACACATATGCAGGAAGAAAATGCGATTATACACATCAATTCCGAAATTACAAGACTCCATTCCTGATGAAGACCCTCGCTTGATGGAAGCACGAAACAGAGAACTGGTGCAGAAGTCAGTATGCCCTGCCCGCATTGGAAGTCGTCTGCCAATTTTGTGGCTATACTGCAAAGTTTAGATGGGAGAGCATTTCCAAGGGTCAGTTATAGCAGTGCTTGATTCCCGAGAGTGGTGTCCTAATTGACACAACCAGGTTGTTCCACTTAAGAGTATTTTTCAGACCTCCAGAAGTTACACAGAATAAACAGGTAAACACCTCCATAAAAAGAGTGCACAGGAATGGCAACATGTGCAAAGGGGGACCAGCAATGGGGAACAACATCCCAGAATGGAGTTAACATCTTTTGGGAAAGATGGGGAAGGGGAGAAAATCGACAAGAAAAAGAGTCAGGTAATTTGTATCAAATTATGGAGGACACTTCAATTTTTGAATTGATGAACATATTTTTTGTCAATACATCGAATTATGCGACAGAAAGGGAGAACACAGAACAATAGAGACAAACAGCCAACCTGCTAGGGGGATTCTACCAGTATTGTTGACAGATCACCAAGAGACACACAGAAGCAACCCGAGGTAACTCACTCGTGTATTTGGTATCCCTCCAAGTTGGTATCCCACCTGTTGGAGGTGCAATGAAGGCTTGATCCCTAGTGTATGCCAAGTTAGCCAACCTGAAATAGGGCAATGATGGAAGAATTGCAAGAGACTACAGTGTTTCTAATCAAGGGATAGGGGGAAACAATCCAGTTTCTCTCTCCAGAAGGGTGCGAGTTTAGACATTGGGCAAGGCCAGGATCGGACTCAGTGGTGACGGCCCCAAGGTAAAACAATTAATTCACTCATATGGAGGACCTCACCAGAGCATCAGAAGAGGACTAAAAAAAAATAGTAGTTCTACAAAGTGCGTTCTTTTTAAAGATTTATTATCATGTGCATGCACTAGAGCGATCTGAGAAAAGTAAACCAGAGAAAGGTGGAGGAAAGGAGTGAGCCGTGAAGGTCCAAATTAGAGAAAGAGACACATTAGCCTGTCAAGCAATTCCAAATTCAGCACTTTCTTCAGATATAATGTTACAGTTTCGGGTGGGGCCTGCATAATGGTTTAACAAACTGTTCCACAGAGCTATCCTTTTTAACCAACATCAAAGCTGCATCAAAAATCAAAAGAAGTTAAATAGATCAAGTTTATTTCACCGTAGTGTGTTGACACACCTGTCAAGCTTCTGAAAGGCAAGTCTCTTCCAGCTCCAACTGTGCACTGGTGCCACTCAGTGCCATAAAGGTTATGACAAGCACCATAGGTAACTGCTACCTACACAGGAACATAGGAGTAGGCCATTCAGCCCTTTGAGCCTGTTCCACCATTCAATTAGATCATGGGTGATCTGTATCGTAGCTCCATCTACCTGTTCGATTAATGATTGCATGACACCAATTGGATATATGGCCATCCCTGAAAAAAGCCAATTGATGGGCTTTGCTCATAGCATACTACTGGTGAGATTTAACATTTGGAAAAAAGACTTGGACACTGATTTTTTTTTGCCAATATTCTTCCCTTCTCTTCTCTTCTGAAGGCACTGATTCCTGCTGGGGTTTGGTTCCAAGGGCACTCGTATTCACCTTTATTCATGTGTGACCCTAAACAATGAGTTCTGGATTTTGGATCAGAAACGATAGACCCTTTACGCACTAGACCATCAAAGGACTCTGCAGTCAATCTCGTAGTTGCAGCCGATGATTCCATGTATTCCTCTCCAAAATACCTACAGTCACCATACTTGAAGTGATTTTTTAAAAAACTTTTAATTCTATCTCTGCATCTAATTCTATCTCTCCCAGCTGCACACAGCCCTTCAGCTGACTTCAGGCTTCAGTGCTGCTCTATTCAGCTGACAGCAGGCAAATCCCACAACATGCACTCCTGCCAAGAGAGGTGGCACTCCCCACCACATGGGGCTCCATCTTGATGCTGAGTTAACTGGCAAAATCCATCTAAAGGGAACAGATGAGTTCAAAAAGCACCAGGGCCCGGGATTTAAATCCAGGGACCAGAGTCCAAACTGAACAGGAAGAGCTGCCAGGCTGCATCAATTATAGTCCAGCAATACGATTTAAATTCCCCACATCCCATGAGTTTAAGCACAACTTTTAATACAAAAATATATGGAAATTTCGAACAGCAATTGCACATTGCATTTCATACCTTTCATTTTCAGCTCAAATTTTCTTTGTGCAAAATGATAATGATTTGGTATCTTCCATTATAAAATCATACCCCTCCCCCACCCGCCCCCCCATCAATGGTTCAGAGGTTAAATTCACTGTGTGATATGTTACGAAGCCACACAGTCCAGGAAGGTTCCGAGGTTCGATCGCTGATCTATGCTGAATTTCTTGATCTCAGCTGGGCGTGGCTACTGGCCTCAACATCCATGGAACAGGGAGGGAGAAAAAAAGATTGCAAAGGCTCCTGCTCCCCATCAGTAAGCCAATAATTTCACCCGAGATGATTGTGTGTGCAAGTCAGCATTGGATTGGATTTGACCCTGCCGCCCTCCCCCACCGGTTACATGGTTAGCCAGCACTCATTCTTCGCATACATAAAGAATCGTCATCTGGGCAAGATACCAGAGGGCTGCTGGTACCCATGGACCCCGACCCTCACCCCCGCACCCCCCCACCTCCGCCTTCAGGGGAGGAGAGGAGGAGGAAACCAGAGAGGAACAACATTTTATAAAAAGCAGACATAAAAATCAAGAAATCAAAGGGAAAAAAAGGAGATAAACCTTAGCAGAATTGGACCATTCATTCATCTGTATATAATTATTAAAAATTATACAGCACATAAATTATGAGCTGCAGTAGATCCATACAGGTGCACTTTAAATCCCAGCTTTCCACAGTGTATGCTGCCATGTATAAATCACCATAATCATTTGATCCATTATTTTCCTTTCCAAGTTACTGGCTAGTCAATTTGATTGCCTGCTCTTTCAAATTAGCACAAAACACAACTTTTTAAAAAAAAATAATGACATGATATGAAATACATTAGTTTATGAAAATTAACATACAAACTGAATCTTGGAAACAAAACTGAACCTTACAGATTGTGGTCGTGCCCCCAGACAGGGCTGCTTTTGTTCCCTGGGAAAAGTCATCAGCTGCTGTCATCCCTCTATTGGGCATCTGCAGACGGGTGTGGACATCAATTCCCCCAGGTATAACCATCCGTCCATGGGCATCTGCGATTTTAACTCCGCCGGGCACAATCAGATTTTCACCAATTTGCCTACACACGGCACAAGAAAGTTAGTAATAAAAATGTTTTTTTTATAAAAAAGGTTTATTTATTCACTACATTTTTTTTTGCCGAAGACACAGTGCTGACACCAAGCCCTATTGCAACAGATGAATAAAGCCACCTACTTGATCAGACCATCTTCTACGTAAATGTCGGCGAAAAAAGACTGGTCGTCATTAACGATTTTTCCACCTTTTACCAGCATGCGCTCGCTCTGAAAGAGATTTTTAAGATCCATTAATTTAAAGATGTAAATCTTAAACATAATTACGTGAGAGACGTGCTCCTCTGACAAGTGTACAAAATTACATTGATGAGATATAGTTAGGATTCTGAAAATGAGAAAAAAATACATTTAATATAAAAATGCAACATTGTGACCTGGTGAAGTGCAAAACATTAACGATGGGAATTTAAGTATTCTACAAGTTTGTTTTGTTTTATTATTTTTGAAAGCCGGGGTGTATTATTCCCGTGTATCTTCATGTATTTAGGTCAAAACATGGGTGGGTTGGGCACATGAAAAGTAGCATTTACTCCCACCCTGAAAATGCCAGACCTTCATATTCACAACATCCATGGAATAGTCCAGATATTAACGACTTCTGTTTTGATTCAAAAACTGTTTTATTTAAAAACATCCAAAAATAATTCCACTAACTACTGAAACCCAGTATCAATGGGGGCACATTAAACACCTCCTTTGTTGCAATGTTTTTGGAGAGGAATAGACCATTTTTTGATACTAAATGTATATCTTAGAGCATTTTTCAAAGGATATTTTCGATTCATTTCTCTTCTTGGAAGGAGTGTTCCTTTTTGAATGGGTTTCTGTTTTTTTTTAAAATCGTTTATGAACCAGCAATCGCATCAGAGAGGCGAGGGGAAGAGAGAGGAATCTCGCCCATCTGCCCCCGTGTTGAGGCACCGCCATTATCCCCTCAAAGCTCTGCACAGTCGCTGTCCTTGGTCCCACAATATCAAAACTGCGTTGCTGTTGCGTTGAAATTATGCAATCGGTCTCTTTCAATGAGATCTGAGCACTGCATAAAGTCAAGCAATCCGACTTGACATTTCTGCGTGGAATTACAACTGAAAAAGGCAATTGCATTTCACAGAACGGCCCCTGCCATCCAGATTGCTCCTGAATCCTTACCGTGATCCGTGGAATATTTTTCTTCCCCTGGTAAGACATGGCTGGGAATATTAGGGATCCAACAAACGATAAAATGCAGAATATGCCTGCGTTGCACTTCCTCCGCAAGATCCGATTGTAGCTGTCGCCACAGAGCGGTTGCAATTTTTGTTTTTGGATGTACTTTTGTTCTGCTTTTTTGCTGCTTTCTCCTCTGCCAAGCCCTTCCCAGCTGGGAGAGACTACAGCAATAATAAAATGACACCAGGCTGCGGCTGCAAGCATGCGCCTTGCCGCACCCAACTTCAAGGCAAGTCCAGCCCCCTTGCTGTCCTGATTGGTTTCAGACAACGGGATGTGAGGCCACATTTTCTCCCAGCATTGTGTTGAAGCAAAAATCATCCAAACAGCTTGATGCCATCTTTCAGAATTCAAGATCAGTGGAAAATGTGGAGGAGAGCTCCAACTACCCCACCCAGCTTATTCCATTTTACGCAACAAATCAAAAATTACAACATTGGGCTGCAAATCCAACCACAGAATAGTGCATCATTTTTTTTAAAGTGAGATTTGCTGGGGTGGGATTATCTGCTGCAAGGCTGAGTGCAGAACAAAACACAGATGCCGTGAAACTTGTCTGTTTGCCTATCATTGTGCCAACACGTTTCTTTGTCCACTATTTTAACGTGGATGCCAACCCATTTAAAGGGGTTTTCACACAAATGCATCCAAGTGGTTGTATACCAATATTCAGAGAGCCGAACTCCAAAGGCAAAAGGACTCAAATAAATTCAGCGTGAATTTGTAATGTTTGCTAAGACTCATTCAGAAGAGCATAAAACGTCAATATCCTGGTTTTAAATGAAACAGGAATTTATTGTTATGTTAAATGAAAAAAAACACTAATGCTTGAAATATACAGCAGCAGGTCAGACAGCATCTGGAACAGAAAGACAGGTCACAGATCCTCTGGGTACACTTGGTCGGAACTGACATCCTAACCAAAACACTTCTCTGTCTTTTCTCTTCCAGATGTTGATTGGCTGTGTTTTTCTATTTTGGTTTTACAATCCCCTTTGCTGTCCTCCATTTCCCCTAATTTTTCTCCCCACCATCTTTCCTGTGGCTCTTGCTCAAGTACAGATCCTCGGACAGCAGGTGCCCACTGGTACCTCATGCACCTGAGGTGGCAGTGGGGTGCTGCAATTGGCTCAGCCTCCCTGGGTCAGGGAGGGTACGAATCAGCACCTGCTCCAGATCACCAAACCTGGACAGTGAGTGCTGACAGGCATCGCCATGGGGGTATCACCTTGTCCTCACTGGGGCACTTTCAGTGGAGGTCACTGGACGGTGATCAGGAGTTGGAACTGATTCACTCCCTCTCTGACCCAGGGAAGCTGAGCCAATTGCAGCAACGTACAGCCACCCCAGCTGGGATCAGCAAACTCAGAGACAGGGGATCAAACCTGACACTTTATGGCCCAACTATCCCCTGACTTTACCAATCGAGCCATCTGTGCCACTTAATTGCCCTTACCCACCCATTCACTTGGTCAATCGACTGCAACTTAAAAGGGCTGATGAGCAGGTCCTCACTGTGAGGCTTCCTGTTTTAATTAAGACGTACAGGTTTCTCCCAAATCAAATGTCCAGATTTTGCCAAAGATAGAACGCCTCATTCAACAAAAAATAAAATTCTGTAGATGCTGGAAATCTGAAACAAAAACAAAAAATGAAATGTTGATATTCTTGCTATCTATACACGTGCTGCCTGACATGCTGAGTGTTTCTAGCATTTTCTGTTTTTATTAAAGCCTCATTTGACAATTCAGTTGACTCATTATGAAGCTGATGGATCACTCATGGGTGCCAGAAACCAACATTTTTTGTAATTTATTCATGGGGTGTGGGCATCACTGGCGAGGCCGGCATTTATTGCCCATCCCCAATTGCCCTTGAGAAGGTGGTGGTGAGCCGGCGCCTTGAACCGCTGCAGTCCGTCTGGTGAAGGTTCTCCCACAGTGCTGTTAGGAAGGGAGTTCCAGCATTTTGACCCCAGCGACGATGAAGGAACGGCGACATATTTCCAAGTCGGGATGGTGTGTGACTTGGAGGGGAGGGTGCAGGTGGTGTTGTTCCCATGCGCCTGCTGCCCTTGTCCTTCTAGGTGGTAGAAGTCGCGGGTTTGGGAGGTGCTGTCGATGAAACCTTGGCGAGTTGCTGCAGTGCATCCTGTGGATGGTACACACTGCAGCCACAGTGCACCGGTGGTGGGGGGAGTGAATGTTTAAGGTGGTGGATGGGATGCCAATCAAGCAGGCTGCTTTGTCCTGGATAGTGTCGAGCTTCTTGAGTGTTGTTGGAGCTGCACTCATCCAGGCAAGTGGAGAGTATTCCATCACACTCCTGACTTGTTCCTTGTGGAAAGACTTTGGGGAGTCAGGAGGTGAGTCACTCACCACAGAATACCCAGCCTCTGACCTGCTCTTGTAGCCACAGTATTTATGTGGCTGGTCCAATTAAGTTTCTGGTCAATGGTGACCCCCAGAAAGTTGATGGTGGGGGATTCGGCAATGGTAATGCCGTTGAATGTCAAGGGGAGGTGGTTAGACTCTCTCTTGTTGGAGACGGTCATTGCCTGGCACTTATCTGGCGCGAATGTTACTTGCCACTTATCAGCCCAAGCCTGGATGTTGTCCAGGTCTTGCTGCATGCGGGCACGGACTGCTTCATTATTTGAGGGGTTGCGAATGGAACTCAATCATCAGCGCACATCCCCACTTCTGACCTTATGATGGAGGGAAGGTCATTGATGAAACAGCTTAAGATGGTTGGGCCTAGGACACTGCCCTGAGGAACTCCTGCAGCGATATCCTGGGGCTGAGAGAATTGGCCTCCAACAATCACGACCATCTTCCTTTGTGCTAGGTATGACTCCAGCCAATGGAGAGTTTTCCCCGATTCCCATTGACTTCAATTTTACTAGGGCTCCTTGATGCCACACTTGGTCAAATGCTGCCTTGATGTCAAGGGCAGTCATTCTCACCTCACCTCTGGTATTCAGCTCTTTTGTCCACGTTTTGACCAAGGCTGTAATGAGGTCTGGAGCCGAGTGGTCCGAGCAGAACCCAAACTGAGCATCGGTGACCAGGTCATTGGTGAGTAAGTGCCGCTTGATAGCACTGTCGACGACACCTTCCATCACTTTGCTGATGATTGAGAGTAGACTGATGGGGTGGTAATTGGCCGGATTGGAATTGTCCTGCTTTTTATGGACATGACATACCTGGGCAATTTTCCACTTTGTCGGGTAGATGCGAGTATGGTAGCTGTACTGGAACAGCTTGGCTAGAGGCATTGCTAGTTCTGAAGCACAAGTCTTCAGCACAACAGTCTTGATGTTGTCAGGTCCCATATCCTTTGCTGTATCCAGTGCACTCAGTCATTTCTTGATATCACGTGGAGTGAATCGAATTGGCTGAAGACTGGCTTCTGTGATGGTGGGGGTCTCGAGAGGAGGCCGAGATGGATTATCCACTCGGCATTTCTGGCTGAAGATGGTTGCAAACGCTTCAGCCTTGTCTTTCGCACTCACGTGCTGGGCTCTGCCATGATTGAGGATGGGGATGTTCACGGAGCCTCCTCTTCCCATTAGTCGTTTAATTGTCCACCACCATTCACAACTAGATGTGGCAGGACGACAGAGCTTTGATGTGATCCGTTCTTGTAGGATCGCTTAGCTCTGTCTATAGCATGCTGCTTCCACTGTTTAGCACGCATGTGTTGTAGCTTCACCAGTTTGGCACCTCATTTTTAGGTACGCCTGGTGTTGCTCCTGGCATGCCCTTCTACACTCCCCATTGAAATAGGGTTGATCCCCTGGCTTGATGGTAATGGTAGAGTGAGGGATATGCCGGGCCATGAGGTTACAGATTGTGGCGGAATACAATTCTGCTGCTGCTGAAGGCCCACAGCATCTCATGGATGCCCAGTTTTGAGCTGCACGATCTGTTCTTAATCTATCCTATTTAGCATGATGGTAGTGCCAACTATAAAAGTTTGACCCAAATGTCAAAGGCTAAACCATTACACTGTCCAGATATTCCATATTCCTGAACAAGATTATCAGAAATATGGGATGAGACTAAGCCAAGTAACCAATTAAGGTCAGGGTTCTACATGCAGAATTCTGAACAACAATTTCAAATCAACTGTTTCACTCAAGATAAATGAAATTTCAGACCAACTACCATGTGGGCACCCTCCCATTATTTACACTTGTTTTGTCAAAAATATTCAAGAGATCTCTCGTTTGTCAAACCTCACCATGAAGTTGTATCCTCTTGTTCTACGATCAATTATTAAGAGCTGTTTAATTTTCATTTTATCTATGCCAGGCTTTCCGACCAGCTGAGTGAACATTTCTGTCAATTCAATATCTGCAAAGCTGAAACCATCTTTTTTGGCTCCTGTCAGCACCTATTTGCCCGTGGCTCTGATTTATCCGCCCCCCCCCCCTCTTCCCCAACTGAATCCTGTGGTGCACAACACTGACATCCTGCTGAACTCTGAGCTGAGATTTTTACCTCACATTGGTCCACCATGAAGACCACATCCCTCCATCTCTCAAACATTGCTTGCTTGTTCCTCTACCGCTGAAACCTAATGCACATCTTCATCACCCCCACGATTGACTTCTGAAACACACAACACCTCCCTGCTTCCATCCATCATAAACACATGCTCCAAAATAGGAACAGGAGTAGGCCATTCAGCCCCTCCAGCCTGTTCCTCCATTCAATAAGATCATGGCTGATCTGTATCCTAACTCCATTTACCCGCCTTGGCTCGATATCCCTTAATACCCTTGGCAAGTAAATATCTATCAATCTCAGATTTAAAAAGATTAATTGAGCTTGCATCTGTTGCTTTTTGTGGGAGTTCCACACTTCCACCACCCTTTGCATGAAGAAGTGTTTTCTAACCTCTCTCCTGAATGGCCTGGCTTTGATTTTGAAGTAACATCCCCTTGTCCTGGACTCCCCAACCAGTGGAAAAAGTTTCTCTCTATCTACCCTATCAATTCATTTCAAAGTCCTAAAAACTTCAATCAAATCGCCCCTTAACCTTCCGGAACAAGCCTAGTTCATGTAATCTCTCCTCATAATCTAACCCTTGGAGCCCTGGTAACATTCTGGTGAATCTACCCTGCACTCCTTCCAAGGCCAATATAACCTTTCTAAGATGCAATGCCCAGAATTCTACAAAGTACTCCAGATGTGGTCCAACCAGAGTTTTGCATAGCTGCAGCAAAACCTCCTCCCTTGAGATGGTAAAGGCACTGCCCACTGAGCCAAATGGACCAAGATCGATTCCTGATCCTGAGCTGAATGATCTGATCTCAGCTGGAGCAGCAGTTGGGATGCTTCAACTGGCTTCAGCACCCCTGAGGAAAAACCAGACCTGCTTCCCAGCCCTGATCACTATCTAGTGACCCCTTCTGGAAAATGCATGTGAGCTGTCCACACCAAAGGGTAACTAGGGCATTTGGAACTGTATAGGGTTTCACTCTGATGACCGCTATGGCAGAATAGCCCACTGACTCTTCCCCTGCCTAGGCTCATTCATCAAAAATGGCCATTTAGGAGCAGTAGTGGAAGGCTCTCAGCACCTGTGGCCCCATACCCCAGCAAGTGGCAGGATGTTCAACGTATGAGGGGGAAGATTGGAACAAAAAGAATGCACTCTCATTCTTACAAAGCACAAGGAACTGAACTCAGAATAGATTCTAATTGATTTTTCTTCCTTCAAGTCAACCTCCTTCAAAGCACAAGGATACAGTGAATGCAATATTCCAATGCAATAAACTATAGCATTGTATATGGAAAACAAAGGAGCATAGGGCAAATGAAAGGAGTTTATGCGTGCTCCGAGATGCTTTTGAATTACACTGCAAATGAAGACTACCCTACTCATGACAGACGCCCGAACAAACAAGCAACTCCATTAATGTGTGTGAGGAAACCCCCTAATGATCTATATTGTATGATTTACACATGGTACTTTTGTCCTTCAATCCATTTATTTAGAAGGCCTGCATTGTAGTCGGAAGTTGATTGCTGCACAAGGTAGTATCAGAAAAGATAGACAATGTATGTGAGAGAGATAAACAGCGCAGGCACAACAAAGAATTACGGTAGAGCTTCAAAATTACTGGAAAATGATTTCTACATCAAGAGCAGGTACCAATCCAATGCTGGTTTGAGTCACCCACGCTGCATTACCAGCTCTGTGTTTCCACACGTGTGTGCAAAGCTCTGCTCATTGGTGAGCCAATGGAGGTTCAGTTTTAATGGCTGTCCTGTTAGAACAGTTTGCTTTTACACAGGACTTCCTCACATAGAGGAATGCCTGAGAACGGGGGGGGGGGCGAAGATTCCGTGTGGGTGTCAGGAAAGAATTGAGGATGAGGGACGGGGCAGAGAGAACCAAATGCACCATCGTTTTATTTTTAAAAAAGGATGTTTTTGTAGGTTTAAAAGGACAGAGGGTAATGAGTAAAATACACAGAATTTAACAGTAGTTATGGAGTGAAATTCACTTGAAAGATTTCACCCCAATACTGAGCCTGCTGATCTCAACCAAAGCAACATTCGGATTGTTTCAAATGGGATCAGAGCTCCTGAGCTCAGGAGGGAAATATTCAGCTCGGACTCCTGCTCCTGATCACTTACTGGTGACCTCTGTTGGAAAGTGCACCTGTGCAGACATCAGGTGAGAGCAGCTGTGTTCCTTCTCTCCTCTAACTGAGTAACCCACCAACACTGTGTAAGAAAGACAACATTTGCATTTATGTATCACTTTTCACATCCTTAGGATGTCTCAAAGTGCTTCCCCAGCAACAAATTAACTTTGAAGTGCAGTCACTGTTTCGCAGGCAAAGGCAGAAGCCAGTTTATGCACAAGGTCCCGCAAACAGCGATGAGATACACGAACCTGCTTTGTGAAAAATGATCACTTGGGTGAGGTCCCAGAGTGCAGTTAGCGATCACGGAACTGATTCAGTGCGTTTACGAGAAGAAGGGAGAAACTGGATGGGGGAGGGGGTGGGGGAAGGAGGGAGGGTAAAAAAGTCTAAATATATAATTTGTTTCATAAAAATTGCAATATTGTATCCAGTTGAAGTTGGAGCTGGAGCTGCACAAGTTAGGTTTATTGTGATTTACAATGGATATTTTACGCTTCTTGCCTGCTGTGACTGCAATCGATGTGTTGCAATGTCAGCTGCAGAGGAGGGGACAGGAATCCAGGACACTGGTGGTTGACAGAAAACAACTGATGTCATAAAATGAACGGAAAACCAATTGCATTGCTCAACTTCACTCAATTATCTGCACTTCTGAATTCAATGCTGAATCCACTTGCCCTGAAAGTGGTTTGTATGTACCAAAGAACAAGGTCAATTGAAAGGGTGTCTTCAACCTCTAAAGGGGGTTATGTGGAGGCTGCAATTGCTTGCTCCAAAACCTCGGTTTCCACACCCATCACACTGAAGATTTGCCCGACAGAATGTCTCCGTCCAGCTCCCCCGATGGGTCAGCAAGTGAGCTGGACAGACCAAAGAGAGTGTGACTGTGAGTGGGAGTGTTTCCATTCACTGTCTCGGTTCATACAAGAAGAATGGCCACTTGGGTGAGATAGTGGAGAGCACCCGGTGCCCATGGAACCAAATGTCAGCAGGGAGTGAACTCGACACGGGTTCGACCGGTCTCCCACCAGAACTGCAGCAGGGACACTGGTGGAACCCCCAGGGAAACGGGGGAGACCGGGTCACGTCTCCGCCAACTGTGAGTTTTTGGGTTGCCTTGTGAGGTGCTGCATTTACAAACGACGGGCCAGGGATGAGGCCTGGGAGTTCCTACTTCAGGCCCTGGATTGCCAAGGATGCACGTGAACTCTTCCAGTGGCATTTAGGCCTGGACCCCTGAACTGGGAAACAACGTCTCCTGAAATGCCCCTTTGCCCAGAAGCAGTGCCAGGGCTATTGGGGGGGGGGGGGGGGGGGGGGAAGGGGGTGTTGGCAGTCGGTGGCATTTCCACTGACATGGGACAGGCGGACACTAAAGGAACACTCCAACCAGCATTTCCGTCCGCTGGTCCCATGCAAATGCGGTGCCCTACGACTGACCCCACAAACTCCCGCAGGGGTCAGTATTGGAGGGCACTGGCAGGCACGATCTTAGCGAAATCGCCAGGATTGCCACCCATGGAATTACTGGTCCAATGACATCATCACATCACCAATTACTGCAACGGTTCAAATATTGTTCCTGTCCAGTCACTTTAATGCCAGCTCCTTGACAGGGGCAGTGGTGAAGCGAACTGAGAGACCTCAAGAGGGAGATCTTCAGCTTTCAGTTTTAATTTTGTTTATTAATTTATCTTTCCATTTCTCCAATTTTACCCCCTCCCCTCCTTTCCTGCAGGTGCTGAAACTTGCTGGGATACAGTTCCATGGATACCAAGCATCCTCTGGTATTTTGGCCAAGTATTCTTTCTTCACCTCTGAACTTGGACAGTGAGCGGCAGCTCAACCTGTGGGAGACAACCAGCTGCGATCACTCCTGTCCTCACCTTTCATCCCCACACATGTCACCAATATCCATTTGCAAAATTTACCACCATAAGGTAGCCACCGACTCCCGAGAGCCAAACACCACTCTTCACAATGAAACCATCACTATCTAACCAGGACTCCACCGTCGTTTTCAGACAGGTTACCAGATTCTTTAAAGGTGAAGACCATCTCTGGATGACACAGCCAAATTCCATTAGCTGTCAACCAAATGGAATCTAGGACAAGGGGATATAACCTCAAAATCAGAGCCAGGCCATTCAGGAAAAGTTAGGGGAAACTTCTTCACGCAAAGGGTGGTAGAAGTATGGAATTCTCTCCCACAAAAAGCAGGATATGCTAGCTCAATTAATAATTTCAAATCTGAGATCAATAGATTTTTGCTAGCCAAGGACATTAAGGGATATGGAGCCAAAGCAGGTAAATGGAGTTGGGATACAGATCAGCCATTATCTCGTTGAATGGCGGAACAGGCTCGAGGGGCTGAATGGCCTACTCATGTTCCTATGTTCTGGCCCTGAAGTCCTCTGCAAATATTCATAGCTCCACCTGCAGTCTCTATTAAGACATTTCTGTCTGTGCTGAATTAGCTGATCTCAGTCAGGGTAGCAATTGGGTCACTACAATTTGCCTCATTATTGCTGGGCTCGGAAGGACAAAATTGGCCCAGATTCCCACTCTTGATTCTTACCCAGTGTTTCCTACTCAGAAGTCGATGTGTATAATAGGTTAGGACAAGAATTGGGCTTGACTTTGATGTCCCCACCCCCTCCAGGGTCGAAGAAGAACTGTTCAATGTCAAGGCTCCCACATGAGGAACAGGCAATTGGTTGAGGTACCAGAGGGCTTCTCAGCACCTATTGAACCATAGCCCAGCAGAGGAGGGAGGAAACTGGGGGTCAGCAAACAGGGAAAAAAAGAACATCAGTCATTACTGAGCTTATCGATTGAATGTCCAATCAAGAACTCCTCCACGGGGCCACTAATAAATTCTTTTAAAGCTGTTGCCGCCACTGCCCCACTTTCTGAGATCATTGGCGAGGTTGCTGCTATGGTCCCTAACAATGCAGCTTTTATTATTTGTGCTCTAACTCAGATGTCTGAAATGAAATGTGCAGTCACATATCCTTGCCAATGAAGTCCTTTTGGGACAAAAGCTTGCCTGATCCCATCATAACAGACAGTCTGTTAGCATGGGTTTGTTTATAATCAATAGGTCGGTACCACTTACGTAACATCCGCCTTTAAAGAGCCTGACAAAATAAATACTCTGAATCCATCAGACAGACATCCAGCTTATTAACAATTGCATTTCCTCAATTGTAATGCAAAAATAATCAGTGTAACATGGGACCTCTATAGTGACTTTATCTAAAAAGCCAATAGTTCGGGAAACCCTTTCTTTGCTGGCTCAAAAGAATACATTTCTTTGAAGTATGTAACAATCACATCAGACTTGACTTGTTAAAATACATCTGATTCTACCAGATATCCAATGACTGAGCATTTCCTGCTATTTAGAGTTTTCACTTGATATTACTCAGAATTCTTCATATTTGAAGATATAAATTACCTTCATGAGGTAAACGCTTACTCAGATATTGCCAACATTGAACAATGTCGGACAGCAACAAAATTGTTGAGTATCTGAAGCTTTAAAGATTATACCAAGAACAACTTGTCGTCGAGAAAACAATGACAGGAAACTAAATCTGTCCTTACCTTTAAATCAGTGTCTTGTCGAGCTTCTTTGCCAGCTGCAGGTTTGATTTCCATCCCCTGGTCTGTTTTGCTAGCAATCGATTCCTGGTAATCACTGTCTTTCTCAGTAACACTGGAGTCAGTTAAATGCCGAGCTGACTCATTTTCTTTCCCACTTGTTGTTTGCCTGCAGGAGCCACGACCCAAGGCACCAAAATTCAGAGTTTTATTTTCTGAGGAGCCCTCAACTGCAGAAAACATGCCCCCGAATTTCTGCCGAGGTTTAGGGCTACCAGATCCCATTTTTGAAAAATAAGCTGGAAGTTCTTCCTGTCTAATTGGCACTTTCTTTATTTTCCTTTCAGCCATAATTTGATTTTGTCCAGATTTTTGTTTGTTTCTCTCTTTTGTCAGAGTGGTCTAAATGTCTTGCTAGTGGCCTTGATATAACTTCGCAGAGGCTGCTGCCAGTAACTGGAGAAATAAAACTAACTCCTTTTAAATGAGCAGTGATGTTATGAGTTCCCAGCACACAGACTCTGCATCATCAAACCCAATCAATCAAGGCTTTACTGTGGAAGTGAAGTGATGCTCTGCCACCACCTCCTCTAAACACACACACAGATACACACAGACAGTCGGGACCATCAAGGAAGCATTCTTAAATGGGGAAAGCAATGTCGGAAGGACAGATTCAATTCAACTCAAAAAATGATCTCAAGACAGAATGAATTTTAACCAGAGGATAACATTCTGGTCACTTTCAACACGCTGCAGTTTTTCTCAATAGCCATATATGCTCTATATAAATTTATTACCAAAATTGTTTTGTCTTCAAATATTAAATTACATCAGTTGAGATAAAAAGGAAATCTGTGAATGCTGAAAAGATTAAATAAAAGCGTAGAAATACAGAACTGAGTATCCACTTGTGAAGTATCAGAGGATGCCAGTGTTTGAAGGACTGAACCCCAGCATAAATTATCCAGGGGTGGGGGCGGGGAAGATGAAATGCAGAATTTATTCTTATTGGGAATGATGTGCCAGAACAGGTGGATACAATTCATCTTTAGTGTAAAATAAAAGTACTTTTTTTTGGAGGGCGAGGTACAATTGAATTAAAAGTACAAGATTTAATAACGTTCATCAGCAGTCACACGAATAATGAAGTGGCACCTGAGATAAGATGATGTATGTATTTGTCTTGTCTCTTGCTCTGCCAGTTTTTTCCTGTCCTGAAGGCATTGGCTCTTGCTGGAGTATTGTCCCACAGGCATGGTTCCACTCCAGAGCTCCATCCACAGAGGCATGTGTCATGTATGGATCGAGATAGTCAGTGCATTTGATCCGGGGAGGTGGGGCGAAGAGTGGTATCACAGCCACAGCCAATGTCCGCACCCACACCTCCCAGCAGGAGTCACTGAAAAGCAATCCGAAGCAGCAACTCTGGTCGATAATCCCCTTGTTTAATCAGGGTGCTGACTGTGATGCCAGTGGCTGCACTTTTCCCACTGCCCAACCAAGACCAGCTAACTCAACACAGTCTGGGGATCAAATCTTCTGATCTATCAGCCAGCTGACTTAGGCAGCTGAACCATCAAGGCAGCCGAACCATCAGGGCAGCCTTCGATATCTCATCTTAAAGTTATCCAAGGTCAGTTAAATAGTTATACTTATTGCAATGACATTACGTTGCAAGTTGAGAGTTCCCATGGACAATTCCTTTTTATTCATGTATTATTTTAATTAAAGGCGCTGTCTCTTCAGCACCTCTCTGTTCTAAACGAAGCAATTATAATCTGGTGACCAGCATGAGTCATCTGTTACAGGAAATGAGATCCTTGCACAGCATGCTTCAATACTGGTAATCTGCTCTGACTCAAATAGAGCAAAGGCAGGACATATACGTGCCCCTATGTGCTCTTTTATTTTCAGTGCTGGCTTCAACTTTCAACTATCCCGAATTTTAGTAAACTGCTTAACCCATTGCCACCACATTCCCGGCCATGATATTTTAATTGCCTTGTCAACCCATCTTAAATAAGTTCATGACTTGATTAAAATCGCCCATACAGAAATTTGATGGCAATATGTCAAGCAGCGCGCTAAAGTTACCACACGGAGAAAATCCCCATTTATCAACTGGCTACATTCTGCATCGAGATCCACCATCGCTCCCAATGCCAACATTAAACATTCGGCAACCACGATCCACAACTCCCCCAGTGGCTTTGTGGGAAAATGCACTGCTTGAGTGGTACTAAAACATAAGGATAAGGCAGAGCTGTGCAGAGTTAGCAGGTCTGAGGCACAGCAGTGGTAGGGGCACAGGAGAGGAAATCATCAGCCAGAGCACCATGGGATTGGACCAAGTTCAGCTGTGATGCCCTCAACAGTCAAATAGCCTACTTTACATAAGTATTATTCTCCCGCCTTGAAGTTGCATCAAACGGAGGTCTCTTATTTGATGACTGAGCAATTTGGAACGGTTCTCTACCTCCTTTTTGGTAAGCTTGTGGCCAATCAGATCCTGAAAAAAAAAATCGAATCATACTACCCAAAGTTGGTATTTAGCATCCTTGTCACTGCCTGAGGTGTGCAAGTCATGTTTGGTCTCATTTGGTAGCTGCCTGGTCTTACTATATCCACCAGAATTTGTCAAATTAACTGTCAATCAATATTAGCTCCTGCACCCTTCTCATCATGGAAATTATTTCTAAAAATGTCGACAGTCATTTATTTGATAAGGTGATAATGAATCTGCACAAGGCGTTGATTAGGTTGCATTTGGAGTACTGTATGCAGCTTCAGAAAGGGCATTCGAGCAATGGTGAAGAGGTGACATCAATTTATTATACCACGGAGGAAAGGAAATACATCTAGTGAGATTTTTTTTTAAAATAGAGCTGTACACATTATATAAATGGGATCAAACAGAAGTGTTCAAAATTATGGAAGGGTATGAGAGGGTAAATACTGAATGATTATTTCCACTGGTTAGTGAATTGGTAACAAGGCAGCATAAACTCAGTTAGTACTAGAAGCATAAAGTGGGAGATTAGAAGCAATTTTTTCACATTAGTATATGGAATGGATTATTGAAGTAATATTGAAGCTGACTCAATCACAACATTTAAGAGGCAGTTAGATAAAGACTTGAAGAAAAATATTCAAGGGCACGGAAAGAGAGCAGGGAGATGGGAGTAGATAGCTCGGACATGCTAGCACAGACATAACAGGCTGAATGGCCTTCTTCGGTGCTGACACATCTATGAATTTATGAGTTGTGCATCAGCCAATACATCAGCTGCTGACATCTGACCTCGCACAGTTTGACAATTTGTATTTGTTGTGCAGCAAGTAAGTGCCACTGCCCCCAGAAGAAAGGAAAGCCAAGTCCTGCCATTGCTACACGTTTGTCAGTAGTGACTGCAGACAAATATGTGCACAGTCAGTGAGCTTCACTTCCAGCCTTAATGCAGGGTGGGCCAGCAATGCCAAAGAATCCTGACCCTAATATTTGTCATCGTTGGAGCTCAGCTGGATGCTGTAATTAAGGAGGAAAGAAACAGCTTTGGTTGACATATGTAGTGACATCGTAAATGTGTGCATGAAGGTTTTCTCCACTCAGTCATAAATGTTCCGAAGGAGGGATCAAGCAGGGCTCCCACTCCTGATCACAATCCAATGAATCTCCATCTGGCTGGAAAATAGGTGTGTGGGACATTGGCTGAAGTCAGGATTGGAATCAACTGTGGCGCACCCCATGTTTAAATAGCCTACCAACACTCACTGTCTCAGCTCATACATGAAGAACGGCTCAAGAAGAGTGGTTGGTGCCTGAGGAAGTGTACCCGAGCCTATCTTTTGTTTTTCCCAATGATTGACCTACAGTATATTTACAGTACTTCCTGTATTTACTTCTGATTTTGAGCAACCTCAGTTTTTTTAAAAAACAGTTTGGGACTTGTGCACTGAATTTCTCTGCTCCAGTCCCCTTCGTATGCCTCTCAACTAACGAGACTGTAAGCTGGTCATTTTCCTTCCGTCTCAAAATGTCAACAGGTGTGTTATCTCCAATTGGCAGAAATGACAACCAGATAGCACATCAAACGAGACCAGTGGCAATTAAATAAATAAAGTCTCTCCGACATTACTGAGCTCTTCATTTCCACCCCAGCTTTACTCAACAAAACACAAAGTTTGATAATGCCTTCTTGTACTTTTCAAGAAGATGGAAATTTGTGCTGCGAAATGGACAAAGAGAGGGGGATCTATCTGTCTTCCCATCTATCCATCCATATTATTAAAAAGGCTTTTGCGTCAGTGTGATTCAGTTATGTGGCATCTCTTCAACTTAACAAATGGCACACTGTCCTGATCACTATTCCCTGAGCCTGCCCACCAGGTCAGCTGCTTCTGCCAGTGGGTTTTCCCTGAGATGAGTTCTGAGCATCACTGAGATGTCCTGTTCATATTGCATACATCCCTGATCCAAACCAGAATATTGTCCAACTCATTGGGAGCAATCCAACAGGAGATAAAACCATGATAGTTTACTGCACAGGAGGAGGCCATTTGACCCAGTGTGTTTATGCCAGCTCTTTGCTAAGGCAATTCAAAACTAGTCCCATTACCCTGCTCTCATCCCATTGCTCAGTATTTCCCTCTGCTTCAAAGATGTAATGGTCTCCATCTCAACTACTCCCTGTGGCAAAGCATTCGACCCTCTTCACAATTCTGTGTGAAGAAATTTGTCTAAACCTCGCTCCACACTCCCAATGACGGTCTTAAATTGGTGATCCGTCATCATTGCTCTGCAATCAGAGAAAATAGCCCTTCTCTGTACATCATATAAAACCGTCAGAATTTTAAAAATCTCCACTAAGTCTCCCCTTCGTCTTCTCTGCTCCAATGGAAATAATCCCATTATCTCCTCATTGTTATGAAGTCTCTCCTCATAAGCATTGCTTCTTAACCCCAGTATAATCCTGGTCAATCTACACTGTACTCTCTCTACGGCTTTAATATGCTTACTATGATGGGCCACCCAAAACTGCAAACAGTACCCTAACTATCACCTGTATAAATTGCTCATTACCTCGATTTAAAAACAAAGACCGCGTGCCAGTATGGAATTCACATCAACCACCAGATAGGTCAACAATTCCCACAGCCAATCCCATCACTCATTCAGTAAGCCAGCACTAACATCAATGGGAAAAATATTTACTATCACACGAAGGAACATTCGAAAACTCCTCTGATAACCTAGTGGGTAAACGCACCACCCTGCATTGTACTGGACTGCACAGACCAGAAGTTTTCAGGTTCAATTCCTGGACTGTGTTGAGTTAGCTGATCTCAACTATGGGGGCAGCTGAGCTATGTCAATGTCCATGGGTTACAGAGGAGAAAAATTAGCCTGGGTTCCCACTCCTGATCGTTATCTAGTGACCCCCTGCTGGAAAGTGTGTATGTGGAAGTTAGATGAGGACAAGATTGCTCTTGGCTAAGATGACCCCCACACTTGAATATCTCATCAACACTTACAGTCTGGACTTGCACATGAAGAATGGCAATTCAGACAAGGTACCAGTGGGCCGCTGGTACCCGTGCAAACGTCCCTCAGCAACAGCCAGCGCCTTCATAAGGGGAAGTGTAAAAACAAGAATCAAAAACCGTGCAATATTTTTGATGACCGGGAGAAATTCGAGGCAAGTGAACAGATTCCAAACCACTGGCCTGTCAGGTTTAGTTTATTTCCACTTACAGTATCACTCTGTTTAGTTTTTTTTAAATTGCTTTTTGTGTCTTGCAATCCAAAAAATAATCACCACCCATACATGCTCTTTCTTTCTATATTATGATGTGGAGATGCCGGTGATGGACTGGGGTTGACAATTGTAAACAATTTTACAACACCAAGTTATGCTGGACTATAACTTGGTGTTGTAAAATTGTTTTCTATATTATGATAGATTGATTTTTTTTCCCTTATCATGGTGGTCCTTTTTCAACTCATGGAAATTTTTTGTGGACTTCCTCACAACCCTAAGTTGTCCGGAGCAGTGATGCGCGACAATGGTTTTTTGTGTCCTGTGGATTTTTGTCGGCTGTCTCCCCACTCCATCCCAAAAAGGTCACCTCGTATTTCAATCAGACGAGCTCACATCCCGATCTATAAAATAGGCAAAATCTTAGTTGCAGCATTGTGACTGAGCTTTGAGCTGGCCAAAGTCACTATTCCCGATCTATGCCAGCTACCATCCAATTTAACAGGTGTGAAAGCATCATTATCACAGCTGAGTGCTGATTGGCCAGATTTGGAAACATGGAAACTTTAGGGTCAAACTGGCGCACACCCATCATCATTAATTTGAAGATGTTAAATCCTACAAACTAGGAGCTATTAACCTTATGTGTGGGAAAAGAGGAAAATCAGGCCCATCGGTGTCTTTGTTATGGCCAGCAGGATGTTGGCACCGTAACACTTAACCACATCACTGTTTCCATTTGAGGTTCAGACTCTTACTCTAAACTCAGGACCCCTTACAAAGCTCCAACCACTCAAACACTTAGCAGCAGGTGCCAAGAATGCAACAAAATTAACATTATATTGTCCAATTTTTCATGAGAAGAGTGGCCTCTCAAACACCCAAAGGTGTTGCACTGTTGATGCTTTAAATACTTTGGTAAGCTGCACAAGTTGACAATCCTTCACTTATAGCAGATGTACGGAACAAGACCCACTGAGGAAAAATAATATGAATTTTCCTTGCAATATTACATTTTTTTTAAACACACCACAAATCAAAACATTGTCCAAACGTAAAGTCAGAGCCAACTGTCTTGATTGTGGCGAATTTCGATGGCCATGCTAAATGGTTATGTCTTCTTTGTGTCTCCACTTGTAACAATGCTCAGCTCTGCAAGCAGAATGCGACCCTGTTGCCCGACTGCAGTTGTCATGGCAACAGGACAGCAGGCCTGGGCTTTTATTTTCTTTCTCATTCACTTTCTGAAGCTGCCTGACCAGCTCGAGTGGGAGAGGAGAGGATTGTTCCCAGGCAAAGCAAGCTGCTGAGTGCAGAGGCACGGTGAGGGGAGACACAGGGTTCAAACGTAGGTTCAGAAGCAGTGAAAAACAGATGGGACCATTCCCCATTATTTCTACTTTCAAACAGCACAATGTGTGCCTAATTATGCATCATCCTAATCAGTGCCCAAACTAGCAAATGCAGAAGGAATTAAACAGGCTTAATCCAGAAACTGGGGCATGTGGACAAGAACTGAGACTAATATTCATTTAACAGTATTTAGTGCAGAAAATGTAGTGCAGAAGCGGGTGGGACTGGTAAATCTGGAGCCCCTAAGGCAAAAAAGGAAAGCTTATGTCAGACACCGAAGGCTAGGAGTATAGAAAGTGCAAGGGTGAAATTAAAAAGGAAATTAGGAAAGCAAAGAGAGGGCATGAAAAAATATTGGCAAGTAAAATTAAGGAAAACCCAAAGATGTTTTATAAATACATTAAGAGCTGAGGATAACTAAGGAAAGAGTAGAGCCTATTAGAGACCAAAAAGGTAACCTCTGTGTGGAGGTGGAAGATGTGGGTATGGTTCTTAAGGAATACTTTGCGTCTATTTTCATAAAAGAGGAGGACGATGCAGAGATTGTAGTTAAGGAGGAGGAGTGTGAAATATTGGATGGGAGAAACAGTGAGAGAGGAAGTATTAAGGAGATTAGCACCTTTGAAAGTAGATAAATCACCAGGCCCGGATGAAATGTATCCCAGGCTGTTAAAAGAAGCAAGGGAGGACTTGGTGGAGGTTCTGACCATCATTTTCCAATCCTCACTGAATACAGGCATGGTGCCGTAGGATTGGAGAACTGCTAACGTTGTACCATTATTTACAAAGGGAGCAAGAGATAGACAGAGTAATTACAGGCCAGTCAGTCTAACCTCGGTGGTGGGCAAATTATTGGAATCAATTCTGAGGGACAGGATAAACCATCACTTAGAAAGGCACGGATTAATCAAGGACAGTCAGCAGGGATTTGTTAAGGGAATGTCGTGTCTGACTAACTTGATTGAACTTTTTGAAGAGGTAACAAGGAGGGTCGATGAGGGTAACGCATTTGATGTTGTCTGCATGGATTTTAGCAAGGCTTTTGGTAAGGTCCCACATGGCAGACTGGTCAAAAAAGTACAAGCCCATGGGGTCCAAGGGAAAGTAGCAAGTTGGATCCAAAATTGGCTGAGTGACAGGAAGCAAAGGGTAATGGTCGATAGGTGTTTTTGTGACTGGAAGGCTGTTTCCAGTGGGGTTCTGCAGGACTCAGTACTTGGTCCCTTGCTTTTTGTGGTATATATTAATGATTTGGACTTGAATGTGGGGGGCTTGATTAAGAAGTTTGCAGATGATACAAAAATTGGCTGTGTGGTTGATAGTGAGGAGGAAAGTTGGAGACTGCAGGAAGTGGCAAATGGAATTCAATCCCGAGAAGTGTAAAGTATGCATTTGGGGAGGGCAAACGAGGCAAGGGAGTACACAATAATTGGGAGGATACTGAAAGGTGTAGAGGAAGTGAGGAACCTTGGAGTGCATATTCACAGATCCCTGAAGGTAGCAGGACAGGTAGAAAAGGTGGTTAAGAAGGCATACGGGATACTTTCCTTTATTAGCTGAGGCATAGAATATAAGTGCAGGGAGGTTATGCTAGAACTGTATAAAACACGAGTTAGGCCACAGGTTGAGTACTGCGTACAGTTTTGGTCACCACATTACAGGGAGGATGGAATTGCACTAAAGAGGGTACAGAGGAGATTTGCAAGGATGTTGCCAGTAATGGAGAATTTTAGCTATGAGGAAAGATTGGATAGGCTGGGGTTGTTTTCTTTTGAACAAAGGAGGCTGAGGGGAGATTTAATTGAGGTATATAAAATTATGAGGGGCCAAGACAGAGTGGATAGGAAGGACCTATTTCCTTTAGCAAAGAGGTCAATAACCAGGGGGCATAGATTTAGAGTAATTGGTAGAAGGATTAGAGGGGAGCTGAGGAAAATTTTGTTTTCACCCAGAGGGTGGTAGGGGTCTGGAGCTCACTGCCTGGATGGGTGGTAAAGGCAGAAACCCGCAACACATTTAAAAAGTACCCGGACATGCACCTGAAGTGCCGTGACCCACAGGACTACAGTCCAAGTGCTGGAAAGTGGGATTAGGCTGGATGGCTCATTTTCAGCCAGCATGGACATGATGGACCGAATGGCCTCCTTCTGTGCCATAAATTTTCTATGATTCTATTCTATGAAACACTCCTGCATCCATGAAAGGAGTGTCTGTGCACCAATGAATTGGATGAAGGCGGCCCCTTGAGGTTGATTTGATCTCATCCTTCTGAACCAGAAACCCGATAGTCTTCCCATTACAGCATCTATCTCTCTCTTCAAATCAGTCCAATGTCTTGGTCTCAACCATCCTTCCTTGTAATACAGTCCAGCCTTTTATCATTTTCTGTGTAAAGAAATACTTCTTGAGACTCTTCACACCCCTGAATCTGTGCCCTTTGTCCTGCTACCCTGATATATCTTGTTCTTAGTGTAATTTCTCTATCCCATATACCTCTATATGACAACCTGTGAGAAGTCACTTTCCACAGCCGGACATTCAGCAAGTCAAAAAGGTGAACAGTTTTAAGTTCCCTTCATCAGAACTGAGTGCCAATCTTAAATGATGGCTTGTCTTTCTGCTTCAGATGCTGGTGACTTGCTGTTAATTTGCAACATTTTTCTTTAAGAATGGGTTCCTTTAGTAAGTTGGTGGAAAAAGGGACTCACTATGACATTTGTTTAACAAGCAATGATTGAAGTCACCAGAGCAAAAGAAAAGACTTGCATTTATATCCATCCTTATCACATCTCTCAAAACGACCTTGCATACAATCAACTACTTTGAAGATCAGTGACTGCTATGTGAACAAATGCAGCAGCCATTTTGTGCATAGCAAGATTCCCAAAACACCAGTGCACTGAATGACTAGTTCATGTTTTTAGTGGTGTTGGCCAGGGCACCGGTAAAAGACCTTGATTTTCAATTTGTGTCAGAGTCTCCAACATCCACCTCGACCGCCATTATGGGGCCTTGATTTAGTGTCTCATCCAAAGCATGGCACCTCCGACAATGCAGCACTCCCATGGCACCGCTCGAATCTACAACCACCTGAACTGGGGTGAGAATGCTACCAACTGAGCCAAGGTGAAACTTTATGACAATAGATTCAACTTTTGAACAAATCCTGCATCCAATGGAACCTGACAAGTTTTCCCATTCAAACTATAGGTTTAAACAGAAAGTATCAACCAGTGATATTTGAGAAAGGTAACAAAACTAAGAAAAATCTCAATTGCTCAGCTGGTAAATATACTGCATGGTGTGGCACTGAACAAGCAGCCAGGGGCCCCTGCTTCCATCTCTGGTGTGTGCAGAGTTCACTGATCTCAGCCAGTGACCCCTGCTGGAAAGTGTCCACATGAAGACAGGATCAACGTGATGTCGTCCATGGTAATATAGCCCTCTAAAACTCACCTTCTCACATCACACACGAGGAATGGCCACTCGGGTGAGATGCCAAAGGAGCTGAACCCAGCGAGAGTCGGTGCCTTCGGGCAAGGGGGTGAGAAAATTGGAGGGAAAATTTTTAAACGCAGGAAATTGAGGGTGGTTGAACAGAAGCTGCCTGTTGTGTTGTGACCATTACCCCAGAGCGTCTGACAATATCAGTCTCAAAAACAGCTTCCATGCATTGAAAACAGATGCACAATGTAAGCTGGTGTAAGTATTTTCTATATTCAAAAACGTGGTCAAGAAAACTGGTGAGAAAAAAATTGCTTCTTGCCGATTTTATCTGAGGTGAACAATGCAGTTCACAGTTGAAACATTGCTAAAAATTATACTTGCAAAATTTTGCCTAAAATATCAACTCAGCAATATTGCAGCCCTCATTTCCTTTTTCTAAAATGTTTCCCAGTCTCAGACAAATATTTTATGCAGTTCATGTATTAGCAAATGTGCTGTATAAATAGGTCAGAAAAAGTA
This sequence comes from Heptranchias perlo, assembly GCF_035084215.1. Taxonomy (NCBI): domain Eukaryota; kingdom Metazoa; phylum Chordata; class Chondrichthyes; order Hexanchiformes; family Hexanchidae; genus Heptranchias; species Heptranchias perlo. The sequence continues at coordinate 42,526,138 of NC_090344.1, forward strand.
TCATCTTTCTTGAAATAATCCAGGTTTTAACTTTTTTTTTAAAAATTGAGACACCGAGATCATGAGCCAAGTACTGTGCAGGACACCGCCAAGGTTGAAAGGTGGAGGAGAGAAGATGAGGTAAATCACAAAATTGTGATTAAGTGATATCAAGCTTAGGTTTTTAAAAGCTTCAACATTGTAGGAAGAAGGGAAAATTGAGGAAGGTGAGGAGTTTCACAATTTTGAAGTCTTGGGGTGGAATGAGTTAAATTAGGGAGTTGGTGCGATAAGGCTCAATTTCAACAGGGAAGAAAATAATCGATTGGTCAGGCATGGGGCTGCCATCACTGGGCCAGTCCGAAACCGAGCAGGGGTGGGCGATGTAAACAAACCTTTGCAGCTGATAAACTGATCCACTTATGCATGTGCGAAGATAGACCATGCACACACATTGTCTTTATGTTAAATTCAGCAATTGAAAAATGGAGTATGGCTATCAGTTGCTACTATTGAAATCCTATTTAAAAGTAGCTGGGTGGTCACCCGACTCAGGGAGGGCTTTCGAATCATTGATGTATTGCACGGTAATGGATGCAAATGAGTTGTTCATTTTCATCCCATTTGCAATATTCATTGTGTAATGTCCATGGTCAGACAGATGTTAAAGATCCCATGGCTCTGTTCAAAGAGCAGTCGGGAGTGTCCTGAGAAACGTTCTTCCCTCAACCTTCACTACCACAACAGATATATTGGTCAGTTAGCATCATGCGAGGTGGTCACACAGACCAGAGGGTCTTCGGTTTGATTCCTGGTCTGTGCTGAGTTGGCAGCTGGAGTGCTGCAATTATCCTTGATGCATCTGGGGCAGGAAAGGGAATTTCAGCCAGGATTCCTGTTCCCCATCCAGTGATTCCTGCTAACATAATGTGGGCGAATGTCAGGTGAGAACACAATCACGCTTGGCTGTGTTGCCCTCAGCAGTCAAATAGCCTGCCGACACAGTCTAAATTCACAGCCGTTTGGGTGAGGCACCAGCATGTGGCTGGTACCCACGGAGCCATTGTCCAGCAAGAGGGGAGAAAAATCAAAAATATTCCAGGAAATTTTATCACCAGTGCATGCTTTGTTTTCTTATGACTTCATTCAGCCACTGCTTAACTGCTGACTGATTTTTTTTTGTGTATAAAATAATGGAAAAGATACAAATCAATATTAATTGTTAAAAGTTTAAGTTATTGGAAATTGGAAATCACATCAAACCGCACATTGCTCCTGTTCAAAAACAGTGCGTCATGACCAAACATATTAAAACGGCACCATATTGCTGACAGACACATCTCTGGAGTTGTTAGTAGGTGAGACCAGTTGTCATGACATTGAACCAACAAATCAGTCTGCAGCAGAACATCAGAACACCTGAAAACATCCAATCACGGCGCAACAAGATACAAGCACTCAGGGTGTGGATTGGCCTGGTGCTTCAGGCACATTTCCTCTGACAGTCTGGACGTTTTTTCGACTGATGCCTCCAGACTGCCTGGACTGAAGCCAGCTTCTTACATAAAGGTTCAAATAATTCAACCTGCAACCTAGCATTTAGCACGGGTACACAGCACGGCGCAGAGCCACAGAAATGATTTAATCTTTCACCATGAGATTAATGAGGCGATATTTGGTCATGAAAAGGCAAGGCTGCTGCTGCTGTTTTCACTGCACTGCAGCCAACCCCTATCATGACGAACCTCTGGCCTTTCAGAAAATGAGCACATTAGGAGCTATTGTTTCTATTTTTTAAACAATTGAATGTTACTTGAAAATAAGCAATTCTAAAGGATGGTCAGATAAAAACTTTAAAATCTTGGTGTCTGCAGGATTTTGAATGTGCAAAGAAAGGAGCCCACAATTCTGATACACCCAATTATTTTTCGGGGGGGAGCAGAAATCCCCCTGGTGCCAAAAACACCTTCCGTTGCTGCTCACCAATGTTGCCCAGTCAGGGCCCCCTCACCGGTTAGAAAGAACAACTGCAAATGGCGGAAATGTGAAATAACAACGAGAAATGCTGTGAATGGGTGACAGCATCAGAAAAAAGAGAGATGGCAGGTTTATGTTTCAGGCTGGGACTCTGACAGTTCTGGCCAAGTATGTTAATCCTTCTTTTCTAAATCAGATGCGCTGGACCGACCATATACAGCATTTTCTGCTTTTATTGTACAGTAAAATAAAAGCAGAGTCCTGTTAACAGAGCATCAGGATTTATTTTTGCTTACATTTTTCCCTCCTCGCCCACCCTCACCAAATGTGCTGCACGTCCTTCCTCTGGACTGTCAAGTCTCTCTCGTTTCCTGCGACAGTCACTGTACTTTGTGAAAAAATATTTAACCTCCCTCTGTACAACAGACTGTTTAAAAAAAAATAAAAAAAGAGAAAACATCCTGATAGCTCAATTGATGAAGTCAGTGAGTCACTGAGCCATTCGAAGGTTTTACCTTCAATCCCCGGTCTGCTGTCAGTGAACTAGGTTTGCAGTATGAGTGCTAGAATTGGCTTCAGTGCCTTGGGAGGGGGGAGAATGAGCTCCCGTTTCCCATTCCTGAACATCATCCTTTTGGAAACTGCGTACATGAGGACAGAAGGTGTACTTTCTAGGACAGAGGTAGGTTCCCCACCCCACAGTTGAATACTCTGCTGATACTCACTGTTTAGGTTCACACGTGAAGAATGGCCACTTGTTGGAGCTAATGGAAGGCAGTCTATATCCAAGAAACCGTACCGACTCAAGAGTCCACACCTGAAGCAGAGGGGAGAAAATTAGCTACAAAAACAAGCTCAGTTCATTTAAACTGTTCTAAATCTATTAAAAATAAAGCACAGTTCAGTTGGGAGAGCAGAGCAGGTTCAGGCTATGGAGTTCTCAGGTGTCCATGCAGCTTTAGCAACAGCAAACAGGATCTACACTTGCAAAAAAAAAAAATACCAAAGGAGATAGAAAATAGCAAACAGGGTCAGTAATAGGATTTGTGGAGTACCCAACAATGAAACAGATGTGGACCCCTTACTAATATCTCTGTACATAGGCTCATTGAATCATTATTGCTCAGTCAATGCCAGATCTTTATCTGTAATGTTGTGATTTTTTTTTTTTTCTTTTCCCTCACATTTTTTGGCCTTTTTGGGTGCAGGAACCCACTCTGCTTGCAGCTAAAATTTCTCCCTCCCTGGAGCTCTAATGTTTTACTATGATAAGCTGTCCGCTTTCGTAGCTCAGCCAAGAGCTCGGAGATCTCAGTACAATAAGGCTAATTTCTCACCTTTGGCCTTCCATCGATTTTATTGACTCAAACGGAGAAGGGAAGGACATGTTCATGAACAAAGTTGAGACTTCAGTCAATAACAGCTTGTGTTTATACAGCAACTTTCATGTAATGAACACCTCAAGGTGTTTCACAGAGGAAAAACAGACAGCGAGCGGTAAATGAAGAGGTAACTGAAGGGATGTTTGAAGCGGTAGCTTTTGAGGGGGCTGAGGTAGCAAGACAGAGGGGTTTAACCGCATAGTTCCAGAGTTAGGCTGAGAGAGCTGAATGCTCTACTTATTCAGCAGCTGCGAGCAGGATAATTTACTGTGGATCAGCTAAGGGTACTGAGCTTGTCCTCTCCCAACATCCATGCACGTCCTTTCCAGCAGGCGTCACTGGACAAGGACCAGGTGCAGCAACATTTGGCTGATTTTTTTCCTCCTGCCCGAGCTGTTAAGCTCTGAGAATAGCTGCAGTTCCTCAGCTGCTGCCCTCCACTGTCAGCTGTGGCTCAGTTGGTAGCACATGCGCCTCTGAGTCAGAAGATCATGGGTTCAAGCCCCGCTCCAGAGACTTGAGCACAAAATCTAGGCTGACACTTCAGAGCAATATTGAGGGAGTGCTGAATTACATAGAATGTACAGCACAGAAAAAGGCCGTTCGGCCCAACACGTCCATGCCGGTGTTTATGCTCCACCCGAGCCTCCGCCCTCCCGACTTCAACTAACCCTATCTGCGTATCCTTCTGTTCTTCTAGCTTCCCCTTCAATGCATCTATGGTAGTTGCCTCAACTACTGTATGTGGTAGCAAATCCCACATTCTAACCACTCTCTGGGTAAAGAAGGTTCTCCTGAATTCCCTTTTGGATTTATTATCTTATACTTATGGCCCTTATAGTCCTGGTCTCCCCCACAAGTGGAAACATCTTCTCCACGTCTACCTTTTCATAAACTTAAGGACCTCCACCAGGTCACTTTTGTAGAGAAAAGACCCTGAGCCTGCTCAATTTTTCCTGATAGGTATAACCTCTCAGTTCTGGTATCATCCTAGTAAATCTTTTTTGAACCTTCTCCAGTGCCTCTATATACTTTTTATAATATGGAAACTGGAACTGATCACAGTACTCAAGTGTGATCTAACCAAGGTTCTATACAACATCAACACAACTTCTCTGCTTTTCAATTTTATCCCTCTAGAAATGAACCCCAGCGCTTGGTTTGCTTTTTTTTATGGCCTTATTAACCTGCATAACTACTTTTAGTGATTTGTGTATCTGTACGCCCAGATCCCTCTGCTCCTCTACCTCATTTAGACTCTTATTATCCAAGCAGTATATGGCCCCCTTATTCTTTCTATCAAAATGTAAAACCTCACACTTATCTACATCGAAATTCATTTGCCAATTAGACGCCCATTCTGCAAGTTTATTAATGCCTTCCTGTATGTTGTTGAAGTTCTTCTTGGTATTAACTATACCCCCCAACTTGGTGTCGCCCGCAAATTTTGAAATTGTACTTACGATTCCAGAGTCCAAATCATTTATGTAAAATTGGAGGTGCCGCCTTTCAGATAAGACGTTAAACCAAGGCTCCTTCTGCCTTCTCAGGTGGAAGTAAAAGATTCCATGGCACGATTTCTAAGGAGGGCAGGGGAATTCTCCCCGGTGTCATGGCCTATATTTATCCCTCAAACAACATCACTAAAGATACAGATTATCTGGTCATTTATCTCGTTGCTGTTTGTGGAACCTTGCTGTTCGCGAATTGGCTGCCGCGTTTCCCTACATTACAACAGTGACTACACTTCAAAAGTACTTCATTGGCTATAAAGCGCTTTGGGCCGTCCCGAGGCACTATATAAGTGCAAGTTCCTTCTTTTACACTGAGATTGGCGAATTCAGCAAAGACCAACAACCAAACCTGAGGCAATCTGGTTTGCACCACAGGCACATCTTCCCAACATCAGGAAACTGCAGGTTTTTAAAAAAAAATTAGTACACAAACGTTTCTACTTCTAAAGAACTTAGTAGTTAGGAGCCATAGAAAAGGATGTCAGGAAATGTAGTACTGTTAGGCTATAACAATGACTGCCAAGCACGACAATTCATTTTTCTTTGAGATGCCACACAAACACAAGTACAAAATGAAACGGAATGAACCTGCAGAACTAGCCATCCTCTCCGTTGTGCATCTTACTCTTCTGGGCATTTAATAATTGATTTTTTTTTGCAGCCATTTCTTATTCCTCTGGTCAAAGGATTCTGTGATCATTCATTTCTCCTCTCTAAGTCACACCTTACTGTATGCATTATAAAGATACACACAAGTAGTTTATTACTAGGTACAGGAATTGTGGTACTTGAGCCATATATACCAGCAGGTCCCAGAGTCTATCCTGGTTTGTGCTAATTTAGCTGTTGTCAACCAGGACAATAGTTGGGACATGACAATTGACACAAAGATTGGTGGCATTGTAAGCAGTGTAGATGAAAACATAAAATTACAAAGCGATATTGATAGATTAGGTGAATGGGCAAAACTGTGGCAAATGGAATTCAATGTAGGCAAATGTGAGGTCATCCACTTTGGATCAAAAAAGGATAGAACAGGGTACTTTCTAAATGGTCAAAAGTTAAAAACAGTGGACTTAGGGGTTCAGGTTCATGGATCATTGAAGTGTCATGAACAGGTGCAGAAAATAATCAATAAGGCTAATGGAATGCTGGCCTTTATATCTAGAGGACTGGAGTACAAGGGGGCAGAAGTTATGCTGCAGCTATACAAAACCCTGGTTAGACCGCACCTGGAGCACTGTGAGCAGTTCTGGGCACCGCACCTTCGGAAGGACATACTGGCCTTGGAGGGAGTGCAGCGTAGGTTTACTAGAATGACACCCGGATTTCAAGGGTTAAGTTACGAGGAGAGATTACACAAATTGGGGTTGTATTCTCTGGAGTTTAGAAGGTTAAGGGGTGATCTGATCAAAGTTTATAAGATATTAAGGGGAACGGATAGGGTGGATGGAGAGAAACTATTTCCGCTGGTTGGGGATTTTAGGAGTAGGGGGCACAGTCTAATAATTAGAGCCAGACCTTTCAGGAGCGAGATTAGAAAACATTTCTACACACAAAGGGTGGTAGAAGTTTGGAACTCTCTTCCGCAAATGGCAATTGATGCTAGCTCAATTGCTAATTTTAAATCTGAGATAGATAGCTTTTTGGCAACCAAAGGTATTAAGGGATATGGGCCAAAGGCAGGTATATGGAGCTCGATCACAAATCAGCCATGATCTTATCAAATGCGGAGCAGGCACGAGGGGCTGAATGGCCTACTCCTGTTCCTATGTTCCTTATTACCCCGTGTTAAGGAAGGGGAAATTTTTCAGGGTTCCTGATCCTGATACTATCCAATGACTTCTGTGCACATGCGTGAACATGGGACATTGTTCTTCCTTTGGACAGTGATCACAGGTTATTGACTGTGGACATCACAGTCAAATCCAAACAATCACTTAGATAAGACACAAGAGAGCTCCGAGTGCTCAGGGAGCCAAATCCCAGCAGGAGTTAACATGCTCAAGGAGGAAGGGAAGAAAACTGGTGGAAGATATTTCTCTTAAAAAAAAGCCAAAGGCAAATTCTGTATAAATCCTCTTGATCCCAATTCCAGATTATTTGTCCATGCTCACATTTCGACCACCCTCACGGCATTGTGGGAGTATTTAGTGGATGAACACTAAATGCATTCTGATGAAATTCCTTTGTTATTTTAGCAGAGGCATTAGTGGGTTAACATGTCTGTTAAAATAGCAGAAAAAAGAATTTCATACCAACACATTTAGCATCAGTAAGCTAAGATCGCAAAGCGTGATATATCCAACTCAACAATTGTACTTCTGTCTTAAAGTTAGCATTAGTTTCAAGACAGGTAGAATTTAATAGGTTCACTAACACACTCCAGAATCTAAATATCACTGCTCGACACTCGTGTTACCTATGCACAGATAAATAATTAATACAGGCACTTAAAACCCACACAACACATCCATTTGTTCAACATATATTATTCAATAATGAATTCTTAGAGAGTTGCCCACAGCTCTCAGTGCCTGCAACTGAAAACACATAGGGTTTGATTTTCACGTTCTGGCCCACGTGTAAAACTGGCATTGCAGATCGACGTCATAGAAACCGCTCGATTTTCATTTCCACCGTGGCAAGTCCGCAACACCAATTTTACGCCAGGGCAGCAAGTTGAAAATCTATCCCATATTGTCAGTAACGTAATTCTGCAGCAGCTACCTTTGTCCCAAGATCAGATTCAGATGTCAACTAGAAAATGTCACCCATAATTGCTAATTGTTAACTGTTCAGAAAATAAATCCCATTTCTATTGGAAAAGGCTTGCTTGATCCACATTTAATATTTTTTTTGTGAAATTTGCGCTGGTCAAGGTGAATGCTGTCAGTGCGAGGGAATGGAACACTTCCCATTTCAGACATCAGCTTCAAGCACGGACAAGTCAGGTATGGCACAGTTTAAGCTCCCTCTATACCTATCTGCCCTCAGAAGAGCACGGCCTGCTGAACCAGTGTAACATTTTTCCATTTCCCATGACTGTCATTTAGCACTGAATTAGGGGCACTTGTGCACCCTGGGACTTATGCCCTTAAGGGACTGGGATTGCATTGGCCAAACTCATTATACATTGCACCTTTACAGCCATAATTCCATCGTCTGGGCTGGCTTTGAACTCGGGTTCCAGAGATTAGTATGTATTTATTAACATTTGATTTTGTTTCTTTGAGTCCATGCTGCCTCCATCAATGGTTCAGAGTCTATCCAGTGAGCAGCTGAGCCACACAGACCTAAGAGCTGCTCTAATACTGCTCGGAAATTATCCATGGCCGGTGCTGAGTTAGCTGATAGCTTGCACAGCTGTAGGGGTGCAACAATTGACCTCAGCTTCCTGTGAGAGGGAAGAAGAAAATAGACCAGGGGCGCTGCTCCCGATTGCTGTCCAATGACTCCTGCTGGAATGTTTGTTGACTTCCTCGACTTATATTCTTTTGTATCACCTGCTCGAGAGAAGGAAGAAACTTAAACCAGCAGGGCAGGCTAAGTGTCCAACCCAATTTTTCCAGATTTCCTTCTGCTGCCACTTCTGCAAAGCAGGATTTTAGAGCAGGAGCTCGATGTGAGGACAATTCTTGGTCTGAATCCAGGTCCCTACCATGTTTTAGTGCATTTGACTGCACTATGCACAGCCCACAGACTCAGTTCCTGATCTCAGCTTGTCATGTGGAGTGAAGGTCAGGCCCTCCTCCAAAGGTTGGGAGGGGAAAATAAGGAGGGAATATCACATGTGGTACCCTTCCCACGACCTGGTTTCAGAACATTATTGGTGGAAGCCCTGCTCTGTGAGCTAAGGATGGTGTATCGCGCAAAGACGCCACCCCCCACGACAATTGGTGTCTTGTCGGCTAAAAGGGCAATCGGATTTCAGTTTTATTACATATTCTTTATATTTCCGCTGTACACAAATAGGAAGAAATTACTGCCAGATTTAGAGTTTGAAAGACCAATTCATACTTGATGAATGGAGCAGTGTTGGAGATGAGTGCAGATTTTTTAAAAAAAAGAAATGAGCAGGCTATTTACATCAATAAAGGCCATATGTTGTGTGCCAGGGATTCCACTGCCCATCAGCAACCTTCTCTGCATTCAACTACTTGGAACTTACTACAATTAGCTATTTAAAGCAATGTTTGATTTTTATTTTGAAATGGGGCAATACCGTTTCTTTGGAGAAAGATCAATCCAGTTTGTATGGCTCACCATGGTCTTGTGCCAAATATAAGTTTTGGCTTAGAAATATAATATAGTTTTAAAATGTACAGGAAAATCAGTTAAATGGCAAACTGAAGTTGTGACAATCTTTTTGATCAGCAATTAATTGAGATAAAGACTGTCGACGGTATCACTGGGCAGAATATGATTACAAGGTGTCTGCAGATACTAACACTTGAAAAATACAGCTTACAGCAGAATTGTCAAAGGGTCCTTCAATCATCTTCAGCAATTTCTTCCTGTGTTGTTGCACTTGAACCTCAATGAACTATTAGGATAAAGGAGATATGTGTCATGGGGAGAAACAGCATTGTTAATTTGATATCCATTTTCATCAAGCTTGATGTGCAATCCGATCCTCAAAGGGAAAAGTGCCTTAAAACAAAATGGTATTCACAGTTCAGCAATGATTTTCTCAATCTCAGGATAACAGAAGGAAGGGGTCCATAGCTAAGCATACGTTAGGTACATTCTCACAAATTGCAGAACCAAAAGATGCCACAAGTATCGAGTTTACTGGACACTGCTTTAACTAAAGGAGGTCTGAAACTTGAAAGGGGTAAATTAACCCCCTTTAAACTGTTCTAGAACTTTTAATTTTATTGTGCTATATCGTACTTACCTAACATCTTTGCTTCTATAGGTTGATTAATTTTAAATAAACTTAGTTACTTTTAACCTGCAATATTTTCCACTTTCTGGGTTGACAAGAGATGTACTGACTACCTAAATTTCAATGTGCAGCGTTGCTGCTAAAAGCTAAACTGATAATATCACTAACATGAATGTTCATGCAAAGGTATCATCAGGCATCAATGATTTGGAGGACACTGGCAGCCAACATCCTCCGTGGCACGTAACACCAGCTTAAGGAAAAGGAATGGTCCCCCAATGGTTCATCGAGTAAATGGATCACCCATTATAGTACTGAGCCATACGAACTAGAAGGCGCTAGATGTCATTCCCAATCTATGTTGAGTTCACTCATCTGAGATAGGGCAGCAGTAGCAGCTCGGGTATCCAGTCCTGCTCACTAACAATATCTAAAATTTGTTGAACAGAAACTTGGCTGTTGATCGCTAATCAGTCAATGGGTTATGCGATTAAGTAGTAAAAGTGCGAGAAGGTTCCCATTTATTGGGGTTTTTAATCATTCCAGTGCTTGTCTCAGTATTCAGCTTTCCTCATGTCCAATCAGGTCTTAAATTCATGACAGATCCACCTGACTAAAGCAGTCATTACCAAATCCTAACCTCCATTCATGACAGATCCCTTATGATCACCAAACATGAATCCTTTGAAGTAATTGAAAATACAAATTCTCTATTTTCAAACATTCAGATAACGCAAGGTAACAATTCAGTTTCTTTTAAAAGGTTCCTTTAATTTTTCCAATGTTGTCAGTTACAACAGTCATACATTTATGCAGTATAGGAATCATGTAAAGTATACTTAGCTCAACATACATGATAGTGATGAGGAGTGAGCCTTACATGGGCTTATGGACAGCTCATGGGGGCTGGTTCAGAAGACTCGTATTGGCATTTACTGCTATGGCTGCCCATTACAGCAATGTTGATGTCCATTAGATCTTTTTGGCTGTACTGCTATAGCTTTATGAATGTGCACAGGCAGGTGGTATATGTGCCACTCACATGGTGCATGGGCTGCTGCTGGTATGCCAGCTCGCCATTGACATATTATTGGTCAAGGATGGGGACCAGACATGGGACCTGTTCAGTCTCAGCAAGTGAATCTTTTTTGGATTGGGCCACTTTTCATACTAAATTAACTCACACTAATGAGGTTGGTTGAGTGGGTGGAATCAATTATCTGCCATATCAAAGAACGATGTTAGTTTGCCCTTTTAATTTATTCAAGTTGAAGCCTAACTTTATTTATCCGGTCTGCCTCCAATTCAAACTAAGTCATCTTGACTGGGTGAGATACGCCAACCCTCAGTGGGCTGCAAACCTCCATTAAGCACGAGTTTTTAAGGTTAATTCAGATGGAACAACTCACAAAACCAGAGATGTGAAGCAACACCTAAACATATGAAAAGGATCTGAATCTGAAGACAGGAAGAAAATGGGTGAGTTTAGCAGAAAAATGCATTGAATACACTTCGAGAATTGACATGTATGACAATACAAACTACAATTCAAGTAGTCTCTTTGAAGATCTATGCAGCTCAAATCACAAATGGTTCATGTGACCCATTTTAAATAGCACCCATAGGCTGCTCAGAGGAAGTAAAAACCAAAAATTAGAACATCAGGAAGTTCTTCACAAAGTGATCAACTCATGGGATGGACTTCCGGATAAGGTACTGGAGGCCAAAACTCTGGAATCATTCAAGGGATAGTTGGATGCGACAGAACTGTAAGTTTCACCAGGCAGAAGAGTTAAGCTGGCTCAAATGATCCTTCCTCTATCTGCCGTAATGCCTTGCTGATTGTCCCAAATCAAAAACCTGCTCTATTTTTCCAAGTGCTTATAAACAAGAAATAGGATGACCAAAAAAATATTCAGTATTCAAATCTGTATTTAGGGGGTGCTTTATGAGGTTACAGCTCAAAGTATATTCATATGAAATATATGGTAGATAATTTTAAACTTACTCTCAGCAGTGACCTCTTCTGGATACTTATGTATCATGTTGTGTACCCAACTAGGAGATTTCTATCAAAACTAGAATACTTTCGCTGCCATCTACCTGCTTTAGTTAGGTTTGACAGAGAATAGGATCTGACCCTGGGGCAATTAGTGAGCAAATTGGCTGAGTTGGTAGCATGCTCCTTTCTTGGTCGGGGAATCAAAGGTCCAATCCCCACGTCAGAACTTGAGTTCATAATCCAGGCACAACGTTCCAGTACAGAACTGAGAGCATGGTACGTTGTTGGAGATACTGTTTTTAAGATGCTACACTTAAATCAAAGCCCCATCTGTCTGTTCTCATCGCTGAGGTGGGTATTGAAAGATCCCAGGGCACAATTCAAAAAGCAGGGAAATTTGCCATATCTTTGCCATTTTGCTACCTCAAAAAATAGACTACCCAGTCATTTATCTCACCACTGTTTGTGGGATGGCTCTAGTGAAAAATCACTGCTGTGGTTCCCTACAGAATACCAGTAGTTCACTGTGTGAAGTACTTTGAGGCTTGGGAAGATTTTTGTCTTTTGAATATTTAACGAACAGCTGGTTCATCATTTGTAACATATCTAAGTCGGATGAACATTAAAATAGGCTTTGTTGCCCCAGACTGGAGAGGGGGTAAAATTCTCAGCCAGGGATCACGTTGCTGGGAAGTGCAAATGTGTTCACAGCAGGCTCCACAGTGAAGCCCCCTGTGCTCTAGGCTTGCCCTAGGCTCACAACTGAATGACAAATGGGTGAGTCAGAACCCACAGGACCAAACCACCGCAATGTGTAAAGGAAGGAGGATAAAAAGCTGAGAGAAAAATTAATGATGCTGTGTTAATTCCTTGAATGTCCCAGTTTCAGCAGTGACCTCTTGTGGTGATTTCTAGTTTAACCATTCAATTACAAATCATCAGTTGTGGTCAATCTCATGATTAAACACAGCCTTCATTTTTTACAAGGTTTGGGTGAAACATTCATAGGAAAAAGCTCTCATTCCTGCTTTGTTTGATTCATATGTCAAGATACTAACCTTGGGAGGTATAAGATTTATATCCAAGGTCAGATGGTTTTACGATTGTTTCCAGATTCCATACGAACAAAGGAAAAAATCCTACATTTTTCTTCTTGTGATGCATGATCTATAATGGGTGTTCCTCCCCTAAATAAATTCTCTCACCACATTCTGGCAAAAATATGGGAGAGAGAGAATTGGAGAAGAATCTTAAGAGCAGAATATTCAGTGCAATGACATCCAGTGATAAATTAAAACACACAATGGCTTCATAAAATATAAGAATGAATGTAAATATTGAAAATACAATTTAAAAACTTATCTAAATATGAATAAGGAAATTTTCAAAACCCTGGCATTTTGTTACCTGCCAATTTCTCTTCCATACCAGCAAGAGGTTCCTTACTTCTCCCCTCCTCTATCCTAAAGGCACAGATTCCTTCCTTGGATACAGTTCCACAAGCATCGCCACCCTCTGCCCTCTCCTTAGCCTGCCCAAATAGCTATCATTCGTGTGTGAAACTATACAGAGTGTGGGAGAAGGAGTTACCCTATTTAGCCACATCTGGTCCTGCCCTTGCCTGACCCACAGATATGCATACTTCCCTGCAGGGCTTACCAGATAGAGATCAGAAATGGAAATCAAAGTTTCTTGGTCCTTCTTTATCCCTGAGGTGCTAATGAGATTAACTTTTAACATCTCAACTGCTGCCCCGGCTGAGATCAGTTACTTCAGTAGAGACCTGGGATGGAACCTAGAACTTTGCTGGTCCATATGGCTTTAGTACTGCACAGAGTAGTGCATTTACCCAATGTGCTATCGGTGCTCGAAGGTCCCAGATTCAGCTCTCGGCTGATTTAGATGATCTCAGACATGCAAGACACGTTAGTTCAAATAAAGAATTTCCTTTTCAGAAAATACCAACCGAGACGAATGGAGAATATAAGACGGTGCCACCAAACATTCTCAGATCGGGGTGTATTTTTGTCTTTTTACAGAACCAATAACCACATTGTTCAGTCATTTATGGATCTGGGACAAAGTTTATTTGCTTTTTTCTGACTAACTAGAGGACTGGAGGAATGGTCACAATACACTTCTAGCAAGCCATTACCACAGTACTGCTGTTCAGTTCTTTGACTTATCGGCAAGTTATCTAATGGTGGAGGATATCATGGCTCAACAGGCTGTTAAGAATTTCTAAAAACAATACTTGTCAACGTTGAAGCTCAGAAACACAGTATTTTCAGGGAATGATGATGCCTGGCCAAATCATTCAGCCAATTATCCAGTTACAAAGATCCACATCGCCCACGGTCTTGTGGTATATAAAGTATGCAGTGTCTACTGACCAGGAGATCCGATGGTAATACCTTGGTCTATACTAAGTTAGCTGATCTCAGCTCGAGTAGCAGTTGCAGCAATACAAATAACCTCAGCACCACTGGGCTAAGGGCGGGGGGAAATCAGCCAGAGTCCCCATGCTTGATTACTATCCAGTAACGCTGACTGAATAGTCTGTGAGTAGTTGTTAAATGAGAAGAGAATCAAACTCAACTGTTGTGCCTACCAATCCTCACTACCTGAGCTCACACTTGAAGAATAACCATTTGCATAAACTTCAGAAAGCACTTGTGAAACCCATATCTATTAAGAGTCAAAACCTCTGTTTTGTGGGAATTGATCACTGAGAAATGCAGTGTATGACAGAAAAAAACTGAATGACTCCATTATATAGCACTTCATATAATTGAAATGTCTGAAAATGCTGCACACAATTACTTGAAGTCTGTAAATGCAACAGCCATTACGCGCTATCACAATTCCACAAACAGCACCACGATGAACGACCAGTTAATCTGCTTTTGGTGGTGTTGGCTGAGGTAGAAATGTTGGCCAGAGCACTGAGAAGAACTCCCTACTCTTATTCAAAAATGACCATGGGATCTTGCATTGTGAACCACTGGGGCAGGTAGACAGGGTTGGCATGAAAATGGAATATAAAATGTGCAAGAATTCGAAGGCTTATCACCATCTGGATTGATCCAGTTTCCCATGTATCAGGACCATACCTGTCGTACTAAATCAGTAATGATGTGATATTTCTCACCTTAAATTGTTTCCACCATCAGTGGCAGACCTGTAACCACCAGCACTTCACCCTAGTGCTATATAGCTCGAAATTCTCTCTCCAGACACAATGCAAGTTTGGAAGAACAGAATCTTGAATTATACTGTTGGGTGTTTGTCACAGAGCAAGTGGACCTGGTATGAAAATTCCACACTCCCACCATAAACACTACAAGCAACATTGATTCACAACAAAGAAACTCTGAAAACCACACAATTTTCCAGCTTTGTAACAATTTTGAGGGCAACAACTTGAAAATATGAAATGGAATTTTGTAACCAACTGATTTGCACTAGAATGAAATCTTCTCATACACTACCAGGCATCAGGCTTTCCCCATAATCCTTGAAAGAATTATTCGTACCATACAACCAGAGCTCCATGAAAAATAAAACCACCTTCACCTTGCAATGTCTCCCCCAACTTCAAAAAAGCTTTCTCAAATACTTTTCTTCCTACTCACCTTCATTCAGCTTCCTTAACTCCACTCCCAATTCCTGCTCAGATTTCTAATTACCGTGCCTTTACGCCTTAGGACATGTTACTGTGTTAACCGCGTTATATAACCACGTTGTAAAAAGTGTGCAACAAATTTTGGCATTTTTTGAACAGCTTTAGAAAGACAGACAGACTTGTATTTATATGTTTAATGGCACAAAAATGGTTATGGTACTAATTTTACATTTATCTGCATACAATATACAAAGTGCTACCTAGCTAAATGTCAGATTTATTGATAATCACTTTGGCTCAGTTAAATTCAACAGATTCTTTTATGAAAATCCTGTCCCCAATTCAAAAAGAAAATTTCAAAAAGACTTAATATTTTAAAATCGTTACCTTTTTCATAAAAGTTCTTGCTGCAGCTGGACGTCTTTGCTGCCGCATGCACAACACACAGAAATGTGCAAGTACGCATGTTAATTTTTATCTATATACAAATCTGCTTCACCAGGTTTAGTCAAACAGTTGTGTTTCTTCTCTGTTGCATTAAGTTCTAAGTGTGACATTTTCTACTTTTTTTGTTGATTGAGACACTGGTATTAATTCAGTCTTGTAAAAAATGTTCCTTCCATTAAATCGAAGTGTCTGCAATTCATAATGACGACTGTTATTCCCCCCCCACCCAACCAACTCCAAGAATGTGGCGTTATCATTCTCACTGTTTGCAAACAGTCAATTGTCCTTCACCAATTTTAGATCCAATCTGACACATGCAGACAAAACATTCATGGCGTATAACAAAAAAACACAAGATTCTCAAAATGTACCGTGCAACGCTCAGCACCTGGAAGAGAAAGGGCAGATTGTTTCAGATGGGACCCTTCTTCAGCGTTCTGAAGGATCCTATCCATAACTTGACTGTGCCTTTTTCTGTCAGGTGCTGACTGTTCTCTTGTGTTTCCAGCACTTTTTCTTTTTATTTCAGAGTTCCAATATTCACGGTTTTCTTTTTGTTCCTGGAAATGTTGAAGTGTGCCAAGACATCCCAATCTCCTGCTTTAATTTTTTAAAACAGAGAATGATCACCTTTCTTGAGAATTTAACACAATAAAACAGTGATTTTCTGGTAAATAGCCATCTCCTCTATTGAAGGGAAGAAATTTGAAAGTAAAATAAACTGTGCAGATCCCAGGAGCTGGAATGGAAGAACAGAATACATTTTCAAACTGCACTGAGCTTCTCTTTGCTGCCAAATAAGGAATCAGACAAGGATTTTTTTTTCCTGCAACACCATCACATTCCTTTCATTTCAATCCAATACATTCTTAAACAAGGATCTTTCTTAAAGTCTCATTCACCAGAACTAAACTTAACTACATCAGGAGCTGCACAACCACAGGAGCATTTTAAGCAGTTTCACTGCCGTTGAAATTGTAATAGTGTGTCTTTTTTCTTTAAAATAGATCTTTACAAACATAATTTCCAAATCTCACCGTCATTTCCTTCAGGTTAACGTGCCCTCCCTTATTTTTGCTCATGTCATAACTTAGCTAAAAATGTCTTCAACATTTTTTTGTAAATTTTGTGCTCTTCAAGGTGAGGGGTATTCGTGGTGGGGAATGGAACATTTTCCACTTCAGCATCAAGCACTCCAGGGTCAGGTACAGCACAGGCTAGGCGCAGAGTGAAGCTTCCTCTACATTGCTACAATTTTCAAAGTGACCCCTGCACTGTGATATTTTTCTATTTCTCACACCAGCCAGCACGTAGCTGCTCTGAACAAGATTGTGAATTTAGTGATGAATTCAGGGCAATTTTGTGCTCCAGTTGCAAATACTTTGGGAGCTGGATTAAGACTGCCCAAACTCATTTGGTCTAGGATCCTTACAGCCAGCAAAAAAAGCTGCTCATCCCATCAAGGTTAACTAAATTTAAACCCATGTACCAGACAGGAAAAGCCAATATGTAATAAACTTCAGTCAGTCAGTCCCCAAGTATCCTTTATCTAAATAGAAGTTCAAAACTAAAGTGCATAAAGCTCAAAACAAATAACTGAAAGAAACTTGGAAAGGTAACAGGAGACTGGTATTTTAATTGTACCATTCCCCAGCAACAAGTACTTATTAAAGAGAAGAGAAAAAGCTAAAGGGTCCATGGCATAGCGGATTAGTGTAACAAGATGCTGCACAACAATAAAAATTATAATTTGTAGCCCAAGATATACAAGGTTCACAGTAGCTCATTTCCCCAGAGAAAATGGCAGGTTACCTCAGGCTACTCTGTATACTTCCTGTCAGATGGCTCAGAATTAGAATCTTTCATTTTCAGGTACAATCACCAGTCTGGGCTGAGTTAGCAACTCTTAGCCTGGATGCTACAACTGGCCTCAGCACTCGTGGGCAAGGGAGGAAATTGGCTCCTGCTCCCCCGAATGACCCCTGCTGGGAAGTGTCAGGTGAGAATCAGATGGAGGACAGCTATAATACACACTATGGTCAAAAAAACTTGCTGGCAAGGTTCTGTGCTCACTTGAGGAGCAAGAGAGCTGCAATCAATTTTCAAATGTATAAATTACTAAAAACCAATCACAACTAACTTTAGAATTCTGTCAATTTTCAGTGAAGCATTCGAAACCAAAGTCAAAGAATTTCACTCCTGAAAAGTGTAGTCAGAGCCTAGCTGCATGCCTGCCTTCTTGGTTAGCACCAAGCACGTGACATCAGAGGACGGGAAGAAAGCTGTGATTTTTGGTTCGAGTGGGAGGGTATAACATTTAAGAAAAGAAAGATTTAGAGAAATGTAATGCCAATCACTACAATCAAAAATCAAATCCATCTACAATAGCTCCAAACAGCAATGCAATATTTCAACTTTGGTTGCTGTCAATTTGTCAGTTCATGTGCTCAGCTGCTACCCAAGAGAATGTGGATCTCAAAACGTGAGATTGCATTGCCCACTATAGCTTTATTGGTTCAATGCTGCTGTGCATCGATCCTTTCCTCTCCAATTCCCGCTGGTGCCTTGTGTCAAGTGCATAAATTTTGCAATTTTGTAATATAAACTAAATGGCTGCACTAAAAGATGCAGTGGGACAGCAATGCGAATGAGTGTTTGCTGGTGAATCTATTTCAGTCCTAAGCAAACTACTAATTAAAGCAGATTAGGCTGCTGTCACATGGCATACATCTTGCTTAACAAGTCAAAGTTGAGGGCAACAGAGATAAGCCCAGTTAGTGGTCAGGCAGACCAAGCAGTTCCTTCAAACAAAGGGAAAAATGAAATGGGATGGGATGTCTTGTGCTTGTGATGGGGCTTTTCTCTTCCTCCAATTCAAATGTTCTGATAGAACATCCACACAATTTCACAGGTCATGTTTAAATCTGAACCTGGCTCTCAGAAGGTGCTGGATGATGAGGTTGTCAGTCTTTTCCCAATGTAGATCCTAAAACAAAAGAGCTCAGGTTAGGAACCTATGTTTCTCCCGACCAAATTCACATTCAGACAATGAAAATGGTATATTTTAAATTCGATTTGTTCAAATTAACAATATCCTAAATTACACAATAAAAGCATAGCCATTTCTCCAAACTCCAACCCAGTATGCAGTTAAGATTTAGGCCAGCACAATCTCAATCTGGACAGAACTATTCTATCGTAAATTTAATTCAAGCAGCCACTTCATTTGGCACATCTCAGGCACCATTCTTTAAAAAAAGTTTGAAACTCCTGTAAGCACTTAATATTGCACTCCATTTGTGTATACATTTTTTAAAAATTGGAACAACTATGCACCTCTCCTTTTAAAGAAAAGCTTGCTGAAGCCAGCAGTCTGAACATTTAATCTGGTACACTATAGGTTTTTAAATTCTTCAGCTAATATAAACTCCAAACAATTAAAATCATACAAAATATGGGCAGAGTGCTGGACACAGAATAGGTGTGCCAATGCAAGATATAGATGTGTGCATGCAATTCACGATATGCCAAGAGCCCAATCTCAGCCATGCCCTCCAGTGAAGGTGCCTCGCTGCAGCTTGGTATTTCCTGATTGGGATGAGAAAAGTGGAGAGAAACCATTAGTTAAAGCCACTTTTTGGTGCATCAAACCCCTATTCCAGGGCATAAAAGGGAGGAGCTCAAGTCCTGATTTCCTAATCACAGTAGAATGTTGGGGGACCTCAAAATGGTGGAGGAAAGAGAAACATAAAAAAATTAAAATGGAGCAAAAGGTAAACCTTAAAAACTCAACTTATCAGAACCTCTACCATGATTAATTTTACACTGTTTTGCTGCTAGGAAATTGAACTTTTTCCTATTACCTCGTCCAGTGTCAGCACTGGGCACTCTCTGGTCAGGTATAACACTGGGACATGACAGCAAAGTTCCTGCTTCTCTGCCCTAACATTGTGCCTCAGTTCCAAGTTCAGAAGAACACCCTTCTGCACCAGTAACATTTCCGCCACCTACATCAGCCACTCTTGTGACCAGAGAGATTACCAATTTAGTACTAAATATGGGGCAGTTCTGCGATCTGAACCTGTACCCACTTGGGTTGAGAGTTATTTCATATCAGACCCCAACAGGTAACAGAGAGAAATCATTCATCTTATCCATCCAGGTTGCAGTGAACTTCGGTTCTGGAGGTAAAAGCGAGTGTGCTAACCTACTGCATCACCTACTCCCTTAATAGCTGTTTATAGGTCATAAATAATAAAAGGCTAAGTAGAGTACTTGCTGTACAATCTACTATCTGCACCTTTCTCCAATATATATTTCACAATATTTTTCTCATTTTTTAAAAGCATCTTTTTGGCTTCCTGCAGACTTGCTATTTCAGGTCTCTATCCCCTCAGGAGCTGCTCTGATGACATAGGTTATCGATTGTGCACGCACAGATCAGCTTCAATGATTTAAATGGAAGCCAGTGCTTCGGGCCAGCCACGCAGAAACTGGTGTGGAGGCAATGAAACTAGGAAATAAAATCACCACTGTCTGGATTCTGCTGCATTGTCAGCCAGTGGTGATTTTGCACAATCAGGTGGATGTGGCCAGTCTCCATTAAAATTAACGGACACATATCAGCATGTTCGATAACTTATAGCAGGTAAGCAGCTGAAGAGAGGAAGCAGCAACTCAGATGGCAGGTCCTCATGAGACAAAAAAAGTGCAAAAATGAGACTATCTCCTAATAGGTAGGGGATAGTGTGTTTAGTTTTGCAACTGAATGATGGCAACAGCACTTTGTACATAAGGCTCTCCATTTATAAAACTAGATATAAATCACAGCTGCTTTTGGATCATGGCAACACATCTTACGGTTAACCCCCATTAAAGTTTATCCCGTGAACCACTGGCCTAAATGTTAACAGCAGTCACAACCCTAAAATATCTACAGCCAAATTCACATTTACATTCTGAATTCCCTGTTGCAATGAAAATGTTGCTGCTTAGTGCTGCATTAAGATGTTCACTTGTATCGTGAACTATGCTCTTCATTCTCTTTCACTGTTTCTGTACCTCGAAGTCACCCTTTACTTCCAGTTAGACTTCACCTTGTCCCTTCATCAGAAGCCTCCATCTCTACAAAATCTTTTTACTCAAACACAGGAATTGAGCTCATAATCCAGGCCAATACTCCACTGCAATACTGAGGGTGTGCTACATTGTTGAAGGTGCTGTCTTTTTGGTGAGACATTAAACTGAGATCCTGTCTGCCAGTTCGGGTAGACATAAAAGATCCCATGGCATCTTTTTCAAGAAACGCAGGGAGTTGTTGTGGCCAACAATCAGCCCTCAATCAACATCAACAGAACAGATTTATTGGTCATTTTTCTGATTGCATTTTGTGGGCCCTTGCTGTGCCTAAATTAGCTGCCATACTTGCCCACAAAACAGTGTCCACACTTCAAAAGTAATTTATTGGCTGTGAAGTGCTCGGGACATCCTATGGTTGTGAAAGGTGCTATATAAATCTAAATTAGTTCTTCACTTTTTAAATTGAAGCTATGATGTTCATAAAAATATCCAGGTACTTTGAAGTGAGTTATATCTTTGCATAGCCTCATTTGGGTCATCAAGGTTTGCACAGAGATGCATTTCTTTAAAAGTCTTCCACCATTTCTCTCCCAGTGATTAAATGCCAGTTAAGAAATTCTGCTGTTGGAAGATTTTACATGTATGAGGATACATACTTTATTTATTTCACTGGAAATTGTGAAATTTTCACTGTCAAATAAATTTCACTATATTCTCAGATTTAAGTCGGCAAAATCAACTTTGCACAAAAACACGAGCAGCTCAGGTTGCATTAAATATTATTTGCATTAATATATCTTGATAGATTGTATTTTGTGTGTGAAATTAATTTGGACAGTTTTGATCCAGTTCTTAATGAGCATGGACTATACAGCACAAATATCACAGGATGGCTGGTATGCAACATCAAAAGTGTCACTCAAGTGCAATAGGGCAATGTTCTTCTGAAATTGGGACTTTGGCATGTTGTTGGGGCAGAGTAAAGCAAACTTTAGTCTGCACTTAACCATCCCATGCTTGACCATAAGGTGCTCAATGCTGACACTGTGTGTCAAATGGAAGGAATTTCATTCTTCAGCACCTTGAATGTAAAATACCAGGAAAAAATACCATTTATGTATTTGATTATGTGGGTGTTTGGCAGTGAGCTGGGCCATTACTTCCCCTTTTAAAAAAAAATCGAATAGTCACATTTATAATTTATTAATATTTTAAATAAAAATCATTTTTAAGTCCTGGTGACCTTTAAAAACTGGCATGGAGTTACTCAAGCTAACAGTGGCCCAAAATTGCCTTCAACAGAAAACAGAAAACCTATTTTTGTCCATAATTTGCTAACAGATGATAAATGGATTACATGAACTCTGAGTCCTGCACCAGCTGAAGATCGTAGCTGAGGAAAACTGCTCCTCCAATTTAATCTTTGGTTCAAAGAACACAATGTGCGGGAAGCAACAGCACTGTTAGGAGACTGGGTCGGAAGGCAATGGCAGTGTTAGGAAAATGGAGCAGAGGCACAAGCTCTATCAGGAGAGTGGTGGGTGACTCCAGCAACATTGATAGAATACCACAGCTGACTGAAATGCAACTTGTGGGTTTGGGAGGGCTATGGAGATCACTGAGTCGGGAAGGCGAGGACACTAGGCTTTTAAATGATCTGGAAATCACAAAGATACAGGTAAGAATCTTCTGCATTTATATTTTATTAATTTTAGTGAGCTATTTTTCAGTTATTCATTTAAGCAGGCTTCACTGTAATTGCAGAAGTGTTTAGATGAATACTTTACTGAAAATTATCTAGCAGCAATCACCTAACCATATAGCAACGAAAGTTCAGCGTCAATATATTGCAACCCCCCCTCCTCCTAGGTGTTGTCGAGTTGTAAAAACAGTGGGAGTATTGGAGCAAGAAATATAGCAGCATTACTAGACATGCAAAATCTGAGTATTGTGAAATGAGATGACAACATTTTTAATTGAAAAAAGAATCTACAGAGTACATTACTAAACACTTACCCCAGGCCAAGAGCCAAAATATGAGATAGAAGCAGGGAGGGAAAGAAGATCTTCAGAAATTCAGCAGAAAATACACCACCTTTCTTCATTGCTCCAGTTTTTCTCATACTGAGAGTGACTGAACGTTTAGGATGTTTGAAATGAAACTCCCTGGGGGAGAGAGGGAGGAATTAAAAGAAAGGAGAGAACTGTAAATCATCCCAGTGTTGTGATTATTATGTATTAGCACACAACACTCAAACTAATACATTTAATTCTATCAAATTCAATGCCATCTAATCCCATCAGAAAAGAGTTTATTTCAACAGTTAGCTACTGTTTCCTTATTAGCTATTGGAATTTTTGTAAATTAGCAATGATAGCATCAGAAGTACCAAAATCAAAACACAGTCTCCAGGAATGACTTAAGAAGAAAAAAATATTGGAAACAAACAGAAAATGCTGGAAATACCTGAAGAGGAAAAAAAATACAGGTTAATGTCCTGGTTGTGGATGAAGTTTTGAAACATTATAACTTAGTTTTCCTCTTTATAGCTACTGGGTGGATCTACTCAGCAGTTCACCAGTTTCTGTTTTTACTCCAGGAAATGACAGACTAACATAACATCAGGGCTTTTAACAGTAGTTTCAGCTTTGTTGTCACAGTTTCAATTTTATTTCACAACTCCTCAATCAGGCTATGACTGACACTTTTCCATATAATGAGGTTTCTCCATTTTGAATGTATGTTAAAATAAATAACAATTCAAATTTTATTTTATAATAAAGCCAAAAATCTTTGTTTCATAACTACAAAATATGATTCAAGAATGGAAACAAATCAGAGTTAACTTGAGAGTTCATAGTATTTCACTAGTTGCCCCACCTTGCAATCCAATTTTACTACTTTTTTTGTTTTGCGCAAGTGTTTTTTTGTTATAACCCACTGCCATAGATTATGTTCATAGTATACTTGGTGTAGTGTACATGGTAATGAGTGGCTTGGGTTGAGGATGACCCTGGAGATTCGATTCCTGGAGTGTTGACAATCTTTGTTGTGCACACGTACTTGCTTGTCGTGTCAATGCCTGATGGGTTTTGGTTGTGTAACAACAGCTTGGAGTTACCCAGCCCAGGTACTACCAAGAAAGCCTTCCAGGGATCCAACACATGTGGTAGTTGGATGTGTATCTAATCCCACGAGTCCTCACATACCGAGTTCCCCATTTTAGTCATGCCGTTGTTGGAATGTGCAAAACCCAAGTGCTTCAGCTCTGTCGTTAGCCTGACTTCCTCTTCCAGATGGTGGCCAATTTGCTGTGCATTGCTGGTATTTTCAGAAATGGACAGCAAATTGTTGAAACAGGTTAGAAAGTTTCCTCGTTTAAATTTGTAAATGACAAAATCTCTACAATCAGAAAGGACACTCCCTAGCTCCTCCCCACCCCCGATTGGGAACACGTCACAAATGCAGCTTTAAAAAAGCATCAATGTTGTTAGTGCACAAGTATTACTACTTCTTCTTAAAAGATTCTGGACCTGCTGAGTAGTGAGTAAAGCATGCTGATGTAGTACTAAGACATACTGACCACAACGTACCAGGTTTAATCCCTGGTCTCTATTTTTTCTTTTATTCGTTCATGGGATGTGGGCGTCGCTGGCGAGGCCAGCATTTATTGCCCATCCCTAATTGCCCTCGAGAAGGTGGTGGTGAGCCGCCTTCGTGAACCGCTGCAGTCTGTGCGGTGACGGTTCTCCCACAGTGCTGTTAGGCCTAGTGGACCGATGCCGGGTGGTCCGTCCGGTTTTATTCTTATTATGACTTTTCGTAGCGAGATTTTTTACAACTGAGTGGCTTGCTAGGCCATTTCAGAGGGCAATTAAGAATCAACCACATTGCCGTGGGGTCACATATAGGCCAGACCAGGTAAGGACGGGAGGTTTCCTTCCCTAAAGGACATTAGTGAACCAGATGGGTTTTTACAACAATCAGGTAGTTTCATGGCCACCATTACTGATACTAGTACTTAATTCCAGATTTTTATTTATTTAATTAATTGAATTTAAATTCCTCAGCTGCCGTGGTGGGATTTGAACTCATGACTCCGGATTATTAGTCCAAGTCTCTGGATTACTAGTCCAGTAACATAACCACTATGCTACCGTATCTGTAATTGGTTCCTTTCAGCTGGGGTTCAGAAGGGGTGTTACAATGTGCCCTAGGCTGGGACAGGGGGGTGGGGGGCGGGAAGAGAAGGCAATCAGCCAGTGTTCCCACTCCCGACATCTTCAGTTTTGACAAACAGAGAATCAGGCCCAGCTGTGATGCCCCAAAAGAATGGCCAATGCAGCAAGCTAACAGATGTCAATTGTCTCCAATTTGAGTTAATAGCTTCAAGAGAAGAGGAAACATATATTGGAAAAAAAAATGCTTCAGCAACTGATAACATTACAGCCATCAATGGCAGTACCTCCACTAATAATATCTCCATTAAATAGTTCATGATCAATGCAGTCCTCATCATTTATCACTGATAGGCATGTTCGAGTTAAACCAAATTTTTACATGGAATTTACATTTGCATGGCATCAGGCCAACAGTGAGATATAATGCACCATACAACACACTTTTTTCACAACTGATAAACCATTACTCACTTTGGAGGAATGTTTTCAGGTCTACTTGACCAGTCTGAAATCCATTCGGCACTCCTCTTCATCATAATTTCCACCTCTCGGTCTCTCTCCAAACCATCATCTTCAGACTGCAAAGAAAGTTAAAGAATAAATTCTGATACATCCCCAATATGCAGAACATTTCAACACATATAAGCCGAATTCCAATGGTATTACTTTTCAAAATAATGCCATGCAAAATCTAAGCTGTAGAGTCAGAGTTTGACTAAAGATGAAGAATGACCATAACAACATGAGTCTCTTTCAATTTGGCAAATGGGGAGGTGGGTTCAGGTAACAGTGCCAACCCTAAGTGTATGTTTATTCATAATTTATTTTAGTTCCAATAGGTTCATCGGCTTTCTTGCAGTAACCAAAATGTCTTATTCATTTTATCTGATGAAAGTCTAATACACGTAACAGAATTTCAGCAAAAACCTAACAGCCAAAAAACCCTTATAAGGAACCCAAAGGCATTATTAACCTTTAAATGTCAAATCTTGCAGTCCTGGCATTAGCTGATGAGATGCTACAGGGTGGAACGCACCCACAAAGAGCACATATCTCATGTCTGATAAATGCTTAGGCAGTTATAGCCATGAGAGTAAACTGCAAATGAGCTTCAAATATTTGGACCTGTTTTGTTGAGTGGTGACGAGACTGGACGACTTATTACAGCATTTCAATCAATTTCCATTAACTTCTAGAAATTGCTGCATGAGATCCTGGTTAGTTTTATTCTTGTCCACTATTACAACTCACTACAAATACATTTTTAAAAAAAGTAGAGAAATGTCCTGTCTCCTTGGGCCAAATGGCTTTGTTTTCAACTCAAGCACTGTGACACTGAAATAAATATTAAAATAATAAAACTAATCAAACACCAGAATAGTATTATCAGCCCTAAACTGCTAAACATTAATTGCCGTTGGGAGCGAGTGTGGGGGTGAGGGCCTCTCTGGGGCTAGAAGAAAGGAAGCAATGTCGGTTGGGGTGAATGCAGAGGGAGGCATGTATCTGCAATTGGTGGTAAGCTTTTTAGTTTCCTTCAACTTTTATTAAAATTTCCTGACAAGAGATGCACATCCCCAAAATAATCTAACAGGATCAGTAAGTGGCACCACTGAATGGGGAGAGACACAAACAAAACCATTTTAAATGACTTGTGCAAGCAATCTGTTAAACAAAATTCCCACAAGATGTATGTGGGAGATGTGAGGAAAAGGAAGGAGCAAGAAACAAAGGGGGAGAAGTCATAAAGAAGGAATGGACAGAATAAGAGACATACACACATACAGAGACATAAGTGTGGAAAAGACAGAGTGCAACAGAGAGGCACAGAAAAAGATATACAGGCGAGAAAGAGGGGAGACTAATGAAAGGATAGACTTGCAGAATAAGGAATGATTAGATGAAGTGCGTGAGACCATACATAGAGGCATGAAGAGAACGAAAGAGTTAAGAGTGTGTATGAGCAGAGACAGTTATGTAAGGTAGACAATGCTTTTTTATTTTGTCAGTGAGCAATTAATACAAAGAGTTAAGTGCTTGTTCACTTTTTTCTTCCTATTCTCTCATCTTTCTATTCTTTTTTCATTTTACTTTTAATAATTTTCGAAAATATTCCATTTGTCTTTTGTAATCTTTTATTTAATTTCACAATTATTCATTCACTCACTCATCTTTGTTCCTTGGCCTCCCTGACCAAACAAGCATGTCCATTTTGGAAGTGAAGGCAAGTTGCTTACAAAACTTTCATAGGTTTAAATCAATTTTTAACGGTTAATTTTCCAGCCAATCAGAAGTCCAGATTTTGAAAACTAACAGTCACAAAAGACATGCGACGATGTCAAAATTACATCAAATGAGGAAGTGCCACTGGCATAGTAAAATCTAGGTCAATCAGGGTCAGACAGCTAAATGTATCCATGGCATGCAAAGGGTTAAAACAAAATGGATTAATTTTGAATGGGTGGACAGGGAGGACACATGAAGGTGCTGACTTCTGTAGGAGTACAACTCTATGGCTGCAGCTGTCCAGTACCTCATTTAAGTACCCATGCTCAGCATGCAATAATAATCCTGTTACAAAGTGCATATGCATGAATGCCCAGTACACACAGTATCAGGCTTAGCTGTTATGCCTTCTGCTGTCAAATAGTCTGCCAACCCTTCGCTGCCCAGTCTCACATGAAGAATGCCAGTGGATGTGTTACTGGAGGGTTGTTACCTCCCACAGAACCATACCTCAGCATAAGTTTGTATCTTCCGATAAGAAAAGGAGAAAAAATTGGGGGCAAGTGGTACAAGAGGAAAAAACACGTTTAAATGCCAAAGCGGTGATCATAGCAATGGTATGGAGATATTTATGTTCTTCAATCAGGGACAAAATAACTTCATGGTATAACCAATATTCTGAAGCAGATTTTCTACTCCAATGCCCTCCCACCTACCACCGTCAGTAAACTTAAGCTCATCGAAAACTCTGCTGTCCGTATCCTAATTCGCACCAAGTCCTGCTCACCCATCACCCGATACTTGCTGACCTACATTGGCTCCTGGTCCGATTTTGAAATTCTCATCCTTGTGCCTCACCCCTCCCGAACTCTAACATCCTCCAGTCCTCCAACCCACCCAGATCTCTGCGCTCCTCCAATCTGGCCCCTTGCATATCCCCAATTTCCTTTGCTCCATTATTGGTGGCTTGTCCTTCAGCTGTCTAGGCCCTAAGTTCTGGCAAACCCTCACTAAACTTGTTCCACATCTCTACCTCTCTCCGCTCCTTTAAGTCGCTGTTTAAAATCTACCTCTTCGGCCAAGCTTTTGGTCACCAGTCCTAATATCTCTTTATATGGCTCGTGTCAAATTTTGTCTGCTAACGCTCCAATGAAGCGTCTTGGGACATTTTTCTACGTTAAAGGTGCCATATAAATGCAAGTTACGGTTTGTTGATTTTGTTTTGCAGAAAACAATAAACAGTCAATCCCACAATACAAGTTCAACATACCTGAGAACTGTTGTCTCTGCTGCCATGCAGTTCCACTTCGAAGATTGCCTGACTCATCTGAGGTGTCTGGGGACGAGATTGGCTGGGAAATTGAATAGAAGAACAGTCAACTTGGAGTCATAGTCAAACTGATGGGCACCATGCTAAAACATCTGTGAATTTTAAAATGACCAAAATATATATCTCCAATCAAGTGAAGTGCCTTAACGTGGCTGGTAAATCTCTCGAGGGCAAGATTAACATAGGATGTCTGAGGGACACTTGTTCCATGTTTGTAAGTTATCTAATCTGAGCAGCTTACAAGCAAGCCACCAGAGCTAATACAATTTCAAACAGCTGTCTCACTAGTTGGAACTACAGCATCTCCAGCTTGGTAACTGCCACTGAGTTTTCTGTGGAATCAGTACCACAAACTAAGCGTTCCCTCACTAAAGATGTAACTTGTGGTACTCAGTTAAAGGCAACAAAAAAAATACTGGACCAAAACTCAAGGGCTAAAACACAACTTCATTTTGCCACAAAATAACAAGAGACTGAAACCAATATAGTAACGTATAACAAATTTATAAATGGTTACAATCTGTAGTGTTGTCACTCAGATTTCAGTGAAGTGTAAAGTGGTTATACGAAATTTTCTTTATATGATCAATCAAACTGTAAAAAGCACCCAGCAACACAAAGGTATATTTTAACTTTCTAAACCTGGACTGTGTATTTTAAGCTGTATAACAGCTGAGTGGAATATTGATGGTTACAGGTCAGGTGCTGGTCATAATGGAAGCTATTTGATATTATGAATTAAAAGTATCACACAAAACATATTTAAATAAACCTAGTACTGTTGTATATTCAGCTGCAGTGCAATACGTCACAAAAATAAAGTAACGTCCAAGTCACGACTGAGCTTCATGAGTGGAAGACAAAAAAATTCACATTTCACAATTCAGTAAAGACTGAATATTCAATTTAAATGAGACTCAATGTACTTGTTAAGGAATTATGTACGAGTGAGACAAATTGATGGCACCATTCATAGATCATGCCAGCATTACCGTGTCCCTCACTTATGTAATCAAATTAATTTGAAGTACTGAAAATACATAATCAGAACAGCTGTGGATTCCCCACCAAACAAAGTTTCTTTAATAAAGGAGCAAATGAAGACTTTTTGCTTCAGTGAAACTTTGAACAACTCTACACATCAACCCACATAACAGCCAACAATCACAAAAGGTCACTGCGAGCAAAATGAACTTAACAAAGCCACTGAACCAGTGTGAACTGTGACTCTGCAAATTCCTGACCATTCTAATTTCTGTAATTTCTTATTGACTTTGCTCTTCATACTAAAAACAGTTTGCATGGTCAACATATCATTGCACTGGTCAGGATTTTTGATTAACAGATAGGAAATAATTATGTTAATGCCCTTTCTTCCAAACTGGCTTGTTGTGAATTAAAAAAATACACATTAGTTTGGGTTGCCATGATTATCCTTCAAGCACACAGCATAAAATAAACTTAAAAACAGGAATGAAATACCTTCAACTTCTGTTGCAATCACTGCTTCAAGTATTGTTATTTCACTGTAAAACAATTTGCATTGATATAACATCTTTAACGTCGAAAGTCCCAAGGTGCTTCACAGAGGTGCATTCAGACAAAAATAGCGCCAAGCCAACCAGAGGAGCTTCGGACAGATGACCAAAAGCTTGATCGAAGAGATGGATTTTAAGGAAGGTCTTAAAAGAGGGCAGGGAGGTAGAGAGGTGGAGGGTTATAAGGAGGAAATTCTAGGGCGTGTGGCCTGGACAGGTGAAGGCATGGTCACCAAGGAGGAGGGAAGCTATGAAGTGACTTAAAAATGAGAATTGAGTAATTTAAATTTGAGGATTTGGAGAGCCGGGAGCCAATGTAGGTCAGTGAGGACAGGGGTGATGGCTGAGTGGGACTTGGTGTGGGATAGGGTACATGCAGCAGAGTTTTGGATGACCTGAAGTTTACAGAGGGTGGAGAATAGGATGCCAACCAGCAGAGCACTGGAACAGAAAGAAAAGAAAGGAAGAAAGACATGCATTTGTGTGGCACCTTTCATGACTTCAGGACGACCCAAAGCATTTTACAGCCAATTAAGTACTTTTGAAGTGTAGTCACTGCTGTCATGTAGGAAACACAGCAGCCAATTTGCACACAGCGAACACCCACAAACAACAATGAAAGAAATGACCAGATCATCTGTTTTAGGTGTCGGCTGAAGGATAAACGTTGACCAGGACACCGGGAGAACTCCCCCTTCTCTTCTTCAAACAGTACCGTGGGATCGCTTATGTCCAACTGAGAGGGCAGACGGGGCATCGGTTTTACTTCTCATCCGAAAGACAACACCTCCAACAGTACAGCACTCCCTTAGTAGTGCACTGAAGTGCCAGCCCAGATTATCTGCTCACGTCTCTGGAGTGGGGCTTGAATCCACAACATTCTGACTTGAAGGCGAGAGTGCTACCACTGAATAGTCAAGTATGGAAGTGACAAAGACATGGATGAGCGCTTCACCAGCAGATGGGTTAAGATGGGGTGAAGGCATCTGATGTTATGGAGGTGGAAGTAGGCAGTCTTTGTGATGGAAAGGAAATAGGGTCAGTAGTTCACCTTAGGTCGAATAGGACGCCGAAGTTGTAAACAGTCTAGTTCTGCCTGAGAAAATGATTGGGGAGGGGATCGGAATCGGTAGCAAGTGGACCAAGTTGCGGTGGGGGCCAAAGACGACAGCTGCAGTCTTCCCAATGTTTAACTGGAGAAAATTGCACCACATCCAAGACTGGATGTCAGGTGAGCAGTCTGACAACACAGACAAAGTGCAGGGCTCGAGACAGGTGGTGGAGAGGTGGAACGAGGTGTTGTCAAACCCAGCTGATAATTCTTTGCCTTCAACAGCCTTGGACACTAAAGCCAACTGAATCATTTCACATCACTTAGCTGAAATCAGCTAATGCAGTGCTGAACAAGCATCAAACCTGGGACCTTCTTATTTATATGAGTTGGTGCAATATCACACGATGAATTTATCTTCTTTTCAATAAAATAGCTAGCAACGAAATGAACAGAATTAACTGATAGGGCCTCAAATAAATAAAAGACTTGCGAGTGGGTAGTTGTAAGATCATGACCAGAGAACTTAATTTTGAGCAAAACCATATGTAACCATAAAAAAAGTAACTAACTTTTCTAACTTACAGCCCAGTTTTCTCATTTATATTGTAATCCTCATCGCTTCTTTACCTGTCGGAGTGGGAGCTTTCCCGAGAACTGCTCTGACCCGATTCATGTTGGGCATCCAAGAGGATTTTTTCCATGTCTCCATCGTGGATGGAGGAAGATGAAGGCACATGCTCCAATCCTCCATTTCGTCCGGTGCCATTATCGTTCCCATTCCCGTTGTTGTTCATGTGTAACTCCACCCAGGAACCTAAAGCATTAAAAAAAATCATGAATAAAATCTGATGTTAAAAGCTTTTTTTTGTCAAATTTCTCCCGTTAGACATTTACTCGAGTTGGGGTCAGTTCCACAGGAGCCAATTTCATTCCACTACTTAGTCCAAGTGGGTAGACTTCATCTATGAGAATAGATAGAGTGTCAATGGGCTATTTAACTGTGGTGGGCATCACAACACAGCCTGATCCTATCCTTACCTAAAGCTCAAACATACGTACTGGGCAGCAATCAGACTGCTTTTCCCCCCTCGCTGTTTTCCCCCAATTCCTCACAGAGCATAACCTTTGTCATGTTACACAAAATATATAAATCAGTCTATGTATTAATTGTTACTTTTAAATGTTGTGTAGTAGTCTTGCAATGTGTGCCAGCTGCTGTCCCTCTTTAGCTGCCAGGCAAGTTAAGATTACATAATGGAGATGAGGAAATCCCTTCATGTGATACCACAAGAAACACTTTAGTCACTCCCTCTGAACATGAATTTGAGAAAATAACTTTAAAACATAAGGGTAAATAGAAGGTATACAACAACAACTTGCATTTATATAGTGCCTTCAACGTAGTACAACACTCCAAGGCGCTTCACAGGAGCGTTATCAAACAAAGCAACATAAGGAGGTATTCGGACAGATGACCAAAAACTTGGTCAAAGAGGTAGGTTTTAAGGAGCTCTTAAAGGAGGAGAGGTAGAGAGGCAGAGAAGGTTAGGGAAGGAATTCCAGAGCTTAGGGCCAAGGCAGATGAAGGCCCGGCTGCCACTGGTGGAGCGATTAAAATCGGGGATGTGCAAGAGGCAAGAATTGGAGGAGCAGAGACCTCGGAGAGTTGTAGGGCTGGAGGAGATGAGAGAGAGAGGGAGGGGCGAAGCCATGGAGAGATTTGAAAACAAGGATGAGAATTTTAAAATCGAGGCATTCCCGGACCAGGAGCCAATGTAGGTCAGTCAGCACAGGGGTGATGGGAGAACGAGACTTGGTGCAAGTTAGGATACAGGCAGCAGAGTTTTGGATGAGCTCAAGTTTATGGAGGGTGGAAGATGGGTGGCCAGCCAGACCACCAATGGAATAGTCCAGTCTAGAGTTAACAAAAGGCATGGATGAGGGTTTCAGCAGCAGATGAACTTAGGCAGAGGCGGAGATGGACGATGTTACGGAGGTGGAAGTAGGTGGTCTTGATGATGGAGTGGATATGGGTTGGGAGCTCATCTCAGGGTCAAATAGGATGCCAGGGTTGCAAACGGTCAGATTCAGCCTCAGATAGTGGTGAGGGAGAGGAATAGAGTGGGTGGCTAGGGAACGGAGTTTGCAGCGGGAACCAAAGACAATGGCTTCGGTCTTCCCAATATTTAGTTGAAGGAAATTTTTGCTCATCCAGTACTGTCGGACAAGCAATGTGACAAATGTAAGATTGCAGAGGGGTCGAGAGGTAGAGTTGGGTGTCGTCAGTGTAGCTGTGGAATCTGACGCTGTGTTTTCGGATTATGTCGCCGAGGGGCAGCATGCAGATGAGAAATACCTCATTTTTTATTCTCACAAAGACAACCTTCTTATAATGGCTCTGATCTGTGGAGATCGGTATTAAAATCATATGCCACCAGTGACCATTAATTAAAATTTGAACAGTACAGATATCGCAAGCACTACACTGTAAAACAGCTAACATACTGATCTGGTTCTGCAAGTCTTGCTTTCTGTTCCAGATTCAATCTTGTGCATCCGAAAACATGCATGTATACACGTGTGCTCCTCTCATCCACTAATCTGTACTAATATACACCAAAACATAAAATGACCACTGATTCCAGACGCTTCAGACTCCTGTATCTTTTAATACGCGCTTAGGTATCTAAATTTTATCAAGATCAACAACATTCATTTTTCAGATATCGGTATCAAAATACTGAAAAAACCCTTTAAAAGAAGTTTAAGAAAAGTTTGTTTTCAGAGAATGGCAACGATTTTTTTTTCCCATTTGAAAACTATAAAACTCGATATCCTATTTGACCTAGCTTAGCTTCCAACCATATCTTCCATCACAAAGACAACCTACTTCCACCTCCGTAACATCGCCCAACTCTGCCTCTGCCTCAGCCCATCTGCTGCTGAAACCGTCATCCATGCCTTTGTTACCTCCAGATTCAACAATGCCAATGCTTTCCTGGCCAGCCTCCCATCTTCCAGCCTCTATAAACTTGAGCTCATCCAAAACTCTGCTGCCCGTATACTAACCAACACCAAGTCCCACTCGCCCATCACCCCTGTGCTCGCTGACCTACATTGGCTCCTGGTCCAGCAATGCCTCGATTTTAAAATTCTCATCCTTGTGTTCAAATCCCTGCATGGCCTCACCCTTCCCTATCTTTGTAAAATCCTCCAGCCCTACAATCCTCCAAGAACTCTGTATTCCTCCAACTCTGGCCACCTCTGCTTTCCCCCACTTCCTTTGCCCCACCAAATGGCGGCTGTGGCTTCAACCATTTAGACCCAAGCTCGGGAATTCCCTCCCTAAGTATTAACAGCACTTCATAAATGCAAGTTGTTATTGTTGTTTAACAGGTTTAATAAAAATCACTTTGAAGAAATTAAGCCTAATTTAAGAATGCCCAAATTCCTCCAGTTACAGGGTAATCTTTCAATTACTTTTTTTTTGCCATGGAGGACATGACAGGACCCCCCCATATACAGAGCCGAGGGTCAGCCTCCTTTTTTGGCATCTACAGCAACTGCGCTGCCATTACCCAACAGTTGGGTCTTTCCCCCTTCCCCTTCAGGAAATTGAACATCTCCCT
Organism: Heptranchias perlo; assembly: GCF_035084215.1. Lineage (NCBI taxonomy): Eukaryota > Metazoa > Chordata > Chondrichthyes > Hexanchiformes > Hexanchidae > Heptranchias > Heptranchias perlo. Next base: position 42,560,993 of record NC_090344.1, read on the forward strand.
TCAGAGTAAATCACTCACATCTATCCTCTCTCGAAGGCTCCACATTGCAGACTGAAGCAATTGTGCAACTGGTCACATGTAGTTGGAAGCATCTGCTCTGCCATTCACAATTCGCAATAGCATTCCACCAAAAATAGTCTGGTAAATGCAAAATCAAGCATAATAAAAGTACACTACTAGGAACAAGAAAACAAACCTTCCAAACAACATAATTTTGGGTCTGTTCCACGAACATAATTGCAAAACCGACCTACGATTTCACTTGTGGGTAATGTAGCAGTTTTAATTCAAGTCTTAGACTATGTTGATACCTCTGCATCCTCAACATAAACCAGCTTACAATTTAATCATTCCTGAGTTTATTTTGATATACTCACATATTAAGGAAACTGAATATCCCACTGCCAACATCTTCAACCCATTATTAAAGATGTCTCTCTTAGTCAAAGGCAAGAGGGAAGTTATTTTAATATCGAAATGAATGAAAAGAAACAAATATAGCTGGAGCATTTGAAATGATCAGGTTGGGCTGCCATATTCCCCAAGGACTCAAAGACTGCTGATACTCACTGCCCAGGATCAGACCTGAAAAGTATGCATGGTCCTTTGAACTAATATTAGAGGACTGCAAGTGCCTATAAAACCATAGTCCATCGCAAACTTTCAAGAAAGAAAACTGACAAGGAAAAAAAGCAGTTAAATGAAAAAGATGCTATAAGACACCTGCATCAACAGTTCAGAAGGCACGGTCTTGAATTGCACTGTCACCTGGGCGAACTGTGCACACTTATCCTGCTACAGATTTCCATTGTATTAACGCTCTCACCACATTCATATATTTTTCTCTCAATTTCAAACACTTGAATTGCATAAATCATTAAATCACAAGTCTGATATACCACTTTCACATGTTCTATGCTGTCGAATTGTGCTGATTTAGGCTGCCACATGCTGTTACACACTTAGCTTTTCTCCCATTTGCTGTGAAAAAATGAAGTGACCATCAACATGCATACACAACTTTTCTTTTTAAACAAAATATTATGCCATCACGTTGATTCATCCTATACTTGATTTTATCCTAGTCTGATATCCTAATCAAACTGGCAATTTTACAAAGACAACTAATTGTAATACCAAAGTCAAAAATGCAGGAACATTAACGGAGAGGAAATGTTTCAATATTTCAACAGAAAACACTGGAAATGCACAGCAAGGCCATTTTCATCAGAAAAGAGAAATAAGGGGTTCATACCTCACTAGAAATGTTAACCTGTCTTTGCTAGTCAGGTTTTTCATCTCAAATTTTCTGCATTTGTTTCTTTTTATCTGTATTGTTTCAATACAATATGAAGGTTGGTTCTGTATTCTTGAGGAACAGCAGCCCAAGTCCAGATACGTAAAATATCTCTGACAAAAATATAGCACAAGACCGATTCTTATTCTTTTCAATGGAGAATGCTTCACTACTCGTTAAGTCTCGGTTCTAACTGGTCATGTTCCACAGTGTGGCAAAGTAGTAGTTGGGGGGGTGGGGGGGCTCAACGTGGTATATGAAGTGTTGATAAGTAGAGATAAAGTGGGGAAATGTGAGGTTATTCACTTTGGTAGGAAGAACAGAAAAACAGAATATTTTTTAAATGGTGAGAAACTATTAAATGTTGGTGTTCAGAGAAACTTGGGTGTCCTTGTACAAGAAACACAAGAAGTCAGTATGCAGGTACAGCAAACAATTAGGAAAGCAAATGGCATGTTGGCCTTTATTGCAAGGGAGTTGGAGTACAAGAGTAAGGAAGTCTTACTACAGATGTGCAGGGATTTAGTGAGACCTCACCTGGAGTACTGCGTACAGTTTTGGTCTCCTTTTCGAAGGAAGGATTTTCTTGCCTTGGCGGTGGTGCAACGTAGGTTCACTAAGATTAAGGGATGAGAGGGTTGTCCTATGAAGAGAGGTTGAGTGGAATGGGCCTATACTCTCTGGAGTTTAGAAGAATGAAAGGTAATCTCGTTGAAACGCAAGATTAAGAGGGGGCTTGACAGGGTAAATGCTAGAGATTGTTTCCCCTGGCAAGAAAGTCTAGAACTGGGGGGCATAGTCACAGGAAAGGGGGGGGACGGCCATTCAAGGCTGAGATGAGGAGGAATTCTTAACTCAGAGAGTTGTGAATCTTTGGAATTCTCTACCCTAGAGGGCTGTGGATGCTGAGTCATTGAATATATTCAAGGCTGAGATGGATAGATTTTTGGACTCTCGGGGAATCAAGGGATTTGGGGATCGGGCAGGAAAGTGGAATTGAGGTCAAAGATCAGCCATGACCTGAATGAATGGTGAAGCAGGCTCGAGGGGCCATATGGCCCACTCCTGCTCCTATTTCTTATGTTCTTATGTTAACGCCACAAGAGATCAGCTTATAAAGTAAATCTTTTTTCTTGTGAGGGAAGAGATGTTTGAAGGCATACATTTACCTATTGGTGACTTCAGATTAGGAATTTGTTCAACTTTTTCCACTTATAACACTTGATAAAAATAATCAAAATTTCAGCAAAGAACAATGGACCTTTCTCCTTATATCTCAATGAAAGCCTATGAAGAATCTGGCAAAGGCAATAATTGCTCCGGTCTAACAGAAATCACAAAACTTCATGCTTGGAAAACTCATTAATTCAGCTCTTACTGTCATAACTGATTTGCTTTATTCTACAATATGTTGTGAATGTAAGCAAATCTTTAGTTGCTTTCCAAGCTGTTCAAGAGATTGGAATGACCCCAAAATGGATGACTGCACAAAAACAGATATTGTCATACATGATCAAACAATAGCCTCAAAGCTAACAATAAAACTTGCAAACTAATTGCTGAATGGCACATTAGATATTCAGCTCTCCAATTCCCCAGAGTAAATGAACTCAATCACAGCATTATAGTTTCTTTTTCACAATAGCATGGTAACCTGTACACATTTTGCTACTCAATTAAATATAGGGATTAAGATATCCTTGTGCACAGGTAATGTATGTTGTGAATATGGGCTTTGTCGGTACATGCAGATTTTCAAACATTTTACACTTTAGTAGGTTAACAGTAAAAAGAAAATTTGTGTAAAACAGGATTTACAATGGGAATTGTATCCCACTACACTAAGTAGGCTGGGACTGGCTAAATAAGTAATAAGTGGTGCATTATCAGACTTGTCGACAATAAACTAACGAGGGCTGGGAAGAAGAACAGGACCTGACTCACAAGCTACCAGATTACAAGGAATTTGGTGTAGGTCTTTTCATTTTAATGGATGTGGCTTTCTTTCCTTATGCCCCATCTCCCTCAAAAGCAGCAGCCTGATCAGTACTTTTCCTTCACAAGATAATTGTAGTTTGAAGAAGGTTACCAGCTGAAGTGTTAACCTATTTTTCTCTTTCAGATGTAGACCGAAGTCAGAAATGGTAACGTGTCCGAGAACAAGAGGTAAAGTTGTATGCCATAGCCCAGGGATACCTCCTGCGGGTCAAGTTGTATGCCGCAGGCTGAGAGATCAGGATGGAAAGAAAAAACCACCTCAGTACAGTGAAAGCACCTGACAGCCAATGAAGTACTATTTTTTGAAGTGTAGTCACTGCTGTAATGTAGTAACCGCCACAGCAAAAAATTTGCACACAGCAAGGTTCCACAAACAGCAATGAGATAAATGATCGGACCATCTGTTGTAGTGATGTTGGTGGAAGGATAAATATTGGCCAGGACACTGCAAAGACCTCCCCTGCTCTTTTTCAAAATAGTGCCACGAGATCGTTTACGTCCACCTGAGGGGGCAGACAGTTTGACTTCTCATCAGAACTATGGCAACCTCTGACAGTGCAGCGTTCCCTCAGTAAGACTTCCTTACTCTTGTCCTCCAACCCACATGCAATAAAGGCCAACATGCCATTTGCCTTCCCAATTGCCTGCTGTACCTGCATGCTAACTTTGTGTTTCTTGTACCAGGACACCAACATTTAATAGTTTCTCACCATTTAAAAAATATTGTTTTTCTATTCTTCCTGCCAAAGTGAACAATCTCACATTTCCCACTCACTTAACCTGTCGCTATCTCTTTGCAGACTCTTTGTGTCATAAGAACATAAGAAATTGGAGCAGGAGTAGGCCAATCGGCCCCTCGAGCCTGCTCCGCCATTCAATAAGATCATGGCTGATCTGATCCCAACCACAAATCTAAAGAACACAAGAAGTCGGAGCAGGACCCGGCCACATAGCCCCTGGGCCCTCTCCGCCACCCACAGGGCATTGACCGATCCGAACTCAGCTTCATGTCCAATTTCCTGCCCGCTCCCCATAACCCCTAATTCCCTTTACTTCTAGGAAACTGTCTATTTCTGTTTTAAATTTATCTAATGATGTAGCTTCCACAGCTTCCTGGGGCAGCAAATTCCACAGACCGACCACCCTCTGAGTGAAGAAGTTTCTCCTCATCTCAGTTTTGAAAGAGCAGCCCCTTATTCTAAGATTATGCCCCCTAGTTCTAGTTTCACCCATCTTTGGGAACATCCTTACTGCATCCACCCGATCAAGACCCTTCACAATCTTATATGTTTCAATAAGATCGCCTTTCATTCTTCTGAACTCCAATGAGTAGAGTCCCAATCTACTCAACCTCTCCTCATATGTCCACCCCCTCATCCCCGGGATTAACCGAGTGAACCTTCTTTGTACTGCCTCGAGAGCAAGTATGTCTTTTCTTAAGTATGGAGACCAAAACTGTATGCAGTATTCCAGGTGCGGTCTCACCAATACCTTATATAACTGCAGCAATACCTCCTTGTTTTTATATTCTATCCCCCTAGCAATAAAAGCCAACATTCCGTTGGCTTTCTTGATCACCTGCTGCACCTGCATACCAACTTTTTGATTTTCTTGCACTAGGACCCCCAGATCCCTTTGTACTGCAGTACTTTCCAGTCTCTCGCCATTAAGAAAATAACTTGCTCTCTGATTTTTCCTGCCAAAGTGCATAACCTCACATTTTCCAATATTATATTGCATCTGCCAAATCTCCGCCCACTCACCCAGCCTGTCTATATCCCCTTGCAGGTTTTTTATGTCCTCCTCACTCTCTACTTTCCCTCCCATCTTTGTATCATCTGCAAATTTTGATATGTTGCACTCGGTCCCCTCCTCCAAATCGTTAATATAGATTGTAAAGAGTTGGGGACCCAGCACCGACCCCTGTGGAACACCACTGGTTACTGGTTGCCAGTCCGAAAATGAACCATTTATCCCAACTCTCTGCTTCCTGTTCGATAACCAATCCTCCACCCATGCCAGAATATTACCCCCAATCCCGTGATTTTTTATCTTAAGTAATAATCTTTTATGTGGCACCTTGTCGAATGCCTTCTGGAAGTCTAAATACACTACGTCCACTGGTTCCCCTTTATCCACCCTATACGTTATATCCTCGAAGAACTCAAGCAAATTTGTCAGACATGACTTCCCCTTCATAAAGCCATGCTGACTTTGTCCTATTAAATTATGCTCATCTAAATGTTCCGTTACTGTCTCCTTAATAATAGACTCCAAAATTTTACCCACCACAGATGTTAAGCTAACTGGCCTATAATTTCCAGCCTTCTGCCTTCTGCCTACTACCCTTTTTAAATAACGGTGTTACATTAGCAGTTTTCCAATCTGCCGGGACCTCTCCTGAGTCCAGGGAATTTTGGAAAACTATCACCAAAGCATCCACAATCCCTACTGCCACTTCCCTCAAGACCCTAGGATGGAAGCCATCAGGTCCAGGGGATTTATCCGCCTTGAGTCCCATTATTTTACTGAGTACCATCTCCTGAGTGATTTTAATCGTATTTAGCTCCTCCCCCCCGAGAGTCCCCTGTTTGTCCAGTGTTGGGATATTCTTAGTGTCCTCTACTGTAAAGACTGAAACAAAATATTTGTTCAGCATTTTTGCCATCTCCATGTTTCCCACCATTAATTTCCCGGTCTCATCCTCTAAGGGACCTATGTTTGCCTTAGCCCCACAGCTTACTTTCCCACCTAGCTTTGTATCGTCTGCAAACTCAGATACATTACACTCGGTCCCTTCACCCAAGTCATTAATCTGGATTTAAATAGCTGAGGCCCAAGCACCGATCCTTGCGGCACCCCACTAGTTACAGCCTGCCAACCTGAAAATGACCCGTTTATCCCTACTCTCTGTTTTCTGTCCGTTAACCAATCCTCTATCCATGCTAATACGTTACCCCCAACCCCATGAGCCCTTACCTCATGAAACAACTTTTTATATGGCACCTTATTGAATTCCTTTTGAAAATCCAAAAATACTACATCCACCAGTTCCTCTTTATCTGCTCTGCAAGTTACCTCCTCAAAAAACTCCTATAAACTTGTCAAACACTATCTTCCTTTCCTAAAAACATGTTGACTATGCCTAATCATATTATGATGTTCTAAGTGCCTTTAATAATGGATTCCAGCACTTTCTTGACGACCAACGTCAGGCTAACTGATCTGTCGTTCCTTGTTTTCTCTCTCCCTCCTTTCTTGAATAGCGGGGTTACATTTGCTACCTTCCAATCCACTGGGACCGTTCGAGAATCTAGGAAATTTTGGAAGATCATAACCAATGCATCCACTATCTCTATCAGGTCCAGGGGATTTATTGGCTTAGTCTCATTAGTTTCTCAAGTACTTTTTCTCCACTGATAATTACTGTAACTCTCATTAGCCCCTAAGTTCCCCACTATTTCTTGTATGGTTTTTGTGTCTTCTACTGTGAAGTCATATACAAAATATTTGTTTAACGCACAGGCCATTTCCTGATTCCCTATTATAATTTCTCCTGTCCCAGCCTCTAGGGGACCAATGTTTACTTTTACTACTCTCTTCCTTTTTACATACTTGTACAGTAGATTGTTCTTACAATCAGTTTTGATATTTCTTGCTAGTTTACTTTCCTATTCTATTTTCTCCATTTTTATTAATTTTTTGTTTGTCCTTTGCTGGTTTCTAAAACTCTCCCAATCCTCAGGCTTACTGCTCTTCTTGGCAACATTATCGGCCTCGTATTTTAATCTAATACCAACCTTAACTTCTTTAGTTAGCCACGGGTGGGTCACTTTTCCCACGGATTTTTTATTTCTCAATGGAATGTATATTTGTTGAGAATACTAAAACTTTCTTCAAATGTTTGCCATTGCTTTTCAACTGTCACACCCTTTAATTTAATTTCCAATCTACCTCAGCCAACTAACCCCTCATATCTACGTAATTAGCTTTATTTAAGTTTAAGACTCTAGTTTCCGACTTAAATAGTCACTCTTATGTGCTGGAGTCGGGTTTGAACCCACAGCCTTCTGACTCGGGAGTGCTTCCACTGAGCCACTCAACAGGGTGGAGTGGGGGGAAGTGAGCATAAAAACAATCCTGCAACACATGCTGCGGGCTGACGGTACAGGGCGGACACCACTTATCGAGCTGTGACAGCCATACTCCACCCGCTGCCACTCACACACTGCACGTACCGCTCGCCAACTCAGGCACCAGCCCTGCCTCCCGCCCCGGGCCCCGGGCCAGCCGCTGCCACAGCTGTGGCCTGACGTGCCACTCCGACGTCCGATTCGCCGAGGCCGCTGCCAATCAATCCCGCGCCTTCTGTTTTTGTTTTGGGGGGAAAAAAAAAATCCATCCGACCGACCGACCGAGCGCCTTTATTCGCATTTTTCAATTAACTCATCCACGCCCCTCAGGATTCAACACCGTGGCCCGATATTCGATGTTTACAAGTCGGAGGGTTTGTGCCTTTTTGTTTTAAAATGGTGGGGGGGGGGGGAAGCGACCCCACCACAGGAAGCAGGAGCTTGCTGCCCCGAGGCTAAAAAGCTGGCGGGTGCCTGATGGTGGTTTGTCCGCTCCTCACACTCACCGTTCAGTCCCGCCTCCTCGTTGTTGGGTCGCTGTGCTGCTGCCATGGTGCTCTCTCCGGGGTTCTTATTCCCCCCCCTCCCTCCTCCTCCTCCGCGCTGTGTGAAGAGTCCCCCGGGCGTTGCAAGGGAGGGTGAAAGCGGACGACCGTTGGTCCCGTGAAGGTTTGAATTTTCCAACGGTCTGTGCGGGAGCGCTCGCCCGCTCCGCCCCCCCCCGCTCCCGCTCCCACCAGCAGGACTGCGCAGGCCCAGGCCACAACCGAGGGAAACGCGACGAAAGGGGCGGGGCACGTAAGTGCCCGCGGCGCCGTGACGTCATTACGTCTCCGGTCTATTGATTGAGAGGCGGCCAGGGGACTTCATCCCTCCCTCCCATTGAATTGACTCTTGCTGGAGAACAGGTGCAGTGTTGCCCACTGCCCCAGTGCATAACGTGATGACACTGCTGCTACCCTCCAGTATCAGACCCCCCCCCCCCCCCAGGGCATCTTGTTCATGTCTGAATCTAGACAGTCCATGTTGGGTGTTCACTGTGGAAAGTATCCCTTCAGGGCCTGATCATATTCTCCCACAGAACGACCACTATCCACCAGGAAGCACTGGATAGTAATCAAAAGTAGGAACGCTGACCAATTGCCCCCCCCTCTCTCCAACACAGGCATACTAAGGCAACTATCGCCAATTCGGCACTTGCACCAGTTAACTCAACAGCAACCAGGGATTGAACTTAGCAAAGAGTCTCGTGTCTCAGCACCAGATGGGACATGGCACCACATTGTTGCCTTCACCCCATGAGTCATCAAGGGAGCAAATATTCACTCTCACAAGGAAGAGGGAAAGCCTGAAAGAGATTTATCATTCTCATCACACTCAGCACCTCCTCCTTGAACTCAAAACTGGTCCATCCATCCTAGAATTGTAGAAAGTTACGGCACAGAAGGAGGCCATTCGGCCCATCGTGTCTGTGCCGGCCAAAAAAAGAGCTATCCAGCTTAAGCCCACCTTCCAGCACTTGGTCCGTAGCCCTGTAGGTTACGGCACTTCAGGTGCACATCCAAGCACTTTTTAAATGAGTTGAGGGTTTCTGCCTCTACCACCCTTTCAGGCAGTGAGTTCCAGACCCCCACCCTCTGGGTGAAAAAATTTCTCCTCAGCTCCCCTCTAATCCTTCTAACAATTATTTTAAATCTATGCCCCCTGCGCTAAGGGAAATAGGTCCTCCCTATCCACTCTATCCAGTCCCGTCATAATTTTATATACCTCAATTAAATCTCCCCTCAGCCTCCTTTCTTCCAAAATCATGTGCTATAGCAACAGGGTGCCTCCCCACTTTAATTTCAGCCAACGTTATTATGCATTTAATGAGATAGTGTCAGCACATGAAGTATCATAACACATCAGCACAGTTCCCACCTGAAAAGCTCTGCAGCAAGTCTGCCATACTATCAGGCAAGTATCAAATCTACAATATTGTGAATTTTTCAACATATATTTAGAATCATCGAATCATAGAAGTTTACAACATGGAAACAGGCCCTTCGGCCCAACATGTCCATGTCGCCCAGTTTATACCACTAAGCTAGTCCCAATTGCCTGCACTTGGCCCATATCCCTCTATACCCATCTTACCCATGTAACTGTCCAAATGCTTTTTAAAAGACAAAATTGTACCCGCCTCTACTACTGCCTCTGGCAGCTCGTTCCAGACACTCACCACCCTTTGAGTGAAAAAATTGCCCCTCTGGACCCTTTTGTATCTCTCCCCTCTCACCGTAAATCTATGTCCCCTCGTTATAGACTCCCCTACCTTGGGAAAAGATTTTGACTATCTACCTTATCTATGCCCCTCATTATTTTATAGACTTCTATGAGATCACCCCTAAACCTCCTACTCTCCAGGGAGGAAAGTCTCAGTCTATCCAACCTCTCCCCATAAGTCAAACCATCAAGTCCCAGTAGCATCCTAGTAAATCTTTTCTGCACTCTTTCTCGTTTAATAATATCCTTTCTATAATAGGGTGACCAGAACTGTACACAGTGTTCCAAGTGTGGCCTTACTAATGTCTTGTACAACTTCAACAAGACATCCCAATCTTTCAGCAGGATCAGCACCTTTCTTGTTTAAAGATGTTGATCCAAAAATATCAGCCTTTTAAAAATGTAAAGCCAGCTGAAGATATTTACTTTCCCCCCCCCCCCCACCCTCCCGCTCACTTTTCTGCTGCCCTCTCCTAAAGGTGTCGACTCCTTACCAGGGTACAATTTCACAGGTGACCGCACTCTCCAAAACCTCACCCAAAGAAGCCATTTCTGAACCTGTCAGTGACTGTTGGCAGGCTATTCAATCACGGGGTGCAGTGCACTGGAGCTAAGCCCAATCCTGTTCATTTTTCCCTCGCTGTTTTCTGGTCTCTGAGGTTAATGAGAGCAGCCCTCGCCGCACCTCTTCCCCCATGCTGAGATCAACAAACTCAGCACAGATCATGGGTCAAAGCTGGGGTCTTCCTGGTCTGTATTACCTCAACTGCTTGTAGCCTTTACCAGCTGATTATGAACGCTGAGGTCGGCCTTGGGAAGCGACAGGTTTCTTTCACTGCATGAAGGTGACGGTTCTGAGAGCTCTGATGACCTTCGAAACAGAAAAAGAAATGCTGGTAACGAACTCAAAAAGAAAATGCTGGAAATATGCAGCAGGTCATCAGTATCTAAGAAAAAAAAAACGGCTTCAAATTTCAAGTGCAGGCTCCACATCAGAAATGCAGTTCAGTCTTTTCTCTTTACAGACGCTGATGGACCTATCCAGCACACTCTATTTCCTCGTTAGAAACATCTGATTTATTGGGTTGAAAGATGTTCAGAGCCCCTGGAAAATGCTCCGACACCCATAGTATTGTGTCTTTCTGTCTCATCGGCTCGGGTTGCATTGGATCAGTGAGCTGCTTCAGATTAATGACTGATGTGTACACGAGCAAACAACGAGCTGACCTTAAGCTTTGGTACTGTTATCAGACTTATGAAGACTCCTCAGATTGGTGGTGGTGGTGGTGGTGGTGGGGGGGCAGTCACCACTTTCCAGGTCAGGCCAGTTGTTTCCACGCAATGGGCTCCTGCCGACCACCTTATCTGTCGTTCCGTTTTGTCCCGCTGACTGAAGAAAGCGTTTTGAGTCAGTGCCGCAAGGAATGACCCGGTCATCCTCCCCTTCAGCGGTGTCAACACTTGCTGCTCCATGTGACTCCGGGTCTTCAGTCAGAGCCTGCTCGGTTGCGGCATGTTGACTCAGGTGGGATTCAGGACTGTTCCTTGTCCATCCCTCCCTCTTCAAATAAAAAGATTTGTTAGGTGAAGGGCTCATCTCAACTTCCACAGGACGGCTGAAAAGGCTCCAAGGCATAGTTCCCACACAATGTTCAGCCCTCTGGAGATATACTTGGTCCCCAGATGGCAAATGCTCAGTGTCATGATTGAAAGCAGGAGCTGGCTGTGTAAAGGTAAGCGATCCTCAGAGTGGGATATTGCTTGGGACTGGCCCTCAACTTAAAAAGTTGGCAACAGAAATAATCTGAAGGAACATCCATGGCGTTTAGGCTACGACACATTACAAGATAACAATCCTTGCAGCTCAAACCCGAAAATATGTACAGTAACTGGTTACGCAACACAATTCAACACATAAAAAACATTAACCGTTCTTACCGTATTTTGTTTGTGCCTTTGTTTCAACAAGTGTATTGTGGAGCACACCACCCTCGATTATATGGTGATATTGCATCCTGTAGTTTGAATTGCACTGATATCCCTTTCCAAATAATATGTTTCTTGTTATTTTAATAGATTGACGAGAGGTTCGTGTTCTCTTCACTGATATCTGTGGCAATTCGTGTAGGTGATTTTGAAACTTCTTTGTATGGAGGCACCCCCGAGACCATCTGTCCTACCTTCCAGAAGACAACCAGCTACCCAAAGGAAAACAGTAATATCATTGCAGAAAATGTAAAAATATATACACAGCAACATCCTAACAAATCAAAAAGAGAAATCTGATGAGCGTACAAACCTCTCGGGACCTTCGAAGATCAAGAGACCACAATTTGAAAAGGCATTTTGCAGGAGTCACTTGTTCACTGCAGCACCACCATGTGGCAGGAAATTGAGACCACGTGAACAATTGCTGTTCTCCACAAGGCTGATCAATACTGACACTTAAAATTAAAACTGGTCTAAATTTCACTAAATTGGCATGCTGTATTTCCAGTGTAGCGAGGAAGATCTTAAAACCAAGAGCACTGCAATTTGTACCTACTCTTCAGATTGTGGCAAATTTCTGGGTGGTTGTACCTTATAAGAAAAATGGTATACAACTTGCTCTCAGACTCCACTTGGACTGAGCAAACACCAAGCCGTTTTAGGGCCTCTTCCTTACATCCACTACACTACTTAAAGTCTACCTCCCAGCCCTGGGGCTGGGTGGCAGGGGAGCAGGTCAACCTGAAAGGGGAGGAAATTACGACAAACCTACTGACATTCTGAAACTCCCCCAACCCTGATTCTGAAGGATGAGTGTAGGACAGACCCTTCAGCTTCCCGTCACACGTGCTTCAAAACCATGGCCTCTTGGTGGATGCTGGATTCATTTAAGAAACTGTCGGTGCTGTGATGGAGAGGGGAAAGATGGTGCCTGCAGGTTCTTTTTAGATGGACGAGCTAAGACGCATAATTGACCAACCTTCGTCAAGTTATCCTGTGAATAAATTCAGCACCGAGAATTGAACTGCCTTACTATTACAGCAGTTTCGTACTGTTTTCTTGCTTATGTGTGGACAGATCTTAGACCTTGAACTAGTCTAATGTTTGCTATATCACAGGTTGTATGTGATCTCTGCATACCACACTAATTAAAATGATTGGTATATTGCTGGAGTCAATTTGCATTTCCATTTGTAAATCCTGTTCCTGAGTTCAATGTGTTAACATTGAAAAATCCTTAAAAAGAACTTCACTGAAGCCTCAATGTAAATCCTCTGGCATTACAAGGGCAAAATAATAGTGCTTTATAACGAATGAAATCAACTCCATCCCTCCCCCAATGTTCTCAAGGTGAAACATTCATTTGGCAATTGATCAATATTTAAATAGCAATATAACAACTTGTTGAGAGGACCCTTCTCCATCCATTGGACGCAATGCTGCTTCCCAAAATAGCGTATTTCTCATGAATACAAACTACAGTACCACCATTTAGTCAAGCTGCTGTGACATTTTAATGGAAAGGTCCACCACAGTTACCCTTTTATGTTCTTTTGCACTTCAGGGCCACTTCACAAGAAAAATACAAATTAGGATGGCCGTCCATCCCATCTTATCTCCTCCAGCAAGTTCCTCTTTCCTCCCCCCAACCATTCAACTGGGCCTTGAATGAAGAAGATTTCCACCTCCACTATTTCACCCACATCAAGTCCAAGTGTTGATTACACGTGTGTAAAAATTGCTATGCAGGTCAGAGCTCTGGACACACAATGGGTTAGCAACTCAGCACAAAGCAGGAACCAAATCTGGAACCCATGGGCAAAGTTTACAATGTGCATTGCAGCCGCTTAGTGTTAAACCAACCGAGCAATTGGAGAAGTAGCATTGCTTTTTTAGCTGGTAATGTTCTTCTGACAACATTCTGCATTTTTATGGTTCAATAGGCAGTATTTAAAGCCTAAGAACGTTACCACGATTTCTCAACACTTCACTGTCCATTTCCCCAGTCTGTGCAGGTGCTAACGTCATTCCAGGTGTTCAGACCTGATCCAACATTTTAAAATTCCAAACCCATATTTACTCAGATTGGAATTCCAGACATCATGGGAGTAGCTTTTACTTTTATTTCCAAAAATTAACAAACTACATCAGGATGTACCTTGCCCTAGATTACAAATCAGTTTCCAAGAAAACATTTAACCAGTTGAAGATTTCAATTGGCAAAAGGTGGAAACAGACGGTGTAACCAGCATTATTGTTCGTGAAACACTGAGTTACTTGCTCGTATTTGCTGCGTTAGCATTTTTAAAGAAACAACGTGCATTTATTTAACGAATTTCACCACCTCAGGTTGCCCCAAAGCACTTTACAGTCAATGAAATATGATTTCTTTGAAGTGTAGTCCCTGTTGTCATGTAGGAAACACGACAGCCAGATATAATCTGTTTTAGTGATGTTGGTTGAGGGATAAATATTGGCCAAGACAATAGTGCCAGAAGTCTAGATACATCTGCAGAATTTACCCTCAGTTCTGACACATTCAACTGCAGTGAGTGACTGAACTGTTTTTGATAAGCCAGGTGCCACACACTGCTCACAGTCAAAGCAGGGGGCAGCCAGCACCTCAGGAGATAAAAGGGGAATGGGGGGGAAAAAATACCAAAAAAAATTCCATGGTTTTCATATTCCTAACAGCCAATAAAAGGAATATAAAATTACTTCACCTCTCCAAGTAATACACGCTTTCAAAACAGATTTCATTATTTCTGGAATGTTCTGGCCATCGGGCCGCCACTCCTTCAACTTCAGGTCCGGCCACCGCAATTACATATCACTTTTGTGGCAATGATTATTGCGCACCTGATGCAAGAACAAGCATTCTATTCCTATTTTAAGTTACTTCCCTGACAGCTAAGTGGGCAAATCAACTAAGTCATACAGGCCAGGAGGTTTTAAGTTTGATCCCCAGCCGTAGTGAGTTAGCAGATCTTGTCCAGACACATTACAGCTAGCCTAAGTACCCTGGGCTTGGGGGGGGGGGGCGGGGGGCTGGTGGGGGGAGCGCGGGGGGAAGAGAGCCAGTGTTGCTGTTCCTCACTATTGTCCAGTGACCCCTGCAGGAAAATGAGGGTGAACATTGGGCGAGACCCTTGAATTGCCTGTCAATACTCACCATACGGGATCACGTATGAAGCCTGGCCACTTGGCAAGAGGTACTGGAGGCCTTTCAGCACCACTAGAACCATAACCCAAATAAAAGTCAGTTCCTTCAAGAGAAAAAATTGGGGGAAAAACTGGAAGTCAATCAATCAGACTACAAACCAATACAGACACACATTTATATTCCTGAAGTTCATACTTTGCAAAATAACTCAGTTAGTTACTTAAACTATATGCTGAAATTTAAAGCTGCATTTGCCCAATGAGTCATTCTCAACAACCCAACAGGATTTTCAAAATAATTTTAGAACGAGCTGAAAGCCATTTTGTTTAAATAGTTTGTTGAGAGATATCATAAGGCAGCAGATAAGGTGAGGTTGACCAATGAAAAAGGGATGAACTTGTTGGGCCTTTCAGCCTAAAGATTCTATCTTCTTGTGAGAAGCCAAAAATCTTGCTACTTTTACAGTGCAACAAAGAGCATTTTGTGCCAAGTTTTATCTGAACACTGTATTCCATAGGATGATGCTGAAGTTTTACTTCGCTCATGAGCTGAGCAGTCATTGCCGTGTGCATATGAAGTGTTTGAAAGTTATTTGGCCAAACTCACCAGAGATAAATTTCAGATTCTCAGTAAAGGCAACATGTCGCTGAGCCAGATCGACCAGGTTCAATTTCCAACTGGAGAGTTAACTGCCAGGGCAGCAGTTGGGGACGGGAGGGGAGGTGGTGGGGGTGAAGGGGACTTGTTTTGCACTTCTGATGAAAATCCAGTGACCATTTCTGGAAAGTGCAGAGGTCAGCATCATCAGTGTTAGGTGAGGGTAAGATTGAGCTGAGCCGAGCCACCCTCCACGGTGGAAGAGCCTGTTGACACTTAGCCACTTGGACAAGATATCAAGGGTTGCCAGCACCCACAGAACCATCCCCCAAGAAGAGAAAATTAACGTATTCACATTCAGTAATTTGTCACTCTTTAATTTATGTTTAAGCTGCACAATCATACTGTAGTTTGTTACACAAGAGCCCTGCTCGTTTCCTCTCTGCTAGTCCCGCAATGCATCACTTTTCCACAAAGGTAATAGAAGGCCATGATCCCATCAAGATGCACAATCCCAGCAATTGATCTCAATTTGAAGCAGACATAGCTCAGATTTCAGTGAATCCGTAATTACAGTGAAATCCTAAAATCACAGCAACAATCCTGTATGAAACTGGATTAGAAAACATTTCTTGCAACTCCCCTCAGTGTAAGATAGGATTTTGTAAATTTTTTTATATATGAAAAGCTCTAGCATGTAACATTGTACACACAAATTGGACCGTAATCCTATTTTAGGATTAAGTAATTATACAAACCTGAAGTTCTGGCCAAAAACAGATCAAAATCTGTTGAGTGCGTTGTATTTATGATATCAAGTACTCAGTCACTAGAGAAAAGCATCATCTAAACATCCGTCTCTATGGGGTCATCAAGCTCGTCAACATTTTATTGGATTTTTCAGTCCAGTAGAAAGTTGCCATCTCCCGTGTCTGATGGGGTTAGCTTCACCTTTATCAACCACACAGGTATTAATGTTTCCATCAGGAATCCTTGTGTTAGGAAGCCCAACTGGCTCTGGATGTTGACCAGGAAGCAACAAAGCGAGGGAAAAAAACAGTATTGCAGTTTTGCTGAAGATTCCAAAGTCATTTTCTGAAGTCACTTTCTATCGTCAGCCTCAACTGCCAATGAGTGTCAGCATGTGAGCGGCAGAGCCATCCCAACACAGAACTTGGTCATCAACCAGTCAATTAAACATGAAGAATGTTTCCCCATGTTTCATTTGGTGAGTGCACTGTCTAGTGTGGTACTGAGCCAGACTGGAAAGGTCAAGGGTTCAACGCCTGGTCTGTGCTGAGTTAACCGGCCTCAGCCAGGCTGGTGGCAGAGATGCTACTACTTGCCTCAGTGTTCTCCAATTAGGGAGAGGAAAACCTACCAGAACTCCTGGTCCTGTTCACTATCCAATAGTCCAATGCTGGAAGGGTGATGTCAGAAAAGATGGGATCGTGCTGGCGCCCTCCATGGTCAAATGGCCTGCCAACACTCACTTGGCTGAGGTCCTGGCAGGCGACCTGCAACAGTGGCGTTGTACTACAGCACAAATCAGAAAAAGAATGTTTTAAAACAACATGCAGCACGTTAAAACTCCACGAGTATGATCCTGAAACACCCACTCAACTCAAAGTTGAGTTCCAGCAACGGTTGGAAAATCCTACATTATGGGAACTGAAACCATTTTGGGCCAACAAGGCAATGGTTCTACTCTCTCAATTGTGCTGCAGGTTTTGGGATTCATTTTATTTTCGAATTGAATGAACTGGAACATTTAATGGTAGAACTCTGGCTCTTGTAATCATCTTGTTATGCAGGAGGTGCTTTTTTACATACAACAGAAGGGAAATGGTCCAAGCAGAGCAACATTTGGGATGCAGTTTGATTTTACTTCAATAGGTAGTACTTATTGTATTCTTCCACTGTTTCTCACCAGTTGAGACAGAGAAAGAGGATGCCCAGTTTTTGCAAGGGCTACAAAATCAGGAAAACATAGATGGAGAAAGTATATTGGACCTTTAACACAACAAAACAGAATGGTGGGACATGGTGGCTCTCACCTGTCATTTCACACATATCAAGTTCCCAATCTTAGCCTTGCCAGCATGGTTGGCGCAAAGCATTTCCTCACAGAGAGAAATGGATACACTCCCACATTTCTACAGTTGTAGAACCTCAAGGCCAGGGATCATGGGTTCTAACCATCCCACCCATCTGGTGAACATGAGAGCTTCAAGAAACAAAAGGGGGTTAAAAAGAGAGTAAAAACACAGATGGACTTCATCAAGTCCACTGGTGTCCCCTTGAAAACGCACAAGTTTATTAACACCGAGTAGAAAATACTTAGATTCAGATTCCATTACAGCAAACATCAGTAAAACTTACCGGTATTAGACACACACTCTTTAATGCATTCATTTTTTTAAAAAAAAGTACATGGGATTTGACAGTTTACAGTTAATTTCAAAAAGAAAAGCACCAAATAAAGGAGCTATTTTTTATCATTTTTATTCAGTAGGTTTTTCTTGTGCCAGAAATGGCGAGGGCAGCAATATTACAGTCGGTTGTTAAAACATCTGTATGCAACAAAAACCACCTGACCCACTGACCCGACTCTGACCTGGTCGTGTCCTGTACGCTCCAACAGGGCCGGAAGGAGGAATCCGTGAGGTCAGAGGAGGAATGTTACAAGCATTAACAACAAGCTGTATGTCGATAAAAAGGGGTGGTGGGGGGGGGGGGCATAGAACATTACATTAATGAAAGTACACAGTAAAACATTGCCATATCATGACTGGAGGACTTCTTCCTCGAGACCTCACCACAATGGAAGGCAAAGGAGTGGATTAAATGAACATCTGATGTAGTAAAATGCTAATGTAGTGGCCCAGAATTTGTAATGAGAAGAGACAACCTCCCTCCCCGCCGAATGACTAGCGACCATGGACAGCAACTTTGGGTGGGGTGGGGGACGGGAGCAAAAATAATTGTGATAACGTGACTGGTGAGTGCATTATAAATGGCACTGATTTAAGAGAGGAGGCAGGGAGGGGGGCCAGAATGGGCCTCTCTCTTACAAGATACAAAGGCTACGCTATCTTAACTAGGCAGGAATCGGATTCTTTCTTCACTGCATTGGTTTTAATTCACTTTGTCCTGGAATATATACAGGTTGTTGGTTGTGGCTACAGCTATGATATTTTCCTTAGGGTGCCAAGCTGTGTGCAGGATCTTCTTGTTGAAGTCCAGACTGTCAACACTAATCTCGTCCTTCTTCCTCTTGCCACCTGAACACACCCTGCGTGGTTTCAGGATGGCCCGTGGTTTGCTGTTCTCCCTCGAGGCCTCTAGCGTAATGTCCCGTTTTGTGTTTCTGTCGAACATTCTGAAGAAATTGTTGTACGACCCAGTCATGACAACACTGGAAGGGTTAAAACATACAAGCATTAGCAAATAAATACACAGGCATTTTAATAACCCAATACATAGGACACTGTTGCAATCTGAAATGCTTGCTTGGCATATTTGCACAAGATCATTAACACTCCACTGGGAAATTTCAGCCTTCCAACTTCACTTAATTTTCTAAACTCTCAGATAGTTCCCTTCAAAAAAACTGCTCGTTTATTTTTCATCAACCTCTCATGAAAATGGGGATGACTTGTTGGGTTTCACTGCTCAACAGGTGTTGGCCACCTTCTAGTACCTCACCCAAATCACCATTCTTTGAGAGTCGAGATCATAATGCTGACATGCTAATATGCTACTTAACTGTAAAGGGCATCACAGCTGAATCTGACCTTGTCATCACCCAACACATACACCCACTTGCACATAGCAGTGATGCAGTGGCAACTGGACAGCCATCAGGAATGGAAACCCAGAAACCTAGCCTGATTTTTATCCCTCAAATGCACGGAGGCCAACTGTTGTGCCCCAAATGCTGCCACTGCTAGCTCAGCAAATCTCCAGTCAAAGCTGGAACCTTATGGCATTTATGATTCACCACCAAACAAGTGATGCATTTACACACTAAGCAAAGTCTCACTGTCCTATTTGTTCTGTCACCCAATTTACGCAGCATCGGCTGCTCCCCATTTTGATCCCCTGAATTGCGCTGCTCCAATAACGAGACCAAGGGCACGATCTCAGCCATGCTTCTCACATTGCTTTCTTAACTGATGACATCACTTGAGAAACGTTTTCAACAAGAGAAGTGTATACAAATTTAGGATTTCAGTAAAAACAGGATCTAGCTGCTTTTGAACATTGCTTCCTCTTCATTAGAACTCAATGTGTTTGCACTAGATTTAGAGTATGAGCACTAATACACTACTGAGTTTAAGTAAACACATGTCAAACTGTGGAACACACCACTTGTGTGATACTCAACTCATTCCCTCAAATGATTCCCACCACCAGTACTTCACCCTAGTGCTATACAGCTCAAAGTGCTCTCTCCATGCAAGTTTGGAAGGACAAAGTACTGAATTGTACTTCAAAAACTTGTATACTCTGTGCATGGTTCTGATCTGGAATGCACCGCCTGAGGGGGTGGAAGCTGATTCAATCGTGGCTTTCAAAAGAGAATTGGATAAGTACTTGAAGGAAAAAATTTTACAGGGCTACGGGGAAAGGGTTGGGGAGTGAGACGAGCTGGATTGCTCTTGCAGAGAGCCGGTACGGACTCGACGGGCTGAATGGCCTCCTTCCATGCTGTAACCATTCTATGATTCTATGAACATATAGATCAAGTGGACACAATAAAAGGTTTACATGGCCACCATCATCTATTACACACAAAAATAAAAGTGAACAGACTCAGCATTGCAAAGATACTGCACGTAAGTGGGACAGTGACGATGTTATGTCACGGACATTACAATGGGCAGCACCTAACTTGATACAACAACCCCAAACCCTCAGTCATCCCAACATAGTCCCTTTCAGAAAAGCATTGATGGTCTCCCAGGATGCAGCCGATTGGAAAAATAAATACTGCAAAACATCCTATGCCGTCAAAATTCTTATGCCTTCAATTGTCAACCACGTGAACTTGCTGAAACTAAATGTTGGTGTGTGGGAGTCTGTCGGTGAGCCAACTGAATATGGGCCACGCTGCACATCACTGGGGTAAGAGAAGTTGGATTGGCAATAAATGAATTTTGTCTGGACGTACAAGAAAGTTTGAAGTCAGAAACAGAAGCATATTGGCACGCTAACCAGTGACTCAGTGACCAAGAAAAGAAACTGCAAGGCATGCACCTGAAGTATTCGTCAAAAAAATTTGCTGAACCAGTCCCCCCACTTATCACAAATCGAGCCAACCCCAACAATTAGAGATCAAGCCAACCACACCTCCCACTAGTGAGTTTGCAACAATCCCTCCCCCATACAAGAAAATCTTGGCAGCTGTCTCCCACCCTGATACTGAGCTGAAATCAGGGATGCTCCACCCCAGTACCCCCACACGTGCTGAAACCACCCCGTCACCTTCCACCGAGGAGAAATCCAGTCATCAACCTCCATCCACCAAGCAGAAACAATCATATCATCTCTGCCCACTCACCAGCAATGAGGCCACAGCCACCACAGGAGAGGCAATGCTGGAGCTGAACATGTTGGAACACCACTGCTCGACAGAAAGGGCTACCCTACCCACTTGGGGACTGGTTTGCAGAGTTCTCTAAAACCAAGTGGGAAGATTCTCAGTCCCAAAGCTCCATTCATGAGCCAGGCTGGTTGGTCAACCATCAGCAGTTCCCTGGAAAGGGTAGCCCTTTCTGTCGAGCAGTGGTGTTGCAACATGTTCAGCTCCAGCATTGCCTCTCCTGTGGTGGCTGTGGCCTCATTGCTGGTGAGTGGGCAGAGATGATATGATTCCCTGCCTAGCTCAGGTATTGCTTTACTGAGTCTGCATGGCTTCAACCTTCCGTCGCCAGACATGTCATCTTGGAGCCAATTTAACCCCAAAGAGGATAACACTGGCCAAGTGTTGTTACGCTGCAAACCTAAGTATAAGCCCAAAGTGTATCGAGTGAACCAAAATTAACTGGTGCTAAGCACAGGTTCAAACTGTACCTGCAACATATGCATGCAGAAATCATCTGTCCCATGACACCTTGGCAGAAATAAGAGAACCAGAGGAAAATTAACAGTTGAGGATCTCAAAATAGAAGAATCAGCTTTACCTATCACAGCCATTCCAACAACATTCGAACTTGTCAAAAATACAGTCGTTTTCGTATAGCGAGCACAATTTGCTTCGGAGGTATTCGTGCACCTGTAAGAACAAACAGTGAATCAGCACCAATACAGACAGTTGTACTGAGTGAATGCTGGACTGGAATTCCACATAAATTACAAGGACACAATTATTTTCCTGCACATCTGGACTGTCATTTAAATGCTCAAATACACCAGATAAGACTTGATATAACTGACACAGCCAGGTGTGAAATTTAGAAACATCATTCGAATTTTTTTTGGGGTGGGGGGGGGGGGGGGGGAAGAGAGCGGGTGTTATTAACAGAAACAGCTTTACAATTTTTTCGCAATTTGTTCTCCTCCCTTTCTCCTGTTGTAACACATGGTTGCCTGTGCTCCAAAAGCAAATGAACAATTTTGTTCTTCAGATTATGGCTGGAAACTGTTCTCAACTTGTCAGAATCCAATGCAACTTCCAAAAAGCCCCATTTAAATTTGAGCATTTCAAAAAACTGGGAACGATCCTTTCCAATTAAGTGACTGCCTCTGCGTTGAAGGTCCCTGCTTCTTTCATCTCCACTGAATGCATTTGCTCATTTCATTAACACCTCTGCTGCCTATCGCAGTGCTTCCCCACTCCCTTAGCTCAAACTAGAGCGATTGAGAAAATGAAGGGCAACAACATGGAGAAAAGCACAAAAGAAAAAGAAAAAGCAGTGAGCTGCAGCATAGACAGTAATATCTCAGGCACTTAAAAGGGTGTGACATGTGCACCCAACTTTTACATTAATTAAACCAAAGATTCAGGATTCGGCTGGCACCAACACTAAGTTACATTTGTGAAGCTCTACAACAGACGCCAGCAACTTCATAGTGACAACAGATCTGGAGAATCTGTAGAACCCAAGCCAGAAATTACTGCATAACTCAGTCACAGAAGTTTTTTTGTCTAGCGTTGCCCTAACCCCATTATTTTCCTGCGTTAATACTTTTTTCGAATGTGCACGATAGGTTATCTTGCATCTAGTGTTGAGCTTAGTTTCGCTGGTGGCACTCTCATCTGAGTCAGAAGTGCTGTGGATGCAAGCTCTACTCCAGAACATCAGCAAATAATTTAGGAGGACACTCCACTGCAATGTTGCGGGAAGGCTCCAATGTCCGAAGTGTCGTTTTTTGGACGTTAAACTGAGACCCCGTCTACTTGTTGCAAAGGTTCAGGTGGATGTTCAAGATCCCAGGATGCTATTTGAGGAAAGGAGTGCAACAAGGTTCTTCTCTCAACCAATGATAACAAAAAACAATTAACTGGTCATTCATCTCACAACTGTTTGTGGGATCATGCTACTTGCAAAATGTTTGCCACGCTTGTTTATATTAACAGCGACTAAGTAATTCATTATTTGATGTGAAGCGCTGAGATGTCACAAGGCACTTTATGGTGCAAGTTTTTCTTACTCTAACATTGAACTTTCATCCAAAAAGCACAGAAGTACAATCGTCCACACCCTATGCATCAATGATCAAGTGCAAGCTCGAGTGAAAAAACACACTTTGAAGCAGCCAAATAGAATTCACGAGCGCACCTTGGAGCGTGCTCGTCTCCAAGATCCTTTTTGAGACAGATGTTAATATGAATAAATCAGCAGTTTAAATCAAAAGGATACTGTACACACAAAAGACAACGTAATGTGAGGAAAGGCAATACTCTCATTTCCAAGTTACTGTAATCAGCTTGGACAGTTTCGAGTGAAAATCGGTTTACAGAACGAAGTGCCCCTAATGTGTCACTAACTGGCAATTTTACTTGCTGGGTAAACTACAGGTGTAGACAAATGGAAAAATGTCACACTGCTTCAGCAGGTGCTGTTCTTTTGATGAACTGTTCAGGCAGTGTAGAGGGAACTTTAACTCTAACCTGTGCTGCACCTGACCTAGAAATGTTTTGACACCAACACTGGGTGCATGAAGTGGAAAGTGTTCCCTTGCTTCAATGTCCCTCACCTTGATAACCACAAAATTCACACAACAAACAAGTGAACAGTATCTCAGGCTCTCAGAGGAACACACAACATAAAATGGCAGGAGCCTGTGTACCTGGTATGTCTCCACAGGTCTGCTTTCCATATTTAAGTCCCAGATTTTGACAGATAGGTAGTCTCGTGTCATCATATAACGACCACTGTGACTGAATTTGACGTCTGATATTGAAGAGATTATTTCTGAGAAGAACGACCTGTTACTGGGATCTTCAGGTTCTTCAAACACTGTGGGAGAAAAAAGTTGGGGTGGTTAATATCCAGAGAGTTGCCCCCCTCCATTCTTGCTCTTGTTCCTTGGTTCGTGTCTGAACCTGTTGCCTTGATTGTACAATATATTCAACACCACCTCTTCAACAGAATTATATCCAAGTCCTACCAGTCAGCTTCAGCATTGTCTTTACAAGTAATGCTAGTGCAAGTTTGGCAAAACATATGGTTGAAGAAGCTGTCTTGTTAATCACATTTGACAAGGAAAGTAGCTGAAGGGCAAGAGTCACAGAATGATCTATGATAATTTGCAGACATTCAGACCTGCATGGTGGGCTGTAATTATCCTGTAAATTCCTATGTTCCCATCACTTGTGAAATGGTCTTGGCTTTCAATCCTAACAAGACTCTTGGGTGTTCTCCCTCTGTTACCATCTAGAAATCTTGTAAATTAATGCTTGATGCCAATCGACAGAATGAATCGGTAAATCAGGTGCCTCTGAATTTTGCCAGCCATGTCACCTACCTCATGCGCAACAAGGGTCACAGCTGTTGCGAAGTTTATCAATTTGCATTAACAAGTAAACTACAACTCTTCCATCAAGTTACATTTCTACAGTGCTCCTCACATGCACGGAGGGAGCTCTTTGAAAGGCAAAGAGGAAAAAAAGTAAACTCCATGCAGAAGGGAAAAGGAGGTGGGGCAAATCGGCAATTGAAGAGAAGAGGTTTCAAGGAGTTTTTTGAACAGGGAGTTGACACGGTGGAGGTGTTTTGGGGCATTGTGATGGTATCAGCAGTAATCAATTGAGGATCAGGAAACAAGGAGTAAAACAATGTCATGGCCAGAGGCTGCACTCGGGAATATACAGCTGAGGTAGGCCAGAGCAAGGCCCTGGGATGATTTGAAGGTGAGGATATAAATATTCAAATCAATTCACTTGGGAATAGGAAGCCATTGGAGCTTGGCACAGTTTCAAAGTGGAAGGTGACGAAATGCAGGGCATAATGCCATAGCACCAGAATTGCCATGTTATCAGCTAGTTCTGTACAATGCAGTGATCAAACCTGGGACTCTACTCATTTCTATGATCCAGCAGCATGTTTTACCCTCTCAGCCATCAGGAAAGCCTGAAAAAATGCTATAAGATATAGAAATATAAAAACTACATTTCTGGGCAAATAAAACTTGTCTGTCAGGCCAGCAACTGGTGGTCTACTCCAGTGGTTGCCTGCAAACGGACTGAAGCAGGTCACTTAAATGTCAGTTGCTACCAAACAATCCTGGTTCAGTGCCACTGGTTTCTGATTTAAGTACTTGATTCTGAGCCAGGTAAAAGGAGCATTTATGAATTATACAATTCACTAAAGCATAGAAGTCTGAGGAGTATACTTACATTTGGCATGTTTGTCACACAGGGCAGCTGCTCGCATGTCACACAGTCGAATGGTTCCCTTGCTACTGCTGTATACAAATGTGTTGCACTGATTGGGGTGGAACTCCGCTGCTGTAATCACTTCAGTCAGCTCCTCCATGTTAGCAGGCTTGATATCTACAATATCTGAGACACAGGCCATCAAGGACAATACTCGGATTACCGGCCAAACAAAACGTCATCCTGCTTGGAGGATGGGAAAAGCCACCTGCAGCTAACATCTCCGAAACGTCTTTCCGAGTAACCGTTTTCTTTACGTTACAGCGAAGAAAATGGATCCCCTTTTGTTGCAATGCAAAAATAAAACATCTTCAAAAACAATCCTGTACCATTCACCTCTGTGATGGGTCATTTTGGGAACAGGAAAAGATCACTCGACCCAGGACGACCATCCATCTCCTACCCAACTCCTCAGATCACTCAATCCCTTTCCATTAACCCCTTCTAGCAAAGTCACCAACACCCACAATTAAGTGCTTGCAGAGGAAAATGAAGGATGTTCATGTTTCCACCAACTACTTACAACTGATTTTCGAACGGGTTCATGGTGGTCGGCCTCATTTTAAGAAAAGCATGAAGAATGGGAGGACCTTTGCAAGCTGGTTACAACTTGATACGGTAGGTTTAAAGGATGATCGTGTCTCATCCAAGCACAAATAATAAACTTGACTCCTACTGCATTTCCAAAACTGTGTCTGCCCTATTTTCTCAAAAGCCTGGCTCATTCCGTGACTGCTCATCCCAAGTCACGAATCAACACGCATCATCGGTCACACTGTCCCATATCCTTCAGAGCTCACTCTCCAAGTCGAAACCAAAACTGCATCACTCCACAAAGGCTACAACTCACTGCATCAGTGCCCGCTTTACCTGCCAAAGAAATTTTGTCATTACACTGCCAACAAAAAGGCGATGCTTGTTGCAGCCTGGTCGCGAAGCATGCTGCTGTACAACATGCTGTGCCAGAGCAGGAGAGAGGTACACCCTCCTTCATTTCTTTGCACTGAGTATTTGACTCAGATGAACTCCCTGGAGGAGCTGCGAAAATCTACTGAGCTGATCTGCTAGAGTGGAAGAGATGGGGAGGGTGCAAGCTGGTGGCAAGTCCAATATAACTGCTCACTCTTTTCAGATGAACAACTTACAGTTTGTGATGGTGGTCGGGGGTGGGGGGGGGGGAAAGAGAGGAAGAGAAGGCAGATGAGGGGGATGATGTTTCAGGTGAGCATTGAAAATGTTTGGCTAGTTTTATCCTCCAAAAGACAATTTTCCCATTCCTCTCCTGAAGGTGCTAATTCCTGCTGGGATGGAGTTCCAGAGTGCCGGAGCAGTCCAGTGCTTTGCCCAATTGGCTGCTATTCATTCACGAATCAAGTGAGCCTCAGCCCGTTACTTGACCTTGGAAGACAGCAGAACCAATATCCTCACCCGACATCCACACACAGGAATCGCTGGATAGTCAGGAGGAGCTGTGATTCTGGCTGATTTCCCCCCACCCGACCCAGGGCACTGAGGCCAAATCATATGACCGTACAGTCATGCTGGTTGACATCATCAGCTAGCTCAGCACAGACTGGGAATTGAGCTCAAGACATTCATGGCCTATATGGCTCAGTCACATACTGCCTGTACCAACTAGAAAACAAGCTGTGCAACAATCCTTTGTACAGAAAAGTTAGCTCAGTACAAAAAACGATTGCCGAGAAAGGGATTCAAGTGCACATCGATAAGGATACTAAAACTTCTGTCTGTGATTTCTAAATGCCACAGGTTAATCCTAAGATCATCCGCTGATAAGTAAGTTTCATAGTCACTATTGACTGAAATAGAGTTTATATGATATGTGTGTGCATTAGCAAATATTCTTCGAGGGCTTGCTTCAACCATTAAATCCATTGGTTTGAATACTGGCACCTGGGAACGAGCAGAAACAAAATGTTAAACTTGGAACAGTGAAGAAGAAAGCACAGCAGAGCAAAGCACATCACTTGATAGCAGCTTTTCTGAAAGTTGTGTGCAGGGAGCAGGGCAAACACCAGCACACACTGAGGTCGTCTTCGTGCTCACTTCTCAAAGTTGATGTGAGCCACACAAAAGAAAACAAGTACTAGTCATTTCAGAAAACTTTTTAAAACAAAAATCATGAAGTTTTAAAATTATGAAAGGCCTTGAATTTAAAACATCACAAGGACAGTAAGGTTACAAGAACTTTCTATATGCAGAGCACTGCTGGAGCGTGGAATGATTTGTTCCAGGTAATAGTCGAGGCAGAGATCATTGTATCTTTTAAAGGCAAAGTGGATAGACAGAAGAAGATGCATGCCTATGGAGAGACAGCAGGATCGTGTGATTAGTTTTAGATTGCTCGAGCAAAGAGTAGGTACAGACACAATGCTACGAATGTCTCGTTCTGTGATGTAAACTTGTATAGTTTCATACAGCAACGGAAGTAATGTGCTCATAAGTCAATAAACATAGAAAAAAATCCAATACATACTGAAGTCTTGAGGCACTGCTCACGAGCACCAGATATGGACAACAGAAATCACAGACCATGGTGCAAACCAGCTGGTCGACAAGAACATGTGATTCTGAATGCCACAATGGGCTGGGCTGGGGCCACCAGTTTAATTAAACATGGAGTGCAGCTTCCCCCATGTTTGGGTTTTGGGTCTCCGTACCAACAGCGGAGCCCAGGAGCTCTGCAGCAACCGGTAACCTGGAACAGCATCAAAAGCCCCGTTAAATATTAAGTGGCTAGGAATTCTCCTTTAAAATTATTCACTCCAGACTTCGCACATCAACATCAGCGGGGCATGGAAACATTGTTGATGCATAAAACAAATTTCTGTAATCTTAAAAGCAGTTTCAACTGTGCCGCAGACTGAGTGCTCACCTTGAGTGTAGTGACTGTGGCAGGATCCCTATATCTACCATCCTCCTCCTTCAAGTTATAACCCTCTGGTCGTTTGTCTCTTTCGCTGATTTTCCACAACTTTATTGTTTTATCTAACCAACAAAATAGAATTGAATTGCATCACACAGAGTGGAAGATGAGTCCATTGCAGTACCTGAGTGTTTAGAATCCAGTTTATACAAAACCAAAAGAGGGAAATTTCAACATTAAGCCATTTGTTAAAAACAGATATCTTATCAAGGTCCACTAACTGCATAAGCAAAGTGACTGTAGGAAACATTGAATGATACTGACCTGACGTCAAATCCATCACATCACAGCGAACACTGAAACCAATGCCACAACACGACCACAGAATAATTTTACTAAAAATGGAAATATGTAAATTGTTTCCTTAAACGTTCACTCAAAATACTGACCCACAAAATCATTTTCATGTAATTATTCTCAACACTGATTCCTCTTACAAGTCAAGGACTATGGGACTTTGTCTGTAGCAAGCAAACTGTCTGTTGATATGGTGAGGCAATGCATTTTGCACACTGCAAAATCCCACAAACAGCACTGAGATGAATGAATAGTTAATCTGTTTTTTGGGAGTTTTGGTCAAGGGAAGAATGTTGGACAGGACACTTGGATGGCACATGTTTGCACTGTCCTCCACCAGGTCAGTGGGAGTGACATTTCTAAAAATCTCTGCGGAATCCTGCCGCATCAGACTTCTCCAGTGACACCGCTGATGAGGAGCAGGCTGCGTGGCCCATTCACTGCAACAAGGGCCACAATTCCAGACCAATTTGTGAACACCCCACTCAGAACAATCCAGGGACAGACAGACTTCTCCTTCTACTTGCTCTTTTGTTCAGAAACAGCACGGCAGCAGAGCAGTGCCCTCATCGAATCACGTGGTATTGAACAAACACCTGGCAGTATTAATGGCACTCTTACGATATATAAAAGAAAACAAAGGTTTAAATATACAAAGGAATTTATCACATCTCTCCATGACTCAAAATTATTCGTTATTTTCAAGTGCTGTGACTTATGTGGGCAAGCGCAGCAGCCATTTTGCATATTCCAAGATCCCACAAACAGCAGTGAGCTGACTGAGGGAGGAATGTTGGCCAGGACACAGGGAGAACTCCCCACTCTTCTCCCATGGGATCTTTACGGTTTAGAAAAATCCTACATTTTATTATGGGTGGTAGGGTCAGAAGGAAGACAGCAGACCTTGTTTTGTGATTCCCAATGTCCTGAGTCAGTTTACGCAGAAGTAACTTACAAATCACTGCCATGCCTCCCACAAAACAAATGCTTCCATGAATTATGCCAGACAAGTCCACAGATTTACTTGGGGAGGTGCAGTGCTAGTGATACCATTTATATTATTACAAAAACTCCAGATGGAAAGTCATCCAAGTATAAATTGCATTCCGAAAAGCAACATGCTGTGTCAGTAGCACAAGAACAGTGCCATACTTTTTTGATCGGCTCAAATAGACAAGATTTTGCTCAGCTAAAGTAGAAAAGCCATCAGCGACCCATCTGAGAAAATTCAAGAACTATGAGAGAGGAAGAAACTTGCATTTATATAGCACCTTTCATGACTTCCGGACTTCCCAAAGTGCTTAACTGCCAATGAAGTACTTTTGAAGCACAGTCACTGCTGTAATGAAGGGAAACGCAGCAGCTAATTTGCACACAGAAAGGTCCCACAGGCAGCAGTGATGACCAGATAATCTTTTTTTTTTAAGTGCTGTTGGTTGAGGGATAAACATTGGCTAGGACACTGAAGAGAACGTCCCTGCTCTTCTTCAAAACAGTGGCATGTGATCTTTTACGTTTACCTGAGGTGGGGGGTGGTGGGGGGGGGGAGATTAAGTTCTCAGTTTAACATCTCATCTGAAAGATAGCACCTCCAGCAGTGCTGCACTCGAGTGTCAACCTAGATTTTGTGCTCAAGTCCTGGAGCAGGGCGTGAACCCACAACCGTCTGACTCAAAGGCAAGAGTGCGACCAATGAGCCAATGCTGACGCCTAAATATAAAACTGAAGTGATAGAATTT
The DNA here is from genome assembly GCF_035084215.1 of Heptranchias perlo. Lineage (NCBI taxonomy): Eukaryota > Metazoa > Chordata > Chondrichthyes > Hexanchiformes > Hexanchidae > Heptranchias > Heptranchias perlo. Next base: position 42,591,304 of record NC_090344.1, read on the forward strand.
ACCTACAACCACACATTCACAAACTTGTGTCTCCACAGGACTCTCCTTTCACAATAGCCTGGGACTTGCCCACAACTCCATTCCCACTGCTGCAAAATAGATGGAGATAAACATACACCCACCCACAAACATACTACAGATTTAGTCATCTGATGATCACAATGGCAATTTGAAACCTTACCCCAGCTCCCCCACTTCCATGGTAACTGAACAGCACTGCTGCATGATTAGTATTACCTATTTTAAGAGGTTATGACAATTTAAAAAGGAACCAAATAACTACTTGAAAAGGAAGAATATAAATAGATATGGAGAAAAGGTAAGGAATTGGGATTGGAGTAGAGGCCTCCAGTTAAAAAGTTAGTCCTGCCACAGGTATTATGGGTTGATTGTCCCCTTCCTGTGCTGGAAATTCTGTAATTCCGAAATGACCATCAACTGTTAATAAAGACTTTATATGGTTATAGCTGCTGCTTTTGCATAATTGCACAGTGGTTTCAGACCTTGTAGTACAACTCAGTAGTCATGTCAGCGATTGCACTGAAGCAAAGGGACGAAGTATCATTCAAGGTTGAACAATGCATTTGGTACCGCAGTTGAGTGATATGAACAAATTACCACTGGGTGCCTTCAGAACTTTCTCAGCTTTTTTTTTCACACTGGAGATCAGACGAAGATTGATGTGATCAGTACCTAAAATTTCCCCCGCCAATAACATAGTAGGCACTCCATAGGAGGCGACCATTCCGCCCATCATGCCTGTGCTGGCTCCTTGAAAGAGCAACCAATTACTCTCATTCCCCAGCTCTTTTCCCCATAGCCCTGCAAATTTTTTCCCTTCAAGTATTTATCTAATTCCCTTTTGAAAGTTACTATTAAATCTGCTTCCACCAGCTTTTCATGCAGCGCATTCCAGATCATTACACCCGCAAGGGGTTTGGGCTCATCATTGCTTTCATTAGGGCTTAATCAGAGGTTTTTTTAAGTGAGGTATGGGACATCAGCATTCAAGCAAATAGGCAACTGAATTAAGATCCAGAAAGCAGGATATGCAAAATCCGTCAGAAAGAGGAAGATAATAGCACACAATTGCATGTGATATATCTGCAGTTTGCTCCATTTACCCATATGTATATTTCCACGCATTCTGATCAATACACAGCTTTCAGAATTGTTGAGCACCACTTGGAGGAAGCACTGAGGGTAGCAAGGGCACAAAATGTACTCTGGGTGGGGGACTTCAATGTCCATCACCAAGAGTGGCTCGGTAGCACCACTACTGACCGAGCTGGCCGAGTCCTGAAGGACATAGCTGCCACACTGGGCCTGCAGCAGGTGGTGAGCGAACCAACGAGGGAAAAACTTACTTGACCTCGTCCTCACCAATCTACCTGTCGCAAATGCATCTGTCCATGACAGTATTGGTAGGAGTGACCACCGCACAGAACTCGTGGAGATGAAGTCCCGTCTTCGCACTGAGCGCACCATCCAACGTGTTGTGTGGCACTGCCACCGTGCTAAATGGGATAGATTCAGAACAGATCCAGCAGCTCAAAACTGGGCATCCATGAGGCGCTGTGGGCCATCAGCAGCAGCAGAATTGTATTCCAGCACAATCTGTAACCTCATGGCCCGGCATATTCCTCACTCTACCTTTACCAACAAGCCAGGGGATCAACCCTGGTTCAATGAGGAGTGTAGAAGAGCATGTCAGGAGCAGCACCAGGCATACCTAAAAATGAAGTGCCAACCTGGTGAAGCTACAACTCGGGACTACATGCATGCGAAACAGCGGAAGCAACATGCTTTAGACAGAGCTAAGCGATTCCACAACCAACGGATCAGATTGAAGCTCTGCAGTCCTGCCACATCCAGTCGTGAATGGTGGTAGACAATTAAACAACTAACGGGAGGAGGAGGCTCTGTAAACATCCCCATCCTCAATGATGGTGGAGTCCAGCACATGAGTGCAAAAGACAAGGCTGAAGCGTTTGCAACCATCTTCAGCCAGAAGTGCCGAGTAGATAACCCATCTCGGCCTCCTCCCGATATCCCCATCATCACAGAAGCCAGTCTTCAGCAAATTCGATTCACTCCACGTGCTATCAAGAAACAGCTGAGTGCACTGGATACAGCAAAGGCTACGGGCCCCGACAACATCCCAGCTGTAGTGCTGAAGAATTGTGCTTCAGAACTAGCTGCGCCTCTAGCAAAGCTGTTCCAGTACAGCTACAACACTGGCATCTACCCAACAATGTGGAAAATTGCCCAGGTACGTCTTGTCCACAAAAAGCAGGACAAATCCAATCTGGCCAATTACCGCCACATCAGTCTACTCTCAATCATCAACAAAGTGATGGAAGGTGTCATCGACAGTGCTATCAAGCGGCACTTACTCACCAATGCTCAGTTTGGGTTCCGCCAGGACCACTCGGCTCCAGACCTCATTACAGCCTTGGTCCAAACATGGACAAAAGAGCTGAATTCCAGAGGTGAGGCGAGAGTGACTACCCTTGACATCAAGGCAGCATTTGACCGAGTGTAGCACCAAGGAGCCCTCGTAAAATTGAAGTCAATGGGAATCAGGGGGAAAACGCTCCAGTGGCTAGAATCATACCTAGCACAAAGAAAGATGGTAGTGGTTGTTGGAGGCCAATCATCTCAGCCCCAGGGCATTGCTGCAGGAGTTCCTCAGGGCAGTCTCCTAGGCCCAACCATCTTCAGCTGCTTCATCAATGACCTTCCCTCCATCATAAAGGTCAGAAATGGGGATGCTCGCTGATGATTGCACAGTGTTCAGTTCCATTCGCAACCCCTCAAATAATGAAGCAGTCCGAGCCCGCATGCAGCAAGACCTGGACAACATCCAAGCTTGGGCTCATAAGTGGCAAGTAACATTCATGCCAGACAAGTGCCAGGTAATGACCATCTCCAACAAGAGAGAGTCTAACCACCTCCCCTTGACATTCAACAGCATTACCATCGCCGAATCCCCCACCATCAACATCCTGGGGGTCATCATTGACCAGAAACTTAACTGGACCAGTCATATAAATACTGTGGCGACAAGAGCAGGTCAGAGGCTGGGTATTCTGCAGCAAGTGCCTCACCTCCTTACTCCCCAAAGCCTTTCCACCATCTACAAGGCACAAGTCAGAAGTGTGATGGAATACTCTCCACTTGCTTGGATGAGTGCAGCTCTAACAACACTCAAGAAGCTCGACACCATCCAGGACAAAGCAGCCCGCTTGATTGGCACCCCATCCAACACCCTAAACAATCAATCCCTTCACCACCGGCGCACAGTGGCTGCAGTGTGCATCATCCACAGGATGCACTGCAGCAACTCGCAAAGGCTTCTTCGACAGCACCTCCCAAACCCGCGACCTCTACCACCTGGAAGGACAAACGCAGCAGGCACATGGGAACAACATCACCTGCACGTTCCCCTCCAAGTCACACACCATCCCGACTTGGAAATATATCGCCGTTCCTTCATCGTCGCTGGGTCAAAATCCTGGAACCCCCTTCCTAACAGCACTGTGGGAGAACCTTCACCACACGGACTGCAGCGGTTCAAGAAGGCAGCTCACCACCACCTTCTCAAGGGCAATTAGGGATGGGCAATCAATGCCAGTCTCGCCAGCGGCGCCCACATCCCATGAACGAATAAATTTATAAAAAAGAAGCAGCCACCAAGAGTCTTGGCTCACCATCAAGGACCCAAATGACAAGTTTGCTCATTTTTTTTTGCAAGAATTGCCTCTCCCATTCGAACCTCTTGTTTTCTTCACTGCGACTCATCAAACTTTGGAAATTATGCCATGAGAGTAACTTACTCCAGTTAGAAATCAATGCTTGTACCCACTATTGCCCACATAAGTCAGTGAACTATAAAAGTAATTCCTTTTGTGAAGCACAGACATTTTAACAAAAAAATTATAATGGTCATTTGATATAATGAACAGGTTTAAACCCCACACTGGTTTGCAAGTTACAAGACGCACAACAATACTAATGAAAAAGAAGTACTCACTGCAACATACAGCACATAAACTCCCTCAAGGCAGTTGCTGAAAGAACCCCACTTTGAAGCAACCTCACATATCAAAGAATATTACATTTGCAACAAAAATCAATGAATTATTTGCCAGAAGCACTATGGCCTGTAACAATTGCACAGACTACAAAGGTCCCTGAATAGATTTGCTGACTTGAGTTGAGTTTGCTGATCTTCGCTGGGATGGTGGTAAGAAGTACAATGGGCCTCAGTACCCCTGAGTCAGTTAAGAGTGGGACATTTTTTTTTTGAAGTAGTAGTCAGCCCACTTCTGATTAATACCCAAAGGCTGCAAATTGCATGTGTGCAGATGTCTGGTCAGAGCACTATCAGGGTCGGTCCCCATGATCCAAATAGGCTGCTGATACTGTCTGGGCTCACATATCTGAAGAAAACGCCAATTGAGTGAGATGCTGAAGGACTGTTCTCATCGATGGAACTGAACTTTAGCAAAGTCAGTGCCTTGCAGGCAAGAAGGGAGAAAACTGGAGCTAATTTTGTTTTTTTTTACATTAAGAAAAAGTTATCCAAATGAAAACCCCTTATTGATTCTGACATGTCCACAAACTCGTTATATATGTAAAAAAAAATCACAAACTGAACACTTCTTCCATATTCTTCAATTCACAAACTGACTACCATCACATTAAGAAATAATTTTGAAGTTCTCCAATGACTCCACCCATTTTGCCAGTGAGTAGTTCAACCAGCGCATCAAGGTCCTAAGTTTCAGCTGAGTTAGCTGTGGCCAAAATAGTCCCTTGGCATCCTTGCGCTACAGTAAGTGGGGGAATTCAACCAGGAATCCAACTTCTCATTGCTATCTGATATCACGCTCCATCTTGACATTAGAAAGTTCAGGTAAGTGTATGTCAGATGAGGACAGAACAGACTTCAACAGCCCCTGACAGTTCCTGTGAAGGCTCCTGCATGGAGAATGGCCAGCAGATTAAGGTAATTGAGAGCAACCCACACCAATGGACTACAACCCCAGCCTGAGCCGGTGTCTTCACGTGAGGAGAGAAATAATTTGCAGGCAGTCAGATCCAAAAAGCTGATTTTTGTGTTTCTTCACATTTGATTGGTGGTGGGGGGGTGGGGAGGGGAGGGGAGCAGCAGCATTTTGGGGAAATGGAGGCTGAATAAGCAGTTTTAAAAAAAGACAAGGTTTCTGCTCATGCTCCCTGTTGGAAGTGTCTGTCTGTGGACAATGGGATGACAGCACGACTGTGATGGCTACCACGGTGAATAGACTGCTGACATTCGGTGTTAAGAGCCATCAGAATAGTGGACACTTGGATGGGGCACTGGAGGCCAGCACTGCTCGTGGAACAGTCCCATGCAAAAGGATGAAACACTGGCAAAGAAGGAACTTACCATTTGTAGAGAGCAGGAACTGTGCAGCATTTTGCTGGGGTAACCATCGAATTTTATTGATCTTTTCTTCTATTTCTAAACTTTTCAAGTAGTCAAATTCTGGTTCGTGGCTCTGAAAAGTACTGTAAACATTGTATTCACCTCTGCAATGAGGCTGGCTTTTGTTCTGCAAGAAACAACAGAATAAATTAGACCACCACTGCCACGCTAAATATAAGTTCAAAGTAACTGGGGTAGGAAAACTGCAGAATGTAACTTCTTGTTAAAAATTCTTTTCTGAATTTGGAGGGGTTTATTTTGCGCATTTTCTACTAGATAAGCTAAGGGATATTCAGTGTGCCTGTTTAAGTGATTGAGGTAGACACTGCAGATCCCACAGCACGATTGAAAGATCAAGGAGTTCTCCTGCTGTCCTGGTCAACATTCCTCTCAACCCCCAAAAGTCATTCACTGCAGTGCTATTTATGAAATTCTGCTTTGGTTGCCTACTTAACAGTGAACTTCCAAGTAATTTATTGAAAATGAAGCTATTCGAAATGTTTGTGTGTTCCGATAAAGCAATGCAAGTCTAAAGATTAAATTCCTTCACTGATTATTTTAAAAGAAGATTTTTCACTGGCCGACAACAGGCTTCGAAGTAAACTCATCAGCAGCCCAAAACTCATCAGTGCCCAGATGAGCAAATCTGTCCATTCTGCTTCAGGAGTTAGAACTCTGAAGCAGCAACTTTCTAAATCTGATTCAATGCACACTCACCAAATCTGCTAACACGTGCTTTGCTCACAAAGCCAAGTAGACATGTTACAGACCTCACAAGTGGCACTAAACATTCAAGTTGGTCCAGTTCTGTCCTGCTGCCACCTGCCACACTGTGATACAGCAGCTCCCCCACAACAATACACAGATTGATGCACCACTTGCTTCATTAGAACATGCATGCTTATGTCATCACAGATACACGATCACAGTAACACTCTCACACGTGCTACAAGAAGCTTTTTGTACTTCTTTCAGTAATAATTTGTCTGAGAGAAGAAGGGTTCAGCTTGTTCCCTCTCCCTCCCCTCCATCTCCCAATCAAAACCAGAATTTCAATTTAACTTCTCACTGCCTGGCATGTGAATCTGGGCTCCTCCACGGAACCACACGATTGTAATGTGGCTGAACACGTACAATCAACACAGTAAGGAACACGACCTGAAGTGGAAATAGATTCTTTGAAGAGGTATCAGTAACATACAGACCCATCCCTTCTGTGACTATTGGCATTTGGAGCAATTCAACAGCTGGGCTTCCTTTCTGATTAAGGAAAGTTGGACTAAAAGTCATTCAACCCTACAAGGCTGCCAATCATTTGTAGCCACACAAAACGGTTTCACCGTCATACTAATACAAACTGTGCAACATAATTAAGTTGCAAAAAACCATAAATTAAACTTGGACGAGCACGGCAATTCCAACAACGGACATAGTCTCCTGTTGCTTCAGCTTCACACTCACCGCAGCAGAACTGCAATCAGTGTTCAGAAGCTTGTAAAATTTTGTGTTGCAATCGGGTGGAATCACATGGGAACTTTTTGCAACGTGAATTTGAATGTTTAGTTCTCGGAGAGAGCCAATATGAGTGCAAGACTAATAATCATGGGAAATTTCAACTACTCACAAATAAACTGACAAAAAGATAGTGAAAGGGGAAAAGGAATGAGTTCTTACTGTGTGTACTGGGCTCCTTTCTTACCGAGTACCTAAGCAGACCGAGAGAGGAATCACTGCTTGATCTAGTAAAGGGAACTTAACCAGAGCAGATAAGTGTATGGAAGCATCCAGGCAATCGTGATCACAACATAATACAATTTAAGATAATTGATTGAGAGAGACGTAAGTAAGTCAAAGATCAAAGGAATAGATTGGAAAAAAGCTAATTAAGAGGTAATGAGAATGGAAAAAGGAAAGGCAAACTGGAAAAAAAATATCGACAAAGTAAGATGAAACAGCAGCAGATACAGATTCACAAATCATGAGTAGCAGCAAAACAGGTTAACACAGCCATAAAAAGTGCAAACAAAGCACTGGGGTTCATTAATAGAAGAATAGAATTCAAAAGCAGAGAACTTATATTAAACTTATATAGAACCTTAGTTAGACCACACTTGGAGTGCTGTGCACAGTTCTGGTCTCCATGTCACAAAAATGCAGAAGCACTGGAGAAAGTGAAAAAAAGATTTGCAAGAATGATACCAGAACTGTGAGAATACAACTATCAAGAAAGACTGAACAGGCTGGGGCTCTTTTCCCAAAAGAGAAGACAGAACATAAGAAATAAGAGCAGGAATGGGCCATATGGCTCCTTGAGCCTGCTCCGCCATTCAATAGGATCATGGCTGATCATCCTCCTCAACTCCAGTTCCTTGCCCTATCCCCATATCCCTTGATTCCCTTCATGTCCAAAGATTTATTGATCTCAGTCTTAAATATACTCGACGACTGAGCATTCACAGCTCTCTGAGGTAGAAAATTCCAAAGATTCACAACCCTGAGCAAAGAAATTTTTCCTCATCTCAGTCCTAAATGGACAACCCCTTATCTTGAGACTATGCACCCAAGTTCGAGACTCTCCAGCCAGGGGAAACAGCCTCTCAGCATCAACCCTGTCAAGCCCTCTAAGAATTTTATATGTCTCAATGAGATCACCTCTCATTCTACTCAATTTCTCCTCATAGGAACCCTCTCATCCCAGCAATCAATCTTGTGAACCTTCGTTGCACCCTCTCTCTAAGGCATGTATATCCTTCATTTGGTAAGGAGATCAAAACTGTACACAGTACTCCAGGTCTGGTGTCACCACAGCCCTATATAACTGCAGCAAGACCTCCTTACTTTTATACTCCAACCCCCTTGCAATAAAGGCCAACATACCATTTACCTTCCTAATTGCTTGTTGTACCTGCATGTTCACTTTGTAATTCGTGTACAAGGACGCCCAAATCCCTCTGACTACCAACATTTCTTAGTCTCTCACCTTTTAAATGCTATTCTTCCTACCAAAGTTGACAATTTCACATTTCCCCACATGATACTCCATTTGCCATCTTCTCGCCCAATCACTTAACCTGTCTATATCCCTTTGCAGCCGCTTAGCGTCTTCCTTACAGCTTACTTTCCCACCTAGCTTTGTATAGTCAGCAAACTTGGATACATTACACTCTGTCCCCTCATCTAAGTCATTGATATATATTGTAAACAGCTGAGGCCCAAGCAATGATCCTTGCAGCACCCCACTAGTTACAACCTGCCAACCCAAAAAGGTCCAGTTGATTCCTACTCTCTGTTTTCTGTCCATTAACCAATGCTCAATCCATGCTAATATATTACCCCAATCTCATGAGCCCAAATCTTGTGTAACAACCACGTGGGGCACCTCAGGAGAGTAAACTAGCAGGGAACATAAAAACTGACTGTAAAAGCTTCTATAAATATGTCAAGAGAAAAAGATTAGTGAAGACAAATGTAGGTCCCTTACAGTCAGAAATGGGGGAAATTTTAATGGGGAACAAAGAAATGGCATAACAATTAAACACATACTTTGGTTCTGTCTTCACAAAGGAGGACACAAATAACCTTCCGGAAATATTAGAGAACCAAGGGTCTAGTGAGAGGGAGGAACTGAAGGAAATCAGTATTAGTAAAAAAAGAGCTAGGGAAATTAATGGAGCTAAAGACTGACAAATCCCCAGGGCCTGATAATCTACATCCCAGAGTACTAAAGGAAGTGGCCCTGGAAATAGTGGATGCATTGGTGGTCATCTTCCAAAATTCGATACACTCTGGAACAGTCCCTACAGATTGGAGGGTGGAAAATGTAACCCCACTATTTAAAAAAGGAGAGAAAAAACAGGGAATTACAGACCAGTTAGCCTAACATCAATGGTGGGGAAAATACTAGAGTCTATTATAAAAGATGTGATAACAAAACACTTGGAAGGCATTAGCGGGATTGGACAAAGTCAGCATGGGTTTATGAAAGGGAAATCATGCTTAACAAATCTACTGGAGTTTTTTGAGGTGGTAACTAGTAGAATAGATAGGGGAGAACCAGTGGATGTGGTGTATTTGGATTTTCAGAAGGCTTTTGATAAGGTCCCACACAAGAGGTTAGTGTGCAAAATTAAAGCACATGGGATTGGGGGAATATACTGGCATGGATTGAGAATTGGTTGACAGTCGGGAAACAGAGAGCAAGAATAAACCGGTCTTTTTCCGGGTGGCAGGCAGTGACTAGTGGGGTACCGCAGGGATCAGTGCTTGGGCCCCAGCTATTCACAATATATATCAATGATTTGGATGAGGGAACTAGATGTAACATTTCCAAGTTTGCAGACGACACAAAGCTGGGGTGAAATGTGAGCTGTGAGGAGGATGCAAAGAGGCTCCAATGTGATTTAGACAAGTTGGGTGAGTGGGCAAGAACATGGCAGATGCAGTATAATGTGGATAAATGTGAGGTTATCCACTTTGGTTGTAAAAACAGAAAGAAAGGTTATTATCTGAATGGTGATAGATTGGGAAAAGGGGAGGTGCAACGAGACCTGGGTGCCCTTGTACATCAATCACTGAAAGCGAGCATGCAGGTGCAGCAAGCAGTATGTTGGCCTTCATTGCAAGAGGATTTGAGTACAGGAACAGGGATGTCTTACTGCAGTTGTACAGGGCCTTGGTGAGACCACATCTAGAGTATTGTGTGCAGTTTTGGTCTCCTTATCTGAGAAGTACGTCCTTGCCATCGAGGGAGTGCAACGAAGGTTTACCAGACTGATTCCTGGGATTGCAGGACTGATGTATGAGGAGAGATTGGGTCGACTAGGCCTATATTCACTAGAGTTTAGAAGAATGAGAGGTGATCTCATCGAAACATATAAAATTCTAACAGGACTAGACAGACTAGATGCAGGGAGGATGTTCCCGATGGCTGGGGAGTCCAGAACTAGGTCACAGTCTCAGGATACGGGGTATGCCATTTAGAACCGAGGTGAGGAGAAATTTCTTTACTCAGAGGGTGGTGAACCTGTGGAATTCTCTTCCACAGAAGAGGCCAAGTCATTAGATGTATTCAAGAAGGAGATAGATATATTTCTTAATGCTAAAGGGATCAAGGGATATGGGGAAAAAGCGGGAACAGGGTACTGAGTTAGACGATTAGCCAATGATCATTTTGAATGGCGGAGCAGGCCCGAAGGGCCGACTCTTGCTCCTATTTTCTATGTTTCTATGTTTCATTGAACGCCTTTTGAAAATCCAAATATACAACATCCACTGGCTCCCTCTTATCGACCCTGCTAGTTACTCCCTCAAAACAAACATGAATATATTCATCAAACATGATTTCCCTTTCATAAAACCATGTTGACTCTGCCTAATCATATTACGATTTTCTAAGTGCCCTGTTACTACGTCCTTAATAATAGGTTCTGGCATTTTCCCCTACTACTGATGTCAGGCTAACTGGCCTATAGTTTCCTCGTTTCTCTCTCCCATCTTCCTTGAATAGCAGGGTTACAGAGGTGACCTGATAGAGACTTTTAAAATTATGAAAGGGTTCAATCGGGTAGAACTGGAGAAGATGTTTCCACTTGTGGGGGGAGTCCAAAACGAGGGGTCATAAACATAAGATAGTCACCAATAATGAATTCAAGAGAACCTTCTTTACTCAGAGTGGTGAGAATGTGGAACTTGCTACCACATGGAGCGGGTGAAATGCATAGATGCATTTAAGGGGACGCTAGGTAAGTACGTGAGAGAGAAAGGAATAGAAAGATATGTTGATAGGGTGAGATGAAGTCAAGTGGAAGGAGGATCATGAAGCATAAACACTGGCATAGCCCTGCTGGGTGAAATGGCCTGTTTCTGTGCTGTAAATTCTATGCAATATAGCATTTTGGCTCAAGCGTCGTGTTTCCTGTTGCATATTGTTACCAATATTAAAATAAGCATGGTGACAACAATGGACCATCATGAATGCACCTCACACCACTCTACGGCATGTCTTACACCACCAAACTGCACAAATAGCTGCTTCACGACGCTACTTCATTCAATCTGGAGCTGAAAGGATTTGTTAACTTCAAATTTGTTGACTTCAAATTTGTTGATATGCTACACAGATAATGCTCACCTCCTGCTCCTGCTGGAATATGACGACTCTACCCCCTTTGTCCCCAGTTGCTAGTAGTTCTCCAGAGTGGTTGAATTCTACTGTGGAAATAATATCAGCTGTAAAGAACAAAAGATAGAAAAATCAGTACAATTAACACTGACTTGAACTTTGCCAAAATAAAGTGCGCCCCATTGAACAGAAACCTGGGCCGTGCTCAAAGGTGCAGTTTTGAACCAGTTAACCAGGTAATTAACAAGTCATCGGGTGAGGCCATGTCTCATGGGGGGCACACCAGTTGCCCGACCAATGTGGAAACCATGAAGGCAAGCTCTTTGCGCGCACGCACACACACCAAAAACACCACTGTCTATATACATAGCCCTGCTGGCTACCATCTCTAGGCCAACCGCAAAGTTGAAAAAGTGGACACAAGTCAGTCACGATGTGCAGGTGGTCTCCACGCACAAGTCCATTTGCCTGGAATTATTTACACAACCCATTCACTGCTTTTTCTTTTGTTCAATACACAGTCAGGCTGTTGTTATACAACAGGTACCAGTGCTTCCATACAGTGACGTGCAGCTGGCAGAACAGAGTTATACCACAGTAACTGGTGCTTTTTCACACCAAAGTGGGGGCCGCAGATCTGAGTTATGCTACTGCCTTTCAATTAATTCTGCACTTGCTTGGAGTTCCACTCAACTGCTTCCAAAAGCCTATTAACTTTTAATGCTGGCATATTTCTGTTCTTTAATATTAAGTAATAACTTGGGGTGCTACAATTGACTCTAGCACTCGTGGGTGAGAGCATATCAGCCAGGGTTCCTGCTCCTGCCCACAATCCAGTGACTCCTGGAAACTATGTGTGGATGTTAGTTGAGGACAGCTTCAGGCTCAGGTGTGGTGTCCTCCACCACTCATTAGGCTGCTTAGGTGTTGTGCATGAAGAGCAGCCACTTACGTGAGGTACTGAACCCCAGCAGGTCAGTACCAACACAAGTAGGAAGAACATTTGGTAAGGTTTGATACAATCAGTCCAGTGAGATAGCAGGAATCAGCCTCAGGTTTTATTCAAGACCAATTAAAAATGAATACTGTTGCTTTCACGTCCAACATAATCTACAGAACAGGCAGCTCAAGTGCCTCTGTGACAGTGACAGCCTACACATACACCAATCCTATTTTTAAATATACAACACCAGCACAACTAGTGAAAATGACCAACTCAATCAATCGGCTCAGGAAATTCCATTCTGCAGTGTGATTTTTTGGTGGTTGAAATCTTGATCCATTAATGTCTCTGGAAACCAGTATTCCGTACAATAATAGTACTTTTAATCATTCTAGATTCCAATCTTGTCCAAATTATCAATGGACTATTTCTTTTTTTTGGGGGGGGGGGGGGGTGGAGTAGATGTCACAAACATGTCCAAGCCTGCATCTCTGATCTTTCACACACTGAAGGTGCTTTTATAGGATAGGGTGTCATCAACTCCAAAGCCTTTGTTTCAGCCTTGGCTCAGTGGCAGCACTCTGAGTCAGATGTTCATAGATTCAAGGCCCACTCCAGAGACTCGAGCACATAATCTTGGCTGACACTTCCACGCAGTCTTTAAGATAACACGTAAAACCAAGGTCCTGCCTGCTCCCTCTCAGGTCGACATAAAAAAATCCCGTGTCATTATTTCAAGAGCAGCAGAGTTTTCCTGGGGTTCTGGCTAATACTTATCCCTCAACCAACATCACGAGAACAGATTATCCGATCATTTTTCTCATTTCTATTTGTGGGACCTTGCTGTGCACAAATGTCGACTTTTCTTATATTAAAACAGTGACTACATTTCAAATGTACTGTGAAGTACTTCGAGGCATCCAGAGGTTATGACAAGCACTGTTTCAATGCATTCTCTTCCTTTGACGCCGTTATAAGTCTAAATTCACTAGACAGCAGCAGAGACTCATTTTTCCAGCTCTTCCAATCTGTGCCAGTACTCAAAACTCCCTGGGTGGTCTCAGAAACATACTGAGCCACTTCAACATACTTATATAATGACACGAAGTACCATCATGATGCAACTACACTAACACACGGAAATAGCTCAGAGTCAGGTTCCTAGGCACGCTTTCTCATTGCACATGCATAGTGTAGTGTTCAAAAGCTCACAACTGTGCCAGAAGCAATCTGCGCAAGTGCAGAACAGTTCGCGTTTGTCCAACCTAAGTCAGCTCTATCGTCTCATACCTTTTCATTCAAAAATCACTTAATTCAAATTATCCGGTAATTATAATAAAAATTGTCCAAAATTTCCACTTTGCATAGTGATTTACATTGCTCAATTCAAATTTGGAATAGACTGCACTTAACCAACTAAATATGGGAGAGCAGGACACGAGTCGCTCATCCAAAACCCAGGATAGGTGGCCGAATGAAGAGCAAAGCACCGTACATTGCTTATTTTGGCCATGCTGCTGGGCAGAAACCAAACACGACATTCCCCTCAACTCAAAAAAAAAAAGCTCCAGCTCCATCCCAAGACTTCAATAGTCTTCTGAAGCAAGCTCTTCAAATACCCCCTTCACAATATGTTACAGGATACAAGAAACAGCCGACAGACAACCACATCTGCTCTTCTCATTTTATCAATGCTCCTCTGAATCGCATGTTGCTCCTAAGCTTCAAAAGACACCATCTTAGACTTATATGTGCATCTCTTGTTCCTAAGCTTTAAATGCCTTGCCCGACAGACTCTTCTGCCTCTCTGCATCCTCACTATGTTGAAACCAGGACACAAAGAATTGTCTCATTCTTTCCCAGAACCTCAAACTTGTGCAAATCCTTGCCTCCTCAGTGCATCCTTCTTTTCACAACCTAAAAGTTTTTTAAAAACCAAGTATCACATCATTGTCATTCCGTCAAAATTTTACCTCACCTTCTGTCCTGTACTTTTCAATCTTGATGGGCCCTTCACCCAGATTTCTACATTTAATAAAAAGTGCTTCCTCATAAGCAATGAGGTAAGAGAAGAGTGTATCACCCCAGCACCAGACACCTTCACAATTCAAAGCAGACATCTTCAGAACAGCATCAGTGGAAGCGTTACCCACCTCCCATCTCACCAGATAGTACAACAAAGACCAAGACAGGAGAAATCTTCAAAAGGCAGTCATGCCCCCAGCAAAATGAAATCAAACGTCACTTTCCACAGCCAATTTACACCCACTGCTGGATCTATTTTTGCATATCTTTAGCAGCAGAGTTCCTAATCATTATTCTGTCAGCAACAGATAGTTCCCTCCAAATGGCAATCTAATAAACATTTCAATTAAATGCAGTTCCTTTTATTACAAAAATTTAGACTTAGAAAAGAACTATTAAATATGAATTTTGATTTGAAAAAACATATGAACATGGTTGGAATCCTTCATACTCCCATTCTCATCACTTCCTGTCTTCATATCTTAAAATGGAGGATCAACTTTGCATACCCCCATATTTTTCCCATCATTTATCTCCGACCCACCCTCAATTTTGTGTTCTGTTGCTCAAAGGTGGTGACGTTATTTTGGGGAGTTGATCGAGGAGTCCAAGTTCAAAATTACAAAGAAACTGATCATAATTTTTTTTTGGAATCGGAAAAGGCCATTGATCCAACAAAGCTGTTCCCTTTTGATAGATCAATCCCACCAGCCTGCCATCTCCCGACATCCAACAATCCCTTTTCTCTCCAGAAATTTAGTTGCTCTGTGAACCCATTTATGTCCTTCAATGACCTTCCCTGCTGACTCAATCACCTTTTCGGCAAAATCCATCTGACTTGATTCCAAACTTCCCTTGACCGTAGTCATCAATTTATCTGGATCAGGTTTCTCAATTCCCTTCATAATACTGAAGGTTTTAATTCGGTCACCTCCTCTTTCCTGAAGTAAATATGCTCAACTTCCTTCACTTTTCACTGAATTTAAATTCCTGATTTCTTGTGCTCCCCTCTGTTCACTATCCAGGGCAATAATATCCTTCATATGATTCCATTATGGGGATGTTCTCCTTACAGGAGAGAAGGTTGAGAGGAGATTTGATGGAGGTGTACAAAATCAGGAGGGGTCCAGACAGAGTAGATAGAGAGAAACTGTTCCCTTGGCATAAGGGTCAAGAACCAGAGGACACAGATTTAAGGTGATTGGCAAAAGAAGCAAAGGCGTCCTGAGGAAAAACTTTAAGCAGCGAGTTGATGCGATCTGGAATGCACTCACTGCCTGAAAGGGTGGTGGAAGCAGATGCAATCCTAGCTTTCAAAAGGGAATTGGATAAGTACTTGAAGGGAAAAAATTTGCAGGGCTACGGGGAAAGGGCGGGGGGGGGCGGAGAAGAGGACGAGCTGGATTGCTCTTGCAGAGAGCTCGCACAGGGTCGGTGGGCCGAATGGCCTCCTTCTATGCTGTAACCATTCTATGATTCTGTGACCAGACCCACACATTCTACTACAGATAAAATCTGCTCAATACCTTGTACAGCAACAATACAAATTCAGATTTGTGCTCTATTCTTTTACCAGTACAACCCAGTATGTTACTAGCAACTGTGCTGGATTTTGTAAATTTCTCCATGATATCACAGATCTCTTACCTGATCAGCACATAAATTATTTTTTTCCATACAACACAATCTCTCTTTTGGTTCCTTGTTCTAATGCCAAACTTATCAACAATGAACTGCATTTGCTTACCACTGGCCCAATTACCTACCATATGCAGCAACTGCAAATGCATTGTTCATTATTTGCTCTGCCTGTTTCGGTATCATCAACCACAAACATGGGAGAATTTGCTTACTGTATTCCTCATCCAAATCAACAGCGTACTGATATGTTTTCAGCATCCACCGCACTCGAAACGTCAGTATGAAAGAGAAAATGAAATTCAGGCCACTTTTTTCCTAACTTGAAGCTTCTTCACCAAACAGCAACTGGTCAACCGTGGGACTTTTGCAGACCACATAACTATGTAACAAGTACCTAAGCAATGGATTAAATGGACAGACCAGGTGATTAGCAAAACAATGAAACCATGTTCCAGACCAAGGTGATGCAGTGAGTACTGAGCCAGACAGACCAGGAATGACTTGGGTTACATCCCCAGTCTGGATTGAGTCTGCAAATCTGCAGGATGACAAAAGGCTTCCACTCCAAATAGCTAGCCAGTGACTCTTCTTGAAGGTGCATGTGGACATCGGGCAAGAACAGGTCAGAGCTGGCTGTGATGCCCTCCAGTCGACACAAGCCAACATTCGCCATCCAAACTTGCAACGGAAAAATTGTCACAAGCAAAGTAATGCAGTTTGATGGCAAAACTGAATCCTGGTGGCAATCAGCATTTTCAGGAGAAGGGAGCAGAAATGCGGAAAAGTTGGGGAAAAGACTCCATTTGCTTCGTGTTTTCAAAAACTTTTTACATGTTTCTCCTCCTGTTTTGGGTCATTTCTCTTCAACCAGAGTGCGCTGGTGAATGGCCAAGAGGAATTACTGATCTGCACAATGCGATCGAAGCGCACTTCACAAATGGGCTTTCAATAATCCAGAGGTGAAGGCAATAGGCAGACTTAACTTATCACTGCTCGTTCCCCAATATCAGCACACATTCTACATAAATGTTCTGGACTCTGCTGACTCACTGGCCTCCAGCATGTCATTTCAAAGCAACAGAATCTTAGCATTTCCCAGGCAAAAGAGAGGACAAATCGCTCGGGCACTCCAGATTACAATCGAACAACCTTTTGCTGAAGCGTGGAACCCTGCATCTCTCAGCTGAAGAAATTGGCCAAAAAATTGATAAGTTGCCTCAAGACATTGGAGAAAACTATCAAATTTCCCCATTTACTTCAACTTGAGATTTAAATGAACAACCCATGCTGCCCTCATCTATATTTTAGCAGGATTCCCTTATTTGTTCTGAGCTTGACCTTCAGGCATCTCAGGAGTGAATACTTTGCATGTCATCCCATTCCAAAACACAACACTGTCAAAAAATGTTCTACTTTCCAGATATTACAAGAGTCTTCGATAACTAAATATGCACTACCAGATGGCAGTCCCTGGAAACTCCATGAATTTTGTTATAAGCCAAGCTCCCTCTAACCACAGAGAATGAGCAATGCAGTAACTTGGATTATTCTGCTGATTGTTCAAACTCCACCCTGGCATCAGATGCAAGTCCTTGAACCTGAACAATTCATGCAAGATTGCCCCAACAGTTGACTTAATTTTTAAGCAACAGCTGATTGCTTCTGCTTGGCCTGTAGGTGAACATTCAGTCCCAAAAGTCTTGCCAGAAGACCATGCTCTCCCTGCCTGTCCCAGTAATCAGACGCACCCTTTTCAGGTCAACTTTTTTTTAACGTTATGAAAGAGAACAAAAAAGCCTCCAGAAGTCCAAGCCTCCAAAGAACATGCAGCACTGGAAAAAAATCTTGCAACATATTGAAGCAAACCAAGTTGCAGACGTGACCTACTGCCAACTGGGAGAAAAATTTGGAGGCAGAGATACAGGTTGAACACAATTTGACAATTTTATTGCCATCATCCTTTTATCATCAATAGCTTTCCTTTCATCTTTCTTTCCATCCTCTGTTTGGAAGGTCCCATCTGTTGCAATGTCAATCAAGACTGACATTTGGCAGCTGGTTTATTTATAGCTGTTATACTTGAGGCACTCCTGGACGTCATTGGATTTACACAGCTCTTCAAAACTGCCATTTCACTTTAGATTCCTACACACAAAACAGTTCAAAACCACGGCTTCGGTTTACCCTAACGATGTGAATCAGAACCCAACAATCATGCTGATACAAAGCTAGTTTCATTCCACAAGGGTCGCATCACAGTAACAAGCGGCAGAGTCAAGGACCAAGGCTCAAACACTTACTCCGAACACTTTGAGGTTTTGGTCACCTCAGAGCAACTTCAATTCCCAATCGATCTCCAATAACTGATCTTCAAACCTCTAAGTGCAAATCTCATCCACTGCTTCACATCATTTTTGTGTTCATGACAAGTCTGAAACCTCATTATTGTACAACACTCAAGAAGATAAACATATCAGACAGCCTGCTAGCACAGCACATTAATGGATACCAAAAACGTATTCACTCCTCGAATAAAATGTTACGATAATGGTAACAAAAATTGAAGAGTATCTAATAGGAAGGACTTACAGCCTATATCCATGTCTACTCCCTACCGAGGTGTCTATTTGGAGGGAACTGCTCTGTCAGCAGCGATGTTCTTCAACAGGCAGCTCCATCAGACACCCAGTAAATAAGCATCTGTGCCACTCCTGGATGTCAATCAGAATGTACCCAAGTCTGCTCACAAGAGGGGGTGCTGAACCAGAAAGCAGATGAAAACTATGAATATTTCCCACAAGGGTTTTTTTTTAAATAAGTAATTTCTTCACAATCCTTTTTTGGGAGGTATTATTTACTCAGATTTCTCTCCCCTTCCTCCCCATCACACCCACACACATTTCCTTTCTCCTTAGTGTATATCAGATGTCTGAACCCCAATAAACATCATCAGAACCCCCAACTTAAAAACTGGCCTGGGCCCTGGAACATCAATTCTTGGAGCAATTTTGCTCAAATATTGATAATGCCAGCTCCAGATAAATGTATGTTATGTACATAAAATGATTCAGTGAAATATTACACAGCAGACTGCATCACTTGTCACAGATGATCAAGCACTTCCCAGTATTCCTGAGCATGCAGCTTCAACTCAAAAGGAAATCTCATCCTCTGTACACTGCATATATTTAAAACTCCAAATAATATCATTCCAAATACACATCGAAGGAAATGACTTAAGAATAGACTCCCTTTACATAGTTCACAACAATGCGCAACTGCCAAAACCAACTCACATTTTTGTTTTAAATTCTGGGATTTCAAGTTATGTTGTACAGTGTTATAGAAACAGCTTTTAAGAACACACTAATGGAAGCAGACAGACACCTAGCCTAGGGCAGGATACCATGGTAGGTCATTCGGCCCATCGTGCCTGTGCCAGCTCTTTGAAAACTATCCAATTAGTCCCATTCCCCAGCTCTTTCCCCTTAACTCAAAATTTTTTCCCCTTCAAGTAGTTATCCAATTCCCTTTTGAACGTGACTATTGAATCTGCTGCCACCACCCTTTCAGGCAGTGCACTCCAGATCATTACAAGTAGCCGTGGAAAAAAATGTTTGCTCACGATGTAACCCCACTATTTAAAAAAGGAGGGAGAGAAAAAACAGGAAATTACAGACCAGTTAGCCTAACATCAGTAGTGGGGAAAAGGATGTGACAACAGAACACTTGGAAGGCATTAGCGGGATTGGACAAAGTCAGCATGGGTTAATGAAAGGGAAATCATGCTTAACAAATCTACTGGAGTTTTTTGAGAAGGTATCTAGTAGAATAGATAGGGGAGAACCAGTGGATGTGGTGTATTTGGATTATCAGAATGCTTTTGATAAGGTCCCACACAAGAGGTTAGTGTGCAAAATTGAAGTACATGTGATTGGGGGGAATATGCTGGCATGGATTGAGAATTGGTTGACAGACAGGAAACAGAGAGTAGGAATAAACAGATCTTTTTCCGGGTGGCATGCAGTGACTAGTGGGGTACCGCAGGGATCAGTGCTTGGGCCCCAGCTATTCACAATATATATCAATGATTTGGATGAGGGAACGGAATGTAACATTTCCAAGTTTGCAGACGACACAAAGCTGGGGTGGAATGTGAGCTGTAAGGAGGATGCAAAGAGGCGCCAATGTGATTTAGACAAGTTGGGTGAGTGGGCAAGAACATGGCAGATGCAGTATAACGTGGATAAATGTGAGGTTTGCACTTTGGTTGTAAAAACAGAAAGACAGGTTATTATCTGAATGGTGATAGATTGGGAAAAGGGGAGGTGCAACGAGACCTGGGTGTCCTTGTACACCAGTCGTTGAAAGCGAGCATTCAGGTGCAGCAAGCAGTTAGGAAGGCAAAGCAGTTAGGAAGGCGAATGTATGTTGGCATTCATTGCAAGAGGATGTGAGTACAGGAACAGGGATGTCTAACTGCAGTTGCACAGGGCCTTGGTGAGGCCACATCTGGAGTATTGTGTGCAGTTTTGGTCTCCTTATCTGAGGAAGGATGTCCTTGCCATGGAGGGAGTGCAACAAAGGTTTACCAGATCGATTCCTGGCAGGACTAACATGAGAAGAGATTGGGTCGACTAGGCCTTTATTCACTAGAGTTTAGAAGAATGAGAGGTGATCTCATCGAAACATAACATTCTAACAGGACTAGACAGACTAGATGCAGGGAGGATGTTCCTGGGAGTCCAGAACAAGGGGTCACAGTCTCAGGATACGGGGTATGTCATTTAGAACCGAGATGAGGAGAAATTTCTTCACTCAGAGGGTGGTGAACCTGTGGAATTCTCTACCACAGAAGGCAGTGGAGGCCAAGTCATTAGATGTATTCAAGAAGGAGACAGATATATTTCTTAATGCTAAAGGGATCAAGGGATATGGGGAAAAAGCGGGAACAGGATACTGAATTAGACGATCAGCCATGATCATTTTGAATGGCGAAGCAGGCCCTAAGGGCCGAATGGCCTCCTCTTGCTCTATTTTCTGTTTCCATGTTGCCTCTGGCTCTTTTGCCGATCACCTTAAATCTGTCCCCTCTGGTTACCGAGCCTCCTGCCACTGGGAACAGTTTCTCTTTATTTACTCAATCAAAACTATTCATGATTTAGAAACACCTCTATCAAATCTCCCCTTAATCTTCTCTGTTCTCAGGAGAACAACCCCAGCTTCTCCAATCTCTCCACGAAACTCAAGTCCCTCATCCTTGTACCATTCTAGTAAATCTGTTCTGCACCCACTAACGCTTTGACACCATTCCTAAAATGTGGTGCCCAGAATTGCACACTCCAGCTGAGGCCGAACCAATGATTTATAAAGGTTTAACATAACTTCCTTGCTTTTGTACTTTATGCCTCTATTAATGAAGCCCAAAATCCCATATGCCTTTTTAACAGCCTTCTCAACTTGTCCTGCCACCTTCAAGATTTGTCGATGTGCACCCCAGGTCTCTCTGCTCCTGCACCTCATTTGAAAGGAAGAAAACTGCAATGAGAAAAAAAGTCAACGGCTCTTCAGCATGTCACAATTTTACATTCATTATTTTGCATTTCTTGCACAATGACTGACTGACCATGATGGGAATTGATTTTTGTATATCTATTTCCAGCAGCCTGAGATTTTTTAATTGGGTGCCATTTGCTTACCAATAGCCTTGGAGTCCTGTCAACTTTATAGTCAAAGCACAGCTTTTACGTCAATGAGTAATGCTGGGTAATAAGCAGAGCAGTAATGGAACACAACTATGTCACTAGTTTTTATTGGTACCAACATATATAAGGAAAAACAATAATATTGAAGCAAATGTTGTTTTAGTGCTATATGATGTGATTATTCATCACCTCAAATTGCTCCCACCACCAGTAATTCATCCGACAGTTATACAGTTCATAATGGACCCTCCAGATGCAACTGAAGTGCACGGAGGGCAGCGGAGCACAGAGTGAACACCTGAGAGTTTGGTGAGTGTGAGAGTTCGGTGAAGTGGGGGAAGGAGGTGCTGCTTTGCTTTGCATTGTTTTTCCTAACTTTTTCCGCAGAGCGGCGGCAGACCTGAGCAGCAGAAGACCGAGAGTGGGGATAAAAGCAGCAGAAGACCTGCAACAAGAGAAAACTACTGTGCGACGTCACAGGTGAGGCAGGAGAGTCCGAGAGATGAGCACAGCATAAAAGGAGAGACCGAGTGCGGGAGGAGAGTCTGAGAGGTGAACGCAGCGTAACTCTGAGGCAAGTCAAGGCAGCAGAGCTCGCACCTGTGATATGCTCCTCCTGCACTATGTGGGAAGTCATGGACATGACCAGTGTCCCTGGTGACCAATTGTGCAGGAAATATGTCCAGCTGCAGCTACTGGCAAACTGCATTTCGGAGCTGGAGCTGCGGGTGGATTCACTGTGGAGCATCCGCGATGCTGAGAATATCGTGGATAGCACGTTCAGTGAGTTGGTCACACCACAGGTAAAGATTACGCAGGCAGAATGGAAATGGGTGACCGCCAGGCAGAGTAAAAGGACTAGACAGGTAGAGCATGAGTCCCCGAGGGCCATCTCCCTCTCAAACAGATATTCTGCTTTGGATACTGTTGGGGGAGATGGCTTATCAGGGGAAAGCAGCAAGAGCCAAGTTCGTGGCACCACGGGGGCTCTGCTGCTCAGGAGGGGAGGAAGAAGTGTGGCAGGGCTATAGTGATAGGGGATTCAATTGTAAGGGGAACAGATAGGCGTTTCTGTGGCTGTAAATGTGACTCCAGGATGGTGCGAGGGTCAAGGATGTCACGGAACGGCTGCAGGGCATTCTGAAGGGGGAAGGTGAACAGCCAGTAGTCGTGGTCCATATCGGTACCAACGACATAGGTAAAAAAAGGGATGAGGTCCTGCAAGGTGAATTCAAGGAGTTAGGAGATAAATTAAAAAGCAGGACCTCAAAGGCAGTGATTATAGGAACAGGAGAATAGACAGGATGAATACGTGGCTGCAGGGATGGTGCAGGAGGGAGGGATTTAGATTCCTGGGACATTGGGACTGGTTCTGGGGAAGGTGGGACCTGTACAAGCGAGACGGGTTACACCCGAGCGGGACCGGGACCAATGTCCTCGCGGGGGTGTTTGCTCGTGCTGTTGGGGAAGGTTTAAACTAGAGTGGCAGGGGGATGGGAACCTTAGCGGGGAGTCAGAAGGGAGTAAAGTTGAGAGCAGCAAGAGAGGGGAAGACCCAGGGGAAATTTACAATACAAATAGTACAAACAGTTCTTCAAGAACAAGTGAAAGGGAAAAGCGTAGAGCAGCAGAAAGAAAGTGTACTTTAGACACTACAGATAAAGTGAAAACTAGAAGGCGTAAGACAATTAACCCAGCATCAAAGCTGAAGGTCAGGCTAGGGTGTGTGGCCCAACTAAGAGTTTTATATACAAATGAAGAGTATAAGGAATAAATTAAATGAACTGCAGGTTCAAATTCAAATTGAAGGGTATGACATGATAACCAGTACGGAGACATGGCTGCAGGATGGTCAGGATTGGGAACTAAATATACCGGGTTATAAGGTCTACAGGAGAGACAGGGAAAATGGAAGCGGGGGAGGAGTAGCCTTAGTGATTAGAGATGAAATCACTTCAATGATAAAGGAGGATATAACGAGAGGTAAGCAGCCAACAGAGACCTTATGGATTGAATTGAGAAACAGGAAAAGATCTAAGACTATAGTGGGGTTGTGTATCGGACCCCTGGCAGCAGCTCTGAAGTGCTAGATTGTATAAATGCAGAGATTAGACAAGCGTGTAACAAAGGCATAGTGGTCTTAATGGAGGACTTTAACCTTCACATAGATTGGGAAAAGTAGACTAGCAAATGTCAGAAAGGTAATGAATTTCTTGAGTGTGTCCGGGATAGTTTTCTACAGCAGTATGTCCGAGAGGCAACAAGGGAGCAAGCCATACTAGATTTAGTAACAAGTAATGAACCAGATTTAGTTAACGGCTTAACTGTGCGTGAACATCTATCCAATAGCAATCATAACATGTAGTGTTTGAAAGGGAAAAAAGTGAATTAGCTGCTAAGATTCTAGACTTGAGTAAGGCCGACTTCAACGGGATGAGCCAGAGACTGTCCACAGTAAACTGGGCAAATCTGTCAATGGGTAAAACAACTGATGATCAGTGGGAAATGTTTAAAGAAACATTTAACGAGATACAGAACCGGTTTATACCCGAGGGGCAAGAACTCTACTTGCCAAAAAAAACAGCCATGGACAACTAAAGAGGTAATGGACAGTATAAGACATAAGGAAAGGGCATACAAAAAGGCAAAAAATGGCACAGATCCTGGTGAATGGGAAAGATACAAAGATCAACAAAGGATCACAAAACAGACATGAAGAGCTACAAAAAGAGAGTATGAAATGAAATTTGCAAAGGATATCAAAACCAATACAAAGAACTTTTATAGTTATATTAGGAACAAGAGGGTGGTCAGGAGCAGTGTTGGCCCCTTAAAAACTGAAAGTGGAGATATTGTCATTGACAATGGGGAAATGGCAGACATGTTGAATAATTACTTTACGTCAGTATTTACAGTAGAAAAAGAGGATAGCGCGCCGGAAATCCCAAGAGAACTAATATTGAATCAGGGACAGGGGCTCAATAAAATTAACATAAGTAAAGCAACAGTAATGAAGAAAATAACAGCACTAAAGAGTGACAAATCCCCAGGATCAGATGGTTTCCATCCCAGAGTTTTAAAGGAAGTAGGTGAGCAGATTGCAGACGCCCAAACTATAATCTTTCAAAGTTCTCAAGATTCAGGAACTGTCCCTCCAGATTGGAAAATTGCACGTCACTCCGCTTTTTAATAAAGGAGAGAGGGGGAAACCAGGGAATTATAGACCAGTCAGCCTAACATCTGTTGTGGAGTCTATAATTAAGGATAGGGTGACAGAACACCGAGAATTTTCAGTTAATCAGAGAGAGCCAGCGTGGATTTGTGAAAGGTGGGTCGTGCCTGACAAACCTGATTGAATTTTTTGAAGAGGTGACTAAAGTAGTGGACAGGGGAATGTCAATGGATGTTATTTATATGGACTTCCAGAAGGCATTTGATAAAGTCCCACATAAGAGACTGTTAGCTAAGTTAGAAGCCCATGGAATCGAGGGAAAAGTACGGACTTGCTTAGGAAATTGGCTGAGCGAAAGACGAGAGAATAGGGATAATGGGTAAGTATTCACATTGGCAGGATGTGACTAGTGGAGTCCCGCAGGGATGGGTCTTGGGGCCTCAATTATTCACAATATTTATTAACGACTTAGATGAAGGCATAGAAAGTCTCTTTTCTAAGTTTGCCGATGACACAAAGATTGGTGGCATTCTAAGTAGTGTGGATGGAAACATAAAATTACAAAGCGATTGATAGATTAGGTGAATGGGCAAAACTGTGGCAAATGGAATTCATTGTAGACAAATGTGAGGTCATCCACTTTGGATCAAAAAAGGATAGAACAGGGTACTTTCTAAATGGTAAAAAGTTAAAAACAGTGGATGTCCAAAGGGACTTAGGGGTTCAGGTACATAGATCAATGAAGTGTCATGAACAGGTGCAGAAAATAATCAATAAAGCTAATGGAATGCTGGCCTTTATATCTGGAGAATTGGAGTACAAGGGGGCAGAAGTTATGCTGCAGCTATACAAAACCCTGGTTAGACCGTACCTGGAATACTGTGAGCAGTTCGAGGCACCGCACCTTCAGAAAGACATATTGGCCTTGGAGGGAGTGCAGCGTAGGTTTACCAGAATGCTACCCGGACTTCAAGGGTTAAGTTACGAGGAGAAATTACACAAATTGGGGTTGTATTCTCTAGAGTTTAGAAGGTTAAGGGGTGATCTGATCGAAGTTTATAAGATATTAAGGGGAACGGATAGGGTGGATAGCGAGAAACTATTTCCGCTGGTTGGGGATTCTAGGAGTAGGGGGCAGAGTCTAAAAATTAGAGCCAGACCTTTCAGGAGCGAGATTAGAAAACACTTCTACACACAAAGGGTGGTAGAAGTTTGGAACTCTCTTCCGCAAACGGCAATTAGAATCATAGAATCATAGAAGTTTACAACATGGAAACAGGCCCTTCGGCCCAACATGTCCATGTCGCCCAGTTTATACCACTAAGCTAGTCCCAATTGCCTGTACTTGGCCCATATCCCTCTATACCCATCTTACCCATGTAACTGTCCAAAATAGCATCATAGAACTATACTCGCTCAATTGCTAAATTTAAATGTGAGGTAGATAGCTTTTTGGCAACCAAAGGTATTAAGGGATATGGGCCAAAGGCAGGTATATGGAGCTAGATCACAGATCCGCCATGATCTTATCAAATGGCGGAGCAGGCACGAGGGGCTGAATGGCCTACTCCTGCTCCTTTCAGTTTGGCAGAGAATCTAGAATTGTACTGCTGGGTGCTTGTCACTGTTCAAGTGTACACAATATTCAAGTTTCACATGCACACAGAATTTAGCTCAACTCCCACTGACGACACTGCTGAAACACTACATGTGGTTGAAAATATTAACAGTTTAAGCCCTTAGCTACAACTGACAAAATGCACAGCATTTTTATTCTCACCTTTTTGAAAGACCTCAATATCTGAAAAATAACCCTTAGTTTAAACCCAAGTTCCAGACCTCCTAAAGTTTGAGCATCGCTGTGCAGCCCAGTGGAAAACATACAAGCCCAGGGCCTTCACTGAAAAGCAAATGCATGTACCATTCATCTCAATATTGTAATGGACGTTTTAAGAGAATGAATTGAGATGACTTTTGACAGAGCCTGGACTAAAATTTAAGTGCAGCAGCCCGCCCCCTTCACAAAAGGCTCCATTGACAATGAGACAGCCAGTGATCCAGTGCAAGATTGTTCAATTGCTAACTAGCTAAACATATTCATCAGCAGCTTGTCTGAAACAGGAGACAAGCATGATAGACGTTACAATATATTTTTAAAAAGTGTTTAAACCCACAATTAACCAAAAACAAACACCCCATACCTTGATCATAGGACGAAGTGGACATCAGCGTATTTCGGCCAGAAAAAGATGTAATTGAATGGGAGAAATGACAGGGGTAGCATTTCATCTTCCGCAGTACATTAATACGCTTGTGGATTCTCATTTGTTAACACCACGCCCCAAAACAAAAGGGATGAAGAAGGCCTTTCAATCTTTTTACGCTGTTTCAATTAACTGCAAGGTGCAGTCCCTTGTCCTGCAATGGCAATACGCATGGCATATATTCACCAACAAAACAGCCGCCTACTCCCTCTTTCTCCTCTCTTGCCCAGCGTGCTATTTTTACGGTCATCCCAAGGCTGGGGGAGTCTATCAAAAGAGAGGGAAAAAAACAGCTACCCTCGCAGTCATGATTTTTTTACAATGCACAATTCAGCTGCCTGCTCTGCAATATCACTATTCAAATAGGGAGGAGTTCAAATCAAACAACAGGCTCCATTCTCTGGACACTGCAACAATCCAAAACTGAAGAGACATTGGTTTCCTGCAGAAAAGTTAAGATGGTTTTCTCTACCCCTTCAAGTGCCAACCTTTACGGCATGGAACATCAAAACCATGCACTACTGCTGTGCTTACCAAGGTTAAAGTGATGTCAGATCTATTAGTCAGATCTATTATCAGACCTAAGCGACTCCCTGCATATGCTTAATACTTTCACCTACATGAAAAAGTTAAATATTTAAGCATATTCGACGTGGAACACATATTGTAAGAATTAAACCGAATGGGATGCATTACTTCTGGGCCCTGAATCTATAAAATTTGAGTTTTGGTCAGGTTTTTTTGCCTTTGCACCAATGAGATACCAAATATAAAGATACTTAGCTCAGACTTAAAAAGGTCAACCCACCATAATCAATTTAATGTTCAAAATAACCTTCAAAATGGTTTAACTATTTGATTGTCATGGGACTGCATCAACGTTTATCCATTTTTAAAAGTTTCGAGCCATGGCTTAAGGGATTGTTTCTTCTCTTCTTAGCCATTTTCAGGCCTTGCAAATGAAGATAAGTCACTTGCTCCCAGTTATCTTAAATATCCCATTTATACAATTGGATCTGCAATATGCTGTGTTCTGAATTTGTCTTGTATAAACTGCATGATGGGTTCAGCTGTCAGTAGCAACAGCAGGCTTGACAGGCGGTGATTTGGGGGCCTTCTGACACTCGGAGCAAAGCCATCTCACAAAATAAAGATAGCACCTCAGTATAAATGGGGTATATGTGAAAGAAAGACCGAACTTGTACTTATACAGCCTTTCACAACCTCAAGACGTCTCAAAGTGCTGTCGAGCCAATTAAGTACTTTTTAAGTGTAGTCACTGTTGTAATGTAGGGAAATGCAGCAGCCAATTTGCACACAGCAAGATCTCACAAACAGCAATGAGATAATGACCAGATAATCTGTTAGGGATGTTGGTCAAGTGGCTGCCAGAAAGTGCACCATGAGTCGCCAGAGATGACTCTCCCCTCAATTAAGGAAGCTCTTAAATCTCAGCAACTCCTCCCACCCACCCACAACAGAATAGTCCAGATAAGGAAATGAGCCTACAGGCAATACAGGGAAACCTGCAGTCTAGTCTACTCTAGGAATGCAACAAGTTTTGAAAAAATTGTGGATTTGGAATGTGTCAAACAAATGCCAACAATGTAACTATGATAGTCAGCTGGTCCTCCAGTGCAGTACTGAGGGAGTGCTGCATTGTCGGAGCTGCAGTCTTCCGATGAGAAATTAAACCAAGGTCCCATCTGCCCTCTCAGGTGGACGTAAAAGATACCATGGTACTATCTGAAGAGGAGCAGGGGAGTTCCCCCCAGTGTTCTGGCTAATATTTATCCCTTAATCATTATCACATTGCTGTTGGTGGGAGCTTGCTGTGCGCAAATTGGTTGCATGTTTCCTACATTACAACAGTGACGACACTTCAAGATCACTTCATTGGCTGTAAAGCGCTTTGGGACGTCCTGAGGTCATGAAAGGCACTACAGAAATGCAAGTCTTCCTTTCTTTTTCCTCCAGATGTTGGTCATAATTCTATCACCCGATCCAGTGCCACAAAAGTAAACCAGGATGGAGATCGAAAGGAACATAAAACCTCCACTAATTCAAATCGGTAGGCAACTGAAAAGGCAAAGGAGCTGAAGTCGTTCAAAGGGGATTTCACAAACCTCTACCAAAGTGACCACATTCAATAATCACAGAGAACTTCAAAGTTTGGACAGTGAGCGCCAGCGAGGTGTTCAATCATTAGGTTGGGGGTTGTCACTGGATAACAGTAATGAATGGAAACCCTGGCTGATTTACTCCCTCCCTATCCCAAATCTGACACCTGAACTGCTATCCCGGCTGACATCAGCTAGCTGATCAGGGATCGAACTCGGGAGTTTCCTGTTCTGATTGGCTTGGTTCCACACCAGGTAAGGCATGCACTCGCTCAGTCATCAGGGCAGCAATACTAAAATCTTCTGAATACTGTTCAAAGAATACTTTGTCTTGTCATCAACTCAAAACTCCTGCAACAAATGTTCCCTTTTGGAGGAACAGTCCAATCAAGGTCGCTTCCAAGCAACAGAATATAAAATAGTGATTCTGTTTGAAATGTAATTAAAAATACACATCATTGTTCATCACTGTAATGGGAACCGTAGTCACACATTTTCACTCTTTCCAGTTGAGCCACATGCCTCTTTCACCAAGGTTTGCCCACATATACGTGACTGCACTTCAAAACTAATTTATTGGTTGCGAAACGCTTTAAGGTGCCTTGAAAATGTCAATGTGAATTCTATTTCTCAATATACAGCATCAGGGCCACGATGATTCAACAGCATAAGTCAACAGCAGTTCGTTTTTAACAGGAAATGATAAAAATGAAATTACATCAAGGCAGGCTGCTATTGAGTCTCTCTGACCAGATTTAAAATAATACATTAAATAAACTTAAATCCTAGCACTTCAATCAGGAACAGTTCCCTTATGAAAATGGAGTGCCTCACCTAGACACATTTGAGAAACTCCACATTCACAGAGCACCTCCAATAGGAAAGAGACCCAAAACGGGAGGTCACCGTGGTATGGGAACCCTATCTACTTCAAGGTAATACTTTTACATACACATGGACCACTGATTCACCAAAGAACAAATTAGCATTCATTGTTTGTTTCATGATCTCAGGATGTCCCAAAGCACTTCAGTGATTGCACTTAAAAAAGTGTTGTTTTAAAGACAATTGCAGCAACTACTTTGCACACATCACGGTCACTGGAAAATGACCAGTTAATCTCGTGGTGGTTTTAGTTGAAGGAGGAATGTCTCCAGGACACTGGGAGAACACCCTGCTGTTCTTCAAATTGCGCCACAGGATCTTTTACATCCATCTGACTAGGCAGACGCGATCTCGGTTAAACATCTCATCTGCACGATGAATCATAAAATCACAAGGCACGTCAAACCAACGATGGCACTTTCCACCATCCTTTATTACAATTACTGACCCATTTTTCCCCATTGTTTCCTCGCCTTTCTTGCTCCCGAAGGCACTGTCTCTTAGTGGGGTTTAACTGCGGGCACCAACAGCCCTCTGGTATCTCATGCAAGTGGCCATTCACGTGCAATCCCGGACAAGAGTGCGACAGGCTAGTCCAACGAGGACATCACAGTGAGCTCAACCCTATCTACATGTGGGCACTTTCCAGCAGGGGTTAATAAACAGCAAACAGAAGTTTGAACTCTGCCTGCTTTCCCCTTCTCCAGTCCAGTGACACTGTTGCCAAGTGTTGTGTCTAAGATCAGTTAATACCACAATTCACAAATCAAACTTTGTTAGTCAGCATATTTCAGTACCTCAGCACATGGGACCTTTATCACCTGAATCGTAAGGAGAGCTCTTGGAATGGAATTGAATGTGATCACGTGAAGGGGACTTTACCCTGCCACTCCCCAGCAGTTCTGAAGCATAGTGAACAATAAATTCTGAATAGAGACAGCCATTTCCTTTTACAGTTTGAAAGTAAACACACATACAACCTGACGACAGGCCGTCACTGGGCTGCTGGTGGAGTCTTTTCCCAGAATCATGTGGTCCCAGAGCATCTCCCAGGCTAGTCCAAAGTTGCAGCCTCTTTTAAAACAATGAAACCATTCCACAATACAGAGACCAGGGCTGGTAGGAAAGAGACTCACAATGGTGTGTCTGCTCTCGTACAGGAACTGAAACATTTTCTTTTTAATAGTTGTTGGGGGGGGGCGGGAGAACTTTGAATACAAAACATTCCCCATGGATATGCCTTCTTCTTTTACAACATGTGGAATAATGATGGGCTACTTCCCTTTGAAGTTTCACAGGGCAACTTCTCAGGGAACATCAGACGCTAATAGCAGCAGAATCTTGTAATTATGCCCCTTCCAGGGAAAAATTAAATCAAAAACCTCATCTACTTAAATAGGTCAGTTGTAATTATCACAAACTGGGAACAGAATTTAAAACCTGGCTCTTCCAAATATTAGGAAATAAAATGCTTTTACAAAAATTTTGAAGCACACCCACACAAGGAGTCTCAGTGAAATGGTACACAAAATTCAGAGCTTGCAGCAGGAGCTGAATCCACAGATCACGTTGTCTGTCTTGACCTATGACAGTTTACATCCCTTCAGCTGCTTGCAACGCATCATTTGCTGCAGTTACGGACAAATCCATTTTAGACTTCAGTATCAGCAGGGAGAACATTACAAGGGAAGTTTTTATTGAGCAGAGAGGGCGTGTGTAAACAGAATGGAGAAGAAAAGCACACATCAGTGAATGTCAATGCACATCAGCATCCAACACAAAAACATACTTGCTGGCCTGCAACGTGAGAAATATCAGTGACTCACTGTGAACCCTTCAAGTAAAACCTCAAAATACATAGCAGGTCTGTCAGCATCTTGGAAGAGAAATGGCAAGGCTAACATTTCAGATGGGGACCCAACTGTTCAGAGAAACAGTCCCCACCCAAAACACTTGCCCGCCTTGTTTTCTCTTCAGATACTGATGGCCGCCTTGTGTATTTTTCAGCATTTACTGTTTTCAATTCGGTTTCTAGCATTCATTTTTTTTTCCTTTTTCATCTCAACATCACAGACCAGGAGTCTTAACTAAATTGCCTTGAGTTTCGCGATGCCCCATATAATACGACAGTGTTCTGCAGTACTTTCCCGACCACAGTAACATACAACATAAATCAATAGTCCACCCCACTCCCTGTGGATTTCAACATCCTTATTTCTTTAAAGGTTGGGATATTCTTTCAACAAAATTACATAATTAAGGATTCTGAAGTTGTGACTATATCCTTGGCAGCCATCTCCCCTCCTCACAGGGAGACTAAATCTCTTTTGGAAAAATGCAGAAATAAAAGAAAGGGAGCCGCTTGCAGCCAGTGGCAATTGCTGAACCCTCGTACATTTCATCTTTTCTGTCAATGCATTTCATGCAATCGATTTCAGACAGACCAGATCAGCTCAAGGAAGCGCACAATGGAAGCAGTGACCCATCTCCTGCAGTTACCATTACTATGCATCTAACATCTGATGAGTTTTATTGCTAGGTTGGAAGGGCACCTTTTTCACTGCCCCTCTATGCTTGATTTTTGACGCTCACCCTCAACTTTATGCTCTTAAATTTCAGCGAAAAGGGACTTCCCCAATGGTACAGCTGGTAAATGAGCTGCCTGGTGTGGTTATAGACCAGAAGATCCCAGATGCGATAGCAGGTCTGATCTCAGCTGGGGCAACAGTGCGTGAAGTATAACTGGCCCAAATGTCTTGGATTTGGGAAAAGGGAAGGAGAGTGTAAGAAATCAGTATAGACTCATATGGTGGAAAGAAGCACCAGGGCTCCCACCCCTGATCATTATCCAGCAATACGGAGCAGCAGCGTGTTTCACGGTCAGGGGAGCACAGAACTAGGCTTGCCTGTGATGCTCTTCAACTGATAATCATAAATCCAGCCAACACAAACAAGAATGACCATGTGAGTGAGATGCCAGAGAGTACCCTAAGCCCAAGTAATGGTACTTTAGCAATGGATGGATAAACAAGGGAAAATAAATTTTAAAATACTTTTCACTCAAGTTTAGCACCTTTGAACAAAGGTGGGAAAACTGGTTACTCGTTCGCCAGCAGCTGCCCCCTCCTGTAATTAGGGAATAGGATGTGGTGAGTGGGAAGACAAGAACCGAGTAATAATCTCATGAGTGGGAGAATGGAAGAAGCATTCAGAATCAGGCACTCTTCGGGCTACGATTGAATTCTGGAGCTACATCTGTCAAATCAGCCTATCTTATCACTAGGCTTATTAATTGTGTTGTCAATACACTACAGGGAAAACCATTTCACTGATGCCAATCTGCTTTAATGTTCTGCCATTTGTTTTAATGCTGTAATATTTAACTCATTATTATACAGGACCTCAAACTTCTGCCACCACGACCACTTCAACCCAGCGTTACAGCTAAAATGCTCACTCCAGACACGACTCAAGAACCAAATCTGCAAATTATCAGACTTGTGTTTTTTCACTTTTTCAGTTGACACATTATAAAAATTTCTTACACCCACCATTATGCTTCACCGAAATCCAAATGACGGCATTGTAAGTAGCAAGTTGAGGCAGGAATATTCCACAGCTAGCTTACAACCGGTTATGAAAAAGAAAACATTCAGCATGGCTGGTTGCTGGCAATATTGCCAAAATGACACATAAAATAAACATTATTGTGGAGATTTAAGTGTTTAGTTTAATGAACAGCTGTAGCACCATGCTTTGTTCACTGGTTATAGGCCTGAGCAACAAACCAGAGGCACCACGATTTGCAGGAAGCCACTAGCAGCGGGATACTCACAGGATGACTGTGCTGATCGAACAGAAAGAAAAGCTTTTAAAAATTTGGGTGTTGTAGTGAAATCATTCCAGGTGCCTGGTCTAACCTGCAGCAGACTGAAGTGCCTGCAATCGTTTATCTTGACTGCGTGAACGCCCATCTTGGAAACACATCCTGTCCTGACTATTACAGCAGTGTTTTTAATAGGCAATTGTCTCCCCTTCATCCTGAAGGTGCTGACTTGTACTATGGGCCCGTTCCAGAGGCGTCTGGTAACTCACCCATGTGACTATTCTTCATGCGTGAGCCCAGTAAGTGTTGCCATACTATTCATCCATAGGGGGGCATCACAGCCAAGCCTAATCCTGTCCTCACTCAACATCTACAGGTGCACACTTGCCAATGGAGATCACTGAATACAGCTGAGAAGCAGAAACCCAGCTGAACGCCCTCCTTTGCTCCAGGGCACTTTGGCTAATTTCAGCAGCCCAACCACTGCCCCTGACAGCAAGCAACTCAGCATAAACTGGGAAACACAACAAGGACTTTCTGCTCTGCATAGCTCGGTCATACATTATCTTTACCAACTCAGTTACTGGGAGAGCGCAACAATGTTTCAAAGCTCGACTTTCTTTTCTTAAAGCCAATATGCATGTGCTAGGGTTTGAGACCAATGTTTGTTGCCAGTATCGCCAAGCAGTGAGGGACAACCCTGGGAGATCAAAGCTTCACCACAATGTCATTTCCTTATGAGCTGTAATCGCCTGCACTTGGCATCTAGGCTTGTACATGCAGACTAGTCTCGAGTGTTCTGGAGGACACCAACGAAACTGCACCTCAGGGGAAAGGGGAAGTAATTTCAAGGCAATATCGTGTACACAGAGATTCTAAACTACTTCAGCTTGAACCCAGTGCTATAAAATAAATTTGTGTTTCAGAACCGTTATACTAGATAGTAGTTTGAGCGCATTACCTACTTAGTGTGATGTGAAACCTGCAGATCCAAGTTAGTTCCAATGGGACTTGAGTCTCATACCTCATTTATGTTATAGAGCTGCTTCCATTACCACATTAATATACAAGCTTGAAATATAATCAAGTCCCCTTGCTGCCAAATTACACTGTGATATGGATGCAATGGCAGATGATTGCTGCATGAATCTCGCACTGGTGCAATCAGTTCAAATCAAATGTGGACGCACAAATCTCGAACATGTGCAGTTATCCATCGCTGGAGCAAGGTCTGTGCAGAGTGATGCTGGCAAAACCACGCTGCTAACCTGTGGAAGTGGCCTAAGGGGTCAACCAACCGGCAGCCAAACCCAACCCAAGTGCCACTTGTGGCGGCTTTTTAATCTTTAGCACTGCCCAGTGGTTGAAGAGCCCTCCAGGAAACCCATCCCAAAAGGGGTTTTGGAACATCAGGCAGCTCGGCCATTGGGAACTTGTGAAGCAAATGGTCAACAGTCTCTCCATTCTGATTTCAGAATGACCAATAAGGGCAAAAAATATCAACTTCAGCCTCTTACTGAAAAACTTACGGTGGGTGCAGACCACACTGCCCAAGTCCTAAATACCAAACTACTGAGAATCCCAGATATTTTGTACACCACAAATATGGGGTGGGCAAATTTCTCCCTGTGGCAATTAAAATCCAACAAGCAAACCCATAGCCCTGATGCAAAGTATTCATCTGTCAACTCTATAAATACAGATTTAAATTTGCAGGTGAAATTAGTTTTGGCTCTTAACCATGCTACATAACAGAGTACTGCTGCTTCATAATGCAGACCCCACCACTTAAACAACCCACGTTTAAATCAAGTAATTGGCCAAAAGGCGCTAATCATTTCCATTATAGTCAATTACAAAGTTGCCGCTTACAGCATGTTAAGCGCTCCGTGTATTTCCGATGGAAATGGGTGTTTCGGCAGTAGATCGCAACTCGTTATGGTACAATTCCAGTGTGTACTTCATCACCTGTAACTGGCGTCAGGTTACAGCCTACGCTTCTCAGCATTGACTGCATAACAAACATGTTCAATAAGTAAATAGCACCCCGTTAAGGTTCAATTACTTCTCAACTGTGGTAAGACGAATGCTGATGAAATGTGGCAGAAATGGAAACTGTTACAGCGGGATGTCAGAGGAAGAATTCTCTCAGCCGTGTCACCACAATGCTCTGCCTGAAACTGACACCAAAGATATAGGAGAAGTGGTGGCTCCGAAGGAAGCCCAAAATGAGTAGCCATGATGTGGAGATGCCGGTGATGGACTGGGGTGGACAAATGTAAGGAGTCGTACAACACCAGGTTATCGTCCAACAGCTTTATTTGAAATCACAAGCTTTCGGAGCTTTGCTCCTTCATCAAAGTTCCGAAAGCTTGTGATTTCAAATAAAGCTGTTGGACGATAACCTGGTGTTGTCCGACTCCTTACAAAATGAAGAGGAGGGAGAACAGGATCTGGACAGTGAAGAGACTATGGTAACACCGACCGATGTTCACTCTGCGGCTCTCGCATCACGGTGTGCTAGGGAGCATCAATCTGATATACAGCCAGATTGGGACGCCCTCTGAAAGGTGGACATAGTTTAGTGTCCATACTGCCAGAGAAAGAGTTCAGGCTCGAATTCCAGAGTTCTTTGGTGGAGATATGCAAGACCCCTGTGATGTAAACTTCTACTCAATTATATCGTTTTTAATGTAGTACTAACCATTTTAATGACTAACTTTTATTTAACATACGTATTGGACTTTTTAGCAGGTGTGGTTTAAATAAAGCTAGTTACACTGCATACAATCTTAGTTTATTCAGTACTGATTTGCTACAGTCTTCTTCAATAGTAATAGCACTACTCCTTTAAACTGTCCAAAGCGTTGGGCAGGCAAGTAGTGTTCACACCAACTAAAAGCATGGGGGCTTTATTTCTCTGTGCAGTAATAACCCGTGGATGCTCTTCACCACCCTCATTGATCTGTCAACACATAATATCCTTCTATTGCCCCAGTGGTTGTACTAATTGAGTCATCTGATCTGGACCTAGGTCTTTGTCCACAACCAGCCAGCAGTATGTGCCCATTTCTTGGATTTGCCATAGGATTCCTGCCATTGCTTTGATCTCTCCATTTCCCCTGGGAATGGGAGAGAGGGGACACGTGCGCTGAAGTTGCACCACATGCATTAAAGCAGAATCTCTAAGTTTCAAAACAAAATAGTCAGTGTGGAAAATATATACATTCATCTTGCACTATTTGAGTACTTGATGCAGCCATATACGAATGCCGAAACAGCATAGGGTCAGTCTTTTTCTGACGTTGCAACCATTGCCAAAAGCCACATGTTTTGTCCTTGCCAAAGTTCATCCCCTTCCCTACCTAAAAGGGAGACTCTTCATTGGGGTATGGATTCACGGGCTCCAGCAGCCCTCCGGTACATTGCCCTAATGGCTATTCTTTTTGTGTTCTCTCGACAGTGTGTGATGGCAACCTAAACACAGAAGGTATCACAGCATGTCCTCACCCAAACAGACCTGCATTTTCCAGCAGGGGTCACTGGATAGCAATTGGGAGCACACAACATGACCAATTATTCCCACCCAAGTCCAAGGAAGAGGGGACACAAGCCAATTCTGGCACCCCAATGTCACTCCAGAGTAATCGACCGACTCAGCTAGACTCGGAATCAAACCTCGGACTTCTGGATAGCTTCTGAGTGAGTCAATGCCTTTACCAAAGTCATCAGCACAGCTCCAAAATCATTCCTTTTTCCCAAACTCAATGTCCCAGTTTATGATTTACATTTGGGGGTTGGGAGGGAAGGGAAATAGGAATTTCAAATCTTTCTGAAACCTGGTCAGAATGGAGTCATTAATCAAGTGGTTGCTTCATACAAAAACTATTCAACAAATTCAAGCACACCCTTTGGTCCCATGGTGTCCAGAAGTCCCAAGTTTTATTGTATGCATAGCATTATTGTGCCCACAGCAGTCCAATAAATAGTCAAGTTACCATATTGTATTACTTCCACCCACCTTTAAAAATAAGTACACCGGAGGACAAGGTTAAGCTGACAGACTTCAGTGCCACAAAATACACTCTTCAGTCCATAAAGTAACCTGTATCATGAACCACATTGACCCAAATGATTTCATTGTTTATATAGAAACAGAATTCATCAAAGCTGCCACCTCCAACCGAAAACAACACCAACCGGTTATCACCACGGCTGCACCAGATACAAGCTGATTTATTTTACGTTAATCTTGAGTGCTTAAAAAAAAATCAAGGGCAAGCCAGTTCTCACATTAACATGATAGTAATACGAGATCTTATTACCAGTTCCAGTCACTCTTGCCCTGCTTTGGATTTTCTGGTTCTGTCCAGACTCCCAACTGTCACAGACCTCACAAAAAGAAAACGAGAGTATGAAACATCACTGCTCAAATAATTTCTGAGTGGGAAGAATCCCAGTGCCTAGTGGCAGGTCTATCCCTTCATGTACCATTAGTGAGCCAGGTCAGCTGGAATTCGTGGACCTGCCTGGTTCAGGTATCAGAAGACAGAATTTACTGGAGAGTGGACTTGATTCAGGAAGTTCCATTGTCACGTTTCATCTCGGAGCCACCGCGACCTCAAAGAGATTCTGCTTGCCTCCCCATCTGTCCCAGAGAAATGTCACTAGTTGATTGTTGGACATCTGACATGCGTGAGTTTGAGCCCTCGGCAGCTGGACAGCAGTTACCAGGAGCTTCTCACAAACAGCACAACTAGCCATAAAGTACGAGAGTGCATCATGACAATCCCGCTAACCAGAGCGCGGACGCACATCTGATCCTATTGAGTGAGGGTTCCACCAATTGAAAGGGTGCAGCTTCAGCAGCTTGCTTCTCTACAACTCAATCATATAGAAACTGCCACTGGTTATGAGCATTTCTTCTTATACCCCGGCTCCAGGTACTGCCTTCCAGCAGCTTTCATCCCAAGTCTCAGAGTTCACTCATTGGCAATGATAGGAGTTTAAGCTTTAAGCATGGTAGAAGGACCTACACAAAACAACCTGCATCATGTCAATCATCTTCAAGTCTCAGATGCATAAGCCAAGTGCCAAATACCATGGTTACTCACCACCAACTGTAAAAGGCTGTAGCCAAGAAGCATGTCCACTGTGAGGCGAAGTTCCCCTCTAGGGTTGTGGGTGACAGGTCTGGAGCTGGAGCCCTCTATCCCAACAGCTGTTTTCCCCCTTCTTCCATCCAGCTTGGTCCTGGATTTTGCCAATGCCTTGGCGCTCTGAACATGAAGGAGAACAGCCTGAACATTTCTCTAATCCCATCCAAACCTTGAGAATTTTGTACACGTGTCAAGTTCTGTGCTGACTGTCCAAGCTAACCAATCTGCTTACCTCCACTCTATTTTATAAACTAAACCCCCCTATTCAGATGCTGCTTTTTACATCCATCATACAGAACAAAGAGTGTCAGGCCCTGTCAGAGACGGCATGTGTGCAAGGCAGCAAATGATTTCAGCTAAGTCAGGTGTGATAGATGGATAAACATCATATTCACATCGAATAAATTATTTATATAAAACCCATGCATTTGAGAGAATGAAGCTCACTTTCCTGATGTCACCATCTATACTCGCCACACCTAAACTGTTCCCAAGCCTCCATCACTGTGACTACAAGGCTGGGTAACGGGAGATATGCCTCAGGGTACATCCTCCATCCCTGCCTCCACGCAGCTGCCCTCTCCACTGCTTATAGTTCAACTCATGAACATGGCAGATGGAGCATCAAACGCACAAACCAGCGTCCAACGTTCTTTGGCACAGCATGTTCCTGCAACAGTGTTGGCAATTCAGTCACCTTACTCTGGAAGTAACGTGGCATGGATTTAATTTAATGCGATCACGTGTTGGTTCCTGGTTGGCAGGCGATATGGACACAGCACAAACCTTTGGAGTCAGTCTCCACACAGCTGCACGGGCCAAAATTCAGTGGAGGTCAATTATTCTTTCAAGTGGGATTTCATTAATACTCGCCACTTAGCTAGATTGAAGGTCCAGCTTCTATTTTGGGAACTAACTTGGAAAGATATTTGTTGAAGGATTTGTGGACTGCGTTTTGTCACATGCAGCAGGAAGTTCAACTGGTGACAACAAGTGCCCACTCAACTGAAAAATGGTTTCGCAGTTCCTCAGAGGGATCAGCTGCTAAGTACAATGCTCAGTATGGAATTCAGATAAAGGTCAGATCCCGATTCTGCCCTAAGCCAGCTAAACTCAGCCCGGTAGCAGGAGGGCTACAATTAGCCTCAGTACCCATGCTGGGAGGGGGTAAGGCGATTCCTTTGTCACTACTCAGGACTCCTGATCGTAAGTGCATCTGGAAAGAGGATCAGGCTCAGCTGTGTTACCCTCCACTCCCGCAACCATTTGCTTTCCTCCTTCACTACCAATCCAGTCAACAAATACCCATGATGGCTCAGTGCCTAAGTACACTGCACAGTGTGGCACTAAGCCATGCATACCAAGAAGGTCCCTGGTCTCGACCAAGTCAGCCAGTGACAGTTTGAACACGATCAACAGTTCTTTATGAGGGAGGGTGGGAAAAAGAAACACCAGCCAGGACTCCCATTCTTCATCACTGCCTAGTGCATCCAGACGGAAGGGCATCCATGAAGGCCACATCAAGTTAGTGATGGGCTTATTGGTAGTGCCCACAACAGTTGAACAGACCAACGATGCCTGAAGTGCAGAGGCTTACAAAGAATGGCAACTTGGGTATCAGGTGGGCATATCAGAGTTTTCAAGACCAGACAGAGAGAAAATCAGAAGAATTGGGTCAGGGGAAAAAAGGTACCTTAAGGTACTTTCAACTTCATTTATTTGTAGCTCTCAGCCATTTAAATAAAAAGATACCTTGAGTACATTCCCTCGTCCCATCCAGACCACTAATTTCTGCTGTTCCCGGGTGGGCTCAGTGGGGTTTTTGACCCTCAGCTTAAAGAGTGAATTCCAAGTTTTCTGGAGTGCTGAGAATGGCAAATGTCTGGCAAAAACTAGATTTTCCAAAACAAACGTGAAACTTGCCAAGCTTACTAGGAATACATAATAGATCATATTTAAAATGTTCAACAAAAATGCAAGCTTGGTAACCATGGAGTCGTAAGTGTAGCTTATCTTTAGCACCTACTTCATAAAGTACATTTTAATTTCTTCTTGTTGATACCATAACAGCAGATTCATATGATGTGCATTTTAAATGTCTGGGAATTTAAAGCAGAAATCCCACAGAGAGCTTCCCATGACAAACCAACTGCTGGACCTTCTCTTGTGTGGTTTACGAGGCCATCTGTATCCATTGAACAAGTTACTGCCTTTCAACTCATTGTCAGCTATCTTTTCTCCATCACACAGCCACAAACCCTTTTCCACTCTCTTCCTTTGCCGAGTACACAGGGGAGCCTAACAACCAGCACTAAATGTATAAAAGGGGAAGAGCTGTGCACTAAGGCCATTCATTCTCCCCCAGACTGAAGAAAACCCGGTGATATGATCCGCCTTGAAAAGGTGAGTCACATTTGGCGTGTATATTCAGAGCCAGTGGACATTCGAGCCAGACAATTTTTCGAACAATGTACATGCCTCATTGAGAACAAGTCAGTCAATTTTTACAGAAAAACTTCAACAACAATGGCACCTTTGAACACACACATACAAGCATGGCGTTTGTATGGTGAACTACATATACCTCTGCCTCCATCTTCAATTAATTTGACTTGCAGGCCAGCAACGTCTAACATTACTCTTAAAATGATATTTTAGCCGAAGTCAAGAATTATTTTGCTGGTCTCAGCTGCCCTATCTTGAGGTCTCACACAGATGGGGGTGGGTGAGAACTAATGCAGCCAAGGTTGCCACCCCCGAGTGCTATTCAATGATCCCTGCTGGCAAGTACTCGTGCAGATTTTAGGTTGGGCAACGATCGATGGGGCTGTGATGTCCTCTGCAGTCAATTAGCCATTGGACATTCATTACCAAGTCTCAGACTTGAAGAATTGAAATTTAGGCAATTTCTTTTTCCAAAAATAAAATGTAGATAGCTGCCTGCACCTGTACAGCCATAACAACACAGAGCGTTGTATTCCATCGAACACTGCTGGCAAGCAACACATTCTCCACACAGAACTTCCGGGAACCTCAAGCAACAGGAAAATACTGTTTGCTTTTCCTGTCCTGAATAATTCAGCCTCATTGTTCATGAAAAGAAAGCCTCAGGAACAATGCCCATTACAACGCACATTCCCTGGCCATTTGACACAATGAGTATCAATACAGCTCTGTTATGATTTTTGTGGCAAACTTTAGTTTCCTGTCTCAAGTCTCAGAAATAGAAAAAGTCAATCAGATTGCTCAGAATGCTTGTACAGGGAACATGGCCCAAGACACTCCTCACACACAAGATTTCAAACTAAACATTTCCCATGGGAAAGAAACCACGAAAGCTGGACGCTTTAAAGTGAGATCTTCTCCTGCTCACAAAATATTAACTCAGCTGCAGTGCAAATTTTTCTGTTTTCCACTAGCTAGCCTTGTGTTTTGAGCAAGACGGACAACTCAGTTATTGTTGTTATGGACCCAACTCATTTCACATCAGGACCCTTACAGTGCACTGAAGAGCCGACTTGTATCCAGAGAACAA
The DNA here is from genome assembly GCF_035084215.1 of Heptranchias perlo. Classification (NCBI taxonomy): domain Eukaryota; kingdom Metazoa; phylum Chordata; class Chondrichthyes; order Hexanchiformes; family Hexanchidae; genus Heptranchias; species Heptranchias perlo. The sequence continues at coordinate 42,634,176 of NC_090344.1, forward strand.
GTCTGCACCGAGTCACTCTAGGCTATATTCAAAACCAGGTCGCGCACACAATTAAACAGTCAACAATTCTGCCATTTGGCCGTTCTCCATTTGCACTTCAAGCCACATTTTCATTTTCTGAGACAGTGTATACCCGGCCCCTCCTCCCCCCACCCCCGGTAACTGTCCCAAAGCCACAATACACAGGAATTATTAGATATATTAATCCATTCGTTCTAGTCATACACAAAGAATATTTCATACTTGTTATATCACCGCTTTACATTAATGGTGGCTAATCTTAGCGACAAATGAATGAGAGCTTTCTCAGCAAATCATTTTCTCTAGACTATGGTCCTTGGAATTGAGGAATTTCTGCTCCCAGCCAGAAAACCTTTGACGTGGTCACACCCAAGACCAGCAATATTTTTTAAACTGCACTTGCATTTCACACACACACTGCCCACATTTGATGTACTAAACTTAGAATAAAATTCCTGCCAAGTATTGACTTGTAAAAAGTGCATACTCAAAATTAAGCACTGGACAAGAAAAGCTCTTTTATTCTATCCAGAGCACCATTCATAACTTGCCAACTTATTTAATCACTTGAGGAGGAGGAATCACCAGAGCGAAGCTGTCCAAAGGAAAGAAAAGCAGCATCCTTCTCGCTGGTCACACAAAGTCACATAGCAAAAACTCTTTTTGGCATCAAAACCTGTGTCAATCATTCAGGAGAGAACAGTCCACTTGATCAGCATCCCTGCCACTAGACTCAACATCCACTGCTGGTGCACTTTATGTACAATCTACAGGCTGCACTTCAGCAATTCATTTCAACAGCACTTCCCTGCCCCACGACCTCGACAACCAAGAATGAAGGGAGCAACAAGATCATGGCAACACCATCACCTCCAAGTTACACACACCATCCTGACTTGGACATATACAGCCATTCCTTCATCACCGCTCAGTTAAAATCCTGGAATCTCCTAACATGATTATGGGAGCATCATCAACACAAGGACTGCAGCGGTGCAAGGCAGCACACCACCAGGAGAAGTGAGGATGGGCAATAAACACGACCGTGCCAAAACTGCCCACATCCCGTGATCAGAAAGACTGTCCATTTTATGGGTGACTGTACCAAGAGAATAATGCAAAGATTAGTCCAGCTATATTTGGTTATATATCCAGTACTGTCACCAACTTATTTAGTATGGCATACTCAAGAAAATATGCTTCGGTTGCGTGATGCATTTAATTCACAACTTCAAATCACTCTCACCGCCAGTCACAGACCAGTACATCACCCGATTATACTGATCAAGATGTTCTCTCCAGTCCAGATACAACGCAAGTTTGGAAGGACAAAATCAGTAATTACACTGCTAATTTGTTTTTTACAGTTCCAGTGGACGTAGGAGAAAGATTGCACATGCCCACTATTACACTTCGCTGAAATTCTAGTGACAACACTACAAACACTGAACACTGGAAAGCAAATATTGGGCAGCAAATGGGCAATCATGCAAAGAGGTACTGAATGCAGGGCTAGAGATAACAACCAAATAACAATACTCTATGTACTAGCAGGCTATTCAACCAAGTTGGGCACGACAGCTCAACTCATTCCTCTTCTCACCCAATGACGACACAAGCACACTTTCCAGCAGGGGGTTCACTGGGATTACCAATAGATGGAGTAATTCTGGTTGATTTTCTCCTCCTCAGTCAAGAGGCCGATTATCACCTCAACTGCTGCCCCACAATCAGCTAACATATAACGAGAATTAAACCTTTGTTTTAGGGCCTCATCCTATAAACAAGTGAAGCCTCACAGGGGAGTATAACATGAGTTTCTCGGAGATTCTAACGCCAAATACTGCAGATAACCTGGAATTTCTCTGACTGAATCCACACTCCACATTTCTGTCAGTACAATAGATACTGCAATCAACTCTGATGCTGCAGTCACAAAAGCAAATTTCAAACCAGGGCAACCCTAAACAAAGGGAATGGCAGTCTGCTTATTAACATGAAAACAGCCTAAAATTTGGTCAATCCTACTTCAGCAAGCAGCTGATAAACTAATATGGTGGGGATAGAAACATGCAATTCATTTCATCTGGATCACCAAATTCTGTGTCATTTGCAATACTGTCAACAACCAAATTAAACCAATTTGCACTTTCAATTAATTTGATTCCTGCAGCTTATTTTTTTCTTCCCACTTTCTCTCTCTACTGTCAGCACTGACTTATACACAGGATAACTCCAAGGCACCAGCAGCCCTCTGGTACTTAGCCCGAACAACAACAACTTGCATTCAAACGGCGCCTTCAACGTAGTGAAACATCCCCAGGCACTTAAAATGTCCCACGGCATCCCAAGACTAACTGTCAGCAGGCGATTCAACATGGGAAGACATCACAGCTGAATCAGATCCTATCCTCACCCAACATCCTTACACGTGTCATTAGACAGTGATCAGGAACAAGTACCTGATTTTCCTCCTTCCACACCCAGGAACATGAAGGCCAATTGTCACAGTCCCAACAGCCAACATGAGCTAATTCAGCACAGACCAGGAATTGAACCTGGCACCTTTCTGGTCTGCATGGTTCAACACCCCACAGTTAACAAATGAGCCATCAGGGAAGCTGGTCACAGCACTGGTTTGAACTCCATTTGGAATGATTTTGTAACTAAGGTTTCACTCACAGTGTTTCCTTTCGTCCTATTCAACAGCTCACACCGACTTGGTGCACAACTGATTTTCAGTAAAATTTTATCTTTTCTATGAACTGAAGGATAAATATTTGGAAATTCTAATTTTGAGAAGCATGGAACACCAACAGTATCATGTTACATGGCCTGAACTCATATTGTAAGTGAATGAGGTGAAGGAGGAAAGCACTTTCAAAGTATTCACCCCATTAACAGGTTCCAACATCTTGGTTAGTCTACCTCGGCTTGGACTCTACAGAGCTGCCCTTGCACCAACAATTCAAAACGTGTGGACATAAACCAAAGGTGCTTTTACTCGACTCCAGTGATGTCATCTCATGTACAGGACTTGGACTGCCAATATCACTCTCAAATATAAACACACTGGCTTCCACATGGCCACAGACAGTGGCGGACCCACTTAATCACAGTTCTTGTGCCAATCCCATGCCAAAACTACAACGTCTCCCACTGACCAGCTAAATGCACCAAGCCACTTCAATGTCTTTGCGGCATGACTCACAATAGTACCAAGAGGCAAGCCAGCTGACACACAGCATCAAACTCCCAAGCAGGCTTGCTCCTACCAATTTCACATACACAGAACGAATGTCATGGGGCTCGATTTTAGGGTCGGGTTTCCAGCGGGGGGGCCCCGAAAATCCCGATATGCGGTCACGTGACCGGATCGCGCCGCGATCCCGACCACTTCCGGGTTCCCCGATGACGTGCGGGGCTGCGTGCGTGGCCCCCGCTGGTGGGAATCCCGCAGGCAATTAAAGCCAGCGGGGTTCCACTTGAGAGTACTTACCTTGCTTGTTGAGGTCAGTTAATGAGCTGAATCAGCTGTCAAAAGAGGAAGTGTGGGATTTTACCTGCATCGCAGAGTGTTTCACACACTGGGGGAAACAGTCTCTCTCCAACCAGGCGTGTTGCAGCCAGCAGCCTGTGGCAGGTGCCAAGGTGCACTCCACGGGGGAGAGCCCTCACCCACGCAGGAGGCCACCGCGTCACATAGGGCAACCCCTGCCCCCCACCACCCCCGCCAAGCCAGAGGACAGACCGACACGAAACCGCAGCCCCAGTCCGAGGAACCACCCACCTACCCTGCACAACCCCTCAGACCAACACCTGCCAGATGGGTGGTGCGTGGACACCCTCGGAGGACGAACAGCATGACCAGCCCCAGCAGCCTCGCAGTCCACGCCGTCCGCCGCAGAGACGTGGAGCCCCCCAACACGGTGTTGTTGCACGTCCACCTGCACAGCAGGAGGGAGGGCTACCGCAGAGAGAGACGCATCGCAGAGGGCACTACCCTCGCCACAGGGTCCAGAGACCGAGGCGCAGCTCCCCGGACCTCTCCGAGCAGCAGTGCACACGGATGCGCAGATTCACTCGACATGTAGTCGTGGAGATCTGCAGGCTCTTTCATGCCGAGCTGCTCCTGGCTGGCCCCAGCACCAACTGCTTACCTGTCGCTGTCAAAGTCACCACTGCCCTCCACAACTTCTCCTCCGCATCCTTCCAGGGTGCAGCCGGCTACACCGCCGATGTCTCTCAGTCGTCTGCGCGGACGAGCCCTGCAAATACACCTGCACCTACTCTGCAGTAACACGATGGGTGGCATCAGTGGTGGGTCCTCATAGTGATACCCAGGAGCGGGCATTCTTGGACACAACAGACAGGATTCGCGGAGACATGGCAGTGGTGGTGCCAATATAATGTGTGCTGTTTGTTGCTCTGAAATTCAATATAGGTAACACCCATGGCAAACCCTCCGACACCCTTGTGCACCCCCTTCATGCTCACGAAACATTTGCCTTACGCTGCCTACTGCACATATGTGATGCATGCCCTGTGGCTGCAGCACAGGTGGTGGCAGGTTGAGTGAGGCTGGCCGTGAGGGAGATGCACAAGAGGGTGAGTATGGGATAGAGCCATGAGATTGTATGAGGATTGGGTCGCGTGTTAGTGGCAGGATGAGTACTGGCGAGGTGAGTAGGTGGAGGTAAGATGAGGATGGGGTTTGAGTGGGTATGAGGGGTGATGTGACAGAGTAGTGTTGGCGGTGCCGAAGGAGATGTGGGGTTGGGGCAGTGTTGTGGCAGATGGAGTGTAGGGGAAAGACTTCGTGTTCTCACTGTGGCTGACCTACTGAGGTCATTGCAGCGCCTCCTGCACTGTATGCAGCTGGGCGATATGTTGGTTGCGCAGGTGACCCCCTCTGCCACCTCGAGCCAGGCCTTCTTGGTGGCAGAGGCTGGCCGCTTCCTCCCGCCCGCCGGGTGGAAGATCTCTGTCTTCGCCCTCCTCCTCACCCCATCTGATGATACCTGGGGTGAGGCATCATTAAACTGGGAGCAGCCTTCCCCCTGGGCTGCTCCATGCTGTAATTTGTTCCATTGGTTGCAGCATCTGTCAGTGGAGGACTGCCCCTTTAAATAGAGCGCCTCCAGCTGACAGATCGTACTGCGCATGCGCAGCCCGCCCGACGCGCAGACCAGCAGCGCGGACCCCGGAGGAGCAGGTAATTGATTCCTATTAGTGTGTTGCCTACTACGATCGCGCGGGCAACCCACTAATTTCACCGAGCGTGTTGACCACGCTCCTGAAACCCAACCCGCCGGAAACCCGCAGGCCTGGTAACATCGAGCCCATGATGTCAGCACATGCATTCTCTCTCACCCTCTGTCTGCCATTAAAACACACGAGTATGAAAGTTGCCACATGGGAACAAGCAATTCAGTACTCAACAGCACCAGCTGACCCTCAGTAATGAGCTTTTATCGGTTGTTTTGGATACTCCACTTTTCAGTGTGTACCCTGATACATGAATCATAAGCCACCCTGTAAAATTCTCTTACCTGTTCAAGCTAAAAACTTGCCAGTAAAACTGTTCAATAATTTTTATCCAAAAATACCAGCCTTGAGGGACGTCTCCACCAGGAAAGGCCTCCTTGGGTAAGTCATGTGGTCTTGGGCTGACCCACACCATCCAACAGGGAGCTGGAGTTCATCCCTGACTCTCTGGCTGGTACTGAACCTCCCTGCAGCACCAGCAGCATCCAAAACTGGGAAGGATGCCAGTTCCCATGACAAGACAACATGTCCAGAGACATCTCTTTGTCTACACTACACTACCTGAACTGGTCTTTTCTGGAAGGATGTGGTTGATCTCCAGCTACGTATTTTTTTCAGTAAAAGTCAGAATTTTATCTCTCGAGTAGACAAGTTTTCCTTCAATCTAAGGTTCAGGACTGGCTGGCCAACAAGCACTGCTGCTGAAGTCGTGTGAAGTTGAGAATAGTCAGTTTTAGGGAGGGGATTTTATTTTTGACCCTTTCAAGCCCAGGATTGCTGAAATCAACTGTAACACCCCAGGTGTAAACCTGTACAGTAACTTAGTGGTTATGCAACCCAGCAGTCATGAGTTCAAATCGTACCATGGCAACTTGTGAAACTGAACTCAAGAAATCTGCTCATTTGTAGCCGAGCACCAGAAACGAAATGACTATGAAAGCTTCTGGATTTTTGTAAAAACCGAGCTGGTTCACTAATGTCCTTTCGGAAAAGGAACCTGCCACTCCTACCTGGTCTGGCCTGCATACCGCTCGAGTCCCACACTATGTTTGGCCTAGCTCTAAACCTTATGGTGCCTCAACCCGTTTGGCTATCACAATGTTCACTACTGTCTGGCCAGTATTTTATGGAAAAAAAGGGTGGCCTGCAATTTTACTATCAGACAACTAAATGTATTCTCTTCCTCCCCCAAGCTGTGCTCCCTGGGTACATACAGAAAAGCAAAGTTAACAATAGATAAATATCCAGCTCCACAGTTTCCTAGTGATGCAGAAGGTTGGCTCTGAGTGCTGGCACACCTGTAGATGTCACGCAGTAGGTTTCCCATCACTAAGTGAATACCAGTTCCCGGAAGGAAAGGAAAAGTCAAATTTGAGAACATCGCCCACCCTAATGGAATCACAGAAGCACGGGAATAGATCCTCAGCACAGAACACTATGCTGGTGTTTTGAAAATGAGGGAACGATAAGTAAAAAGGACAAATACACTTCCTGCAATCAGAAAAGCAAGTACTGCTAAAGCATTTGCTCATTACCTAATACTCTACTGGTGAGTGAAACCAAATCATAAATGCTGCCTTAGCTGCCAATGGCTTAGTAAGTCAATGCAGCCACCCGGTATAGTACTGAGCCACCAGACGAGGTTAGGGGCACCTCAATTTGCCTCAGCGCCTCTCAACTTTGGCGGGGGGGGGGGGGGGTGAATGCATCTAGGGATCCCTCTCCTACATGCTGGCCCCTGATTGCACATCAGATACAGACAGGACAAGGCTTGGTTGTGATGTCACCCCACTCCCTTCAAGGTTGAAAAGACTCCAGACAATTGCCGACAAGAATAATTATCATTCGGCAACACACTGCACCTGTGAAACACACCCCAGGGGGGAAATGAGCTTTTTAAAAGGAGAGAGAAAAAAAATGATGAGAAAAACGTTGGTGCATGGAGCTGCTACTTATTTGCCTTGTGCAACAACACGTCTTACCGATATATTCTCCCCCGCACCCCCACCACGCTATGCATTACCACGAACTTGACCACAAGTTTTTTTTGCAAATACATTTATTAGGAACAAATGGTACTTTATTACTGGAACACTTTGTAGAAGAAGCTGTGGGTCCTGCCCAACTTTAATAATACCTTCGTATTGCACACAAGAATTTCAAACAGGGGTGTTTCTATTTTCCTTGCTCCTAGTACAATGGAACCTGCCCAGTTTACATCATGGGTGCAGTTCAGAGCATTTGAATTGACCTCTGTGTCATGGGCCTGGGTGGTGAGCATCAGCAAGCTATTCCAACCACCGCAGCTAAGACTTACCCTGTCCTGAACCAACATCCATACATGCGCTGAAGACAAGTGCTAGCAACCAGGAGCATGAACACAGATTTTACACCTCCTTCGCCCAAGGGGCTGAGGCAAACCACAGCACCCCAACTGCTGCCCTGGCTAAGAACAGTAAACTCTGCACAGACTGAACCTGGGACCTCCCTCGTCTGCTCGGCTTAGTACCACACTATGTAGTGCACTTAGCCATCCGGTTAGCTTGAATCGACTTCCTTCAAGTGCTTAACAGTGCACATGGAAGGGGGATTACAGTTAAACCTGCACTCATCAGGTGAGCTGAATAGATGCCGAATTGCTGTCTTTGAACAATCACACTCAACAAAATGTTTATAACATGCTTTTGATTTAGAGTATAGCTAAATATTCATAAATAGTTCAACAGTAAGGTGGGAATCCTTGTACAGAACAACTTGGGTACAAAAACAGTGGAGCTGGGACACTTATTTAACCCTCTTTCCTAATATGGACTTCCAAAGCAACATTGTCACTAGGTTTATTTAGTATACACTCTTTCGTAAAGATTATACTTTAGCTAACATGTCTGAATGTGATGCAGTACAATTCTCGTGCGAGGCCCCTCAAATTGCTCCCACCACCAGTAACAGAACTGTACCCATCAGCGCTTCACTCCAGTGTTACACAGCTCAAAATGCTCTCTGCAGACTCAACCCAAGTTTGGAAGGGCACAACTTGTAACTGCATTGTTGGATCTATTTCATTCCTCAAGTCAATGAAAGTTATGCACACTGACCACTGTGCTTTATTGAAATCCGAGTAACACATTATATGCTTTAGCAGGACTCATCTTTACACATCTCTATTTTGATAGTTTCCACCAATGCAGAACTCCTTCACTGAATACAGCCACAAGAACCCAATCACAAAAATTCTTCCCAAAAATAGCAACTCAGCAATAGGTTGGCTTTAAGGAACTCCTAGACCAATTCCAGTAAGACACTTGGGGCGTGCTACAGTCGAGGACCTCAAGATGCGCACTCTTGGCCTATCAGAACAGCTTGATACAGAATTTTGCAATCCAGAGAAACTTTCTCAAATGGGATTACAACAGGATATTTATTTCCACCACGTTTACCCTGTTAAGAGGAGGGAGCAACCAAGTGGGTAAACAATTCCTTCAACAGCCAGCTCAGTAAACACACCATCACCAATACAGAAATGCTCCAATGGGCCAACTATACTGCACTAAGCAGCACAGAACCAGGTATCCATTTGAGAGCAGTGTGAGCAGGTCTTTGCACTCCCGCGTACTGAATGGGGAAGGACAAGATCTGCATGTGTGCTGAAACACAAGCATGCTGCGCTACCGACCAACCTTCAGCCAGCAGTGACATTTCTAACATTAGTAGGAACAGAGGGAAAAGTCATCAGAAAGTGTAAGGTGGTACAGCAAGCAGCCCAAATAGTTTAAGTGTCCTGAAATTCTATTTTTTTTCCAAAAAACATTCCTCTCAAAATTTCTCCGATACTTAAAAGGCCTGACTTTTACTGAGGTCCAGTTTCACAGGTGCTGCCTCTCATCCCGCACCTCATCCAAGTGGCCATTCCTCTCGTGTGAACCTAGACAGCAGTTGTCGGACATTATTCCACAGCAGGAGGTATTGCAGCTGAGCTCAATCCTGTCCTGATTCAGAACACATGCAGAAACACACACACCCATGCACACAAACAAACCCTTTCCAATAGAGGTCACTCAATAGTGATCAGGAACTGGAACCCTGACGGATTTTCCCTTCCTCAACCCATGGCTACTGAGGCCATTTGCAGCATCCCAGTAGTTACCTATTAGTACAGGCCAAGCACTGAAAATGGAAGCTCCCCGGTCCAAATGCTTAGTACCATGCCAAGTCACGTATTTTCCCCACTAGACCATCACGGACATTTCTGTTATGCTGTAAAATTTTAAAACTCAGATGCAAACTGTTGCAGCAGTTAAGGCTACAATTTTCAGAGGCTCTCATTGCCAATGTCGAACTGTTAACTTCGATACAAGCGTACTGGTAGCTGCAGTTTGGGCTTCAGCCAGATGGAAGCAGTTAAAACTGTTAAAACAGTCTTGCCTGGTAGAGAGCTGCACACTCTCTGAATGCAGGCTCTCTCCCAATAGTTACCTGTTTAAAAAGCAGGGAGTGGCGAGTTCCTGCTCCATAAACATTCAAATTGAGGTGAGGTTACCAAGTAACCAGGGGACCAACAGACACCCCCCCGCCACCTCGCTCAAGTCCCTAATAAACCAGCCCTGGCAGTGCTGGATTTATACTCCATTTGGTGTCAAACTGAAGTGGTGTGAGACTACCACCTCCAGGGAATCTCACACCATTTCAGTCCAGTCACATTAGGCCCTGTATCTAGATTTATACCACCAGTTTAGAGTTAGTGCAAAACTATAATTGCTCAAACTCAGACTGACAGCGCTGGTACTGATTAGTTAGCATCAGTGCAGCACAAACACTGTGCAATGCTACGACAGAACTGAAGCACCAATATTTCAGCACAATCCTATTGGCAGAATATGAAGTCACATCATAAATATCATAGTGAAATCATGTACTGACATTGTTCCATTACAAACTATCTTACAAGATACCTTAGTGAATAAACACAACCAATAACGCTATTCATTTTTCCTTCTTGGCTCTGGGATGGTTAACCTAATCTCTTAACTATCAATAAAGTTTACTTTGCAGATCAAAGTGCAGGGCCTATAAAGATGAGACAAATGTACCCCCTCCAACTGCATTTTTATGCTCTGTACATTGTCACTAAGATTTCAGTAAAGTGTAAGGATCAGTGGGTGAATTTTTTGTACTTGGGTGCAGTTGAACTGCCCATCAGTAGGTTCTTCTCTTCCACAAACTTGGACTGAGTCTGGAAATCACCTTAAGCTACATAATGCTAGCATCAAGTGCTGTTGGATGTACAGGCCTGTCACTAGTAATGGGAGAGGCTTGAACGGATTAATTAAAACATTTCACAATATTAAGACGCACTGGTTTAGGTACAATTTTTTTTCCACCCAGAGTGCATTGGTACACAGGGCCTCTTATTGCTGCTCAAAAAGCGTTTCTTTATAGAGGATAATCGACAGCTAAACATGTTGCTCGGAAGGATGGTTAAAGCCAAAATACATGACCTATTTATGAAACAGCAAGATGCTGTAATGGGCAGGTGGTAGGGTTGGTATTCTGGAAGGGAGAGCTCATCTGGGCCAATGGGCCTTCTTCATTACCCGTCGCAGCCCTGGGATTAAAGCACATAAATAAGCCTGATGGCAACACTGTGTGCACATGTCAATAAATGCAAATTAACAGCTGTAGTCCAACCAGTAATCAAGAGATAGAATGCTTTGTACCAGGCATTGAAATCTGTCCAAGTACACAGCACACTTCTCCCGTCTTAGTTACATCACTTGGCTCAGATGGTAGCACTCCTGCCCCTGGTTTGTGCCCTACCCCAGGACATCAGCATCTAATCCAGCCTGACACTGGCACAGTACTAAGTGAGTGCTGCATCATCAGAAGTTCCACACCACAGGTGAGATGTTAAACTAATGACCCAGCTGCCTGTTCCAGTAGATGTTAAAGATACCACAGCATTTTCACACATTCCTCCCCCCCTCACCCCACCTCCAGTGCCCTGCCAAGATTCCCCTCAGCCATTCCTGCTAAAGTTTTTTTCTTAACTTTACTCATCACTTTACTTCTACATCAAGAACCAAAGACCAACAAATCAAGCTGTATATTTGCACAGGCCATGGACTCTGAAGTCAGGAGGCCTCGCCAAATACATCAATGAAATTACTAATGTTTTACACTAATTTTAAGAGGGCACTCATCAGTTTCACAGGAGCCACTTATTTCAAGGAATTTCACAGACTCAGGATAACACATAAAACCCCAGTGACAGATTGAAACCAGTGACATTGCCAACCTTATTTCTCATATACACACTTAAGCCAGTTTGTGCAATACACTTCTTGTGTAATACACATTCATTTCAAATTACTACCACCCCAATGACAGATCTGTAAACACCAGTATTTCACCCTAGTCTTAGACAGCTCAAATGCCATGACAGCCAAAGTTTGGAAGGCAATAATCCAGAAGTGTAATGTGTTACGGTTCAAATAGATGCAGTATGAGAATGCCACAACACACCATTACGATTTACTGAAATCATAATGACACCGCCTGACTTATACAGAAACCAAATGCTCTCTGAGCAGTACAGTAATTTAACCAACTGCACTCAATGCTGAGATGTATCATGTATTTATCCATTAAATCAGCTCTGGGATCCATATGAAAACTTGTTAACAATCCACAGAATCATATTCCATGTACAACTTGTATTTTTTGATGGCCTATCTTGCCAGCTAATCACTGTGCAGCAAATCAAAGGGATAGCAATAAGCAACAAAAACCACATTGCTTTTGGCTGATCAGAATTGTGCAACTTCAATTAACTCAACCTATGCAAAATGCATATACAAGCAGTAGTCAGTGTACGTATGGCAAGACATGCCAGGGCCCCCACAGGAAGTATTTTAGTGAAGAACTGCTTTACTTTAGTTCAACCTCATCAATTGAAGGCCGACTGTACTTCAGATCTTTCAGTTATTAAATGCAAATCACAAGGCCTTTTTTCTCAAACAATTAGAGAATAGGCGAGTTTTACTATGAATATCCCTTATCCATGCCGATGACGCCAATATAAATCCCATTCATACTTAACTACTAAATACTGTACTTCCTCCCGCCCTCAATGAACACATCCAGCAATCACCATGCACAAAATGACACACGTATAATGGAGCATTTCACAATTACATTAACTTCAAAGTAATTTATGCAATGCACCTTTAAAACCTCCCAGACCACTTGCCATCATCAAAAAATATGCAATGCAAAAAGGAAAGCAATCAGGAAAACTGAAATAGGCACTTTAATCTTCCAACAAGAAAACTACAAAACACCAGTGCAGTGAAAGCCTCAATGGGGCGAGGAAATCCAGGCAAATGTGAATGTTTTACCTTCTGCAACATCATCATCTATAGCTCCTTTCACCTGAGAGAAACACCACTGAATGTCATTGCCACCACTTCCAACTCCTGAATGAATGGAGAGAAAAAATTATCAATATGTATTTAATATGTTTTTTAAAATTAAACACATTAGATGCTGGGGATACTCACAGGGAAACAGATCCTTCTAACCTTAAACTGGGGCTACTTCTAAAATTAATTTAAAAATAATCAAAAGAATGCTTTAAACTCCAGAAATTATAAATTATTATTTATAATGTGAAAGGCTTTGCTCCTTCCCAAGCTGTTTCCCTGCCCTTTTCCTCCCCCCTTTCCCTTCACTCCCTGACGGAATGACTTCAGCACTCAGTCCCCAGGCCTTGAATGAGAAGCTCGGGGTGTGGGGGGAAAAGGAAAAACAGATTCATGTTTGAAAACAAATCCACACAGCGAATGATGGAGAGACAGGGAGCGTTCTCTTCTTCGACTTGCGTTTTTTTTCATGGTTCAATTCTCACCTGCCATGGCGGAATCCGCTGGAAATGGAGGTACTCGGTGTTAGCGCGGTGCCGGAGGTTGTCGCCGAGGCTGCAGGCGGACAGGCCGGGCTGCACTTGGCGGAGGATGGCGGCGGATTGGTTTCGAATGGCGCTGCTGTTCCCTCCCCGCTCTCTGAGCCCGCGGCCGCCGGACACCCCCTTCAAAATGGCGGCGCGCCCGCCCCGGCCATCTTACAATGACGTCACCGTCAAAGGGAGGGAGGGGGCGAGAACAGGAGCAGGGGGCGGGGCCAGAGCCAGCACAGAGCTGGAAGCATCTCCTGCACCATCCAGCCTGACAAATATGTCAGATATACATATATATTATATATGTTTTAATATTCAGCAATCATTTTTTTATTTGCACTGTCAAATTGTTCAGCTTCGTAAAGCTTTAGTTCTGCAAATCTGTTGCAACCCCCATAGCTCAGTAAGTAAATGATTTCAGCACTCAGTTTCCCAGGCTTTGAAATAACAGCTCGACGTGTGAGAAAGAGGAAAAATAGATTCATATTTGAAAACAAATCCACACAGAGATTGATGGAGAGACAGGGAGCGTTGTGATAGCCTGTTGTGGAACTGAGCTATAAAAGACCTGAAATACACATGATTCTTGATGGAAAGCACACAAGTGGATATTGGGAGGGACAGTATCATCCTTGGCTGTGATGTCCTCCACAGTTGAATAGCCTCCCACCACTCACTGTCTTGGCTCACACTTGAAGAATGGTCACTTGAGTGTTTCAAAATTGCATCACACCCGTCCCTCCCATTTTGCAATGAAATCAAGTGGTGGTGAGGAGAGACAGAACCAGCATGGCACAGCCTTGGCTTAGTGCTTGCCAATTACATTAATTTCCAAGTAATTCAGAAGGTTGTGGGTTCAAGCTCTGTTCAAGGAATTTGAGCACGTGATCTAGGTTGGCATTTGAGTACAGTAGCGAGGGAATGTTGCATTGTCGGAGGTACCATCTTTTGGATGAGATGTTAAACCGAGGCCCCGTCTTCCCTCTCAGCTGGATGTAAAAGATCCCACAGCATTATTTGAAGAGCAGGGGTGTTCTTCCAGTGTACTGGCCAATATTATCCCTCAACCAACATCTAAAACAGATTATCTGGTCATTTATTTCATTGCTGTTTGTGGGACCTTGCTGTGCACAAATTGGCTGTCACGTTTCCTATATTACAACAGTACTTCAAAAGTACTTCATCAGCTGTAAAGCACTTTGGGATGTCATGAGGTCATGAAAGACTATATCATTGTAAGTCTTTCTTTTTATACCTCGATATAACTGTGCCCTCTCAACTTCTCACTTTATATTTTTTTAAATATTCACCCATAAATTTGCCTTCTGACAGCTATCCAATGACTCCTGCTGGAAAATGAGCCTGTGTTATGGGGAGAACAGGATCAGGTTCAGCTGTGGTGTACCCATGGTAAGATAGCCTGCCGACTAGACTCACTTGGGTGAGGTAATGGTGGGTGACCATCATCAAAAGGCTTTCTTGCCTCTAAGTCTGAAAGTCGTGGGTTCAAGCCCCACTCCAGAGATTTGAACATATAATCTAGGCTGACATTTCAGTGCAGAACTGAGAAAGCTCTCCCCAGTGGCCAACATTTATCCCTTAAACATCATCACTGAAACAGATTATCTGGTCATTATCACATTGCTGTTTGTAGGACCTTGCTGTATGCAAATTAGCTGCCACGTTTCCCATTGCAACAGTGACGACAGAAAGTACTTCATTGGCTGTAAAGCGCTTTGGGATGTCCTAAGATCATGAAAGACGCTATATAAATGCTAGTTCTTTCTTTCTTTCACCCATTGTCCATGTTTTGAAATCAGTAGAATCTGCTAATGTACCATCAATGGCAGACCAAGACCTCCTGTCTCTAACACCAGCTTTCTCTGCTTTTCCTCTGCAGGTAACTTAAAGAAAGAAAGAACAAGCAAGCAGACAAATTATTCACCCCACCAGTCTGGGTTGACTTGGAAGCCAGGTTGCAGAGATGAAAGTTTAAAACTTAATGCCTCAGTGACGATGAGCTAACGAGGGGGGAAAAATCCCTGCCCCTGATTACCATCTGGCTGGAAGGTATATGTGCAAAGAGGTCTGGTGAGGACTGGATTGCTCTTAGCTGCCATATCCTTCACGATCGAATAGCTTGCTGGTCCTCACTGTCTGGAATCACACTAATATGGGAAAGGTAGAAGAAGGTAGTTAATGCCTGTGTAACTGTACCTCAGTTTGATTCAGCACCTTAAGGATTTAAGGGGCGAAAACCAGACGTTAAAAAAAAATTCTGAGCGTTTATTCCCATCATGGCTCAGATGATGAAGGTAGCGCCTGATGTGGAATGTCAGTAATAACCTAAAAAAAAGACTTGCATTTATATAGCGCCTTTCACAACCTTCACAGCCAATTAATTACTTATCAAGTGTAGTCACTGTTATAATGCAGGAAATGCAGCAGCCAATTTGCGCACAGCATTTATTTATGAAATAAATGACCAGATAATCTGTTTTGGTGTTGGTTGAAGGATAAATGTGCACCAGGAGAATTCCCCTGCTCTTCAAATAGTGCCATGTGATCTTTTACATCCACCTGAGAGGGCAGCCAGGGCCTTGGTTTAACATATCATCCAAAAGATGGCACCTCCAACAGTGCAGCACTCCCCCAGTACTTCATTGGAGTGTCAGCCTAGATTTTTGTGCTCAAGTCTCTGGAGTGGGACTTGAACCACAACCTTCAGCCTCAGAAGCAAGAGTGCTACCCAATGAGACAAGGCAGTCAACGATGGTTTCATCTACACATCCAACTTATAATCATCCTTTGGGAATTAAGACTCTCCACATTGAAGCAATGGGAGGGAACCAAATGGAGCTCACCTCAGAAGATGCTGAAAACACATTAAGGATGAACGTTGCTACGCTGCACTCATGGCACCGAGTCTCATTCAACTGGAGTGCAGATCGGTGAATCAGGTACTGAGGTCGGCACGCTGATTTGCGCTGATTTGCTGTGCTCCCAATGTAACACCCATTAAAATGAACAAACAGAAAATTGGGAGCACTGAAAATCAAGCACTCTGACCTCGGCACCCACTTCTCCAATCCGTTTCTATTGAGCGAGACTCCATGCCGGAAGGGTGGCCTCAAGACAATTAACTGATAAAGTATATATGTTTAATGTTGTCAAACAGCACATTCCAGATCAAATCTACTCGTTGCATAAGAAAAGTTTTTCCTCATGTTGCCTTTGGTTATTTTGCCAATCACCTTAAATCTGTGTCCTCTGGTTCTCGACCCTTCTGCCAATGGGAACAGTTTCTCTTTATTTACTTTATCGAAACCCTTCATGATTTTGAACACTTCTATCAAATCTCCTCTTAACCCTCTATGCTCCAAGGAGAACAATCCCAGCTTCTCCAGGTTTCTGAAGTCCCTCATCCCTGAAGCCATTCTAGTAAATCTTTTCTGCATCCTCTCTAAGGCCTTTACATCCTTCCTAAAGTGCGGTACCCAGAATTGGTCACAATACTCCAGTTGTGGCCGAACCAGTCTTTTATAAAGGTTCAACATAACATCTTCGCTTTTATACTCTATGCCTCTATTTATAAAGCCCAGAATCCTGTGAACTTTATTAACCACATTCTCAACCTGTCCTGCCACCTTCAAAGATTTGTGCATATACCCACAAGCCTCTCTTTTCCTGCACTCCCTTTAAAATTGTACCATTTTGTTTATTTTGCCTCTCCTCATTTTTCCTGCCAAAATGTATCACTTCACACTTCTCTGCATTAAATTCCATTTGCCATGTGTCCACCCATTCCACCAGTCTGTCTATGTCCTCTTGAAATCTATTACTATTCTCCTCACTGTTTACTACACTTCCAAGTTTTGTGTCATCTGCAAATTTTAAAATTATTCCCCATTATAATTTCTCTGCTCTCTGTCTCTAAGGGATCCATGTTTATTTTTGCTCATCTCTTCCTTTTTACATACTTGTAGAAGCTTTACAATCTGTTTTTAAATTTCTTGCTAATTTACTGTTATTTTCAATTTTCTCCCCCTTTATCAATTTCTTAGTCATCCTTAGCTGATGTCTAAATCCCTCCCCATGCTCAGGCTTACTACTCTTTTTGGCAATATTGTAAGCCTCTTCTTTAAACTAATACTTTCTTTAACTTCTCTAGTTAGCCATAGTTGGATCATTTTTCCCGTGTAGTTTTTATTCCTCAAGGGAATGTATATTCGTTGAGAATTATGAACTATTTTTTTAAATGTTCGCCATTGCTTATCTACCATCATATCTTTTAATCTAATTTCCCAATCTACCTTAGCCAACTCACCCTCCATTGGCTTTGTTTAAATTTAAGACCGTAGTTTTGGATTTAACTAGATCACTCTCAAACTCAATATGAAATTCTATCATATTATGATCACTCTGCCCCAGAGGACCCTTAACTATAAGATTATTAATTAACCCTGTCATTACACAATACTAGATCTAAAATAGTCGGTTCCTCGATATATTGTCCAACAAAACAGTATCGAATGCATTCCATGAACTTGTCCTCCAAAAATTTTTTGCCAATTTGGTGTGCCCAGTCTATACGAAGATTAAAATCCCCCACGATTATTGCATTACCCTTGTTACATGCTCTTCAAATTTCTTGATTTACACTCTGTCCAACAATATAACTACTGTTAGGGACACTATAAACTACTTCCACAGAACAGGGAAGATGCAGAGTAAAGCTCCCTTCACACTGTCCCATCAAACACTCCCAGGGCAGGTAGAGCACGAGTTAGATACAGAGTAAGCTCCATCTACACTGCCCATCAAATACTCCTACAGCAAGTACAGCAGGGTTAGATACAGAGTAAAGCTCCGTCTACACTTTCCCATCAAACACTCCAGGGCAGGTATAGCAAGAGTCAGACACAGAGTAACGCCCCTTTTACACAGCCCCGGCAAACATTCTCAGGGCAGGTACAGGAAGGGTTGGATGCAGAGTAAAGCTCCCTCTACACTGTCCTATCAAACACTGAGGGCAGGTACATCACCAGTTAGATATATAGTAAAGCTCCCTCTACACTGTGCCGTCAAACACTCCAAGGGAAGGTACAGCATGAGTTGGATACAGAATCTTATATGTTTCAATGAGATCACCTCTCATTCTTCTAAACTCCAGAGAGTATAGGCCCATTCTACTTAATCTCTCCTCATATGACAACCCTCTAATTCCAGGAATCAATCGAGTGAACCTTCGTTGCATCGCCTCTAAGGCAAGTATATCCTTCCTCTGGCAGGTTTAATTGTTTGGTTGAGATGTTGAGCTAATTGGAAGCTCTTGACTTTCCGTTTGTGATTTAATTTTGCAAGGTGGAGGGGTTTAGGGAGAGAATTCCAGAGCTTAGGTCCTTGGCATCTGAAGGCACGGCCGCCAATGGTGGAGCGATGAAAATCGGGGATGCACAAGAAGCCAGAATTGGATTCATCATATAATTCCCATGGGAATGATAGCTTCTATTGCAATTGAAGTGCTCAGTGTGAGATCTGTTTTCTTGAAGGAAGGAATCTTGTGGAGGAAGCATTGTCATTGAGGGATCACAACAGATATGCTGAAGTTTGTCGGTGTGTATGTTTGAAGTTGGCTTAGCTGAACTTGGTCTGGGTAGCAGTAGACACATTACAAATGACTCCAACTCCTTGAGCTGAGGAGGGTGGGGACACCACTTCCGATTGGTATCCAGTAAGTCTTCCTGGTCAGTGCTTGTGTGTGAAGGTTAGGTGAGGACAGGATGAGGCTCAGCTGCGGTGCCCACTGCTGTCAACTAACATGCCAACTCCACTATCTCGGTTCACACATGAAGAATAGCCACTGGTGAGGTACTGGAGAACTGTGATTATCTGTAGAACAGTATCTTGCAAGAGTCAGCACATTCCGAACAGGAGGGAAGAAAAATTGGCAGGGAAAAAAAATAAGGAAAGATCTCAACGATGCCACAGCATACAAATAGATAATAGCCTCGGGGGGCTCGTTAAATATGAAACATTCTCAGTTCTTGACATGACCTTAAAGTCCTCAAGTGAGACCGAGTCCATGTGTTATGCAGATCAGGTTAGGCTGCTTCATACTTTTGTGGTTTGCAGGAGTTCTGTGGAGGGTATTCTGTTTATACCGTGGAATGCATTGCTGAATTAGGAGGTCATTGTGGTCAGATAAATCAACACTGAAAAATGTCCCCTCTGACCATCACGGATTCATAGAAAAGCTGGAGACTGTTTCTTGTGAATTACAATTAAGTAAAATGAGAGCCTGATCTCATACTGGGCAGTGTCTTTACCAATTGACCATTGGGGGAGCCTCATCTTGGTACTCATGTTGCCCCAAGCTTTAAAAAACCCCTTCACCCTTGAAGATTTATCCCTTACGCTCCCTTGCACAGTACCCTTTCACCGTATGTCTTCCTTATGTTCACTTCAGATTGATTGAGGGGATGGAGAGATTGGATTATGAGGAGTGATTATGTAAATTGGGCATGTTACCACTGGAAAAGAGAAGGTTGAGAGGTGATACAATTGTTTTTTATAACATTCTAAAGGGACGAGATAATTTTGACCATGACAAGCTGTTTCACCTTGTCCAGAACAGCAGAACTAGAGGACTCGGACGGCACTTGAAGGGGATACATTCAAAACTAATCTGCGGAAACATTATTTCAGTGAGCAAGAGGTGAATCTATGGAACAGGCTCACTAGGGAGATGGTGGAAGCAGATAGTATTGATTCATTCAAATGCAAATTAGATAGATTTCTTTCAGAAAATAACATTTTGGGATACAGTCTATGAATAATTTGAGACATGACATGTGGTAAGTGTTACATGCTTGGGAGAAACAGGTGACTTTGGACTTATGATTCCCAAAGCTTTCCATCACTGGGTATTTCCCTGCCTCATGTCTGTGTCTGTTGTAGACTAATTGATGGAGATTGATTGCTATGATTAGTCAACAACTCCATTATCGTTGTATCATGCGAATACCAGGATGGCAGAAGGCGAACTAGATGGACCTTCGTCTTCCTTTGTCGAGCAACTCCGACATTCCAGGTTCCCTTGTGTTTTCTTCACTGAGGCTATTGTTTGGAATTTCCTTCTGAATTTGAGTTTTATTTAAAAATAGGAATATAAAAGGGAATGGGGCGCAAGCAGGAGTGCACAATTAGACTAGGTAGCTTGTAGGGAAAAAAATACCACTGAACACCTATATAAAACCCTGGTTAGACCGCGCCTGGAGTACTGTGAGCAGTTCTGGGCACCGCACCTTCGGAAGGACATATTGGCCTTGGAGAGTGCAGTGTAGGTTTACTAGAATGATACCCGGACTTCAAGGGTTAAGTTACGAGGAGAAATTACACAAATTGGGGTTGTATTCTCCAGAGTTTAGAAGGTTAAGGGGTGATCTGATCGAAGTTTATAAGATGTTATGGGGAACGGATAGGGTGGATAGAGACACTATTTCCACTGGTTGGGGATTCTAGGAGTAGAGGGCAAGGTCTAAAAATTAGAGCCAGACCTTTCAGGAGCGAGATTAGAAAACATTTCGACACACAAAGGGTGGTAGAAGTTTGGAACTCTCTTCCGCAAACGGCAATTGATACTAGCTCAATTGCTAAATTTAAATCTGAGATAGATAGCTTTTTGGCAACCGAAGGTATTAAGGGATATGGGCCAAAGGCAGGTATACGGAGTTAGATCACAGATCAGCCATGATCTTATCAAATGGTGGACTAGGCACGAGGGGCTGAATGGCCTACTCCTGTTCCTATATTCCTATGTTCCTAACGCCAGTGATGGACCGAATGGCATGTTTCTGTGCTGATTCATGATAAATTGCTACTGAAGAACACACAGGATGACCACTAGGATCTCCGATCACCTCTTTTACATTGCTACACTACTTTCACAGGCTAAACTTTGTTCTGGATTTATTTATAAGTAAAAAGAAACATAGAAGCAAAAGGAATATTAAAGAGCATAAGAGGAGCATTAGAATTGGCCCACGAAGGTAACCCTTTCAGAAAGCTGCCAGTTTACAGTCTCTTGGAATGTAACAGTTCCTTTTGGATAATCAGCTGAGCCTTCTCTTTCCTTAGTGTGCAGTTAGCAGTCTTTCGGGCTGAGGTGTTACATCTAGAATGTGAGTCACACCTGTTCACAAAACGTGGGTGTCTTTGCCAGGACTGAGGCCCTGCAGTCAGCCCTGGGATATATGTGTCACGGATCTTCTTTGATAGGCCACCTTTTCTGAAGCAAATAAAAATGTTAGCAGTTTTCACACATTGACAGACAAAGGGATATAAGCTTCTCATTGCTGACTTCCCTTTCATATTTCCCTCAGACTGGCCTTCACACCAGAAACCACATCTGTATCACATGAACATTTCAAACATGCTGCCTGGGCATCAAAGTAGTATTGTACAAACTGATTTCTGAACAAAAGCTCTTCGCTCTTATCTCACACTCTGTCTCCTGCCTCTCATTATGTGTCTAGCAGTGGAAGCATCTCCAATTTAGACCCTAGGTGCTTGAAACCATCCATATAATAAAAGTCTTGACTATGGCATGCACTTCCTGTAATTGTCACTCTTACTTCCTGTAACACTTTTCCAACTTATCATGAGAAATGCCATGGGAATGGGCTGGTGTAAAATAAAGACAGAAATTACTAATCATCACATGGATGTCAGGATGCAAAAAAGCAAAAATGGCAATTTTTGTTGATTATTTTTTTTTCCTTGGCCTCCTCCTGGGCTTGCTTGCTGCTCAGTTCAATAATACAACGTCTCCATACCCCAGATGAGCCCATCTGAAACTTCTTCCGATCCAAGGTGCAATTAAATTTTTCTCCACCTCATGCTCTCTTCCAGGTCACTCCACACCATACATCGACAGCCTGTGCCATGTTCCCTCCCTACTTTGCTCCCAGCAACAGGAAGTTCTTGGGTCAGACAATTTGGTTCACATTCTTATCTGTAGAATTTCTATTTGTCGTATGATGAAAACTCATGCAGCTCAAATGGTGCAGGATCTAAAGTTTTGATTGCGATAACTGGTCAATTAAGACAGAATGCTGTTTTAATAAGACATCCGGGGAGGGAACGAAGGTCGTTTTCTTTCTCTGTTCTCCTGTCGTGGTTCAGGATCTTTTGACCATTTTTCCACAGGAAATACTTGGAGAAAAAAAAGTTACTTTAAACGCTGTTTTGAAAGCATATTGTATTCCTACAAGTAAAAAAAAAGGTTGCGGGGGTTTGAGATGGTAGGAAGTTAAGATGCTAATGAGCTAGCTATGATGTTTCCTCATGGACCACAAAAAATAAGCAATTTGGTAGCTTGTCTCTGTAATTGATAAACACCTCACGCCCATTGTGTTGGAAGACCTCGGATCACTTTCTGACTGTGGTCAGGCATAAAGCAGAGTTAGACACCTATAAGGCAGGTTAGCTTTTGAAACAGAGAAGCTGCTGAGGCAGAAAGGCCCCAGAAAAGGCAGTTTCAAAAAGTCTGTTTAAACAAGATGACCCAGTGAAGTGAGGTGGTGTAGCACATTCATTATTTTTTATGCCATTGCGCAGAGATAAGATGCATCAATTGAACTAAGTGAGTCTGGCCATAACTACTGCTCTGCACATTCATCTTACTGTGGAATAAAGCAGCTTAATGATTCGAACCAAGACTTACCTCGTCTAGTGTTAACTCAGTCCACCTTTGGAGAAATTGAAGAAATACACACGCAAAAAACACATGGATCTGGTCCAAAGAACAAGAGGGTGCCACTGTTACAGCCCTTGGTTCATGCTATCTTAGAAGTAGACGTAAGGCAACTATCATAAAGATGCTCATACCTCTTAAGGGAATGACTGACGCCACTGAACCGGAGAAGGTAACTATAACAGGCCTGAATTCATAACTCCCCCTATTTATTGGGTTGTACGGATGATGAATATAGGCTAGTTAGAATTAAACACGAAAATTTGTACCATGCTTGTTGACTCCAATTCTAGGTCTGCTGGGCTTGGTATCAGCCCACTTTTAAACTGCTAACCATTTATTTTCATAAAGAAAAGACAGACTGGTGCTTAATCAGAGGTTTTGCTGCACAGTATTTCCATCAGAGTCTCTTATCTCAAGACAATCATCGTCATTCATGCAGGCCAGAGGGTCCCAGGTCTGACCTGAATTAGCTGATCTCAAGCAGTGGAAATTGTGGAGTGGAGGGTGGGGGAGGCAGCAGAATGACAATTAGCCTCAGTGCCTGTGGGCGGGGGGAACTGGCATAGGATCCCACTCCTGATCACTATCCAATCCCTCGACTGGACAGTGGATGTGTGTGGACATCAGATATGTGTGGACATTGGGCGAGGACAGTATCAAGCTCAGATTTTAGGCCAAACAGCCCGCTGTCGTCAACTGTCCAGGCTTGTAAACGAAGAACAGTGATAGGCAGGGCAGCAGAAGGTGCTTTACAGCGTATGCAGCAAGATTCAATACCTATCCAAGAGAGCCTTCAAATCCCTCCCTGCCCTTACCAAACCATACCTCGCACCCTAAAATCCTTCAACTCTGGCCTTTCGTGCATCTCCCCCTCCCTTTGCCTCACTATCGGCAGCACAGCCTTCATCCGCCTTGGCTCTACTCTCTGGAACGCCCTTCCAAAACCACTGTACCTTCCACCTATCTCTCCTTCTTAAGACGCATCTGATCGGTCACACCTTCCTTGTCTCTCACTCAATGGCTCAGCTTCCACTGTCCTATCTGTTGCCATTTGTGAGGCGCCTTGGGGGATTTTTTACGTTCAGGGTTTTATTTAAATGCAAGGGAGCAAATTAGAGGGAAACAAACATCTTTAAGCCTCCTTCCACTCCAACTGCAGTGCTAATAACGTTTAAGCTTTGTTTTTCCACAAGGCTTAGTTATAGATTCATCCCCAGGCAGGGCTGCTTTCTCTATCCAACCTGTATTGGTGATTAAGGTGCAGTTTGCATAATTGACATCAATAATAAATCTAATCCACAACTTCGCTTAATGAGATAAAAGCTGTATGAACTGTACAAATATGGTCAAAGTACACATTACACTTGCTGAACCTCATTGTTATCTTTCTGGAATGTCAATTGATCTGAATCCAGTTTGGGATCAGTAACGGCCTCGCCCGACACAGAAAACAGTACATGATACATGTATGGATGCATGTGCTTTACCTTAGTTTCATTGTATCATATATTATATTGACCACCCAGTCTGCTAATGACCGGAGGAAAGTGTGTTCTCCAGTCTGTGGTGACTTAGCTGATCTCAGCACCAGTATGGGGGGGGGGGGGGGATACAACCCACCTTAGTGCCCCTGGGCCAGGGAGGGGAGGGGGGAGGGTGGTGGTGTTGGGAGGAGGGGGAAATCAGCCAGGGATTCCACTATCCAGCCACTTCTGCTAAGAAGTGCTCGTGTGTGGCTATCGGGTGGGAACTGAATCATATACAATTGTGCTGCATCTCATGGTTGAATAGCCTGCCAAAACTCACTGTTGTCCAAGCTTACATGTAAAGAATGGCCACTTAAGTGAGGTACTGGAGGGCTGTCAGTGTTTGTGGATCCAGACCGGAACACGAATAAGCTCCTTCGGTAGAGAAGATGGGGAGGAAGAGATGGGACACAAAAAAGGCTTGGATTTTTAGGTAGCTGTTACCTGAACCAGAAGGACACTGGTTTGAATCCGCTGACTGTCTTAGATTGGAAAAGTGGAGTAATTCACACAAAAGTCAGGACTCCAGGTTCAATTGTCTTGCCCTAGGCTCAGTTCGCTAATCTTAACCAGGGCTGGGGTCAGAGGGAGGGAGACAGGGAGGGAAATCAAGCAGGGTCCCCACTCCTAATCGCTGCGTGAGGACGTTGCGTGAGGATGGGAACAAATTCAGCTTATGACATGTTGCCCATGGTCGAAAAATCTGCCAATACTCTGGGCTGGCAGCGTGAAGAATAGGCACTTGGGCAAGGTATGGGGGGGAGCTACTGGCATCTGTGGACCGTATCCCAGCAAGAGTCAGACCCTGCAGGAGAGGAGAGAAAACTGGGAAAAAGAAATAAGATGTTGCGTTCTTATCTTTTTGTATAATTTATTCCAAGTACTTCATTGCCTGTGTTGGCTGGTTTCGACCTCAGGCAGAGCTGGTATTGATCCTGCAATGATGAGATGTTTCTGAATGGCCGGGTTGCAGCTCAGGCTGGCTTCCAGTGCTTGGCCTGCTAACCACTTGTGCTGGCACAGAAATCCCGGGCATGTGCCCATCTTTGTGGGGCATAACTTTGAGAACTCTGTGCTTACAAAAAATAAGACATGAACAATCTACACAGAGTACTGATGTTGAACAACACTGGAAACATACAACAGGCCTGTCACCATCTGAAAAAAGAAGTCCGGTTAGCATTTCAGGTTAGAACCTCTCATTGCAATTCTGGGTTCTGATTAAGTACCTGCATACAAAATGTTTCCCTGCTCTGAGGCAAGCTGAGCTTGCACAGTCTCCGTGCGCCACCATCCCCAATTTAGATTGGTCATCCGGCATCCTTCTCTGTCAGCCCTTTGAAAGGTTGTGCAGAAAACTCACAGTAAAGTACGCAGACGCAAGGAACTGGTTTTGCGCAATGAGTGGTGCCACACAGGAGACAACTAGTGCAACCCACACAAAATAAGGGTCTCCGATTCAGTCACAGGTTGCACTCTTTACATTAATGGTAGGAAAACTGCGCAGCTGCTATCAACCACGTTCCCCTAAAGTGAAATCTCTTAGGGGCTCAGGATCATTTTCTCTTCAGTTTCCCATCCCTCCCTCCCTCCCTCCCTCCCTAAGTTGAGGTATCTGACCTACACTCAGCATGAGGAGGAGTGCAGCACCAGCCCACACATCACCAATCCAAGCCACAGCCTTTTGGGCTTCAGCAAACAATATTGTCAGAAGCTCGATTTGTAAATACCATTCAATGGTAGAAACACAAAAGGCTGTTCTTTAAAACAGTGGTGTTTCTTTGCCCAACAAAATCTATTAACATTAAGGCAAAAAACAGGAGACCACTTGAACAGTTCTCCTGGGCTCCTGGCCAATGTTGCTCCCTCAACCAACGCCAACAAAAAAACAAATTAACTAGCCCTTCATCTCCCTGATGTTGATGGACATTTCTGGTGCAGAAAGGCTGCTGCATAACAAGTCACTACACTTCAAAAAGTAGTATCTCCATATAAACATATAGATATGGCTCCTGGTTCTATGGCTCAGATATATACACACACATATATCTGAGCCATAGAAACCAGGAGGGTCCCAAGTTCAATCTCTGGTCTATGCTGAGTCAGCTGATTGCAGTTTGAGTGGCAACAGGGCCGCAACTATTGGTGTCCCTTTTCCCAAGTTAGGGAAAGCCCAGATCAGCCAGAATTCCCACCCTCGCTCCAGGGCAAAAATGCTCATGTGTGAATTTGATCAGACTCAGCTGTGACACCCCCCACCGCCCCTCAACCCAGTAAAATAACCTGTCAATACACAAGCACGATGGGCCGAATGGCCTCCTCCTGTGCTGCACCTATGATGGTACTATGCTTGTCTAGACTCACACATGAAGAACAGCCCAGTACTGGAAGGTTGTTGGTGCTGATGGAACTGCATGCGAGCAAGAGTCTGCACCTTCAGAAAAGAAGGGAAATAAATCATACACATAAATATCACCGAGAATTCAGACATGAAATATTTTATTTGGTGTATCTTGCACTGTTCACACTTGATGTACAAGAACTAAAATATTGTTTTTGCCCAATGACAGCAAATCCTTTCACAGAAAACCCTTCAAATCAGCGTGATTGGTCATGTTCATGTTTTGGTTCTTTTGGAATACTGCACTGTACATTGGATTAGCACACAGGGAAACTACTGATCACCATTCATTAGGATTAGGGCCAGGAGGCTTATCAAATGTCAGCCTCTGTTGATGGGGTAATTTGCGTTGAGGTGGAAAATAAAGGGAGAGTAAGATGAATTGCTGATGGAACTTAACGTAAGAGTGTGGACAGGGATCAGTGACAAATTGAACAAGAAAGTAGTTACTTCAGGCTGACCTCTTCGCAGTTACTGGTCCATCCCCTATGCATTGCTCAATATCAAGAAATCTCATCTTGCAACAGAATGTGCCCCAGCTTGTATCACCTGTTTCTCTTTTCACACAAGAAAAAAGCTGCATGGAACTGAAGGTGACATGAAGGCCAAACTGAGCACAACACGTGCGGTTTTGCTCCCCTTTTACACTAAGCATTGCCACCAACGGCAGCTGTGCTGGATGAAATCCTGTAGCGGAAATGAGCCGACACCAGTGATCTCCTTGGGTTTCGCTCAGGCTCAGTGTCTGCAACAGAAAGAGCCAAGGGTGTCAAAGCTAGATGGATCCCCCCCATCAGTACTTACCTTGAGTCTGCCATCTCGGGTCGAGGCGCAGGCAGGCAGCCAGACAGACTCCTCAGCACTTTACCATCGCTGGCCCATACAGATTCTCTCCCGACATCGAAGAAGGCTCCAGGCAGATCGACAGTCGCATATGTGAGTCTGCAATAAGTGTGAATCGGGCGCAGCACAAATGGGGCGATTCAGCAACAATGTGACCCAACCCAATCACAGAATCCCTTCCAGGGGATATGGTTCTACAACATCAAGTCAGCTTCAACTAAAAACCTTCATGAATTCTACAAGTCTGCATTACAATGTTACCAGAACAGAAGGCGTTTGAGTAAGTACTGGGCATGTGCAGATAATTTATCACACGTTTGTTTACTCAAGTCACAGATGCACTGTCCCTGTTGTGTGGACAAAAATGCCATCACCGGCATTCATATTTAAAATCAGTCTGAGGCTACCAATGAAGTAGTGCCCGTTTTAATTCATTTTTCTCACTGATTTTGAGGTTGTACCTGTAAACGTAACTCATTGTCCCATTCATCAGCTGTATTAGCCCAGGAAGCTGGAGATTCAGTGTAGTAGTATAAATACAATATAGAAAACTTCACCAGGCCGATACACTTCAATGCTGCGTGAAATGCTTCTTGTGTGCCCACCAGTACTTCACCCCAGTGTTACTCAGCTCAATATGCTTTCTCCAGTCACAGTATGGACGAGTGTTTTCACAGTTCAAGTGGACACAGCATAAAAATTTCACCCACCCACCATGACATTCTACTGAAATTCCAATAACAAAACTGGAAAAGTCTCTCAAATTTTGCTAAATCAGTGATGGACCAACCTTACGTAACGATAGCATTTAAAAAACAATGCAGTGGAACATAATCCAGGGACCTAACTACCAAAAAAAAAATTGATGAAGTTAGCATGGGTCACAATGCTCAAATGTAGCTCGTCCCTTAGTTAATGGGGTTATGAGAGTCTGGAGGCAGTACTTTTTATTCAAAGTACTCTGCCCTGCCTATTTGGAACAGGTTAATAAAAATACGGCTTGACAATTTTGTTATAGTTTTTCTCACCTCGGAGACAAATGTTGGGTCTCCTTCCCTTTGGGTTGTTCCAGTGCTGTCACTGATGGGGAGGGACTGGGAGTCATGGGCTGATGCCATTTGTTGAAGTGGGGAGGCCGCAAATTTGACCGAAGGATCTGAAGGAAACACGCCAGTGTGTAATCGCCATATTTATATCAACGTAGTTTTTAAACAGATAATGGGAAGTACTTCGAAAACCCCTTCAACACTGAAATTTGCAATCATCCGAATCGACCAAAAGGTTTGAAATATACATTTGATTATAAATGCAGTGAAACTGACCATTTTTAACAGCATCAATTTAATGTAGCTGGAATTCCGTCCAGTCCAATACATGATGGAATGGAAGTTCTCTTATCACATTCATCAGAGTGGGCCGCAGAGCTGACTGCATGCAGCAGTCAGCCAAAGTAGGGAACTGTATTCAGTCGTCGAAGTCTGGGATGTCATCATAGGAGTAGCCTCTGTACCCTCTGGAGGCGTAGTACGCAATCCGGAGATGGTAAAAGCCGGGAAGAAAAACCAGGATCCCGATGATCAGCACTGGCCAGGTTGTGTCACTGTACTGGAAAATAAAGGAAACAACTGGTTTCTTTTTGTAAAAGCAAGACATTTCTTCCAGTAGAATAGAGGATTATCAGAGACAGACTGGTCCGCTGGGTTAGATGTTGGCCTTTCACAGGTAGGATGTAGGTTCAAATTCAGCCCATATTAATGGGATGAAAGTCTCTGTTTTGCTTTAAGGACCCTCTGTCAATTGAATATAGAGAGTCACAATCCAGCTCCGAGTGGGCATGGGTATACAGCACAAAACTGCCGTTAATCTGGCACTAGATTAGTAATCTCACCCAGGCACAGGTGGCGTAGGAAATGGAACATATTACAAAGATGCAGTAGGAGGTGCTAGTGAAGTTAAGGCAGGATAGAGCAATCTGTACTCTGCATTTAACCGTGCTGTACCTGACCTGGGAGTGCTTGATGCTGACAATGGGTGCCTGAAGTGGAAAGTGTTTCATTCCCCAGCACTAACGCACCTCACCTTTATCAGCACAAAATTCCCCAAAAAAGGAAAAAAATAAAGAGAGGATAGAGGATTATCTCCAACACAAATATTCAGACACCTCTGCTGTGCACTTCAGTAATATAAAAAGTTATGAAAACCCATCCAGATTAATTTAATTTGAGGGAGCTCAGAAATATCTCTTGCACTTTACAAGTTGAGCACTGGATACACAGAAAATACTGATCCCTCATGCGAATTTAGTCAATTACCTTTTGTAATATACATGCAAAAGTCTATTAAAAAACAATTCCCAATTCTCTCCCCTCTTCTCCTGAAGCCATTGAATTTTGCTGTGGTTTTCGTTCCACAAAAGCTGCAAGCTGTGGTATACCTCGCCTAAGGGTGCATTCTTCACATGTGTGGCCAGGATTATGAGGTAGCACAGCCAAGCACTTTCCAGTAGGGGTCGTTTGACAGCGGTCAGATCCCTGGTTGACGTTTCCTGTCCCCAAACCAGCGCATTAGGGCCAAATCGTTACCCTAGTGAGCTCAGCACACACGGGGGACTGAACCTGCAACCCTCTGGTCTGTACTGTACGGCTCTGTGCATCAACTGAGCTGGTTTTAAAGAAGCTACAACAGCCAGTCATGCACCCAGTCTCTCTCGGTAGGAAGAGTGTTGAAAACTGCATGTGCAGCAGTGTGTAACTTACCGTACTGTCGATGTACCCAGTCAGCAGGAGAGCTCCAATGGTAATCAGCAACGAGCCAATCAGAAACAAGATGGTTGCAAGTGCAATTGCCTTGTATGGGACTTTTGTAGGAAGTTTTTTAAACTACAGGGGAAAAAAAAAGACATAAAAATCTTTGATAAGATGACTGGTCGGCAAGACCCTACCTTTAGTGACGACAAGAAATCCTCAGTAGTGAAAAGATCCCAAATTTGCAACTTCACAACTTTGTGCCTTGCAAACCATAATTTTTCATCGAAGAAATAACATTCACGTCCCAATTTTTAAAAAAAAAACTTTTGCTTTCTCTCTCCCATCCTCTTGTGAAGGCACTAACTCTTGTTGGGTTTTCAAAGTCCTCCCACACCTCATTCAAGTGGCCATTCTTCATGGGTAAGATCAGAGAGTGCGCGCAGGCTATTCAACTGTCAAGGGCATCACAGACATGCCGAATCCTCTCCTGACCCGATATCCACATACAGTAAGGTGGTGGGGGGGGGGGGGGGGGGCGGTCACTGCACAACAAGCTGGAGTCATGGCCGATTCACTCCGCTTTCTTAACCCTGGAGCAGAAGGCTAATTATGGTTCTGGCCAAGATCAACTACATCAACATAAACCAGGGGCATTCCTCCTGTGTTTGGTCAGACTGACAATGGGCAGTGTATTTACCAACTGAGCCAGAGGGCCAACAATCAGAGTTTTAAATGGTCGATGACCAGTTAATACATCGTGAATTGGACAAGCAGCCTGATAATAACTTCAATGCGCAATGTGTAGGACTCACTGTCATTGTCAGGGACTGACCTGCAGGTCGATGTAACCCTCGTCACTGTCTGCAAGCTTGGAGTATTTCACTTTGCTGCTGGAGATCCCAGCAGCGGCATTGTTACGCAAAGGCATCATAACACAGCTCGTCAACAACTGGAACGAGATAAAGAGAATTAATCCGCTTAGACTGTACAAGGAGGTTCGACAAAATAGCAAATACGTAGACCTGCAGCACATGGAAGAATGTACTGGACTCTAATCACTCCACTCTGCAATCATGTAAAGAGTTAGGCTGCGTTTACATTGCCATTTGGGTGTCAACGCAAAGTGGTTTTGGATGAACAACCAAGCAAAATTAGCATTAAAACTCATTAGACAACTAGTTACACTGGAGCCTCAAGGGGCTCCACACTGGTGAAGCTGCTTCACACTGGTTCAAGTTCCCAGAGAGTGCAGAATAAATTCAGCTTTCTGCACTAGGAGGAAATACCTGCTTAGACTGAACAGAGCAGCGTGGAGTTATGTTGCTCACCAGCATCCAAACATTTAATGTCAGTAAAGAGACATTGGGGCAGTAACAAACATTGAAAATAAAGTTTACATTGTTCCCAGGCAGCCTGGATGGGGATTTCTTTAACATTCGTTTTGTACTGGGTTGCAGTTGCACTCCAGCTGGTGTGGAGTCACACACCCTTGTCAAACTGAGGTGTACCAACAGTTCAGTGACTTCACTCCTCAGATATACTCGAGTTTTTACAAAAAATACATCTCATTGATTAAAAAAAAGCACAGTAATTGGGGCACAAAAGTCCCCAATCAATTTGTAAGTTAAAAAGGACTGGATGAGTTCCCACTTGTAAAGGTGATACAGTATTATTAGTCCTATAATCAGGTAAGGATTCTGGAGGGAGGGTTGGAAGGAATGGTTAAATGACCCATTGGTCTTCTCCTATCCAAAACATTACTACGTTACTATATATGCAAGTAAAACAATTCATTTCATCTCAAAATATTCTGGTTTGCTCACAAGAGTCTGTCAACTGTTCCACTTTAATATTCTACAACCTACTTAAGTGCGATGCTCTTGACTAATCCCCTCAAATTGCTCCCACCCCAAGTGACAGACCCACGCCCACCAGTACTTCGCCCTGATTTTAAACAGCTCAAGATCTTCTCTCCGGGCATTTGGAAGGACAGAATCTATAATTCTACTGCAGGGTGTTCACAGCTCAAGTGGACATATAGTTTACGCATTACTGAAAGCCTAGTGACGACACTGAAGTGTTTTTCAAATATGGATGGACAGCAACAGTGGCAAAGGTCAGGAAGCAGACTTTGAGCTGGCCCTTTTTTGATTCAACTCTGTTCCACTCATTTCAGAGAGCTTGCAATCTTTAATAGTTTATCTGAAAAAGTTAAATGATACAGCAATGCAATGAAGCTCTTAAATTGATACCATTTCACAAACAGATACTGACCAGAACTTCTTTTGTTTGCAAACACAGAAGACACTCGAATCAAAATGCTCAAGTGTCAGTTGCTCTTGGAATCCTTCCAAACAAAAATTGTCAATTTTGATGAAGGATCTTAACCAACACATTAACATATCTTTCTCTTTCAGATTTTGACTGAGCATTTCCGGTAAAAAAGTGACTTTTGCACAAAGAACTTTCATTTTTCTATTCATTCTTGTGATCTGGATGATGCTGGCAAGGCACTATTTATTGCCCATCCCTACTTGCCTGAGAGCATTATTGACTCAACCATATAGTGTGGGACTGGAGTAGCCTATAGGCCAGATTGGGTCGTGGGTGGCAGGTTTCCTTTCCTGAAGGAAGTTAATGAGCCAATTTGGTCCTTACAATAATCAAGCACCTTTCATGGTCATTTTACCTGGTGCCAGCCCAGCTGCACAAATACAACCCATTATGAAAATGCACATTACATTGTGTGGTGACTGCTGTTTGTGGGGAGATGCAGCATCCATTTTACACAGAAAGATCCCACAACCAGCAATGGGTTTTGGGCACCTCCAACACTCCCTCAGTGCTGCACTGAAGTCTCAGCCGAGACTTTTAGTCAAGTCTCGAGAGTGAACCGGTGAACCTTCCCGCCCTGACCCAGAGGCGGGATTGACCAACTGGCTCTCACACAGGCCACATCCCCCGTCACTGACAGCTTGCAGCGGACATTTCCCAACTGCTGCGCTGGGACCGAGTGCACGGCCCACCCCCCAACACACACACACACTGATGGGGGGGGGGCGTGAGATGCCCGAATATCCGTGTGGACGCCATTAAATCCACCACTTCTTTTACCTGCGCACAGTCTCCATCCTTTCCCAATTGCCTGTTTCCTGTCCGTTCCGCAGACGCGACCGACCCCGCGCGAACACCCACACATAGGTTCCGTCCCGAACAACTCTCCGCCCCCCCCCCCCCCTGTTCCCTTCATCAGTCGCGGAAATCGAAAAAGATATCTCTGTTTTTCTTCTCACCACGACGAAAAGTAAATCAGTTTGCACACAGCTTCGGGAAAACAGCTACGAGTGTGATTGATGTTCCCAACCTTAAAGAAAGGCCACTTAAATTGTCTCGGATTATTCACTAGTAACAGGAGAGAGGGGGGGGGGGGGGGAACAAAGTTTGCTTCAAAGTTTGCAAAGTTTTCTTCTTGTAAATGTCCACTATCTTCAATCCCTCACAGCCTGCTCTCAGAATGTTATGTCACTAAAGCCCCCCAAGCTGGGCACCGGTAGGTGTCAGGCAATCCCCAGACATGACTCTCCCTCCCAGGGAGATGCCACAACCTCTGCCAGCATGTCACAACTCAACATGAGAGCAGCCTGCCACCAGTTCAGTTGTTGTTTGGACGGGATACATATCTCCTCCCATATGTTTAAGTATTTTATTTCTCTCATTATGCCTCCTATTGCCTCATACTTATATCACATGCCATTTAACCATCTCATGTTTTCCATTTAAGCACTTTACAGGTCAATCTATTGCTTTTCCTGTATCCCTTCCCCTTGTTCCGTTCCCTTTTAAATACTGTTCATTTCTAATATCTTCCAGTTCGGAGGAAGAACTTGCACAATCGAAATGTTCACTTAATTTTTCGGTCCACAGATGTTGCCTGATCTGCTGAGTGTTTCCAGTATTTTCTGTTTTTGGATAGCTGGCAGGTGATTTTTGACAACTGAAAGCCACGCAGCAAAACTTTGTTTTGATCATTGATTTGAAAAAGCTCGTACGCAACGAGATCCTTTTCATCCCCATGGCATGTGCGAGGGATCCATTTCACACCAGCATAGTGACGTTTATTGATGAAGCAAACTTCATGCTTGGCTTTCCCCCCCCCCCCCCGGGCCAGAGCTCCGCCCCCTTTGGTTTATTTTTGTTTTTATAAAATATTGACAACACAACCAGACCCTCAATTTCCAGGACTATTTTTGAAATTCTCCTCCATCCCAAGAATTAATATTTTACACAGCCAGTTCCAGCTCCTACCGGTGCTGTTTGCCTCTCAGACACATATTTTACTGGTTGAGGAACCGAGGTGCAGACTAGGGCCCAAAGTACAGAACATCAAGAAGAAAAGAAGAGTAAGAGAAAAGATAAAGCAAACTGGAGAGTAGTGATTACATGACAGCTTGGTTTTAAAAGCCTGAGAAATATTTCATTTCATAAATTCTATGTTTTTATGTGAATTTGTGTTTGGAGCCCAGCATTATCACAATTTATAATGGTTTCTGTTACTGTTTGCTGAAAGAGTTTAATTTTTCTTTGTATCCCTGTCAAGGGGGCTTCAGCAAATCCACATCGGCCTCTTTGGAGCAGACAATAAGATTTTGCCACTGCAAGAAAGAATCAGAGCAGTCAAATGCATTGGCTCTCCCATCAAGGTGGGGGGGGGGATTTAAATCCATTGAAATCAGATCCTGTTGACTATCTGTGATTGTTGAAGGTATTTACACCCACGATTATTTTTCTCTCTGGTCTGTTCCCACAGGAAATGTTTTAAAATAGGACAGCCTCTCGTTAATTGGGAAAGATTTTTAAAAATCTTTCATTGTGCTAATTGGAGATCAAAGAATATAGAGACATATAGCAGCCAGGCTGGTGGCCCATGCTCTTCAGTTGCTGATTTCACTGCACCACTATACAAGTCTGGGGCTACAGGAGCAGTGTGAGGTTTATTTCTTATGTAAAGCTTTTCATCACAGTTCATAGTACAGAGGTCCGAAGAGAACAACTCGGTTTCTGAACTTTTTACTGTTTTGGAACAGATGCTGATTCATTCTTTCTTCTGTATAATTTTACTTCTTAATAAATATTGGTTTGCAGTTTTTGGTCTGTGCTATATGGGCTGCGATTGCAGTGTTTTCCATGAGTTTAGAGAGATCTGGAACACATGCTGGGTAAGTGGCATTATTTCTGGTTCATACTTTGGGAGTACAAGAGTTCATTGTTCAATGATGTCCCAGGGATGTTTCCAGAGCATGTACCTCGATTGCGCCAAGTCCAACTGTTTACTTTGCTCTTGAACATCTAGTATTATTCCTTAAATATCAATTTCAGTGCCTTATTTTTGTTCTTGGGATATGGGAAACAACAAGGAGGCAGTATTTATTGCCCTGTCAAGCACACAGTGTGTGACCAGAGCCACATGTAGGTAAGGGGAGCAAGTTCCTTCCCTGAAACAGTTGGGTTGTTATGACAATCCAGCAGCATTCCTGGTCATTTTCCACAAATTACCAAATTTATTTAATTCAATTTCACAACTTGCCATGAACCCATTACCTCTGGTTTCCCCGTCCAGTACCATGACCACGAGACTACTGCACCCTTTGCAAGTAATTTTGGCCAATGGACAGATTACTAGTACTAGCTAGTGCCCTTCACTCTATTAATACAACATGTAGCCTGGTTTATTCACTATCGGAATACTAAGATACAGTTTGTTTCTGATGAAGAGCTACTGTTAAGCCAGTGACCTTTTGTTCCACTGGGGTTTCTGATTGAGAATATGGACTCCACATATTATAGTACAGTCCTAATAGGTGGAAATAAACTACATCCTCATCCACAAATCATACACCATCACTTCCTCTTGATGGATAAAGACTCATTTTTGTCTCCAGCTCAGTTTTTATAGCCTGCATCTGTGTTTAATGGAGGTCAGTACCTAATAGTTTGTTTCCATTTGTATATATGGATGCTGGAAAATCTTGAGACATTGGATTATTTTTGGCAGCTATGCTGGAGTCCGCTGGATTTTCTCCCTTGTTTCCACTTGAATCTCAGCCTGGGTTTCTTGACTTCATTGAATCTACTGTTGAGTCTTCGACTGGATTAGATACCCCTCATGGGGGAATCTAAAACTAGGGGGCATAGTCTCAGAATAAGGGGTCACCCATTTAAGACGGAAATGAGGAGGAATTTCTTCTCCTAGAGGGTCGTGAATCTTTGGAATTCTTTACCCCAAAAAGCTGTGGCGGCTGAGTCATTGAATACATTCAAGGCTGAGTTAGACAAATTTTTGATCAGCAAGGGAGTCAAAGGATATGGGGAAAGGGCGGGAAAGTGGAGTTGAGGGAAAAATCAGATCAGCCATGATCTCATTGAATGGCGGAGCAGGCTCGAGAGGCCGAATGGCCTATTCCTGCTCCTATCTCTTATGGTCTCTTAAGGATTTATTGGATTCCATTCCAAGTCTTGTACTGGGTTTAATGTTACCTCTTCCCCCGGGTTTATTGGAATTAGTGTCAGCTATTGGCCTGAGTTTACTGGATTCAATATTAACTGTTAGCCTGGACTTACTAGATTCACATTGGACACTTGGCCTGCCTTGTTGGCGGCACTGCTAAGTCTTGACTTGGGCTTATTCGATGCTTATTTGAGTCATGTGCTGGCCTGGTTTGATTCTATTGTCGAATCTCACCCTCATCTTGTTACGCTTCTACTTTGATATCCAGGAATAAATATAATGGCCCAAATACTGAGGTTTGGAGTTTGTCTCCAGCTTGGACTGTGTTGGGAGGACCCTGCTTCTCCTTCATTTCTATAATAGTCACCTGTCTCATCCCTTAAAGGAATCCTTGGTATCATAACAACTAAATTAGTTCTGAGCAGAATTTATTTTCCATGTGTCCTTCATTTAAAATCTCACGATTAGCATTGCAGGTTTGCAGAGGAAATCCAGAAAGTGTGAAAAATGGACTGTCCCTGGCCTGTACTGAGATGGCTGATGTCAGCTAGGATGACAACAGGAACAATTGGCTTCAGTGTCATGTATCTGGGGAGGGGAGTAAAAGAGCTGGTTTCTGCTCTTGATCGCTCTTCAATGATTCCTGCTGGGAAGGTTTGGCTATGTTGCCTCTTATTGTGAAATAACCTGCCAACAATGTTTGTGCAGGCTTACACATGAAAATTGGTCACTTTGTCAAGCTACCTGTGGTCTGCTGGTCCCAATGAGACTGCACAGCAGCATGAAGCATTTTCTTTACAGTGTACAGGCAAATTGGAAGGAAACAGAAGAAGCAAGTCAAAATTCCAGAGATAGAAAAGCAATGTGTCAGCCAGTCTGGATTCATACTGATGTCAATCTCAAAGCTTCCCAGCAATTCTTCAGTTATTCCCCTCAACCACACACCCGCTGGACTGAATGCATTAGACTCTATATCATCCTAGTCTTTACTCACAAGTACAGGCACAAGAGAACTCTTTGATGAGTATCTTTTTAAAATTGAATACATGCAGAGTAAAGCTCCCTCTAATCTGCCGCAATAATAGGCCTTAGCCCCATCCTCTGAAAAGCACTCTCCACTTCACCAAAGTGGCATCTTCCATTTCTCACATCAGCCATCCTTCGTCCTCTCCAAGTGCAATTGCTAATTGAGTACAAATTCGTGGAAGATTTATGCTGTGTGCCCAAACTCATTAGAAACTGAATTTAAACTACCAAACTCATTTCACAGAGGATCCTCACAACCAGCAGACCAAACAGACTTTGCTCCTAGAAGTTGGGATTGGATTAGAATCCAATCCCAAGAGTTAAAGGCCAGAGTCTGACCCACTGCACCATCCAGGCTCACATCATTTTAGACCTGGACTATTGGGTTTTAAGGCTAAAATTGATGAGAACAAACCCCAACTGGAGAAAATAATGTATTCTGAATTGCAGCAAACATCACATCACACAGTTTTACATAAAATCTGTATTTATAATTTATATATAGAACCGATTACAGAGCACCATATAGGGTAGTGCACATCCCTCATTCTGGAAGGAGGGGGAAGCAATGGATACTTTTCTTTTTCAAGTTCATCACATTCTAATGATTACGTCAAGACCTGTTTACAAATGTCAATGATCTAATTCTATTTTGCTACTTCATGATGCAGTGTCTCGGAATCTGGCTTCCGCTCTGCATGCTAGTCACTCTGACTCCACAACCCAGACCATTCTGTGCCAGGCATCCAGAAGGGATAAAGCAGTGTTGTTCATAACACACCTTGGTGATCACTTGCAGCCCACCCATGGACCTGGACATACCTGCTGCTCTGAGAGGCTCCTGGGCCTCCGTCCATGGTCTGCCCGGCTGGAGGGATGTTGCAAGAGCTGGAATTCAACACTGTCCCCATTCCTGTTAATGTCGAGGGAGAGGAAGAAAAGGAATGCAATTATCAAGTGGATTTGTCTCAACATTCATGCAGTCAGTGAAAAGATCTTATTGAGAATATAGTCGTGTAATAAGACTATTGTTTCTTGTGGGATCCCTCACTTTCTCCGGGCCCAGGCCCCACCTGGCAGTGAGCCAGGATGGCCCATGTGGGGAACTGCAGTTACAGCCCATCACTCAAAGGTGCAACCTGTTGTGCCATGACTGAGAGTAACTTCTGGGGCACAGCAGCACCTGAGATTGTCGCTCTCAAGAAAAGTTAGTGAGTGACACTGCTATAAAGCATGTGAGGCACAATAAAAGAAAAATTAAATAGAAATAATTTTTTTCTTTACAATTATAAAATTAGCCCCTTTTACCAGAGCAATTGTTCACCCTAGTGATGCACATACATGCAAAATCACTTGAAAAATTAATCCAAGATTGGAAACTGACTTACACAGAATTACATTGAGTCGACAGCACAGAAACAGGCCATTCGGCCCAACAGGTCTATGCCAGCATTTATGCTCCACGTGAGCCTCCATCATCCTACTTCATCTCACCCTATCAGCAGATCCTTCTATTCCTTTCTTCATGTGCTTATCTAGTTTCCCCTTAAATACAGCTATACGAGTCGCCTCAACTACTCCTTATGGTAGCGAGTTCCACATTCTAACCACTCCCTGGTGAAAGAAGTTTCTCCTGAATTCCCGATTAGATTTATTGGTGACTATCTTATATTTATGGCCCCTAGTTTTGGTCTCCCCACAAGTGGAAACATCTTCTTTACGTCCACCCTATCAAATCCTTTCATAATCTTAAAGACCTCTATCAGGTCACCCCCTCAGCCTTCTCTTTTCTAGAGAAAAGAGCCGCAGCCTGTTCAGTCTTTTTTTCACTCTGTTGCTCCACAGTTTATGGTGAGATTTCCTAAATACATTGCTGTCCTAACTTCAGCTGTATTTCTTTGCTTGCACCTAACCCTTATTCAGATAGTTCAGACCCTCCTCTCCTGTAGGCACTGACTCTTAGTGGGTTTGGTTCTATGGGTGCCAGGCGTCCCCACACCTTGCCCAAGTTTGCTGGCGATACAAAGCTAGATGGGAAAGTAAGCTGTGAGGAGGACACAAAAAGGCTGCAAAGGGACATAGACAAGTTAAGTCAGTGGGCGAGAATGGAGTATAATGTGGGCAAATGTTAAATTTTTAGGAAGGAAGAATTTTTAGCAGGAAAAATAGAAAAGCAGAATATTTTTTAAAAGATGAGAGACTAACAAATGTTGGTAGTCAGAGGATATTTGGGTGTCCGTGTACACGAATCACAGAAAGTTAACATGCAAGTCAAGTAATTAGGAAGGCAAATGGTATGTTACCCTTTATTGCAAGGGAGTTGGAGTATAAGAGTAAGGAGGTCTTGCTGCAATTATTTAGGGCTCTGGTTTTGGTCTCCTTACCTAACAAAGGATATATTTGCCTTAGAGGGGGTGCAATGAAGGTTCACTAGATTAATTCCTGGAATGAGAGGGTTGTCCTAAGAGGGGAGATTGAGTAGAATGGGCCTATAGTCTCTGGAGTTTAGAAGAATGAGAGGTGACCTCATTGAAACGTATAAAATTCTTAGAAGGCTTGACAAGGTAGATGCTGAGAGGCTGTTTCCCCTGGCTGGAGAGTCTGGAGCTAGGGGTCATAATCTCCAGATAAGGGGTCGGCCATTTAGGACTGAGATGAGGAAAAATTTTCTTCACTCAGAGGGTTGTGAATCTTTGGAATTCTCTACCCTAGAGGGCTGTGGATGCTCAGTCTTTGAGATCAATAGATTTTTGGACACTAAGGGAATCCAGGGATAGGGGGATTGGGCAGGAAAGTAGAGGTGAGGTAGAAGATGAGACACGATCTTATTAAATGGTGGAGCTGGCTCGAAGGGCCATTTGGCCTACTCCTGCTCCTATTTCTTATGTTCTAAATGCCCGTTCTTCAGATGTGAGCTTGGACAGCCAATGCTGACAGATTATGAAGCTTACATGAAAACTTGATGAAAGTAAGAATTCCCAAGAGCTCCCCACCTGATAGTTCCAAGGCTCCTTGCTTTCCGTCCTTTACATCTTTTCACCAGATGCATATCTTAATTCCACTTCGAATCTGAAATTCTGACTTCCGCAGCAATCGAACACACACATGAAAAGAACTAAGATCAACTTGTAAGTTTTCATTTGTTCCAAAGCAGATTAAAGTCTATGTATTGACAAGAAATAGAACATTGTTTTTAGTTAGATTTGGACTAGACTGGTATTGAGACTAATCCGCATTGATTGGAAAGCAAAGAACTTGCAGTCCCAGGCACAGAGTTGTTGATCTCAGCCAAGGGGACAGGACAACTGTTTTCCACAGGAGGGGACAAGGAAAAGTTGGAGAACGAGGTACCTTTGGCAATCTTCTGTATCTGGTGGTTTCTAATTTCACATAGACTTAGTGAGGCCTGAAGCCATCCCTACTGTAATGTAAGCCATGGCTCAGTTGGTAGCACTCTTACCTCTGAGTCAGAAGGTTGTGGGTTCATCGTCCCACACCAGAGACTTGAGCACAAAATCTGGGCTGACACACCAGTGCAATACTGAGGGAGCGCTGCTCTGTTGGAGATGCTGTCTTTCAGATGAGATGCAAAATTGAGGTCCCATCTGCCCTCTGAGGTGGATGTAAAAGATCCCATGACATTATTTCAAAGAAGAGCAGGGGAGCTCTCCCTGGTGTCCTGGCCAATATTTGTCCCTCAACCAATATCACTAAAAAACAGATTATCGGGTCATTATCACATTGCTGTTTGTGGGACTGTGCTGTGTGCAAATTGGCTGTCCTGCTTCCATTACAACAGTGACGACACTTCAAAAAATACTTCATTGGCTGTAAAGCACTTTGAGACGTCATGAAAGGTACTATATAAATGCAAGTCTTTCTTTCCAGCTGGAACTGTGGATGCCAGGGGTATATATTTTGACTGGCAAAGTTCCTCTGCGTACAATTTTTAAGCAGACGTGAACTCCTAAAATAAACGCCAATCAGAAAATCTTCCCACAGTGAGGACTGCAGTGATATCTCCCC
This sequence comes from Heptranchias perlo, assembly GCF_035084215.1. Taxonomy (NCBI): domain Eukaryota; kingdom Metazoa; phylum Chordata; class Chondrichthyes; order Hexanchiformes; family Hexanchidae; genus Heptranchias; species Heptranchias perlo. Next base: position 42,676,250 of record NC_090344.1, read on the forward strand.
ATCTCAAAGAGCTGCTGACATTCTCTGTCTTAGGCCCACACATGAAGAATCGCCATTCGCTTTAGGTAGCCGAGGGCAGACCACGCAGAGAAGTGTCCCAGCCAGCAGATGAGGAGGGAGAAAAAAAAATAAACCCAGCACGGTCCCCGCCACGGCGTGGCGCTCTCCACCCTCGGTAAAGAGCGGTGCAATTTTCAAACGCCTCCTGTGGGTTTGAGGAGCTGCAACATCTGCTGAACAAAGGAGCCGAGACGCGGGTTGACTTTGATTTGAGGGCAGAGTTAGCCCATGGTGTAATATTGCTTTCGAAACGCAGGGAAAGTCAATGAAGTGAATGCACTAGTTAGAGTGGCGCTAAATCATTGCACGTTAGAGCACTGAGAGAGTTTAGAAAACTCAACATACTGCCTAGGCGCAGGTGTGTACCTCTCCATGTATCAATCTATCAATGCACCGGACTCAATGTGTTTCTGTCTGCCTATCAACGAATTTGTGTGTCAGTCTCTCTATATATCCATCAGTCTATCTATGTATCTATCTTTCATCTATGTATCTATCTTTCATCTATGTATCTATCTAGCAATCTACCTATCTAGCAGTCTATCTATCTAGCAATCTATCCATCTATCTACCAGGGTAATTTTAATGTTTCTAAAATGTTTGAAATTCCGTCCCACTTTTTCTTGATCATATAATTACAGTGGGATTGAGACTTCAGGGCGGGAACAGTGAGCCCTGTTGTGTTACCAATTCATAGCAGATAGTTTCTCTGTTAAACTTGTTTTATTATGACTGCTGCAAACGTTGAAATCAACCTGAGTTGGGACGGGGGCGGGGGCGGGGGGGGGGCGTATGAAAATGATCTGAAATTGACAAGTACAATTTGGGAAGAGGGACAGGAAACAGAGCGATCTTAAAGGAGTATCAATAACGACGTGAATGATATCGATAACACAAATCATAACAAACTGGAGAACGATTCCAACGCGTGCAAATTGTGAGGTGGAAAAATAATAACAGCGGTGGTTGAAATCATAGCAGGAAAACACACAAGAACCCCCGCTCCTAAAAATTCCGAATTGGTAAATAAATATCTTTGATTTGTATAAAATCACGGCATGTCGTTAAATTATTCGCAGCTAATTAAGTTTGCTGAGGAGACGGACGGTAAGTGTGGGTTGTGGGTAAGGAGTGGATTCATCCTGCATCCTTTTTGAAGATGAATATGAGGAGGAGAGGGCGAGTGTCATTTTGCAAACTTTGCATCCACGGAACGGCCAAACATCGCATGTATTTTACGAATAATTTATATACACCACATAAATAAATATCTAATCGGATCGATGAATGCAGAGTGAGTTCAAAAAAAAAACTGTGTGTAATGAAACTTCGCCCCGGGCTGTGACATAATCGTATCAGAAGCAGCAGGAGGTCCAATTATCCTTCACAGCTTTAATATTCAGCGTTTCTTTTGGGATATAAACTGCTGCCTGCTAATTGTGAGAGTGCATGTAAATACATAACGATTATTGAGAAGGAATGATTCAATCAATCTATTTATCTGCGTCCCCCACCCCCGCCCCCCATCGTCTGCTGTGTGTGTGAAATCTGAAATAAATCCTTGCTTCCTCAAAACGTCCAATTTGTATCTCTCCCATCTGCGCACTGTTGGGGCAAAAATGAAATAAAATTGTCAGCTAAACGCTTTGTCAGATTAGAATATGTTTACATTGGGAGGATGCAATGTCATCCGAAGTGAGGGGTATACCAGCCGAAATCAGGGCGACTGCAGCATGGATTTTTGTTTTTTTTGTATATATATATAGAATATTGATGACACTGTGTGTCTCAGTAGCGCTTTCCATACACAGTACCCTTACTTTCTCCTCTTGATTTCATAAGATCTCGCGGAAGCGGCCTCTCCAAAGTGTCTGTAGACCTTGCGGGCGGCCAGAATGGGCTGACATGAGAAACGAAACGGACTAAGTAGAAGTTAATACGGAAGATTGCAGGTCAGTTTCATCATCTTTTTTTTTTACGGCGCGGTTTTGGACGGAAGGAGGGGACTACGAAACTGACCTGAAATTGACAAGTCCACCTTTGGAAAAGGAAAATAAAACTATGAGTGGAGTATTATAGCCTGACTGGGGGCGCTGCGCGGTCCCAAATATATTCTCCGCATGCTAATTGTGGAATCATTATTGTAATGTTAATCTACAGTATATGAAAAATCACTGCCAACTATCAGATGGGACACGGGTACTTGTGTAAACGTGTATCTGTTTAGTCTATTTTAATGATCTGTGTATCTGACAAGTTTCTTGTCTTTAATGGTAAATGAGTGTTTCGATCTGTTAGATTTAATTTTCACCCGTTTCAGCAAATTGATAGAGAGTACATTTAATCCTCGTTTACAATGTGCCACATACATTATGCCACTTAGCCCTATCGTTACCAAGCACGATATAATGTTTAATCCTCATTCATTGTATAATGTATATTATTAATTGATAAAGCTGGCCGTGGGACCGAGTCCCATAGTGCAGGACACCACCAAAGTTGAAATGAGTAAGACAGAAGACCAAAGCTGTGACTCGCCGACGCCAAAATTGAGTTTTAAATCTTTGTAGATTGCAGGAGGAAGGGAAGGTTGAAAATTTTTACGCCTGTGAGAAAACACCATGTGGGGCTTAAGAACATAATTTATATATAAATGCATAAATACGCACAAACATATATATATCACCTTAATATATTATATTAATATAATAATGCACATTATCAGATAGTGGAAGAAGTTGCAGCAATTTTCTAAGTTCCAAAGGACGGCGATATTTGTTTGAGCAGATATCTATCACTATAATCGTATGTGTCTGGTCTGGATTATTGTTATCCAGGTCTTTTGCACGGTTTCCCTGTGGCAGCTGGCTGGGCCTGGCCAGGGTGACAGTGCTCTGACCCGGGTGAATGTTCGCTGCCCCCGGGTAATGGCCCGCAGACAGACGTTCCCTTCGGCCCTGGGGGCTCTGGCACACGCCTTCCTATTGTCCTCGGGCCTCGCACTTTCAGCAACGAAAAATTTCAACAGGGCGGGGAGGGAAGGGGAGGGGGCGATTAGCATTCTTCACACCCACGGCACAAACAGACAAATCTCATTGAAAACTGCCCCTTCAGATCGCGGCATTTTAACTATTATTTGAACAATGGCTAAACTCAACTGATTACTTTCGAGCAGATTACTCACCGACTCCCGGCAGCTGTCCTTTTATTGCACTTCACTCCATTGCTTGATCTCACAAACAGTCTGTTTGTTTAACATTGTCTCCAACAGCCAGTGTTGCAGACACAACTGAGCAATTAGAAAATAATATTTGAATCTAAGCAACGTGAAATAGTTACCGTCAAAAGCAAAAATATCGAATTATGTTTCAGTAAATATTTCCAGACAATAAATGGGTCTGGAATAATTCGGATCACTATGATTTAAAATATATCTACTCATTGCAATCGATTTCGAAAAAAAAATCACATTTAATCCGGATTTATTTTCGTTAATCTAAGTACTTTTCCTCTGATTTTTACGCTGCCAGGTGAAATCATCACCATAACAAACGCGCGTTAAAGTTTTTTAAAAAAAACATTAGAATCGAAATTATCTGGAACGTACAAGAGGGCACAAATTTAAATGAGTGAAAAGTAACGATAAAACATACATTAGAAAGAACTTCTTTACTGAAAGGGCGTGAGATGATTGTAATGATCCTCCAGGTAAGGTGGTCAGGTAGGCTGGGAGTTCACAGCACAGTTTGGATGCGAGGCTTTGGGCGCATTACCTAGTCCTTGACTTTCCTCTGCGTTCTGACAGGCGAATATTGTGAACTGAAATACTACTTATCTTTCCTGAACGTTTAATCTCCCTACATTTTACTATTATTATTAATAAATCAGACAAATCGTTGGCCTGTCCAGTGAATATATTATATCTATCTGTATATAACATTTAGGAAGTGACTAGAAACATAAATAAATCAGTTATGGTGATCTCCGATAGTTGTGTCCGGTCGATTTAATTATTTTATTTCTGAAATATTATAAACCTATTTTCGTAAAAAATGAATGTCAGTTAAAGAATTATAAATAGTCCAATATATGATCGCTCTGGCGTTTACTGTAGGTTATTGTGTGATATATTTTATTAAAGACCGACATAGATTCCTACTTCGTTATTCCCTGCGCTATTTGGGGTGACAGTATCTTGTACTTAATTTGTTAGCTTCCGTCAAAAAATGTCAGCTGGATTTGCCCCTTTAAGGGATCTGGGTGACAGCTGAGGGTCGCTCCGGCAGATGGTCTGTGAGCAGGGTTTCATTGTTTGTCACTAAATCTGTTTGCATACCAAGCGTCCCCCTTTCTGTCAACGTCTACCGTCCCGTTTTCAACAACGAACAGAAAAATAACGGCCCAACCAACCCAAATAAACAGCACGAATAAAGTCACCCTGTCCTCACCAGCGCAACAGTTAAATTCAATGTCAATGGACAGAGTTTCCAAAATGTGTTGCAAATTGGCTGCAATAAATACACCAGGTGAAAGCGATTACTTGATCCTAACTCCCCGTCATCCGCGGGCTCTCCAATATACAGAACTCAGATTCGAGTTTCAATGGTCCGTGGAAATCCATCCCCATCCCCGTCCCATTCCTATCTTCTTTCCACCACATCCCAATTCCACCCCAGTCCCATTCCCACCGCATCCCAATTCCACCCCAGTCCCATTCCCACCGCATCCCAATTCCACCCCAGTCCCATTCCCACCGCATCCCAATTCCACCCCAGTCCCATTCCCACCGCATCCCAATTCCACCCCAGTCCCATTCCCACCGCATCCCAATTCCACCCCAGTCCCATTCCCACCGCATCCCAATTCCACCCCAGTCCCATTCCCACCGCATCCCAATTCCACCCCAGTCCCATTCCCACCGCATCCCAATTCCACCCCAGTCCCATTCCCACCGCATCCCAATTCCACCCCGTCCTACTCTCTCCACTATGTACCAGCAACCCGTGACGAACCTGCTTCTTTCCTTAAAAAAAAGAAAGTGACACCGATAACAGGCACCGAACCGTTCACTGGCTCAATGTCCGAATCTGGCGAATGGTGATGAAACGATTAAACATCGAAACAAATTTCTTATTAAAGCGGAGAATTTCTCCCTAGTTTGTTTAACAATCAAATCGTTCTATTTTGCAAACAAGTGTAAAAATGACATAAAGCATAGAATACCTGGAAAGTACTTTCCAATAAAAAAGGTTGATTTGAATTTATTACACTGCCGTACTTGATCATGTACCTCTGAAATCTTTCTAATAAGTGGAATAATAGCAGGAAAATTAATCTTCACATAAGAAATACTTAAGAACATCAAACTGACATTTCTCGCCTATTATCTAGCTCTCTATCTATATAATATTGCTATGTATTACCTATAATCACTAGACATGGTATGTTGTATATTGCGTCTAATCACCATACCTATATATTATCGTGTTATATATTATCTGTAATCACTAGACCTGATATATTGTTATACCTTTTCTGTAATCACTAGACCTGTACATATTTTGATATATTCTCGCTAATCACCAAAGATAAATATATATACATATAATCTCTAACAAATGTAACGTCAAATATGGAAGACAGTCGGCTAAAATCAGTGTTTGTGTGAGAAACGAATTTAGAACAACCTCGCCCCCCTCACCAGCTTCCGAACTGGTTTGGGCTCGAATTGTTTCAACCGAAACTTCGAAAGTAATTATTATAATTGTAGGAATTGTTTTTTTTAAAACCATATTTGATTTTATTAGAAAGAAGACTAAGTAGTGCAGCTGCAGCTGCGGGTAAATGTGCGGGGCGAGGTGAAAGGAGTTTATGTCAGGCTGAAGATCGGCGTCAAACTGTTTCCACAACGGAATCGGGTCAAAGTTTTGTGTTGCACGTCTCAACTTAATGGATTTAGAATCAATCAAGGAATCAAAAAGGCATCGCGGTGAAAGGAGATTGAATTACAAGATTGAGATCAACTAAACCCAATGGAGCAGGTACCCCAGGAGAAGTAGGAAGAAAAGATAGACATTTATAAATCTGGATGCAGAGTTAACCAGCGTGAGACGGAGAGTGAGTGTATGAGACGGAGGCAGAAAGAGACACATCGGGAGAGAGATGGAGAGTGACAGACAGAAAGAGCGAGAGAGAGACAGGAGCACTTACAGAGACAAAATGAGAGAGAGGGAGAAAGAGATTAACAGGGACGGAGAAAGAGCGACAGAGCGAGAGGCAGGGGCAGTTACAGAGACAATACGAAGGACAGTGGCGGTTACAGAGACAAAGAGATTGACAGGGGCATAAACAGAGACAGAAAGAAAGATAGTGACAGTTTGACAGTAACAGACCCAGAAACAGAAACAACTAGAGGCAGAGAGACCGACAAGGACAGAGAGACAGTGACAAGTACAGGGAGAGACAGTAATGGGGACATAGAGACAGTGACACGGATAGAGATAGTGACAGGGTCAAGGAGAGACAGTAACGGGGACACAGAGACAGGGAGAGACAGTGACACGGATAGAGATAGTGACAGGGACAGAAAGACTGTAACACAGATAGAGATAGAGACAGGGACAGAGAGAGGCAGTAACAAGGACATAGAAACAGGGAGAGACAGTGACAGGGATAGAGATAATGACAGGGACAGAGAGACAGTAACACAGATAGAGATAGTGACAGGGACAGAGAGAGGCAGTAACACAGATAGAGATAGTGACAGGGACAGAGAGACAGCAACACAGATAGAGATAGTGACAGGGACAGAGAGACAGCAACACAGATAGAGATAGTGACAGGGACAGAGAGACAGTAAACAGATAGAGATAGTGACAGGGACAGAGAGAGACAGTAACACAGATAGAGATAGTGACAGGGACAGAGAGAGACAGTAACACAGATAGAGATAGTGACAGGGACAGAGAGACAGTAACACAGATAGAGATAGTGACAGGGACAGAGAGACAGTAACACAGATAGAGACAGTGACAGGGACAGAGAGAGGCAGTAACACAGATAGAGATAGTGACAGGGACAGAGAGACAGCAACACAGATAGAGATAGTGACAGGGACAGAGAGACAGTAACACAGATAGAGATAGTGACAGGGACAGAGAGAGGCAGCAACACAGATAGAGATAACGATAGGGACAGAGAGACAGTAACACAGATAGAGACGGTGTAGGGACAGAGAGACAGTGACAGGGACAGAGAGACAGTGACACGGATAGAGATAGTGACAGGGACAGAGAGACAGTAACACAGATAGAGTCAGTGACATGGACAGAGAGAGGCAGCAACACAGATAGAGATAGAGACAGGGACAGAGAGAGACAGTAACACAGATAGAGATAGAGACAGGGACAGAGAGAGACAGTAACAAGGACATAGAAACAGGGAGAGACAGTGACAGGGATAGAGATAATGACAGGGACAGAGAGACAGTAACACAGATAGAGATAGTGACAGGGACAGAGAGAGTCAGTAACACAGACAGACAGTGACGGACAGAGAGAGACAGTAACACAGACAGACAGTGACAGGGACAGAGAGAGACAGTAACACAGACAGACAGTGACAGGGACAGAGAGAGACAGTAACACAGACAGATAGTGACAGGGACAGAGAGACAGTAGCACAGATAGAGATAATGACAGGGACAGAGAGAGACAGTAACACAGATAGAGATAGAGACAGGGACAGAGAGAGACAGTAACACAGATAGAGATAGTGACAGGGACAGAGAGAGACAGTAACACAGATAGAGACAGTGACAGGGACAGAGAGACAGTAACACAGATAGAGATAGAGACAGGGACAGAGAGACAGTAACACAGATAGAGATAGAGACAGGGACAGAGAGAGGCAGTAACACAGATAGAGACAGTGACAGGGACAGAGAGAGACAGTAACACAGATAGAGATAGTGACAGGGACAGAGAGAGACAGTAACACAGATAGAGATAGTGACAGGGACAGAGAGAGACAGTAACACAGATAGAGACAGTGACAGGGACAGAGAGAGACAGTAACACAGATAGAGATAGTGACAGGGACAGAGAGAGACAGTAACACAGATAGAGACAGTGACAGGGACAGAGAGAGGCAGTAACACAGAAAGAGACAGTGACAGGGACAGAGATTGGAAGAAAGGTACTGAGACAGAAAGACAACTAATGAACAAGAAAGAAATTGATAGATTGAGGGAGCATGACCTCCCCAACACACGCGCGCACAATGGATTAGAACAACCCAAACACTAGATCAATCTATGAGAATCTTTGGATTAAGATTGTTTAACTGACTTTCCACGTTCCATTCCTATATTATGGTAATAATTTGCATCCTATTGGTGACAGCTGGGAGAGAAGGCGTGCATAAATCACATACTTTATCCAATCTGAAAATAGCCAACACTGATCCAAAAAGCATATATGTACGAGGGACTCCTCCTACACGCCCTCGGAGCTGTCAATTACTGCCGCGGCCCTCCCGCAGTGGGAATCATTCATTAGAGTCAGGGCTTTGCGGAATGGAGCTATAGATGTCAGAGCCGGTGAGAGACTCCAAGGCCCCTCACCTCTGCATCTCCACCGCTCTGGATTAAGGACATTGTGTGTGTGTGTGCGCGCGGATCAATTTCCTCTCGTCTTCGGCAGGCAGATGAAGCTTGTTAGCCCGTGATCGATTCCTCGATGGTTTTCTGCTTGAAGGATGACAGCACCCAGAGGAGAATAAATCTCCAAAAAAACTTCACTGCTAACCGCCTCAGCGAACTCTGTGGCATCGGAGATCTTTTTAGAGCAACTTCTAACGCAAACTGTGTAACTTGAACGGTGTGTGAGAGAGGCACAGCGCTTCCGATTCTGGGATTTTCCACTCACTCCAGTCTTGAAGGATTCTGCAATCGTGCTTTTTGTGTTAAAAAAAAGTGTTAATTTTTTACTATTATTATTTTAAATGTTTGGGATTCAGGAGCATTTACCTAGAGGAGGGCCTGATATCAAAGACAAATCGGCTGGGAGTGGAATGGACGCTGTTCGATCTTGGGTCCGGACCGTAGGGGTGGTGGCCGCCAATGTAGCGGCGCAGAGGTACAGTACCAAAACTAAACGACAGGTTCATTATTAGTTGAAATAATCATTGGCAAGGCTGGCAATCGCTCTGCAAATTAACCTCCCTCCACCTTTGCACCGTTTAACTTATAACAATGACCATAATAAAAGGTCATTCCCTCCAGTTCTCGAAATTTTAAATGCAGCCGTCGAGAAATCACTCAGGATACAGACTGCAATTTAGTGTGTGTGTGTGTGTGTGTTTGTGGGGCGGGGTGGGGGGGGAATCAATTTTATGAAACTAGAAATTGAGAGTTCTAGTTGGAAAGCGACAGTGCCCCTATGATAGAACTGACATCTCCAGTTGCACTGTACGAGATTTCTAATTGTTTTTTTTAAAATTGTACCAGCATGTGTTAAATACAGGGTTAAACTGCAGCTAGGACCGAGCAGTGTTTAACATTCACTATGTATTGTTCTGTGCAGCTGAGGAAAGACAAGGGCAAAAACAAACTTAAAAATGAACAAAAAAAAACTTTTAACTCGCAATTGTTGGGTTATAATCTTTGGCTAAGTGTCCCGATTGGTGAATATCCCTCCAAGTACAGCAAGAATCGAGAACATCAAAATGCACGGATTGTCTTTTGAAGGAAAAACACGCACACCTGAGATGGTTGTACAGATGGAACTGACAACCTGAAATTAACTGTTTTCCACATTTAAGAGCTGATTTTATCCACACTCAGTCTAAAACAGATTCCACGCTTCCCGGCAACATTCAGTTTGTTTTGTGAGCTTCTTTGTAAATATAAAAATGCAGAAATATCAATACTTTCATTAATATTTTAAAAGGCATGTCAGAATATTAATTATTTTGTTTTCATTCAGTAATATGCTCGCTGAAGGATTTATAATTTGGATTGGTTTTGAAATCAGAATACGCACAAACCGTCTGATTTTCCCTAACTCTGCTCGATTTCAAACGTGAACTCATTTTTGCAAATCAAAATAATTTTTCACGTCTCAAAACGACGATAACATGCCACATTGAATAAATTTTAAAAAGTAAATAAGCCATTGGCATCCGTCTGGTCTGTAGGTTTGTACAGAATTATTTCCCCAACTCAGGAAATTTGCTTTGAGCGAATCGATACCCTTCAATTGAAGTCACAATGAAGGAAACACTGAATGCTCCTGACAATTAATGCTGTTTAAAGTTATGTTGCTGCCTCAAAAATTCTATGTCCATCTCACGCCCACACCCTCTGCATTCCAGCCTGACTCTCAATCCATGCTCTGACCGTACATTTCTGATCTTAACATTCTTATATTTAATTCTGTTGTCCAGCTCACCTTTTGGATAGAGAAGGTCCTTTTCCTGACGCCACTCCTCCTCCAAAGACGACTCTTAAGACTAAATACCTCTCCCAGTTACATGTTAATTTTAACATTTTTATTTCTTGCCATAAGTCGAATCGGTTGCGCCGATGTACTTACCTCTGACCTGTTAACTATTTCACATAAAATGTCTAAGTAATTCTACATACTGGGTAATGACAATCGTACTTCCTAGGTGCTGAATCAGAGCGCGGAATAGAAGTCCCTCAACTTTAACAGTAGAATATAAATACTAAAGATACCAGCGCGTGGAACGCATAGAATTACAAATTAAATCCAATCAGTTGCAAAGTCAGATCGTGACCGAGCTGCCACTCGTTTCCTTGTCACCTCTATTTATTATTTTAGCTCGTCCGATTGTCCTTATTTTATATCTAACAGAGTTGGCGAATAAACAGGTGACAAAGCTCAGACTCGGCGAGAGTCCAGCCGCGCACACCGTCCCTCTCTGTCTTTTAATGTGCTCGTATTGTTGGTAAACAGAATGGTTGATATAGCTTCTTGTATCTTGTAATAGGTTGGCAGCAGGTCTGTATATGTGCACCTTGTTTGATAAATGGCCATTTACCAACGCGTGCCCGTGATTACTGTGTCTCCAAGCCGATTGGAAAGTTGATCAATGTTTCTCACCCCCCACTCCTCCCCAACCTCCCTCTCTCCTCAGCGGCGTGGCTCTGGCCAGGGCTCACTTCGAGAAACAGCCCCCGTCTAACTTAAGAAAATCCAATTTCTTCCACTTCGTTCTGGCGCTCTACGACAGACAGGGGCAGCCAGTGGAGATCGAGAGAACCACTTTCACAGACTTCGTGGAGAAAGACTTGGTATGTAAAAGAAAGCATCTTACATCTTACCTGAGTATAGAATAAATCAGTACAATAAACCTGGTGTTGGACCTTCACTGTGACAATGTGTTGGAAGTTTGTTTTTAATAAAGGAGCGGACTGTTTCACCGAGAATTTCAGCAGGTTCTCATTTGCCACATTAACCAAACCACATGTTTTGGCACGGACACGCTCCAAAGTCTGCCCACCCCACAGCAAACACACCCGCGTGGGTTAAAGCAAAATTTATAAATCCAATACACGCCCGCTTTTTAAGTGTCAGCCCTATCAGATATTTTAATAAAACAACCTTGCTGCCTCAAAGACTGATTACGATCAAAAGTATATTGGGCCGCTCGCCCAGAAGTGCTCAGTAATAAAAATGAATGGGAATTTTAGAGCCAGGTGTAATTTTCTCTGGATGATAATTCACTCGGATCTTTCTGTCAGCTCTCCACCCCTCACGCGACAGGTGCATTTCACATTTTATTGATCGGTGCGGGGCTTTGATCTGGACAATACTCGAATCAAAAGTCTCACCCGCTCCCCTTTCTCCCTCCGCATCTGGCGCTTTCTTTTTTGTAAGCGTTTCACTGAGTTTTGAGCGAGAGTCCGGACTAGGAATACTCCCGGTTCACGGAAGCTCAGCTCCGAGCACCGATTTCTGCACGATTGAAATTGACGGCTGTTTGCCGGGAACTGACCGACAAGAAGCGACGGTGGAGGCGCAGTCGGCGAACGTTGGCGTTTTTATTGTAGGAATATAAGTAACCTTTCATCTGCTTGCGTCAACAAGACTAGAAAATACCACCTAAGTGGAATGTTGCCTCTTGGACATGTGATACTATTTTTTTTTATTTTGCAGTGAACAGAATTAGTTGGAATTGGAAAATTGGGTCGGAAAACTAGGAGGCTGATTTGCAATGTTCAGTCCTGGCCATTTATATATGTAGTTAAACGGATCAGACTCACTAATGTGATTTTTAAAAATACGGATGCAATTTTGCCCAACTTTACGCAACTGGGAATCCACCGCCCTGATCAGTTTCACGTCAGTTCAAAGCCAATTTAAAAGGAATGCAAATGTAAAAAAAAAAGATTGTGAAGAAGATTCTCACACAATTGCACTCCAGCGCCTTACTGGAATGTCAACAGCTAAGCCGGCATTTGAATGAGTTCTTATTAATACTGATGTTTTTTGAGGATCCCTCTTTTCCATTTGGGGACACTCCGCGGGTTATTACGAGCTGATACTCGATTAGAATTAAACTGACAGAATCGTGGCTCGTCTCTTTGCATGAAATTAATCCAAATTAAGTCCATTTTCGGTCATTAATCCAGAAAGGCCCCCCGAATGATTATCCTTTCTACTGCAACGGTTCTCCCCGTTAAAGAAATAACAGATCAGGATGCAATGAATCCCCAAACTATATGAAATCTCTCTTTCAGGAGCCGGGAAACGACAAAACCAACAACGGGACACACTACAAGCTGCAACTGCTCTACAGCAACGGTAAGGCCGTCCTGGATGCCCCGCGAGTAGACGGGGCGACAAGTTCCTTAAATGCCTTCCGGAACTTCTCATATTTTCGGTGCAGTGTATCTAGTGGAATGGTAAACGCTAACGCGTAAATAGCGAACGCAGGAAAACACCACAAACCTGTTGACCATGAGCCGCTCCAGCAACTTGCTGGTTATTTACATAAGAAATAAGAGCAGGAGGAGGCCGCGCGGCCCTTCGAGCCTGCTTCAAATGTCGCGGAAATATTTCATCCCAACCCGTCAAACTAAACGGAGTCGCTGCGGTGACTGGTTGACTTTGGGTGGACAGGGCGGCTTCAAAACAGCAACACCCAGATGCCGAACAGTAAAACTAACGGCGGGAGGGAGGAGGGATGGACGCTCCAAGTCCGGAGACAGAGCGGGGTTTATGATTTCCCTCCATCCAGTACTGAGGGCATCTTCGTGCCACCAGAAATGGACAGGCGCAAAACATTAGTCAGACTGACCAGGATAACTCCCTCTCAACAAGGTGTGTTAAAAAGTGACCGTACTAAAGACTTAATTATAAATTATATTCAAAGTTCATTTTTGGAGAGAAACCCGCTGGGTTTTTTTTCCACCAATGGCTGCACCATGTAGTAATTTTAAACTAGCTCATTCACTGTTTTTATAAATTCACTTAACTTTTTTAATGGATGGAGTGGGAGACTTTATAAAGGTAAATAAGTTACCGCACGGAATAGAAAGGGTAAATTCCAAGCACCAGGACTGCAGGGCAAAGAGACATAGGAACAAACTGGTAAAAGGCACGTTCAGCACTGGTTTCAGAAAGCACTCGGCCACACAAAGGATGATCAATACCTGGGATGATCTTCTGGATAGGGTAATGGAGGCAAAAACTCGGGAGTCATTCAAGATACAGTTAAAAACTATGTAATTGTACAGGTCAGTGAAATGACAATAGTGGTGTCTTTGCTACCCATTTTCTGTTCAATCAGTTGCAAATGATATAAAAAGTAGAACTTCTTTGTTGCTAATGTGTCACTTTTTTTTTGCAGGCGTGCGAACGGAACAAGACCTGTATGTGCGACTCATCGATTCTGTGACCAAACAGGTACGGGAATTGATTGTCTTTTACTCTATGTGATCTATGCCACTCCCAGAGAGGCAGAGAGAACTCTCCAAATGTTTCATAATGTTACTATTCTGAAGGCAATTGAGTGGAAGTGACATGGAAAGGCAGTAATGCAAGACCATAGCCACTCGCCTTATTTTCTCATTGTGTCAATATTCAAAGCATGGGTACCACAACATAATGCAGACATCAGATCCCAGTGATTACGCGTAGAGCAGAGGATCTTACCTACCTTGTGTTGTAATGGGAAGACAGTGAGACTGGTATTCTGGAAGGTTGGGATCAAAAGGGTGAAAGGGCTGAAGGCCCCCCCTTCATCTGAGCCGATCTTGTGATCTTGTGTCCTGCAGGGTAATTAATATTTCATTACAAATATGATTATTTACAAACTGATCAATTCTGTATTTGATATTTTGCAACTAACACATTGCCTTTTTGGTGATTGATTCCTGGTGACACCCACAAATCACAATCCAAAATATAAAAACTGCCCCCCAGAGATGGTTGTAAATTGGATGACAGCAGGAACAAACAGACAAATGTTGAATTGACTTGCAGTTTAATCTTCAGTTCTGTCACTCAGAGTCCTTTTAATAACTGATAATTTTTTGTTATTAATCTGTCCCAGGAACAACAGAAAACGCCCCAGTGGCTCCTTGGGTAAATGTACTGCCCAGTGTGTAACTGAGCCATACATGCAGACTGGTCTGTGCTGAGTTAGATGATCTCTGGGAGGTCATACAGGTGCTACAATTGATCTCAGAACCCAAGGCTAGGAAGAGGAAAAGTCAGCCACTCTTGATTACTATTCAGCGACCCCTGGTCGAAAGTTTGCTTGTAGAGATGGAATTAGGCTCAGCTGCAACACTACCATGCTCAAAGAGCCTGTTAGCAGTCATTGTCCAGTGTGTCACCACTGTGTCAGCTAATGAGTTGCACTGTGGCAGCCAGTGAGTTGGAGGCGGGGTGGGACTTAAGGCAGGACAATGTATTTTACAGCAAACAAAGTCAATTTACTGAGCAAACAGCAAATCAAACAAAGTTTATTTGCATATTCTATTTAAAAAGCATCATTATGAACTACAGCAAACAGAACTCATGACCGAAACTGCAGCAACTTCTCCCGATAAAAGCAGGGTGATTTCTCCAGCGAAATGCAGTGAGTGGAGGATAGTTACATAATACAAATTGATTATTTCTTCAGCAAAATGCGATGACTGGAGGATAGTTACATAATACAAATTATGTGCATAAAATCAATCCCAGTCACTTACAGCAGTGTGGTCGCCAGGCATGATTGACGGGGAAATTACCCAATCATCTCCATTCTGGCCGGGAATAGTGGTGTCAGTATATGCAGCCTTCACTGTCTACGCTCACTCTTAGGCAAGGTGCAGGAGGGTGCAGTTATCAACAGGTGCAGAACTGTATACCAACTGGAGTCAATGCTCGAAGAGAAGGGAAGAAAACTGGAGAAAGGGACAATGTACATTGAGATATACAGAGAACATCAGGGACTGGTGGTTCATGGAAAATAAATGTGCTGGTCTGCCAGACATGTTAGGTGAAGTGCAGATGAGCAGTATCCTAATACATATTCTATTTATACAGTAAGTGTCACTATTTGTTTTGTAGGACCAGTTTGGTGAATTTGTAATTGGTGTGGTGATACACATAGTAATACAAATACGATAGACCTTTACTTTAACTTGCTTATTTATTTGGTGAATTTTTGTGCTGAAGGAATGGAAAACATTCCCATTTTTAGCCCTTAACGTCAATGTCAATCATTTCCAGGACAAATACTGCATTAGTTTGGTGCTGCTCTTACAATGCCTAACTTCCCAAGCACATTCCCTCTGCAGCACTAGAGTGTCATTTCCTACACCAGCCATGCTTGGAGCCTCTCTCAGTGAGATTGCCACTTTATGAAAAACTACACCCACTCCTGTGATGTTGGCCCATATCCACTAGGAACTGGGTTGAGACTGCCCCAAACTTATTTCACTTGGGACACTTACAGCCAACAGACAGACGGATCTCATTTCACTTGGGGATGGTTACAGCTGACAGCAAGAGGAAATTTTCATCCCATCAGTCTGGGCTGAATTGGAACCCAGGTCTCAGAGGTGAAAGGATAGTGTCTAACCCACTGCACCACCTAGTCCCCTAAGTGTTTGATATATTTAACAGCTGTGCACATTATCCCGTGACGTCAATGCATCAAGAAGAAAAAGTTCCACTAAGCTGCTCAAGGGAAACATAAACTACCGAATGCAAACCACTGACCCACATGTTTGGTCAAATTTGGAACAGTGATCGATTTCTAACTTCTTAATCCATATATTAATTTCACTTTATTAAGAGCACAAACCTAAGGAGGTTGTATTGTTATTTTATAAGGCATTGGTCAGATCCCATCTGGTTACCAAATAATTGGAAAGATATCATTAGCGCTGAGAGATACAGAGGCAGGCAGTCAAAATGATTCCAGGTATCAGGAAATTTAAATTTTGAGGAAAAGTTAAGGAAGCTGGGTTTGTGTTCTTTGAAGAAGAGGGTTTAAAGTGACTAAAATGAAGTTTTCAAGATTATAAAGGGAATTGACAAAGGTTGATCCAGGCAAATTGTTCACTGCAGTGAAGGACTCAAATACCAGGGACACAAGTTAAAAATGAGGAGGGAGGTCCGGCAGAACGTGTTCACCCAAAGGATAATCGAGCTGTGGAACAAGTTACCAGGGAAGGACATTGAAGGAGACAAAGAGGCAAATAGACGTATTTCTGGAGAGAGAAAAAGGATGGAAAGATCTGGTGAGAAGGTGGTTTGGTGGGGTTGATGTGCTTGTCGAGCCCAATGGGCTTTTCCTGTTCCTAATTTTCTTTACCTTCTATGTGTTTCTGAGGTTACTAAGCATTCTCTAACTTTCATTGCAGGCAATAATATTCGAGGGTCAAACTAAAAACCCAGAAATGTGCCGGGTGCTTCTCACACATGAAGTGATGTGCAGGTAAGGAAGAGCCATTGGCAGATCAGCCTCTCATTCTCTTGTACTTTGGTTACAGTGTGCTTATAATCATGATTCTGGACCCATTCTAGTTACACAAACAGCAGGCTTCGGGCTAGCCATACTGCCATTTTGCTGAATCTAACCTGGGTCTAGTACTGTGGACCAATTATCACACTGTGAAGATGGGGACACTTGTGGAGCAAACTTGGGTTAGAGACAACATCCCCTTAAACAGACTGGATTTAAAGATTCTGATTTATGCATTTGCAGGCTGACTCATTAATGTGCATGTGTGTGTGTGTCCAGGGGGTGGGGGGATCATCTCAGATTTCTTATTAGAATAAGGCAATGACTTCATATAGGTCAGTCTGCAATGCACTTTGGGATGTGGGATCCCACACTTAGCTTACAGCTAACCCGCAACAAAGTGTAAATTGGAGCAGAATGAAATCGTTGTATTGGATTTCTTTAGGGGGTAATTTTAACCAAATCCACCTAGCAGGAAACTGCTAGGATTGGATTGGACGACTTCAATGGAAAGTAAAATCAGGCGGAGGGTAAAACGGGTGCCCAATCCAATCCCTTCAGTTTCCCGCCAGGTAGCTTCGGATAAAATTACCCTCCAATTCAGTCTTGGCCAACCCAGGAGGAAATCTAGTTGTATCGCACCAGATGAACTTTATCTTGAAGTGATATCAGAACTAATTTCAGTTTCAATAGACGATTATTACCGTGGTATATGTTATTAGAAGTCCCCTTCCAGACAGTGCCATTATCTAGTATTCTAGTCCCTTGCGTGCAGATGCAGCTCTCTAATTTCCTTTAGTCTTCCCTTCCTCCTAATCTACAGGCTTTTGAAACCTAAGCTTTGCATCACCTAACCACCATGTCTGGATTTACCGTCTTCATTTTCACTCTTTTCCTTTTGGTGGTGTCCGGCATTACGGGCCTTAGACCTTAAACCTCAAAATCTTTCCAGGACTTTCTGCCATCTAATTTCCTCCATTTGCTAATTTCAGATTTCCTTTGTGTTTTCTGCAACCACCGATGTCAAAAAGAAAGAGAGAAAGAGAAGGCTAACAGTCTAGTGTAGTGAAGCCATATGTAGATGAAGGTTGTCAGTTTAATCACTGACCTGAGCTGAGCTAGCTGATCTCAGCTGGGCTAGCAGTAAGGGTGCATCAATTGGCCTCAGCCACTGGGCTGGGGAGAGGAACAAATATCTGCCAGGGTTCCACACGTGAATAGATGTGATCAGCACAAGATCCATTCTCCATTACCTTTATTTCACAGTCAACCACCCAACCCAAAACCTGCTTAAAATTAGCACCAGATGGTCATCCCAGAATGATCCACTTTCTGAAAATTTTTGAAAACGAGGATGTGTCTCCACCTCGATGGCTCAGTTGGAAAATGCACCACCAGGCCTGAAGGTTCCCGTGCGATCTGTGCTGAGTTAGTTGATCTCAGTTGAGGCATCAGTATGGGCACTAGAATTGGCATCAGCACTCCAATCCATTGGGGGAAAAATCAACCTGGGTTCCTGCTCCGGCTCACTGTCCAGTAACTCCTGCTAGAAGGTGCGTGCGTGTGTGTGTGTTTGTGTGTGTGTGTGTGTGGGTGTGTGTGTGTTGGTGAGCAGAGGATTAGGCTTGGCTGTGATGCCACTGTAGTCGAACAACCAACTACCTTTTTGAGATTCACACAAAAAGAGTGGCCACTTGGGTAAGGTATCACAGGTGTGAAACCGTATGCCAATGCCAGTCAGCACCTTCGGGAAAGGAGAAAATTGCAGAAAAACAAAGACAAAGGGCGAGGTGCACTGCTGGAATAAAGAAAACATAATTCATAATTTCACCACACCTCCCCCCACCATATTGATGCGAAAATCAAAAATTATAATTCACAGGTGCAAAATAGCATTTAATGATGTGAGGCAGTGTTGCGGAACTTATTGATGGCACGCTCCAGCCCAATCAGGTGTTGTGCACCCAGAGAACAAACAGAGCAGCTCCTGCTCTCTGGGGGAAAGTCTGTTCCAGGTGCTGTGAGGCAGACCTTTGTCTGAACCACACGCACAGTCTGGGATCGGGATGATACTTCACAGAACTTTCACTCCCCTGAGTGCTAGAAGACACGGTTTCAATTTAAAATGATATTACTTGAATGTGTTGTATTGACGCAATATTCAATGGTGAAGCATGGTGTTTCTGTTTCTGATTGTACCCCTACACTGATATCACCTTGAACTGATTTCCTGACTGTACCCCTACACTGATATCACCTTGAACTGATTTCCTGACTGTACCCCTACACTGATATCACCTTGAACTGATTTCCTGACTGTACCCCTACACTGATATCACCGTGAACTGATTTCCTGACTGTACCCCTACACTGATATCACCTTGAACTGATTTCCTGACTGTACCCCTACACTGATATCACCATGAACTGATTTCCTGACTGTACCCCTACACTGATATCACCTTGAACTGGTTTCCTGACTGTACCCCTACACTGATATCACCTTGAACTGGTTTCCTGACTGTACCCCTACACTGATATCACCGTGAACTGGTTTCCTGACTGTACCCCTACACTGATATCACCCTGAACTGGTTTCCTGACTGTACCCCTACACTGATATCACCTTGAACTGGTTTCCTGACTATACCCCTACACTGATATCACCATGAACTGATTTGAGGGAGCGCAACCCACTGGCCACTTTGTCATATGGTAGGAATGCAGGCTCCGTGCAGTATATCTTCCACATACAGTACCCGACTGCTGCCCATGGTATCTCCCACTGTGCCAACTTACCTCTGAGTCAGAAGGCTCTGGATGCAAGCACCACACTAGGGTTCAGCACAATATCTGGGCTGACACTCCAGTGCAGTACTGAGAGAGGTGCATTGTCAGAGGTGCCGTCCTTCAGGTGAAATGTTCATCCAAAACCCTCTCTGCTTGTTCCAGTAGTTCAGGTGGATGTTGAATATCTCACGGCACAATTTGAAGAGAAGCAGGAAGTTCTCTTGGTGTCCTGGTCAACATTTCTCCCTCAACCAAAAGCATCGAAAACAAAATAAGCGGTCATCTATCTCACTGTCGTTTTTGTGCGATCTTGCTGTGTGCACAATGGCTGTTGCATTTGCCTACATAACAACAGTTGTTGCACTTCAAGGTAATTCATTACACGTGAAGCACATTGAGATAGTTCTGAGGGATGTGATAAGGAGCTTTATAAGTTGTTCTTTTTTGTTGTCTGTGACATACTGGGGCTGATTTTGGTATTTCCAAAGACCTGTTTGTGCTGGAAATGGAGCGGTAAGATCAGGAAACGGGGCAGTAGAGATCAGCAAATGGAATGGGGTTCTGTCCCCGCCCACTATAAGCTGGTTTTGGGGGCCGCCCAACTTTCTGGGAGGGGATAATTTTGCTGGTGCACAAAATTCCCGTCTGAAGGAGGTGGGAGTTTCCTTTGCATATTTAAAAGGGGAAAGGGAAGGAAGCTGCACCATTTTCTGGCCTGCAGGAAGCTTGGATACAGGGTCCCCAGCACACCCATGGAAACTTGGTGGGAAGGAGGTCTTGGGTGGACTGCAGGCAGAAATGCATGTAAGAGGCTTGCACTTTTTCCAGGTAAGTGTTTCAGGTAATTTAAAGGCCCCTTTTTTTGTTTTTTATTAACTGCTGGCACTGAAACTTTCAAGAGCCTTTATGCCAATTACTTATTTTTTTCCCGAGCTCCGTTTGTTGACACCAGCGGATTTGCTCCTCGGGATCCTCCAAGCTGATGTATTGAGAGGAAAGAGGGGCAGTAGAGGGACAGCAAGCAGGTCAGGCTGTCCAAGAGATGCTCCATGCCGTCGTGCTAGCACTTGCATTCCTGCATGGGCAGAGAGAGGTAACATACCTCATTTTGGCAGATGTTATTCAAAAGGCTTTGCCAGCAGATGCCTAGTGGCATTACAATGAGATGTGTGAATGCCTGACCAACCGCCTTGCTGGAAGATTCCTCAGAAGCATTCCAGTCGCACCCTGTCGTTCTTTACCATGAAAGAAGGCATGGTCGAGTGGTGAAGAGCCAGCGTTACCTGTTTGACCACCTCTCGAGATGCCACCTTCCATTTCTATGGGCCTAGGCAAACCTACCTGGGAAAGGCCGTGGGACCTGTCTTCTTAGGGTTGTCGGTCAGCAGAGGGACAGATGCTGAGCTGTGCCATCTGCTGCAAGGACAGATGTGGCATGTGGCTCATGCTGTGCAGAGCTTGCACATGTGCAGGGACAGTAATGGTCAGCTGTGGCCTGAAATTTGGCTGCACCTTCTTCCAGGCATGCTGCAGTGCTGACTTAAGGGATGGTGCTGTGGAGCAGCACAAAGTACAACCTTCCTCATAACAACAATGTGCATTCATATAGTCCCTATGCGTAGAAAAACGTCACAGAGGTGCAATGAGAAAATGGATATAGAAATGCACAAGCGTCTGATGCAGCATCACCTTGACTTCAACAGCGGTGCTGGGCTGAGCCATCACTTGTCTGCAGACTCATGCAGGCACCTGGGGTTCCTTTCTCCTTCATGCTGCCATTGGGCCATGGCAAAGAACCCTGATGGGTTGGAGATGCCTTTTAATGCTCTCCAGAAGGTTTCTGAATTGTTGTCCCTTCACCTTGTGACACTCCTTTTTAATTTTCCCCGTCCCTTTTAATTTGTCTTCCACACAATTTTCCTCTCCTATCAGAGTAGATCCACTTGAGTTTGCACCTTGTGAATAATTATACAAATGAGCTTAGACCGGAAAACTGAGTGCTAAGTGTCAGATTTGGCTTAATGGTGGCACTCTCATCTCTGAGTCAGTAAGTTGTGGGTTCAAGTCCCACTTCAGAGATTTGAGTACGTAATCTAGGCTGACACTCCAGTGCAGTACTGAGGGAGTGCTGCACTGTCTTTGGGATGAGACGTTAAACCAAGGCTCCATCTGCCCTCTCAGGACTCGGCACAGTATTATGTTGTGGAGAGAAGATGCACATTTCTCCAGGCCAACCAGAGTCAGCTCAGCATTACAAAAAGCCGGTTGTGTTTCACTTTGTAAGTGCTGGTGGTTCGAATATACCAGAACTGCTCTTCTTCCCCACCCGCACCCCCCAAAATTTCTCAACGCCACTCCTGAAAGTGTTGACTCTTGCTGTACAACAAAGGGGGCACAATAGCCAAACCTGATCCGGTCCTTGCCCAATAAAAGCACACACATGTTCTCTCTCTCTCTCTCTCTCTCTTCATCAAAGATCTTAGTGATCAGGAAACTCTCCCTGATGTTTCCCTTCCCTAGGCCAGGGGCACTGGAAGCAATTATAGCACCCCAACTGCTGCCCTCACATCACTTAATTCAACACCTACCAGATGGGTCATGGGATCCTGCTAGTGTGTATGGCTCAGTGATGCATTTACTCAGAAAGGTATCAAGAGAGCTGGCTTGTTTAATTTCTAAAATTCACATGCCCAATCAGTATAGGCAAAAACAAAAACGACTAGCGCAGAGTGATAGTATTTGTTGAAAATCAGGGCCGAAAATTGGTCTCCAATTGCAGACAGCTTTTGGCATTCAGGATCGTGGAAGTACGGAAGGACAAGATAGGCCACAGATAGAGATGTAAGCAGCTATGAAGAATTAGAAGGAGGAGGGAACATTTGGGGCAACTATGAGATTTGGAGTTGGGGTTTAGAGGGGAACACAACTATTGTCAAAAATTAAGCAAAGGGCACACACCTCTTGTCCAACTCATGGTTGCCCCTCCATCCAAGACTGTTCTTTCGTTTACTTCTGGTTTCTCTGACAAGCAGCACGCATTACTGGTAACCTTTAAACTGCAACCTTTGATCCTCTCTGTCATTAACATCTGCAAAAAGAATTCTGTAAAGATTCCAAAATTCTGAGAATTACAAAGTTTGAAAAATGTACAAAACAAGACAACATTCTTGTATTCTCAAAAGAATATATTAAAAAAATGCCTTTTCATTATTTTTGAAACATTCTTTGCTTTGGTTCTTTTCCCTCAACACATTGATTTCAAAATCCCCGTCTCTGTTTACAAATCCCTTCACGACCTTCCTCCCTACCTCTGTAGCCTTACGTCTGAGCTCATCGCCTTTGTTGTAACTCTGCTCTACGGTGTGCTCCCCCCTCCCTTCTACTCCACAACCAGTGACAGACTTCAGCCACTGCACACTGGCATTCCCTTCCCAAACCCTTCCCTCTAATCACATCTCTCCACACTTCAAAAGCCACCTCACAACCCACCACTTTGATCATCACCTCCCCAGCCCTCCTCAGACCTCCTGCTCAGTGATTCGTCCCTCATTTGTAAGGCACCTTGGAACATTGTGCAACAATTAAAGGCACTATCTAATTTCAAATTGTTGTTTGCAGTCTCCTTTGCTCCCCTACTATGACGGCAGGGTTGGGGCTACTGCCAGGCCTCTGTGGTCACATGGAGACAATGGTGGAAACCTGACAGTGTCACATGATAACAACCTTATGACTCTCCCCTTCCAGGAGGAGAAACTCTTCATCTCTGCCTGGTCCACTCTCCTTCACACCCTGACTGGAATTTGGCACTGTTTGTACAATTATGTGTTCTGCCAAAGTGTGCGACATGCCACAACAGTCACCAGCCCCTCAACAGAACTTTACAATCATTGTGTAATTCAAAACTTATTAATTGTCCACCAATTGATTTTCCTTCACAAAAATCTATTTCCTTGAGAAAGCATTTGGCAGAGAAAAAGAGAGTTAAAGAAAAAGGAAAGAGAAAGACGGAAAAGAAAGAGAGAATAGAAAGAGAAAAAAAAAGAGCGGAAAAGAAAGTGCCTCACATTGCTACTTGTTCCCAGTCAGACCATGGAGCCATCCTGTCATAATATACACACAAGGGGATAATCTCGGATGTAGCATCCATCATTATTCTATTAACTGTTAGACCTCATCGACACGAAACCTGTGGGGACCACAAACACAGTTCTTGTCTTCAAAAATGGATCTTTGTGAAATGTTGCAATAGATTTGTATTTGTTCTATCAACTTGGGAACATTGAGGTTGAGCCACCCCAAAAAGCCACCTTGATTTAGATGCAGCACAGATAGTGCAACCACTCTGCACCACCTAGAGGCCTCCTGCAGCTGAGCTTGCCTTCACCTGTGGCGCTTGGCACAATTACTGCTCCCCGTGCCTCTAGACTCCAGTCCATGATCTGCCAGGCTGCGGGATGTTAACCAAATTGGGATACAGGAAGCAGGAATATCCCTGCCTCCATGCAACAAGTGAAAGGACCCCTTTAAAACAGAACTATTAGGTGTAAAGTGTTTTTTTTCCATCTTCCTGTGGGGAAATGTCTGCCCACAGTGGGATGATTGAAATCAGGAGCTCCCTGTGCAGGGAATCACGGGCTCAGATTCACCGTGGTGCAGAATTTCCTGAGAGCAAAATATTGGTTGGGATTATGGCTCTCAGTAAAAAAATCAGTGGTAAACCCTGATCCTCCATTTGCTAATGTAGTCTCTCCTCCAAATCACACAGTAAAACGTCCCAGAGAAGGTTCGCTCTGACCCTTGCTGTCACTGAAATACTTGACCGCAAGCACATTTCATTTCACAAGTCCACAAACATTCTTTATTGTAAAGCCAACTATATTTTTCCAAAAAATATTTTGGGCAGGAAAGAATGTTCATGTTTTACATTGAAATATGTAACCGTTCCAGGGGGAAATTAAAGCGTTACAAATTACTGGTGGATTGGCAATCAGGAACCTATCTGGCTGTAAGACTCAGGAGATCGACTGTGCTGCGTTGTGCTTTGCTGGGAGAGGATGGAGACTCACATTATAGAGTGAGGCCCATGTTAAACCAGGTTCAAACAACTTTCCCTCATTCTGTGGGAATCTCACACAGATTATAAACTCACACCCTTTAATCCCCCGTTCTCCACGAGAGGTTGGGCTATCCCAGTGACAGTGAAAGACTCTATTCAAACTACAGGACCTTGTAAACACTTGCAAACTCCACAGCCCAGAGACAAATAAAAAAATGGAGAGAAATTCAGAGAGAAAAAGAAGAGAAAGACAGGAAGACAAAGCTAAGAAAGAGGAGAGAAAAAGAATCCAACAATTCTTACTTTGTCATTTCCAGCAGCCTATCTGACAGCCACACCGTGCTGCTTTTAACCGTGTTTCTGGCACAGTGTGACAGCTCAGCTACTCGACTTGTGATTGTAAATCGCACAATTTGGACTTGTAAAATGCTCTTTTTGCAAAAAGAGGCCAATGGCTCTTTTTGTAAATGCACTGTCAGGTGTGGCATAGAGCAGCAAGCTCCCAGATATGACCCCTGGTCTGTGCAGTGTTAGCTGCTTTTAGCCAGAGGCAGCCCATTGGGCACTGCCATGAGCCTCAGCGTTCTGAGTCAGGGAAGGGAGAAAATAAATAAATTAGCCGGGGTTCCCGCTTCTGTTTGCCACAGAAGAATAGGAACAAAAGTAGGCCAGTCAGCCTAGAGAGCTTTGCCGTGGCAGCTCTTCATCTTTTTAATGCCAATGCCCTACCCGTTTCTGTGACTCCTGCTAGATGGTGCACATGTGTGGACCCAAGGTGAGGACAGGATCAAGTCTGACTGTGATTGCTTCCACAGTTGAATAGCCTGTTAATGCTCACTGTCCAGGCTCAGGTGAAGAATGGCCACCGTTCACTTGATTTAGAGTAGCTCATCTTCAATTGAATTTTCTTCCCTTGTGTAAAGGTGCTGCCTCTTACTCGGGCTCAGTTCCATGTGCACTGGTATATGGACTGGTTCCCCACCCAAGGGTTCATTGTTCATGTACAGGGAATTAAAGCAGAAAGTGCTGGAAATACACGGCAGGTCAGTCAGCATCTGAAAGAGAAAAGACACCTTAATGGGTGTACACAAAGTCTGAGCCAGTCTTTTTTTCTTTTCAGGCACCGTGTATTTGCAGCATGTTTTGTTTTCACTTGGCTATTGGTCTATGGGGGCGTCAAAGCCGAACTCAATCCTGTCCTCACCTGATTTGCATGCTGGCAGACTTTCCAACAGAGTTCACAGCAATCGGCAGCAGGAACACAAACTAGGGTTGTATTCCCTGGAAGTTAGAAGATTAAGGGGTGATTTCATGAAAGTTTTCAAGATATTAAGGGAAACTGATCGGGTCGATAGAGAGAAACTATTTTCACTGGTTGGAGAGTCTAGGACTAGGGGACATAGCCTAAAAATTAGAGCCAGGACTTTCAGAAGTGAAGTTAGGAAACGGTTCTACATGCAAAAGGTGGTCGAAGTTTGGAACTCTCTTCCGCAAATGGCAGGTGATGCTGGCTCAATTGTTAATTTTAAATCTGAGATTGATAGGTTTTTGCTAACCAAAGGTATTAAGGGATATGGGGCTAAGACGGGTATATGGAGTTATGTCACAGATCAGCCATGATCTCATTGAATGGCAGAAAGGCTCGAGGGGCTAAATGGCCTATTCCTGTTCCTATGTTCCGAACCCGATCTGATGTTTTCCCCTCCCTAGCTTAAGGCCCAGAGGCTGCTGTAGCAACCCATTGCCGTCGATGCTGTGATCAGCTAACTCAACACAGCCCAGACTTAACAGGTGTCTCACATTCGTGTTTAAATCCCTTCATGGCCTCACCCCTCCATATCTCTGTAACCACCTCCAGCCCTACAACACTCACCTCCCAACTCTCCGTTCCTTCAACTCTGGTCTCTTGCGCAAATACCCCTCCCTTCATCCTATCATTGGCAGCTGTGCCTTCAACTGTCTTGGCCCCACGCTCTGGAATTCCCTCCCTAAACTCCTCTGCCTCTCCTTCTTTAAGACCCTTCTTAAAACCCACCTCTGACCTCTGGTCACCCCATCCCAGTATCTTCTTCTTTGGCTCAGCATCTACTTTTTGATTGCACCCCTGTGAAGCACCCTGGGGCATTTTTCTACGGTAAAGGCATTAGATGAATGCAAGTTGTTGTTGTTGGTGCTGCCACTCTTGTTCCCACGCACGGGCAATTTTCAGCCAGAATCACGGTATGTCCTAAGGGACCTCAACCAAGTTCCCATCCTTCAGGCATGAGCAAAGACAAGTGTCATCGGGTTATTTGACTGCTGGGTTGGGGCTCTCATAGCCAAGCCTGATCATGGCTTCAGGTCGCAATCACCCCTGCTCACTTTCCGGCAGGGACCACTGGATTGTGATCAGGAGCGGAACCCAAGGGTGATTTTATCCCCCTCTCCTTGTCGGGATTGCTGGAGCCAACTGTAGCCCTTATTGCTGCCCCGGCTAAGACTAGCTCATTGAGCACAGACCAGGAATGGAACTTTGGGACCTTACTGACTGAGCCAGTTGGGGAGCCATAATGTCTGTTCTCCTCTTTAAGGAACGCAGCATTGAGATTTAAAGAATAATAAGGTGCAGTCAGAGTACAGGGATAATGCTCTATTGCGTGCGGAACAACACTGAGAGGGTTAAAATCTAAATTTCAGCTGAGGACAGGCAAGATTTACAGCTGTCTAATCACACAGCAATGATCAACTGAGGAAGGAGGTACAGATGTGTCCTTACTCACAAGGCTGTGCTACTGGCTCTCTCCAGCTCTGAGCCCGACAGATGGTGTGAATTAGCACAACTCTCATTGGGAGGGGCGGGGGAGAGGGGGGCGTTGGGGGGTTCTGTCTGTACTGTAACCATTACGAAGGGTTGGACTGCACTCCATCCACTATGAGGGAAACCAACACAGAGTTGGATGTTACCCCCTCTCCCGAAGGCACTGACTCTTAGTGAGTCACATCTTACAGACATCAGCTTCACAATCTCACCCAAGCCGCAGTTCTTCATGCAAGAACCTACACACTGACCGAAACCCCCCACACCCACCCCTCCCGTCCCTGCCCTGCATCCTCACTGTGTGGAAATCAAAACTTAATGTGGAGTCTCCTACTCCAACATCCTCCTCAAAACTCCCTCAGTCTTTCCTTCCGCCTACAATCTACAGGTTTTTAAAGCCCAAGCTTGGTGTCACCGAATTGTTGCCTCTTCATTTAACTTTTCTCCTCTTGTACCCTTTTCAGTCTCTTTGGTGTCCTGCACTATGGACTGTGGAGCTTCACCACGGTTTCTCAATTTAAGAAAGGTTTTTTCTCAGATCCCCATCGAGATAGTCTTGGGCTTGGGGCTGTGATGTGCTCACAGGCGGAAATGCTTGCCAACACTCACTGTAACTCAATGCAAGTCGTTAGGAACACAAGAACAGAAGTAGGCCATTTAGCCCCTCGAGCCTGTTCCGCCATTCAATGAGATCATGGTTGAGCTGTGACCTAACTCCATATACCCATCTTAGCCCCATATCCCTTAATACCTTTGGTTAACAAAAATCTATCAATCTCAGATTTAAAATTGACGATTGAGCTGGATTCAACTGCCATTTATGGAAGAGAGTTCCAAACTTCTACCACCCTTTGTGTGTAGAAGTGTTTCCTAACTTCACTCCTGAAAGTCTTGGCTCTAATTTTAAGGCTATGTCCCCTCGTCCTAGACTCCCCAACCAGCCGAAATAGTTTCTCTCTATCGACCCCATCAGTTTCCCTTAATATCTTGAAAACTTCGATCAAATCACCCCTTAATCTTCTAACTTCCAGGGAATACAACCCAAGCTTATGTAATCTCTCCTCGTAATTTAACTCTTGGAGTCCAGGTATCATTCTGGTAATTCGACACTGCACTCCCTCCAAAGCCAATATATCCTTCCAAAGGTGCGGTGCCCAGAACTCAACACAGTACGCCAGGGGTAGTCTAACCAGAGCTTTATATAGCTGTAGTATAATTTCTACACCCTTGTATTCTAGTCCTCTAGATATAAAGGCCAGCATTCCATTAGCCTTTTTGATTATTTTCTGTACCTGTCCATGACATTTTAATGATCCATGTACATGGACCCCTAAATCTCTTTGGATCGCCCCTGTTTCAAGCTTTTCATCATTTAGAAAGTACTCTGATCTATCCTTTTTAGGTCCAAAGTGGATGACTTCACACTTGCCTACATTGAAATCCATTCACTTAATCTATTAATATCGCTCTCTAATTTTATGCTTTCACCTGCATTGCTTACAATGCTGCCTATCCTTGTGACATCTGCAAACTTGGATATTTGGCTCTCCATCCCGTCATCGAAGTCGTTAATAAATACAGATCTTGTCTAGATAAAAGTGGCCATTTGGGTGAGGGACCGGTGGGTCCTCGGCCTTTATAGCCCAGCAAGTCAGCAGAGGATAGGAGAAAATTGGTGAAGCTATGTAGCAATATCTTCACCAGTTATGGGGGCGGAGATGGGGAGGACGGGAAGGAATATGGCAGGAAGTTCCAAACACAAATACATGCTTCACTGGAGGCCTCCACTCACTTGATCCTGGCAGAAGTTCCTTCATTACGACAATCATTAGGTTTGTTCAATACAGCAATTTTTTCCCAAGCTATTTATAGTTTGGATTGCCTCACACTCATTTTTATAGTAAATTCTCTGTTTGTACCACATACCCTTTGTGTCAGCAGGGTTGGATCAACAGTTGACACAGAGCAACCACAAGTGACACATTGTACTATCGACCGTCCCCACACAGCTGAATTATGTCGGACATGTTAAAATCAGTGGCACCTACAACACAACCCAAGGGCTATTTGAGACCCACCTTTAATCATCGATGGCCCTCAGCAGACTTGCTGCGCCATATATACCTTGGGATTCAATTCTCTTCCCTTTATTTATCTTGCTTTTCCGATATAGAAGGCAGGAGAATGGTACTAGGAAGCTGGGTTATCTCAGCCTCCATACAGCAGGGGAACGGGCCCCATTAAAATAGAACGATTACTTAACAGAATCATTTGTCCTACATTTTTCTCCTCCTATGTGGAAAGGCCTGGTCTCTATTTGGCAATTCCCTGTAGCTGCTTGACTGAAATCAGGAGTTCACTGTGTGGGGGAATGGTGGGCACAGACCCCAGTCCTATTACTCTGTGTTGCAGTATTCCTGAGAATGGCCATTGAGCAAGGCACAAGTTAGGATTGGTGTCCTCGACAAAAATTGATTGACGCTAAAGTAAAGAAAAGTTTGGTTTTTATTTGTTCGGCAGAAATAGAAGTCAGCGTTTGACATCACTGGGCTGCTATTATATATTTCTTGACATTCAAATTACTCCCAGAAGAAAATACTGATTCAGTCTAACTAAAATGTGTGTCAGGAGAAGTATAGGGAGAGCAGTGACACTGCCAGATATCCTGGTCTGAATAAGAAACACGACAGGAGTATTTTTCGAAATTATCTTTTGTAAGAAAGTCTCTAAAAGTCCGATCTGAGATGAGTTTGGGAAGCCTCAGTGCAGCTCTCTGTGGACACAGGCCGACAGCACAAAACTGCCGATCTCATTCAGCCCTCAGGGTGGTTTGTGAAGGAAATAGAAAAATGGCAGATGAATGCAATAGAGGGCACTCTTCTGAGGCTGAAGCTGAGTCACGTCGTTGGGGCAAAGTAGGGCTTTACTCTGTATCTAACCCGTACTGCACCTGCCCTGGGAGTGTTTGATGGGACAGTGTAGAGCGAGCTTCATTCTGTATCTAACCCATGCTGTACCTGCCCTGGGAGAGTTTGATGAGTTAGTGTAGAGGGAGCTTTATTCTGTATCTAACCCATGCTGCACCCGCCTCAGAAGTGTTTGATGGGACAGTACAGAGGGAGCTTTACTCTGTATCTAACCTGTGCTGTATCTGCCCTGGGAGTGTTTGACTGGACAGTGTAGAGGGAGCTTTACTCTGTATCAAACCCATGCTGGACCTGCCTTGGGAATGTTTTATGGGACACTGTAGAGGGAGCTTTACTCTGTATCTAACCTGTGCTGTACCTGCCCTGGGAGTGTTCGATGGGACAGTGTAGAGGGAGCTTTACTCTGTATCTAACCCGTGCTGTACCTGACCTGGGAGTGTTTGATGGGACAGTGTAGAGGGAGCTTCACTCTGTATCTAACCCGTGCTGTACCTGACCTGGGAGTGTTCGATGGGACAGTGTAGAGGGAGCTTTACTCTGTATCTAACCTGTGCTGTACCTGCCCTGGGAGTGTTCGATGGGACAGTGTAGAGGGAGATTCACTCTGTATCGAACCCATATTATACCTGATCTGAGTGTTTACTACAGGCAGTGGGTGCTTGAAATGGGGAGTGTTCCATTCCCCAGCACTAGCATCCCTTTCCTTGACAAGGACAAGATTCATTAAATGTGAAAAAATTCTTTTAAAAAAAGAAGCCAGCTGAACAGCGCCCCCCACCACCTCCCCCCCGACCACCCTCCCCCCCCCCCCCACACTCCAGTAAATCCTAATTGTCAACAACAAATTAATTGTCAGGCAGGATTTTGATGTTGATGATCATTTGCTTGATTCTGAAAAAAAAATGCATGCACAGAAGGTCAAAGTTGTAGAAAGTTCTGTGGTTCAAATTGTCACCGTGACATGAGCAAAGTGCACCGCAAAGATTGTGCGGATGAGGAATTTAAATGGATCTCAGCTGTGGGCCCCACTCTGCTCAATGTACATCCAGGGACAGCAGGATGTTCACACCAATGCCAGTTCCCAAAGTCACTATTTTAATGTTTGTATCCATACAATATTAAATCAACATTACATACATTTTTGGAAAAAAAACATGAGCAGAGTATGTTTTCCATTCTGGTATTTATCCAACAAAAATACGTAATTTATCTTTAGGATAATAAAAGCATGGTAGCTACTTTCCTATGTTACCAAGCTGAAAAAAAATAGAATAATAAAGATGCATTTTGATTCTGTTCATTGGTCAGTCTCTGGCATTGCTTATAAAAAACGAGTTTATTTGGAAATGTTCAAAACCTCTTAAAAAGCTTTACGTTAAGTGGGTAGCTGATGTGGCCATACAGGCCATGAAGGACTCAGATGCCATACCATGCCTGTGTTGAGTTAGCTGATCGCAGCCAGGGAAATGATAAGACTGCTACAG
This sequence comes from Heptranchias perlo, assembly GCF_035084215.1. Lineage (NCBI taxonomy): Eukaryota > Metazoa > Chordata > Chondrichthyes > Hexanchiformes > Hexanchidae > Heptranchias > Heptranchias perlo. The sequence goes on from NC_090344.1 coordinate 42,708,356, forward strand.
TCAGCCCGACTGCCATTTTCCGGCAGCGATCACTCGATAGCGGATTAAGAGTAGTCGCAGCTATTTTTCCCTTTCTGCACAGAGGCAGAGGCCCAAATACAGCAGCCAGGGACAGGGGATCAACCTGGGATCTTCTGGTATGTTTTATATTAAGCTGGCATCTTTACCTGGGTACAGTAGCACAGTGGTTATGTTACTGGACTAATAATTCAGAGTCATATGTTCAAATCCCGCCACGGCAGCTGGGGAATTTAAATTCAATTAAATAAAATCTCAAATTAAAAAAACTAGTATCAGTAATGGTGGCCATGAAACTACTGGATTGTCGTAAAAACCCATCTGGTTCACTAATGTCCTTTAGGGAAGGAAACCTGCTGTCCTTACCCGGTCTGGCCTATATGTGACTCTAGACCACAGCAATGTGGTTGATTATTAATTGCCCTCCGGAATGGCCTAGCAAGCCACTCTGTTGTACAATCTCACTACAGAAAGTCACAATAAGAATAAAACTGGACGGACCCCCTGGCATCGGACCACTAGGCACTGGACACGACAAAGGCAAACCAAGCCCAGTCGACCCTGCAAAGTCTTCCTCATGAACATCTGGTGACTTGTGCCAAAATTGGGAGAGCTGTCCCACAGACGAGTCAAGCAATAGCCTGACATAGCCATACTCACAGAATCATATCTTTCAGCCAACATCACAGACTCCTCTATCACCATCCCTGGTTATGTCCTGTCCACCGGCAGGACAGACCTACCAGAGGTGGCGGTACAGTGATTATACAGTCAAGAGGGAGTGGCTCTGAGAGTCCTCAACATTGACTCTGGACCCCATGAAATCTCATGGCATCAGATCAAACATGGTCAAGGAAACCTTCTGCTGATTACCACCTACCGCCCTCCCTGAGCTGATGAATCAGTCCTCCTCCATATTGAGCACCACTTGGAGGAAGCACTGAGGGTAGCAAGGGCACAGAATGCTCTCTGGGTGGGGGACTTCAATGTCCATCACCAAGAGTGGCTCGGTAGCACCACTACTGACCAAGCTGGCCGAGTCCTGAAGGACATAGTTGCCAGACTGGGCTTGTGGCAGGTGGTGAGCGAACCAACACGAGAGAAAAATCTACTTGACCTTGTCCTCACCAATCTACCTGTCGCAGACCAAGACAGTATTGGTAGGAATGACCACCGCACTATCCTTTGTGGAGACAAAGTCCCGTCTTCACACTGAGAACACCATCCAACGTGTTGTGTGGCACTATCACCGTGCTAAATGGGATAGATTCACAACAGATCCAGCAGCTCAAAACTGGGCATCCATGAGGTCCTGTGGGCCATCAGCAGCAGCAGAATTATATTCCAGCACAATCTGTAACCTCATGGTCCGGCATATTCCTCACTCTACCATTACCAACAAGCCAGGGGATCAACCTTGGTTCAATGAGGAGTGTAGAAGAGCATGTCAGGAGAGTCACCAGGCATACCTAAAAATGAGGTGACAACCTGGTGAAGCTACAACACAGGACTACATGCATGCTAAACAGCGGAAGCAACATGCCACAGATAGAGCTAAGCGATTCCACAACCAACAGATCAGATCAAAGCTTTGCAGTCCTGCCACAGCCAGTCATGAATGGTGGTGGACAATTAAACAACTAACGGGAGGAGGAGGAGGCTCCATGAACACCCCCATCCTCAATGATGGCGGAGTCCAGCACGTGAGTGCAAAAGACAAGACTGAAGCGTTTGCAACCATCTTCTGCCAAAAGTGCCGAGTGGATGATCCATCTCAGCCTCCTCCCGATATCCCCACCATCACAGAAGCCAGTCTTTAGCCAATTCGATTCACTCCAAGTGATATACCAAGAAACGGCTGAGTGCACTGGATACAGCAATGGCTATGGGCCCCGACAACATCCCGGCTGTAGTACTGAAGACTTGTGCTCCAGAACTAGCCGAGCCTCTAGCCAAGCTGTTTCAGTACAGTTACAACACTGGCATCTACCCGACAATGTGGAAAATTGTCCAGGTATGCCCTGATAACAAAAAACAGGACAAATCTAATCTGGCCAATTACCGCCCCATCAGTCTACTCTCAATCGTTAGCAAAGTGATGGAAGGTGTCGTTGACAGTGCTATCAAGCGACACGTACTCACCAATAACCTGCTCACCGATGCTCAGTTTGGGTTCTGCCAGGACCAATCGGCTCCAGACCTCATTACAGCCTTGGTCCAAACATGGACAAAAAAGCTGAATTCCAGAGATGAGGTGAGAGTGATTGCCCTTGAAATCAAGGCAGCATTTGCCCAAGTGTGGCACCAAGGAGCACTCGTAAAATTGAAGTCAATGGGAATCAAGGGGAAAACTTTCCAGTGGCTGGAGGCATACCTAGCACAAAGGAAGATGGTAGTGGTTGTTGGAGGCCAATCATCTCATGACATTGCTGCAGGAGTTCCTCAGGGCAGTGTCCTCGGCCCATCTTCAGCTACTTCATCAATGACCTTCCCTCCATCATAAGGTCAGAAATGGGGATGTTCGCTGATGATTGCACAGTGTTCAGTTCCATTCGCAACCCCTCAGATAATGAAGCAGTCTGTGCCCGCATGCAGGAACACCTGGACAACATCCAGGCTTGGGCTGATAAGTGGCAAGTAACATTTGCGCCAGACAAGTGTCAGGCAATGACCATCTCCAACAAGAGAGAGTCTAACCACCTCCCCTTGACATTCAACGGCATTACCATTGCCGAATCCCCCACCATCAACATCCTGGGGGTCACCATTGACCAGAAACTTAACTGGACCAGTCACATAAATACTGTGGCTACAAAAGCAGGTCAGAGGCTGGGTATTCTGCGGCGAGTGACTCACCTCCTGACTCCCCAAAGCCTTTCCAACATCTACAAGGCACAAGTCAGGAGTGTGATGGAATACTCTCCACTTGCCTGGATGAGTGCAGCTCCAACAACACTCAAGAAGCTCAACACCGTCTAGGACAAAGCAGCCCGTTTGATTGGCACCCCATCCACCACCCTAAACATTCACTTTCTTCACCACCGGCGCACTGTGGCTGCAGTGTGTACCATCTACAGGATGCACTGCACCTCCCAAATCCACGACATCCACCACCTAGAAGGACAAGGGCAGCAGACACATGGGAAATACACCACCTGCACGTTCCCCACCAAGTCACACACCAACCCGACTTGTAAATATATCGCCGTTCCTTCATCGTCACTGGGTCAAAATCCTGGAACTCCCTACCTAACAGCACTGTGGGAGAACCGTCACTACACAGACTGCAGCGGTTCAAGAAGGCGGCTCACCACCACCTTCTCAAGGGCAATTAGGGATGGGCAATAAATGCTGGCCTTGCCAGCAGCGCCCACATCCCATGTACGAATATAAAAAAAATGTGAGGCCATGGAGGGTGGGCTATAATATTTTTAATTCATTACTGAAATTTGCTCCTCCACCAATACAGGCCTATAACCAATCTCGTGTTATACAAATCAAAATGCTCTCCCCAGATACAGCCCAAATTTGGAAAAATAGAATCTCCAATTCTAGCATTGGGTGTTTTCACAATTCAAGTGAGCGCAGCATGAAAATGTGATACAGCAGTGCGGTAGGAGCTCCAATCTGCCCATTATTGATGTGTGCTGCTTTCCTGATGGTTCTCTCTGCTCCCTTCCAGCCGCTGTTGTGAAAAAAAGAGCTGCGGCAACAGAAACGAAACTCCATCGGATCCCGTCATCATCGACAGGTAGGAAGCCGTGATTCATTTATTTAAAATATCCCTCCAGGGTAATGGCAGGAAAGTATTCTGAGCCTGGCATTGTTGACCATGCTGTGATGTTACGTGTTTTCAGTGCAGCTGCTTGCGCTGCTTTCGTCATTGTGGCGTTGTGTTGTCGACCTGTTTTTTGATGTGGCGAGTCTAGGTGCCCTGGAGTGGCCTTTAGCATATCGTTCAGCAACAATGGGTATGGTGAGAAGGTCATGGCACCTGGCCATAATGCATTGACAATGGTCGTGAGCAGGTGGTGGTGAAATACATGTGGAATGGAGTGACAACTGGGTAAAAGGTGCCCAGTTGCTGGTGGTTGTGGCACATGATTTAAGAACAAGGCATCAGGATAACACATTCTTGAGTTACGGTGGTATGTGTAAAGTAAAACAGGAAACGGTGTCCTTGACGGCAGTAATGGTGGCAATTGTCGGCATCCAGATCATTTGGTAACAGTAGTTCCAGGGAGTGTGAAGATACTCCAGTATTTTACTGGACTGTTGGCCATTTTCCACAAATCAACTGGGCATGGCATGAACATTCCATACACCATTATTACACCACTGAATTCCAAGTAAAAATGCTGAGAACTATACAAATTTAAAAAGAAAAATGGTATATTTTTTGCCATGGAATTTTTTTTTTATTATTGCTATGATTACAGATGAGTAACAAGACCCAGTAGACTTGTCAATGAACCTATGTTCTATCCAATGCCTCTTCCAACTCTCTGTCTTGCCCCAAGCCAATAAAAATCAGTCAAGGAAGCAGCTCAATAGTTAATGAAACCACTTCCTGTGTTATGCTGCCAATCTGCTCATTATATTGGAAGCCAGCTCAGAGCAGATGCTTTAAAGCTCTTGGGTCCCCAATATGAGGCCATGTGATCCAACTGTGTGCCATTGTTGCTATCTTTATTTCTTTAGCTGGAAAAGGTTCCAAAAGGTAATTGTTGCACCATTGGATATAGCTGCAGTCCTCTTATTATGCAGAGTTGTAGATTACTGGAAAGGCCAAAAGGGAAAGGGCACTGGGTGCCCTTTAGTGCCTCAGCTCAATGGCTATTCCTCAAATGTGAAGCTAGTCAGCATCAGCAGGCAATGGGGCATCATAGCCAAGGCTAAACCCATCTTCATTTGACATTCGCATGCGCACACTTTCCAACAAAGGTCACTGGATAACAATCACTATGCTTTTCACGGATTCCAATTTTTCCATGGAGTTCCTGAACTTCTAAGAAGTAAAGAAGTCTCCATAAATCTGTGTAAAACACTTCTGTCCAAATGATTGGATTGCAGTAACTACAAGAAGCTAAGAACTCCACAGAAAAAGTGGACTCCATGAAGAAAGTACAGCACCTGCAATCAGCAGTAGGAACCGTGACTGAAACTTCCCTTGCCAAGCCCAGGGGCACTGATGCCAATTGTAGGGTTTCTGGCCATTGCCCAGGCTGAGAGCAGCGCACTCAACAATGACTAGGCATGGAATCTGGTAAATTTGCAGTTCAGTATCAGGCTCAGCATTGCAATTACCAACTGAGCTACGGTTGTATCTTACTTGATAGTGACGCTATGGTGTTAATCCTATGATAAAATTCAACAGCCTTTACTTTCCATTGATTTCAGTGAGGGGTGAAACAGGATTCAAAGCTCTGAAGCTCCTCAAATTGGCCAGGCAGCCTTTTCTTCATTTTACTAAGCAATGACTGACTAAAACATTCCTACAGAGACTAGGAATGTGGACAACTTTACCGTCCATTGCCTCTTAACACACAGAACATTTAATCCCACAGGCACAAGCAACTCGGGAAATATTCACAAGTTTTATATATATTCAGATACACAACCTTAGGCAGTGTACTCATCTGGTGACTGTGCTCATATTTTCCCATCTACAATGTTTGAAAGAGAAAGAGAACATATTGAGAGAGGTGTTTTGCTAATGATGACGTGGAAGAGGGACTGGAGGATAAACACAATGATTTTCAATTGTAGCGCAGCTTGCTGAGCATAGAGGGTTGGGGGAGAAATCCAATGGATACTCCGTGGAGTAGAGCTGGAAGTAAAACCTTGGAAGGGGAGTGCTGTCACCCTACGGCAGCTGGCAGTGGGTGGGAAGATTTTTTGTGGGGCCAGGAGGAGCATTCACATTCCTCCATGTCCCACAAAATTCAGTGGCACCGAGATTTTGACCCTGTTTTCGCAGCTGGTTAGGCCGCTCTACATCCAGTTCCACTGGGCAGGGCGTGCGTGGCACACGTTCCACCCAATGGTACCTGAAAATCGGGTCAGGTTCTAGGACCGGTGAAGGACAGGGTTTAAATATTTAAATAAGGCTCTCGCCTGTTTCAGGCCGAAATGCCACTGCCCATTTCAAGTCGGACGGACTTTGGGCAGCCAATCGTTGGTAGGATTTTTAAAAAAATGTAATTTGCCTACAACCCAGTTTTTAGCATGAACGGAGTGGTAGACAGACAGAAATCACTCCCAATGACTCAGTACTGCCCCTACAACACTGAGCCATCGAGACCATGAAAACCTCAGGTCCAATTGTCTGTGCTGAGTTAACTCATCCCAGCTCGCATGGTAGTCAGGTCACTGCACACTGCAAATTGTCAACTTTAGTTGGACATTCAGAAAACTGTAAGTATGTCTGTTAGCCATTAACAGCTGCATCCTGAGGTGCTGTTAAAGTAAGTAAAATGAGTTTATAGTTAAGAAGAAAATAAGCACATTGAGGCCAAAGGGTTAATGCAACAGGGTAACTCTTGTGATTTTAGCAATTAGCAAACCAAACTCTATTACATTAAGCAACCATTACCTCACACAACTAAAAAAAAACAGGTTTTGTCTTCCATTTACATTGAACTAGTGTACAATTCTTGATATTTTCTGTTCATGCATCTTAACTAAAAACACATTGTTCGTCCTGCGGAACTCAACGATCGTGTTTCACGCTTACATTTTTGTACATGAAGAGATTTTTTGGACAAGCCGTTAGCCAACTCCTACTTCCCTTGTAGCTGGGTTTGAAATTAACCAATATTATTACCATCAAGGCAGGAGTCAACCCCAACTCTTTCCAGTTGGGAAATGAAATAACCAGATGTCTCCGAGCTCAGAGTGAACACTGGGAAATGCCTGAAATAAAGTTTTCCTAATTTTTTTTGAGGAATCCCAAGAGAATTACTGTCAACAAGTAAATCTGACCCAACACAATACATCATTTAAGAAAAACAAGGAACTATGTTTGACTTTCTACCAGTCCATTAACTACTTGACTGCAGAGCCTGTGAATGCCAGTATTTTCATGAATTGGTGCACAGTGTTCGAAACATACCCAAATATGTGTCTACAAATCATCACTTCAGTACACACCACCGCACAATTGGGTTCTAGTCAGGATTAATGAGGTTTAACATGAATAAAGCTTTGGCAATTTGGGTCTAACTCTGTAATAATGAAACTCCATTGGGAAGCAAAGATGAAGAATTCCCACATGTTCTTATATTTGAACCCTGCCCAGTCCTCACGTTTGGTTGTTTGACCCCACACATCCACTTTCAGTTGAGAGGTTAGTCAACACTTTATGGAATCCTTCTGCTTTACTCTGTGATCTGTCTACAGCAAGGAGTACTTAATCCATGAGAAAATAAATAAATCATATGAGTAGGAGCTTTGAGGTGCATTTGTTGGCCTTTTTAACAGGGTCCAACAAGTGGACTGGCGTGAAAGCTCTCTTCCTCAAAATAAAACATTTTATTTCTTCATGTCCCAATTTTCCCCCCTGCTCATAGAATCTACAGCACAGAAACAGGCCATTTGGTCTATGCCGATGTATACACTCCACATGAGCCTCCTCCCAATCTAATTACCTCTTCCCACCCTGTCTCCCTATCCATCTAATACCTCCTCCCTCTATGCATCAAGCTTACATACATTAATGCTTCAATTACTCCATGTGGCAGTGAGTCCCATGTTCTCACCACTCTCTGCTTGCCTGAAGGTAGTGACTTGTGCTGGGTATGGTCAGTACCTCACTCACCCTTACGGCCACGGTTCATGTGTGAACTTAGAAAGTGAGGCCTAGATCCTTCTCATCAGTGGGGTTCCCTTGAGAAGCGGGTGCGGCAGAACTTCCAGCTATTGGAAAAACCCCACTGTAACCCCATCCTATTTTGCTGGGTCAGGATTATTTAGGTATTATGGGGGGGCTCCTAGTGCTATGTGTACCTTGTCTGCCATTGTTTCATTCACTGTTCAAAAGGGCAGGCCAACAACTGAATAAAATAGAGAATCTTCCAAAGCAATTCCCTTCATCAAATAATCCTTGTGGAAATTTGCAGAAGAAGTTAAAGGCTTCCCTGTTGAGACAGGCATTGCTTCTGGGAGACTGAGCTGCAGCTGGAGCTGGAGCTCGGGCTGTGACAAAGGGAAATGGAATCATGTCCCACCCTCCCACCGGCGAGATGGGCAAACAGGGGCCGGAGCACTTGGCTCCCGAGAAGAGGAAGTAGAAAATTCTGGCCGACATTTTTAGGGGCACGGATACAGAGAAAGAGCTCCTCGCCTCGCTTTGCTCCATTATCCGCCCCTGTACGCCCAAAAATGGGTGGTATTCCTGAGGAAAATGCAGGCCCGTGGAGGGCACCACAACTGAGCCTAACCCCGTTGTCACTCAACACTCACAAGAGAGCACGTTCAAGCAGCAGACAAGGGGCAGTAATCAGGAGTGGCAACCCTGGCTGACTTTTTCCCTCTCTAGCCCAAGCGTGCTGAGACTAATTGGTGCTCCCCTGCTACTAATTCCAGACTGGATACAGTACCTGGGATCTTTCTGATCTGTACGGTTCAGTACCACACTGGGTAGATGCAGTCAGGACAAAACCTTGCAGAGGCATCACTTGGAGGTTGGCCCTGGGTTTGGGACCATTACATCGAGCTCAGATATTAAAGCTGAATAGTGTTAATGATATTTTTCCCTTCTTTCTCTCTCTAAATGATCAAAACTACTAGTCAGTGATCCTTTGAATTTTCCTGTTTTGTTCCTACTGAAGTTCCAAATACACCATCTTAAATGCTGTCCCTCTTCCTTGAATCCTCACTGTGCTGAAATCAAGACTCGTCGCACCGTCTCCAATTCCAGCTTATTCTTTCCCAGGAACTCCTTACCTCCCTCAGTATTCTCTCCCTCGCGCAATCCACGTGCTTTTAAAACCTAAGCTCGGCATCATCTAACCACTGTTGCAGGAGTTACTTCCTCTCCTGTCCTACTCTTTTAACCTTGGTGGCGTCCTGCACTGTGGGCCTCAGGCCTTCACCTGGGTTTCTCAATGAACAGGCTCCTATGGGCATTGCCACAGGGAATAACATGAACCAGATCAGATTGGCACACATTGGCATCCCATCCATCATTTAAGCTTAACCTTTCTAAACAGAATAAAACTCTTTATGGAAAAGATTAATGAAAACAAATTCCTGTGTTTCAAGGGCCAAGTGGTTTAAATTTCTCTCTTCGAAAATATGGCTTGAATCACTAAACATCTGACTATTATAAAGTGGAATGAGAAGGTAGAATATAATATTCAAAATATTTTTTTCATCAATATATTATTTCTTGAATAAACATTAAAAAATTAAATAGTAAATCTATATATTTTTCTATAATCTGCATCATGTGCTCGCCAGCACCAGTGCAGCTTGAAGTTCCAGAATGCAGTTTCACTCAACTCTGATACAGTTTCCCTGATGGCTCAGGAGGTAAAGACACCACCTGATGGAGCTTTAGGACTTAAAGACTACAGACTCGCTGGTTTTATTCTCTGGTTTGTGCTGAGTGATTTGATCTTAAAGAACCAATTGGGGTGTACTCTTGGGCTCAGTGCCGCCTGGGCTAGGGAGGAAAAAAGCAGCCAGGGTTCCCGCTCCTGATCATTATCCAGTGACTGTGTGTGGGTGTGGGGCAGTGTGGGGTGTGGGGTGTGGAGTGTGTGTGTGTGTGTGAGGATAGATGCCAGGAGAGGACAGGATCAGGTTTGGCTGTGATACATTTTCGTTCACTGTTGATGCTCACTGTCAAGGCTTGCACATGAAGAGTGCCGCTTGGGTGAGACGCTCGAGGAAGTGTACCCCAGTGAGGATCAGTGCCTTCAGGACAGGAGGAGAAAATAGGGAGAAATGGCTGTTGCTTCAGGTCTTAAATGCAAACTTGGACATGAAGCGGTCTATGTAAAGTGAAAGGTCACCAACGGGATGTCATTTAAAAAGAAATTCCGTCTAGGTGGGATTGCAACTTCAGGCATGCAACCCTCCTTAAGATGAACTTTGAATGACAAATGTAACTCCTTCCTCAACCCCAATAGGACCAGGTGGGAGGGAAGCTCAGAGGGTACCAGAGAGGAAGTAGAAACCCTCACTGAATTTTCCCTCTCCTTTTCCCATCCTGCCAGTGCTCTCTAGAATTTTCCTCCTGTACCTCTCCATCTCACTACACCACGCCGCATCTTCAAAAGCCTCCCCTCTCCCGTAATCTTCTCCCAACTCCGAACTGTGGTCTATCCTCCCCCCGCCCCCCCCCCCCGACCACACACCCCCATGAAGCGCCTTGGGGTGTTTCACGACATTAAAGGGATGAGGGAGTGCAGTTATGTGGAGAGACTAGGGAAGCTGGGATTGTTCTCCTTCAAGCAGAGAAGGTTAAGGGGAGATTTAATAGAGGTGTTCAAAATTATGAGGCGTTTTGATAGAGTAATTAAGGAGAAACTGATTCCTGGCAGGACGGTCCGTAACCAGAGGACACAGATTTAAGATAATTGGCAAATGAACCATGGGGAGATGAGCATAACTTTTTTTACATAGCCAGTTGTAATGATCTGGAATGCACTGCATGAGAGGGCGGTGGAAGCAGATTCAATAGTAACTTCCAAAAGGGAATTGGATAAATACTTGAAAAGGAAAAATTTGCAGGGCCATGGGGAAAGAGCAGGGGAGTGGGACTAATTGGATAGCTCTTTCAAAGATCCGGCACAGGCACGATGGACCGAATGGCCTCCTTTTGTGCTGTATCATTCTATTATTCTCAAAAGGCACTAAAAAAGGTCCAAGTTGTTGTTTGGCTCTGTACCACACACCACAGTGCATTCACTAACTGAGGCATCAGGGAGCTTTGTAATTCAGAACAAAGTAGTTCTAGACTGGTCAGATTTTACAATAACAATGATCAAACAAAGAACTGACTACATTAGGGCAAATTGCAGCAAGATATCATTTTCCTTTGTCCATAGGGAACCGTGCAGGATGATATTTTGTGAAGGGGAGCCTGGGGGAGGGGCAGAAATTAAACAAAAACACAAGACTAATCAAACGTTTACCCTCACAGCTTTCCAAAAATATTCTGGAAAAAAGATTGAAGTGCTGGGAATTACCCATTGCTGTGTCTGATACGTGGTAATAACCCCATATAATTACTCAGGTATAAAACTAATTGGAAATATTGCAAATGTCAAGCAAAACTGGCATTTAAGCACAAATTCTGTGATGTTAATTGCCGAACAGGTGCGAGTACGAATCTAAATGAGGGACATGATTAGAGGAGCCCACAGAACAAATGTGGCCTGTGATTGAGTCAACCACATAAATTATTTAGCAATCTAGGCGACCAGTAAAGGTCATGTTGATTTAACCTTTTGTTTGTGACAGGAAGTTGAACACAAAAACGTCATTCCACTCCCCCCCTACACCTCACCAAAGCAGCCAGCGCAGCCCCGACATCAAAATTCTAACTCTTCGGGCACTGTGTGAACCTTATGTTCATTTTCTTCCTCCCTCTTCTTTCTCTCCTCTCGTAAGCTGGAGCAGTTGTTTGATTATTACAGTTGACCTCAACATCCCCAGACCAGGGAGGAGGAAAATCAGACAACATGCCTGTTCCCAACTGCGATTCAGTGACTCCTGTTAGCAAGTGATGTCTGTGGGCATTGGGTGAGAAAAGGATCGGGCTCTGCTGTGATGCCTCTCACGGTCAATTAGCTTGCTGATACTCACTGACCAAGCTCACACACAACCAAAGGCCAGTGGGCTCACGTAATGGATGGTGCTTGAGGAACAAACTCAGGAATCATCTACACCTTTAGGAGAGGAAGGGGCAAAGTTGTAAAGTAGTCTTTCCATTATTTCCCAAACTGGGGGAAGCACACATTACAAGCTTTTTAGGCCAAGTTAGTCTGTCCAGGCGTTACATTACCTTTTCCGTACAGGCTTGGTGATAAAATACTTTTGTGCCAATAATTAAGAGAGTCCCTTTAAAGAAGCACGGTTTTCATGAAAAAAATCCTTTGGGGTGGGGTTAGGGGTGAAACAGGCATGTGTCATGTTCTTGATGACTTCAGGACTTCCTTCTCTCTGCTAATCTCCTGCATTTATCTTTTCCTCCCTCCTCACATGAACTGAAGTAATCAGTTGACCTCAACACCTCCAGACTACAGAGAGGGAAAGTCAAAGTTCCTTCCTCCACCCTCCGTAAACTTCAACTCACCAAAACTCCACTGCCCGTATCTTATCTGGCACCAAGTCCCGCTCACCCATCATCTACATCCTTGTTGACCTACATTGGCTCCCGATCCCCCAACACCTCAAATTTAAAATTGTGTTTAAATCTTTTCATTGCCTAGCTCCTCCCTATGTCTGTGACCTCCTCCAGTCCTACAACCACTGCCAACTCTACATTCCTCTGACTTTTGCCTCTTGTGTAACTACCACTCCCTTCACCCCACCATGGGTGGCAGTGCTTTCAGCCGCCTAGACCCCACGCTCTGGAATTCCATTTCTAAACCCCTCAGCCTGTCTACCTCCCTCTCCTCCCTTAGAACCTTCCTTAAAACCCACCCCTTTGGCACCCCTCCTAATAACTCTTTCTTTTGCTTGATGTCCATTTTCTTTCTGATTACACCTCTGTGAAGCACCTTTTTTGACATTAAAGATGCTATATTAATGCAAGTTGTTGTTGTTTACTTTTCACCCTTCCCTGGCTCCCTGATCTTCACTGCTCCGCTCTTGGGTTTCACTCCTACTTCTCCCTTGCCCCTCCGAATCCATTGGCCTCGACTGTTAGCACCTGAAGCCACACTACACCTTCAATGGCTCCTGGTCAACTCTCCACTCCTCCTTCAGCTTCCTGAATCCACTGGACTTTCCAGTTTTATCCTTCAGCAGTGCCTCACTTTGCTCCTCCAATGGCCCCTATAAAACCACAGCAGTTTACAGCACAAAAGGAGGCCAATTAACCCATCGTGTCTGTGCCGGAGATTTGCCAGAGCAATCCAAAAACAATCCCACTGCCCTGTTCTCTCCCCAGAGCCCTGTAGCTTTCCCTGCTGCAAACATTTATCCTTTTTTGCCTTAAAAGATACAACGATCTCTGCTCAAACCACTCCCTGCAGCAAAGCATTCCATGCTCCAACAACCCTCGACATAAAGAAATTTCTCCAAATCTCTCCCCTCATTCTCACTACTCATCATTGACTCCCTTACCAGAAAATTTGTCATTCCCGATTTACCTATCAAAACCCGTCATAATTTTAAAAAAACCCTATTAAATATCCTCTTAGTTTTCTCTGTTCCAGTAGAAATAGTCCCATTATCTCAATACTCTCACATAACTAGAGTTTCCCATCCCTGGCATTATCTTGTACATTCTCCATGGCTTTAATGTCCTTTCTATAATAGGGTACCAAACACTGACCCACATATATGGATGATTTGGTCCTGAGGTACATCAGTTTCAACCCTTCTCCAGTCTGAGCAACTTACTGTACCTGTCTGGGAGTTAATTTCCGAGGGGTTCTGCTACTCACATCATAACTTTGGCAGAAGAGTCACGGAAGGCCCAGAAAAACAGCGTAAATGCTGTTTACAGGTGAGTAGGAGATTCCCCTCGGAAATTCACCCCCTTTATTTCCCGACAATCTACCAATTTTCTATCCACACTGCCTCATTTTTACTTATACCATTTGCCTGATTTTTTTTTAACAAGCTTTTTGTAAGACATCTTCTCAAACACTTTCTGAAAATGCATATACAGTACATCTACTGCATTCCATTTATCTATCCCTGCTGCCATTGTTCAAAGAACTCAATTCAATTTGTCAAACATGGCTTGCCTTTAACAAATCTGTGCTGGCTGTCCCTCATTAATCCATGCATTTCTAAATACTCACTAATACTATCTTGAATTATGAATTCTAAGAGCTCGCTCACAACTGACGTTAGACTAACCCAGTTTATTCTGCTCTCCATTCTAGAACTAACGTGTTACATTGGCCAATCTTCAGTCCTGCAGCACAATTTGCAGATTTAAGCAAATTGAACAGTTGTGGCCAGATCTTCTGCTATCTCCTCTCTGATTTCTTTCAACAGCCCGGGGTGCATGCCATCTTATCCACCTTGAATTCTGCTCATTTTGTTTAGAATTGAGTCCTTTTCTACACTTAGTTCGAGCAATTGTTCCATATCCTGGACCCACCCCTTCTCCTTGCCCAACTCTGAATGGATCTTTTTTCTTTGCTGGCCACTGGAACCTACAAGCTCCCTCCACCCAGTCTACAAGTAAACTTCACCACACCAGAGATTCCTGGCCCTCAGACTTTAAATCTAGACTGATACATATTCTCTCCTCCCTGTCCTCAGTTTAACTTGTTTCACCTAATCTCCACCACGTTTAGAGCTCAGAATTCCCCGAGTCATTCGAATGCATACTTTGGCTGCCACTTGACCTGAGCCCACTATTTCCTTTTTTGGCATTCTCGGCCTCCCTCTCTTCCCTCATCCAACTATGCCACCTTTCCCCGTCTCCCTCTCTAGTAATTCGCTTCCCCAATCCTGACCCCTATCTATCACTATTCTTCAACCAACCTCCTCTCCTGCTGCAGGCTCAAATTCCCCTTGAATGTACCTCCCTCGACATTTTCTGACAGACCCATTGTGGTGCCCATTGCTGCCTCATGAAGAACAACAACCCAAACTACCCCTTCCTCCAGTCGAGTTGACCATCTCGCCTAGCTCACTTCTCAGGGTCAACCTCCTCCCCTTCTCTTCCACCCCTTGCACCACCGACCCCTGCACACGAGAAATCATAGCCCCCTCTGTATTTCCCTCCAGAATGTTTGCTCACTCACAAACAAACCCTTGCTGTCCATGACTTTATTGTGGATGATTATATTGACATTCCGGCACTGACAGTAACATGGCTCAAGGGCAGGGACTTCTTCCCCTTCTTGCAGAAGCCACCCCTCCAGGCTGCGCATTTCACTGTCTGCCTGTCCAAACGACTGTGGCGGCAGCATGGCCCTTACCTCCAACTCACGACTCCAACTGTTCTGGCGACTCACACTCATCCATTCTTCACGCCTTTCATTTAAAATCCTTGTTTATGCCCCTCCCACCCCACACGGAGCAACAGTCCCTGCACTTCTAAAGATTGTACGTGAAGCACTTACTGAGAGAGGTGACAAGGCATTATATAAATGCAAGTCTGTCCGTCTGTGTTACTCACGCTTTCTCCTCCCCAAATCCTTACTGTGTTGAAATCATGACTCACCTTTTACACTAACTCATTCTTTCCCGGGATCTCAAAATTGTGGGAACTCTCACCTCCCTCAGTCCTCCCTTCCTCCTAAAATCTACAAGCATCTAAAACCCAAAGCTTGGTATCACCTAACTATTACAACTTGGTTCATCTCATCTTCTGCCATACTCTTTTCAGCCTTGATGGTATTATATAGCTGCGTTGACTCTTCATCCAGCTTTCTCGATAATAACAATAAAAAAAAACATTTTGAGGCTTCACATCTGCTATCAGAGGCCTGTCGATGGTGCAGTTACCTGTCAATAGCTGTCAGTGAAATGAATTGCTGGAGTGAGGTGCAGGACCTGTCAGGGATGGTCCTGTTTGATGCACAGGCAGATTCCTTGCTTCCTCTCCCTGTCTGTCAGCCTCTCTGCAGCCACTAGGGAGCTTCTGAAGCTCAGATTTCACTGTCTCTGCATTAACCAGATCTTACAGCAACTCACTATCACAAAGCTGGCTCTGAAATTAAGGGATTGGAGAGAATCCTTCCCAAATTTTCAGTTTTGCACAGTTTAAAGTTGTTTATGTATGGAATAACATTTGTCAAGAGTGAGGCTCAAGCTGGAATTTAATCGAGAGGTTTGGATGGTTTATATGTACAATAAGAAGATACCCAGAAGTGATCTCCAGGCTGGAATCCAATCAAGGGATTCAGATTCAGATGGTTTATATATAGAATAACAGGTACCTGTGAGTGAGGCACAGGCTGGAATCTAATTGAGGGGTTTGGATAGTTTGGATATACAATAACAGGTACCTGGGAGTGAGGTACAGGCTAGAATCTAATCAAGGGATTCAGATGGTTTATATGTAGAATTACAGGTACCTGGGAGTGAGGTACAGGCTAGAATCTAATCAAGGGATTCAGATGGTTTATATGTAGAATTACAGGTACCTGGGAGTGAGGTACAGGCTAGAATCTAATCAAGGGATTCAGATGGTTTATATGTAGAATTACAGGTACCTGGGAGTGAGGTACAGGCTGGAATCTAATCGAGCATTTGGATGACATTGTATGGAATTACAGGTACCTGGGAGTGAGGTACAGGCTGGAATCTAATCGAGCATTTGGATGACATTGTATGGAATTACAGGTACCTGGGAGTGAGGTACAGGCTGGAATCTAATTGAGCATTTGGATGGCATTGTATGGAATTACAGGTACCTGGGAGTGAGGTACAGGCTGGAAACTAAGTGAGCATTTGGATGACACTGTATGGAATTACAGGTACCTGGGAGTGAGGTACAGGCTGGAATCTAATCGAGCATTTGGATGACATTGTATGGAATTACAGGTACCTGGGAGTGAGGTACAGGCTGGAAACTAAGTGAGCATTTGGATGACACTGTATGGAATTACAGGTACCTGGGAGTGAGGTACAGGCTGGAAACTAAGTGAGCATTTGGATGACACTGTATGGAATTACAGGTACCTGGGAGTGAGGTACAGGCTGGAATCTAATTGAGCGGTTTTGATGGACCGATTTGCATTGAGTTCCTGAAGCTGTCAGTGACGTGAATTATAAATAATGTTGTTCCCAACACCGAGCCCAGAGACACCCCATTCAGTAATCCCCCATCCTGGCATGACTCCTTCAACAAGCACCTGTTCTTCACTACCCATCAGCCAATTTCTTATCCATTCCCAAGTTTTACCTTTAATCCCCACAACTTTGAGCTGAATAGTAGCCTTTCATGTGGAACTCTGTCAAATGCCTTTTAGAAGTCTAAGCACATCATGTTTGCCACAGCCTCCTTGAGTTATCACTTCCTCATAGAAGTTAAGGAGGTTGGTCAGGCAGGATGCGTTCTCCACATGAGCCCCATCCCGTCATTCTGATCGCTATCAATTCAAGCTTGCTGGATAATGTCAGTGTGCAGACATTGGCTCAGCTGTGATGCACCTTACGGTTGAACAGCCCGCCAAATTTCACTGTCCGGGCTCACACACGAAGTATGATTATTTAGATGAGTTATCAGAGTGTGTCCAATGCCTCTGCAATGATATTCCTTCAGAAGAGGAGGGAGAAAAGTCACGACAGTCAGTACAGAATTTCTATCTTAAATAGCCAGGAGACGCGCCACCGATAAAAGACTGATGCCAGGATCGTATAAAAGTGAAATCCTGCACAGCCCTCACAGTTTGTTCAAAGAGTTGCCATCAAGGCCGTCCAGCACAGGGCCAGGACTTGTAGGATTTCACGCTGTATCTTATGTGATCTAATTGAATCCTACTTGCCAAATTGGAGTCCTACCAGGATTACTGGCAACTGGCTGAGACCCTGCGAATAGGATCATTTTGTCATTTGAACCTACACTGCTGAGAAAGCCAAGATTACTGATAACTAGAGGGTGATTGTAGCCATCACATTTGTTGTGTATTAGGCAGGGTTTGTAAATCAAACAGGCTGGGGGTCCCTTAGAGAGTCCCTGCCTTTTACTAGTTGCATTCCACTGCGGTCATATCTCCTCCCTGCTACCCCCCAGCCTGTGTTTTCCACTTGTGTGTGCTGAGGCTTCTCAGCACTATCACCGGCCCCAGGCCCGAGGAGTGGGTCGGTGGGGAGGATATCACTCAACACTGGCAGGGCCGTGATTTGTAGCACTGAAGGTCAGGGGTGACTGGTCAAAGAGATTGACATGATTGACCCCCTTCCTTGCTACACTGCCCCTAAAGTGTGGAATAGGACTCTGGGGAGAGTATGTGGCCTTTTGAAAACTAAAGTTTTTACCTTTCACTTGCACGAGATGCATAAAAAGATATTTATTGGGCTCCACACTGCCAGGGTCGATGGCACCATCGGGACCAATATTGGTGCAGAATGTTTGTCGTTTATGAATTTGTGATAGATTTTGTGTGGCAGACTGATTGCTTTATTCAGAAGATGGCTGATTGGACAATGATTTGGTGGTATTGGACCAGTTTTGGCTGGCCAGCCATCAGCTTCGAATGCTGATACCTTAGTGCGAGAAACAAATTGGAGAGCTGACTCATAAACCGAAATTTATTTTAAAAAAATAATCTCCATATTTGGAAGTCTGGGTTTGGGCTGACCTGAATGCAGTTGGCAGTGCCACAAAAACAATCTTTAAATAGCTCGCAAATACGGCACTGCCTCTCGGCACTCCAATTCAAACAAAATGGTAGGAAGCAGTTTTTGTTCTTCCCCCATGGAGCATCACTGACTGGTGAGGGCCGGGGACAGGCGAGAATCAGAGGGTCTGATGAAGGGTGGGTGGGGGGGGGCTGGGGGGTTGTGGAGGGAAGGAGCACGGGGTTTATGTTTCCCCACAGGAAAGAATAAGGAATGGAAGATTTTTGTTTTCACGGATCATGTTGATGTTTCAGTACACCAGCCAATATAGCAGTGAGCCACACAAACCAGGTCACCAGTCTGTGTTGAGTTTGCCGATCTCAGCCGTCAGCTGGTAATAGGGACACTATGATTGGCAGCACACTTATCAACTGAGCCACCCGTCACTCCCGAGATTCATGAAGTCATGTGAAGCCGTCGACATGTGACAGCCCCGTAACACACTGCTAAGCGTCTGCCAAAGACATTTCTAAATCAGCGGCTCTAAAAGTGCACTTTGATGGGAGAGATGTTCTCTTACAACTCACTGCTGTTCATAATCAGATAAAATATTCTATCCTTTTTATTTTTTAATAAATAGGCTCAACAGCAACTCTTTCATTTTATGGTCTATAGTTTACACCTTCTGTCCAAAAGCCTTTCTGAAAAACAACATAAGGCAGTATTGATCCCAGTTTAACTTCAAGTCTGACTATTGATCAATGGAGATTAACATCTGAAAACTTTCAATCAATTTCCTTCGGAGAGTCTGACACTCC
The DNA here is from genome assembly GCF_035084215.1 of Heptranchias perlo. Taxonomy (NCBI): domain Eukaryota; kingdom Metazoa; phylum Chordata; class Chondrichthyes; order Hexanchiformes; family Hexanchidae; genus Heptranchias; species Heptranchias perlo. The sequence continues at coordinate 42,727,624 of NC_090344.1, forward strand.
GAAGTTGCCCTCCATCATTAAACTGAGAGAGCCAGGGAACTCAGAGACTAAGGCTTGATTCCTAGGATTAGGGAGAACACACCACTGATTGGCTGAGTCGTGTAGCAATAAGGGGAGATTTGGTCTCTGGTTCCCATTGGGCACTCAGTGTCCACCAGCATTTGTCTGTAAATTCTTCCCCCATCTCTCCTGAAGGCACGAACTATTGTTGGGGTGCAGTTCCACAGATTCTGGCTACCATCCAGTACATTATACGAGTCTCCATTTTTCATGTGAGAGCCTTGAGAGTGGGTGATGACCTGCTATTCAACTACAAGGGGCATCACTGCAAAGCCCGATCCTGATCTCACCTGGCATCGATAAACACAAATAATGGGGGGGGGGGGGGGGGTGGGGAACAACACTGCAGTGCACGCTCAAATCTTCTGCAGTCTGGCGAGCTGTGGGGACTGATAAGGAGTGTGGGCAATTAGAATTTTATGATGCAGACACGCGGGCCTCCCTTCAAACTGTTTTGTTCTCCATTAAATGCTAAGCTTTATTTGCCCCTTCAAAACTAACTATTGATCAAGGGAGATTAACAGTTTAACAGTTAAAAAGGAACTATTTTCCTGCAGGTGCTGACAGCAAGTTCTGGCAAGGAGCCCACCTGATCGCTTTTGCACCAGTTGGGTGTGGGGTCCTTGCCAGAGCTTGTTGTCTCCAATGGCTCTTGTGCGCAAAGCACTTTGAGATGTTTCTGAGACACATGAGAAATCGTAATATAAATGCACAGAAGAAAACAGTGTTAAGGTGGCCCTGGGACTCTGCATTTGCAATTAGATCAATTAATTGATATTTCACGTGCATCCAATAGACCTCCCCACCAGCAAATGAGGACAAGCAAACTGCCGTTGGTAAGTTACAGCAACTAGATGGCCCTCTATGAGGCAAAGAAATCATCTCACATTGCGAATGTACTCACCTCGAATATTAACACTGAAGGAGCTCCACCTGCCTGCAGCACCCCCCCACTCTCCCGCCATAGCTGGCCAAAGCAACGCCAGCTTTTTGTCCCATTCTTTATTATTCTGCCCAATTATTTTCTCTCTGTCTCTCTTTTCTATGCCAAATGGGTCTCTGAGGGCCCAGGGTAAAGAAATCAAATTCACCTAGCTATCCATCTCTCAATGTTAGCAGTTAGTAAATTTACAGAAAGCAGGCTCTATACCCCACTCTCCAGATTCCTCCCCACCCCACCCCACCCCCATCCCCCTCACCCAGGGCCTCTTGGGATGTGTCCCACCTGTTCCTTCGCCTTCTGTGACCCCTCCTCTGGGAACAACAGAGCTCCTGCCAAGTGTTCCATTGGGATTAGGATGAAAACACATTTGCCTCTGTATTGCTTTTATGGTTTTCAAGAGAAGCAAACTCAGCCAGTTTACTGAATTATAATATTAACATCACTAATCTTACTGTTTTGAACAAGACAAAGCACAGATTAATAAGAACTGCTGCCCCTGAATCTCTTGAAAGTGTTCCAGAGTGCTTGTTATTTAGCAATTTTACGTTCTGTTAATTTCTAGGATGGTTTTCAAATTAGTTTTCTTTGGCTGTCGTCAGTGCAGACACAGACATTCTGTGCGGCCACTGTCACGGACGCACAATGGTGCTTACACTGAAGCGTTTAGAAAACGTGTGTGGCATCACCGTCACGAGGGTTTGTCAAGAAATAATCCAGGGTTGCTTTTGCGTGAACACCCTAATAACTAGTCTACATTGGAGCAAGTTATTGCAGGCGTTGTGAGCAATTGATTACTACCCCTACTGCTGTAAGTGTGATGGTAGGACATCGAAGCTGAGCATGAGGCACAGTTTCTCTGGCTTGTTTCTTTATTTTTTAATTCTTCAATTGATAAATGCACTGCCCAGGTTGATATTGAGACATACAGACCAGTGCAACCCAGGTTCTATCCCCAGCCTGTGCTGAGCCAGCCCATCCCAGCAGGGACGCAGTCAGAATGCTACATTTGGCCTCAATTCCCCCGAGTTAGGGAGAGGGAACAAAATCAGGCAGGTCCCCCGCATCTAACTGTTATCCATTGCCCTACTGCAAAGTGCATGAGTGTGGACATTGGGTGAGGACAGAATCAAGTTGAGCTGTGATGCACCTCATGGTCAAATACCCTGTCGACACTCACTGTCTCGGCTCGCACATGAAGAATGAAAGAAAGAAAGAACTTGAACATATATAAGATATAACACCTTTCACATCCTCAGGATGTCTCAAAGCGTTTCACAGCCAATTAATTACTTTTGAAGTGCAGTCACTGTTGTTATGTAGGCAAATGTAGCAGTCAAATTGTGTACAGCAAGGTCCCAGTGACATCAAATGAGATAAATGACCAGATAATCTGATGGCCGGGACACTGGGAGAATTCCCCTGCTCTTCTTTGAATAATGCCATGGGATCATTTATATCCATCTGAGAGGGCAGACGGGCCTCGGTTTAATGTCTCATCTGAAAGACGGCACCTCTGACAATGCAACACTACCTCAGTACAGCACTGGGAGTGTCAGCCTGAATTCTGTGCTCAAATCCTTGACGTGGGGCTTGAACCCATAACCTTCTGACTCAGAGGCAAGAATGCTACCAACTGAATAGCCAGTTGTCTGGGATACTGGGAGGGCAACTGAAGCCTGATAAATGCGAGGCGAAGACAGTGAAGGTAGCTGTGGTTTGAGTCACTCCACCTGTTTCTTTTTAAATGCTCCTTCTGTGGTTGTATGCAGATCAAATGCAGCTGGGAACATGAGATCCTAATGCAAACACAATGATTGTCTGGAGACTGACACCCATCAATAAGTTCCATCTGGAACCACTCTGTGGAATTCAGGGATTGATCCTCAATACCTGACATCTCTGCAACAAATGTTGTCTACCTGACAGCCACGGCTAACAAATCAAACAGGGCCCCACTGCTCCATCCCTGTGCTTTCAGCAACATTTTTTTTCTGTTTCTGGAATATAGTTGAGGCGCATGTTAAAACTGACATCAGCATCAACAATTATTATCAGTGAGGGAAGACAATAACTTGGTAACTATTTCTGCATTGTAATTTCCCTCACTCCTCCCAACCTTCTCCTTTCCTCTCCTGGAGACATTGACTGTTGTTGGAGAATTGTTCCTCTGGTCCCCCCAGTATCTCGTCTATTTGGCCATTCTTTAACTGTGAGCCTGGACAGGGGTGTCAGTAGGGAATTTGACCGTGGAAGGAATCACAACAGAAGCTAGTCCAGTCCTCACCTGACAGCCACATTCTTGCACTTCCCAACAGTGGTTACTGGATATCGATCAACAGCAGGAACTCTCATTAATCTACCTTCCCCCTCCCCAGCAGGGGCTGAATAAATGCAAGTTCTTCTTTTCTTTCTCTTTCACAGTCTCACACACTTGCTAGCCCAGGAGAATATGTGTGTACTGGGGGAGGGGAGGGTCGATAAATCAGAGTCCTGTGATTGGGAAGGAATGTATAGAGGCAAAACAAATCCAAAACTGACCAGAACACTCTCCAGCAACCTCTGCTGGTAGGTGTGTATTTGTGGATGTTGAGTAAGGGCAGCACTAGCCTGGGTTGTGATGCCCTCAAATAACCTGCTAACAGCTCATGCATGAAGAATGATCAGTTGGGTTCCATGCTGGAGAATGGACTAGGCTCATCGAACTGGACCTCAGTGGGAGTCACTGCTGTCAGGAGAGGAAAAATTGAAGGAAAAATTGATATTTTTTGATATTTCACTTAAATCTTATTAAAGCTGTCCTACAAATTAATCTTTTAAGCTTAAGAACATGTTTAAAATATAAAGCTGAGGTACTGATAGCTATAATGCTCTTGGAGAATGAGGCCATCTCGTACCAGTTAAATGCTTCGAAATGGTCGTGCTGTCCAAGTAAAAAAAACTTTCTCAGGAGCTCTTATAGTTACAAAGAGAACTTGGAGCATGTGTTCTATAATATGTTACATCTGGGCTACAGATACTTTGCCAAATGCTCCTATTTATTGCTTACATCCATTTGGAGTCATCATTTCACAGTTTAGAGTCTCTGTGATTGACTTCCCCAATCACAGTGGGGGGAGTGGCATCAGTATCTTGGAACAGTGACGGGGAAAATCAGCCAGAGTTCCTGCTCCCGATCATCATCCAGTGAAAGTACTTACGTGTCGAGCTAAGCTTGGCTATGATGCCCTCCACAGTTGAATATCCCAGTGACATTCGACAAAGAATGACCACTTGGGTTAGGTACAGGGGGACTGTCAGTACCTTCACAGGAGATGGGGAGAAACAATGGAAAAGTGGCCAATGATCGCAGTGCTGGGTTGCAATGTCTGCACTGAGCTTGGACACCCAACTTGGGTTTTAACAGCCTGATTTGTTCTCACATACCATAATTAATGGGACTGTCATTGCTACATAAGGGGGGTCATCCAGGCCCGAGAAACAGTGCAGAGGAAAGCAACAGGTTAATCCCTAATGTCAGAGGGAAGAGCTATAAGAAACAAATTAATAAGGTAAGATTCTTTGGCCTCGAAAAGATACGTAATAGAAGGGATGTACAGAGATATATAAGATACTTAACTGCATAGAGAAAGTAAACCCAGAATGATACTGTCAGATACACCACAGCAACAGGACAAGACCGGGCACAGGGTCAGGGTTGTGAAGAGAACGTTCAGGACAGATGCCAGTAAGTATTTATTTTCACAGGTGGAACACGTTGCCAGGAAGGGTGATTGAGACCAGGACACTGGACCCATTTAAGAAACAGCGAGATAGGAAGCCAACAGAGTTGGTATTCTGGATCAAGTGAGCTGTGAATAGCACCCCCCACCCCACCCCCTGCTGCCTCCGACAATGTACTGAAGCCCCTGAAAACAACTTTCAGCTCCATATCACTTTCTCAGACAAATAACCCCAAACCAATGGCAGGAGTCCAACAAGCTATATTTAGATTGGGTTAAGTACACTGAATACACAGCCTCAGGATCCTTATACCTTGTTATGTATCTAGTTGTTAAAGTTAATGCACCATGATTAGCACAGTGCCGAGGGGAGATGGTAAACAGGTAATCCAGCTGATCCCTCAAAAGTAAGTCTCAGGTAATGAACACAACTCTTAATTGGGTATAAATTAAAAGAAATCTCAACAAACTCTGGTTCTATTCATTGTTTTTATTCCAGTTTTTACCTCCCTACTCTCCTGAAGGCACTGACGCTTGAGGTACAGTTCCACTGTCACTAGCTGCTGGTAGCCTCAGCCAAATGGCCACCCGTGTGTGCCAGCAAGCTATTCGACTATGGGATACATCAGAGCTGAGCTTCATGGTGCCCTCATGTGACACCCACTTTCCAGCAGGAGTCCTGGACAGTGACACCTTTGCTGATTTTTCCTCTCCCTAGCCCAGAGGTGCTGAAGAAAACTGTGGTACTCCAACTGCTACCCAGCTAACATCAGCTAAGTAAGGACAGAACAAGATTGAAACTGGAACCTGCCTGGTTCATGCAGCCTAATTCCACACCAGGCACATTTACTTAGTGACCCATCAAGTGAGCTTTCAAATTAAGCTTCACAGTTAGAACCCACCCCATCGAAATATAAATCACTGCCAGCCTCCATTACCATTGGAATTTTCCCAGCCACCCATTTCTCTCCGTGTAATTCACTCTTTCATCTATTACCTGGTGTATCTATTTAAATGCTCCATGTGATGGTTGCAGATCACATCATACCAGCTGCCTGAAGTTTCTCTTCACACTGTTGCGTCCTGTTATAGCGTACAATCAGTTGTAATGAACGCAATTCAGGTTCCCGAACATAACTTTTAAATTCCTTGAATAATTCATCTAAAGTCTTGAGGACGCCAAAGACGGATGAATCATTGCGTGAGATTAAGCCGTTCTGGGCTTGCATGGGTGCTGTCCTGCCTTTTGGAGTATAGGTGAGAGGATGAAGGGGTTAAATCCGGCCCAGGAAATCAAATTCTTCTCCAAGTTGAAGACCTGTGCGTCTTTTCCAGAGAGATCTATTGTAAGCACAACGGGGTAGATCTTACAAAGAATTACATCGAATTTACAGCACAGAAACAGATCATTTGGCCCAACCTGTCTAGGCCAGTGATTATGCTCCACACAAGCCTCGTCCCACCCTACTTCATCGAACCCTATCAGTATAACCTTCTATTCCTTTCTCCCTCATGTACTTAGCAAGCTTCCTCTTGGTTGGGGGCCCATTTTACATCACTCCTGATTTTTATTTCCATTGACTTTATTGAAAATAAAAGTCGGGAGAGATGTAAAACAGGCTGCCGACTCGCTATTATCCGTTTTACACTATCGCACAAAGTCAAAATCTATCCCCATCTGTTGACTGCACTGTACAGTTAGTGGCACCTCATCTCCCTCACATGTTGCTTCCTGGTGACTGAGGGCAGGCAGTGGAGCTTTGCACCAACTGCTGCCTGGCTGAGACTCACACATGAAGAATGGTGAAATAGACAAGGTGCCAGAGGCTGGCCGGTCAGTGCCAGCGGGACCGGTACCTCAGCAGGAGCCAAAGACTCCCGGAGAGAAGCAGAGAGAATTGGTGAAAGACAGAGTAGAAAATAAACAAACGCCAAAGATATTCTTTCAATTTGTTCATGGCATCCTTTGAAGTAGGTGAGTCTGAGTAAGTTTATGGTAGAAAATGTTGATGCAGAGTATACGCTGTTAGACTAAAGGGGCTGCAGCCTTTCAGCTTGAGCCTTATGTATAAAGTTCAAGAAAGCTCTCAAATTAGTGGGGAGCTCTTCGAACTCCTCTCACCGGACGCAAGGAAAAGTTTGCTGTCATTGATTCTTCTCGCAACTCCAGGCTGCACCCTTGTTCTCTGTGTCGCAACCTTTCTCATCTTGCTTTTTTTCTTTTATTGAGACGATTGTCATTGTTCCTCTGAACCGTTCGTCCTCGCCTCCAGCCCTCCTCCCGGCATCATCACAATGATAAAATCAACATTCACTACATTGTCTCCTGTTCTCACTCATTCTTTTACAGGACCTCAACCTGAGGAACTCCTTACCTCCTCCTTCAATCTACAGGCTTCTAAAAGCTAAGCTTGGCCTCAGCTAACCACAACTCCCTGATTTACCGCATCTTTTCTTCTACTCTTGTACGCCTTGGTGGAGTCCTGCCTTGGCTCTTCACCCTGGTTTCTCAATAAAAATATCTCAGCCCTGGCTCAGGCAGATTTTACTGCTCTTGTGGCCTGGCTGCCCTTGAGAAGGGAGGAGACGTTTTGCTCCAGTGGCTTCCTGGCAGGACATACATGAATACATTTTTCTTGTTTTCTGAGTCAAGCAAGACAAATCGCACCGAGTGTGTCACTTTATGACCTGTGGTAGGGTTTGCACTCCAGCAGACAGCAGCTGAGTGTTCAACCTCAACAAGGTCTCAATTCACCCTCGGCGATACACAGATGACCGTCCATAACCCCAAAAGTAGAGACTGTTAGGAAATACACAAACACAACCAATTTGTACATTGCAAAGTTCCACAAACAGCAAAGGAATGTTAATCTTTACTTGGTTGATTTTGGAACAGGCTGAATGCAGAATAAAGCTTCCTCTACACTGCCCCATCAAGCACTCGCAGGTCAAGTACAACATGTACTAGATACAGAGTAAAACTCCCTCCACACTGCCCATTAAGCACTCCCAAGTCAGGTACAGCACTGCCTCAGCAATGTAGCTCAGCTCCAACCTCAACCTCAGAGGAACGCCCTCACTGTACCATTTTGCACACCAGCTATCCTAGTGTCAATAAGTTTTGAATTGGAGCAGTCCTGTGTTGTCGACCCATGCTCATCAGGAACCAGATTAGGGCTGTCCTGAACTCTTTTGACATTGGATCCTTGCAGCCAGAAATCAGAGGAGATGTTCATCCCATGAGTCTGGGTGGAACTGACCCTAAAAGTGAAAAGCCTAGTTCTCTGATGATAATTTAGCTTTGTATCTCACTATTTTGTATTTAAGAGATGTGTTCACATGTTTATGATCAAATTGCAGCTGTTTAATTTGCATTTCAATCATTCAATGCTACACAGATGTTAGATAATTTTGCCTTAAACATTTATATCTGTACACACTCACTTCTAGGTTTGTGTCATTAAGAAGAATACCCATCCCACAATGGGAGTAAACTTGTCCTACTCTAGATCTTCTTAGATTTCCTGGAGTAGCACTGCCACCATCTCTCAGAAATTGCAAAGTTCCACAAGGAAATTCCAGTCATGAGATGGTAGCCAATCCATGTTTTAATTAAAAAAAACAAAATCTCTCTCCTTCTGCCTCAATCTTACAATGTGTCAGGTGTGTAAACACATGCAAAGAATTGTGCAGGATACAAGGTCAGTTATGGGACTTGGAGCATTGGTAAATAACCCCTGGCACAAAATGTGTGTCATCTGATCACGACGTCTCAATTTATCTCTATTCTGTTCAACCATGGTGCTGTCCTGCGCCATGGGCTTTGGCCTGTGCTCCTCAATTAAAGAAATAATTCAGCCAGGCCTGTGTAACACAAAGTAGCAATAACAAGCATGGATCGTTGGATTCATCCATCTCACTCTTCATGTACAGCTCTTACTGAGACCATTTCTATCTCCCTGCTGCCCGGTACGAGGCCTGTAATCATTCCCCTCTTCTTTCATTGCAAGCCCCCATTCATTTTGTGCCTGAAGCCAAGCTTTTTTTTCAGTTAGTCAAAGTGCACAGCTACTCCTTGAATACTCCTTTTTCTTCTCTCCTCTCCTGAAGGCATCGACTCCGGCCCAGTTTTGGTTCCATTGAGAGGCCTTGTCCAAATGCCTGTTCTTTTTTGTGTGAGCTGAGACAGTGTGAGTGTCAGAAGGCCTTTCAGCTGCAGAGGCAGCATCACAGTGAAGTCTGGTCCTACCCTCACCCAACTTTGCCACAGGAAACTTTTCCAGGAAGAGTCACTGGATAGCAATGAGATGGGGGGAAACCTGGCTGATTTTATCCTTCTCCAGCCCAACCGTAGCATCTCCCTATTGCCTCGACTTAGATCAATGACTCAGCACAAACTATGGATGAAACATGGGACCGTCTTGTCTGCATGGCTCAGTTGCTCACTGAATAAAGCCATCAGCTTTCACACTCCTTAAGGAATCTTCAGCTCCTCTCAATTTGGCATAAAGAATTTGCCCCATTCACTCTGCAAAGTTTCTAATTTTGAAAATGTGTACAAGCTTCCCTGAATGTGCTGCCCAGTATTGACCTGAGTTCCATATACTGGAAGTTCCTGGTCTGTGCTGAGTTAGCTAATGTCTGTCAAGGCAGTTGTGGGTGGCTACAATTGAATCCAGCACCCGTGGGTTAAGGAGGGTTATAATCAACCAGGGTCCCTGCTCCCGATCGCTATCCAGTGACCCCAGCTGGAAAGCGTGCATCTCTGGATGGGATCAGGCTTGGCTATGTTGTTCTCCACTGTAGATTCGCCTGCCAACATTCGTTGTCTGGTCTCCTGAAGGATGGCCGTCTGAGCAAGGCTCCGGACCACCCATGGAACCTTGCTCAAGCACGAGTCAGCGCATTTAGGGGAGGAATGGGGAAAAACGAGGGAAAAACTGAAATTGTAGGACATGTCTGCCAGAATCAGCTCCAGAACCTACACTTTGTTGGTGCTGTATGGGGCGGAAGCTAAACTAGAAAGGAACAGATAATACAATATAAATAAATAGGATTTAACAGCACAATTCCACACATGCTTTTGATAGAGTTGGTTAGGGATGGAATTAACACCTTTTAATCTCCCTACAAAGTGATTCTGTTGTTACATGTAACTTGACTGGCAGTAAACAGAATTCTGAATTGGAACAGATTGGTACCATCTGGCATTCCTGTCTCTGGATATTAGGCCAGGACAACAAAGCCCCAAGTGGAGAAACAGGAGCCTGTGACTAACAAATGGAAGGTTGCTGCAAGGTGAGGGGAGTCCTTGAGTAAGAAAGCTTGTGTCTGCATTCAAAGCCTCTTAGGTAAGGATTGTAGACATTTTAGGGAAAAAAAATGTAAAAGAACACAACTCCCACCCTGCTCCCCCCCCCCCCAAATAAAAATTAGTCAAAATCTAATAAGTAAAATGCCACAATGCTGGATCCTTGGAGATCTCTACTGCTTTTTATCAAACAATTTTCTCCTCTCCTCTCCTGAAGGTGCTTAAGTATGGTCCAATGGGTGCAGCCACGACCTCAACCAAGTAGCCATTTGCCATTTGTGAGCCTGGCCAGTGAATATTAGCAAGCTACTCAACTGTGGAGGGAATCACACCTATTCTCACCCAACCATCAAACATGCATTCTTTCTCACAGGACAATGGTCAGAAGCAGGAACCCTGGCTGATTTTTCCTTTCCCTCGTCTTGGGTGTGCTGAGGCCCATCGTAGTGCCCAGACTGCTGCTCTGGCTGAGATCAGCTAACAGCACAGATTGAACCTTCCTTGCCTGTATGTCTCACTTTGCGTTTGCTCTGCTGAGCTATTGGGAAATTCTGAATCTCTGCTGTTCAACAATTCTTTAACCTCTGACCCAGCAGTCCGTAACACTGTTCTTTGACTCTCCATCTATCTCACAGTGATGATCTAATCAACGGAATCATTGATGGCTTCACACAAGTACAGTATTGATCTTGGAAGTCCCCATTACAGCTGTCACACATACATAATAATCTATCAATAGTTGCTGACAAAATCCTTTCAGAACAATATAGTTTTGCTCATTTGAGAGTGAAATTTCCGTTCTGCGGTCAACTTGTTACCAAAAAGTGCCGGAGGCGAGCGGTGATTTAGTGTAATCCAATCAGTCACTCAGGAAAGGTAATGGCACAACTGAGTAAGGCACCGGCTGCTGATTGTGATCTACCCATGACATGACAGAGAGCATCTGGAGCTGCTGATTGAAGGAGTGAAGCTGGTTGTTAGGTCTTTGCGAGTCGTAGGCCCATCCATGCCAACTGACACCCAGACCATACATGCTTGTCCCACATTGGATATGGAAAATCAGTGCAAACACAAATATACTGCTTGAAATTTCTCGTGCTAAATCACAGCATCAATCCCCGTGCCACTGTTTTAACAGACACATGCTGTCGTGTCTCTTGGTTCCTGTGCTCAGACGGGCAGGATTGGAGTGAGGAAGGTGCCTACAACTGTAAAAGTAAAGGTGTGTGCAGGTGCTTCCCGGGACACATACTGGAAAGTTTTTTTTTAAGTTAGAAAGGAGTTGTTCAGCGGAGTCAGGTTTAATAATACCGTGAGAGAGTTGCCCCCCACCCCGTCCTGGATTTCAAGCTCATGCTGATGTGTCATTTTCTACAGGTGGACTGGTCCTGATTCCGAGCCACATTCGTAACAGAGCTGGGAGTCTCCCAGAACTCTGGTTCTGCACTTTATTTCTATGGTTAACTCAGAATGGAAGCTCTGGCTTTCCTCTTTTGGCTCATACTCTGATATGGTTGCAGCGTGACTCATGCCTGGTTTGGAAATGCCTAAACTAGTCCCAGTTGGTTGAATGTGAGGTTCTCCTCGGCTACGCCATTAATGCTCATAACATGTGGCTGAAAATGATGTTTTTGGGACCTGTGATGAAGTATTTCAGGATCTCCTATAAAGTGCTATTAAAAACCAGCACTTAATTCAGGTAACTGTTGCTTCAGTATTGAAGCTGATTCTCTCTCTCTCTTCTTCCCTCTCTCCCAGTAACCATTTCCTAAAAACTGCAATCACTGTAACCAATGTACAGTGCTACCTCATTTTTAAAGATAGATTGCAATTTTTATGTGGACAGAAGAATACAGTGGATACAGTATGTGTACAATCCAATCATAGGAACATAGGAAACATAGTAACATAGGAACAGGAGTAGGCCATTCAGCCCCTCGAGCCTGCTCCGCCGTTTGATAAGATCATGGCTGATCTGTGATCTAACTCCATATACCTGCCTTTGGCCCATTTCCCTTAATACCTTTGATTGCCAAAAAGCTATCCAACTCAGATTTCAATTTAGCAATTGAGCTAGTATCAATTGCCGTTTGCGGAAGAGAGTTCCAAACTTCTACCACCCTTTGTGTGTAGAAATGTTTTCTAATCTCACTCCTGAAAGGTCTGGCTCTAATTTTTAGACTGTGCCCCCTACTCCTAGAATCCCCAACCAGCGGAAATAGTTTCTCTCTATCCACCCTATCCGTTCCCCTTAATATCTTATAAACTTCGATCAGATCACCCCTTAACCTTCTAAACTCCAGAGAATACAACCCCAATTTGTGTAATCTCTCCTCGTAACTTAACCCTTGAAGTCCGGGTATCATTCTAGTAAACCTACGCTGCACTCCCTCCAAGGCTAATATGTCTTCCGAAGGTGCGGTGCCCAGTACTTCATGCAGACAGTCAGTGTTTGCACTCTCTCTGTCTGTCTGCAGGTACATTGGCACTTTTACATACAATACTCTGCTAGTATCAACAAGGGTAAAGGGGAGGAGGTTGGATTAACAATGGTCTGGTACTTCTATCCACAGATCAGGAGAAGTGAGGAGGGACAAGTGTGAGCAGGAATGCCCAGAGCAAATGATCTTCTTTAACAAGTTTGAAGCACTGATCCTGTGGGGAGGATAAAGACTCTGGGCAGGACCATCAAATGGATTACAATGGCACCAAAGAAACATTAGACAGCTCGTGGGCGAGGAGTCGGGGTGGGGGGAGCTGGTGATTAACAATTCAGTTAGGAGTGCAGAGTCAATTGTTAGGGGGAAGACACTATCGTTTGCAGTCCAGACCAAGAGTTCCGGACACTTTGTTTCCTCCCAGGTGCTAGGATAAGGAATATTTCTGAAAGACTGGAAAAGATTTTAGAAGGAAGAACAGCCAGTCATAAATGGAAACTGGCAGGGATGCTTTACCAATATTTTGCTTCAGTGTTTACAAAAGAAAAGGATATTGGGGAGGAGATAAACCCTATAATAAAATGAGAGATATTATAATAAATAATACAAAAGTTTTAGAGAAGTTAGTTAAACTAAAGGAGGACAATGTTCCAGGACCTGACAGGATACATCCAGGGATCCTGAGGGAAATGGGGGAAGAAATAGCAGAGGCCATGGAGTGGATGTGTGCTGGAGGACAGAGCTAACTTGGGCAATTACAGATCAGTTTGTTTAACATCTGTGGTAGATGATTGAAATCTTTCATTGAAGATGACATTACTAAATATCTAGATGAAGAGAAAATAATTAGAAGCAGCCAACTTGAATTTCAGAAAGGAAGATGATGCTTGACAAACCTGATAGAGTCCTTTGAGGCGGTGACACATCTGGTGAATAGGGGAAAGGCACTGGATGTGGTTTACGTGGACCTTTAGAAAGCCTTTGCCAAGGTACTATTCAGGAGACAATTGGAGAAGATTAAGGGGTATGGAATTATTGGGAGGATAGCAAATCAGATTAAAAACTGGTTAGAAGGAAGGAAACAGAAAGTAGGAGTTAAGGGCAGTTTCTCAGAGTGGCTGGAAGTGTGTAGCGAGTTATGTTCTGGGACCTCTTTTGTTCACTGTGTACATCAATGATTTGGATATAGGTCTAGAGGGAGTGGCATCCAAATTTGCAGACACTACTAAAATAGGAGGCATAGTAAATAATTCCAAGGTCCAAAGTTGGCACTGCTCATCCTGCAGTCTGTCAGGCACCTTAAACCCATTATTGTAGGTGTTTTAAATGGTTCCCATTCACAAATTAACAGGATGTATCTGAGGTTAGGAACTCTGTAAATTTATACAAACACTTTATTTTCAAATCTAAAATATTTGTAAACCTTCCAGGTTAAATTCTTTTTGGCTTGAAAGCCAAAATTACAGTAAACTCCAAAATGGTGAAAGATGCGCTTAGTAAAGCCTAGAAAGGCAACATTTTGTGGGGGAGCATATCCCCAGACTCTGAGAAAATAAAACATACTGGGTGGATTTTCCCCATTGCAGCACCTGGTAAATGCTCAGTTCCCAGAAAAGGTACAAAAGGGGCGGAGACCTGTTAGGTCAGGCCTCCTGGTGCAGTTTTCTGCTCGTCCAACTGTTGGTTGCCCCAGTAGAGGGACGCTTGAAGGAGCGAGGCATTGGGGTTTGCACCTGGGCCCCCTCCCCCGACTTCCCCCCCCGCCCCCCCCCTCCCCAGACCGAAGGGTCTGTGTGAGGTCCGGGGACAGTCCGAAGATACAGCAGGCAAATGACATTTCTTCTTTCCCTTCCCTGATATTACGACCTTGGGTCCTTTTGGCGGCTGCTCTCCATGCTATTGTTCAAGCACAATCTAAGATGTGATTGTATTGTTCCCTCCCATTTTAAATGGATTGTTCTCTCCCCTACCTCCTCCATCAATTTTTTCCCCATCTCAGCTGAAGGGACTGACTCTTTCCCAGTTACAGTTCCATCAGTGCCAGCTGCCCTCAGGGGCCATTCTTCATGTGTGGGCGAAGAGAGTATCAGCAGGTTGTTTTGTCGCTAAGATTGAGACCATCCATTCGGCTGCCTCTGCCGCTTTCCTCCCTTCCCCAAGCTCACCAAGCCACACTTCCCCAAAGGTTTCTCTCCTATCTCCCCTCATGCTCTCTCCGAGCTCATCTTGACCATGAGACCCACCTCCTGCTCCCTCGATCCTATTCCCACCAAACTGCTGACCACCCAACTTCTCGTCCTCGTCCTCATGTTAGCTGATATTGTTAATAGGTTCCCTATTCTTAGGTAATGTCACCTTCCCCTTCAAATCTGCTGTCACCACCCCCATCCTCAAAAAATCCACACTTGACCCCTCCGACCTTGCAAACTACCGCCCCAACTCTAATCTCCCTTTCTTCTCCAAAGTCCTTGAACATGTGTTGTCACCGCCCAAATCCGTGCCCATTTTTCCCGCAACTCCATGTTTGAATCCCTCCAATCAGGTTTCTGCCCCTGCCACGGTACTGCAGCGGCCCTTATCAAAGTCACAAATGACATCCTATGTGACTATGACCGTGGTAAACCGTCAGGACAGACCAACCAGAGGTGGCGGTACAGTGATATACAGTCAGGAGGGAGTGGCCCTGGGAGTCCTCAACATTGACTCCGGACCCCATGAAATCTCATGGCATCAGGTCAAACATGGGCAAGGAAACCTCCTGCTGATTACCACCTACCGTCCTCCCTCAGCTGATGAATCAGCCTTCCTCCATGTTGAACACCACTTGGAGGAAGCACTGAGGGTAGCAAGGGCACTTCAACGTCCATCACCAAGAGTGGCTTGGTAGCACCACGACTGACCGAGCTGGCCGAGCTCTGAAGGACATAGCTGCCAGACTGGGCCTGCGGCAGGTGGTGAGCGAACCAACATGAGGGAAAAACTTACTTGACCTCGTTCTCACCAATCTACCTGTCGCAGATGCATCTGTCCATGACAGTATTGGTAGGAGTGACCACCGCACAGTCCTTGTGGAGACGAAATCCGGTCTTCACACTGAGGACACTATCCAACGTGTTGTGTGGCACTACCACCGTGCTAAATGGGATAGATTCAGAACAGATCTAGCAGCTCAAAACTGGGCATCCATGAGGCGCTGTGGGCCATCAGCAGCAGCAGAATTGTATTCCAGCACAATCTGTAACCTCATGGCCCGGCATATTTCTCACTCTACCATTACCAATAAGCCAGGGGATCAACCCTGGTTCAATGAGGAGTGTAGAAGAGCATGCCAGGAGCAGCACCAGGCGTACCTAAAAACGAGGTGCCAACCTGGTGAAGCTACAACTCAGGACTACATGCATGCTAAATAGCGGAAGCAACGTTCTATAGACAGAGCTAAGCGATTCCACAACCAACGGATCAGATCAAAGCTCTGCAGTCCTGCCACATCCAGTCGTGAATGGTGGTGGACAATTAAACAACTAACGGGAGGAGGAGGCTCGGTGAACATCCCCATCCTCAATGATGGCGGAGTCCAGCACATGAGTGCAAAAGACAAGGTGAAGCGTTTGAAACCATCTTCAGCCAGAAGTGCCGAGTGGATGATCCATCTCGGCCTCCTCCCAATATCCCCACCATCACAGAAGCCAGTCTTCAGCCAATTCGATTCACTCCACGTGATATCAAGAAACGGCTGAGTGCACTGGATACAGCAAAGGCTATGGGCACTGCACTTTAGGAAGGATGTGAAGGTCTCAGAGAGGGTGCAGTAAAGATTTACTTTTCCAGGGATGAGGGACTTCAGTTACATGGATAGACTGGAGAAGCTGGGGTTGTTCTCCTTAGGGCAGTGAAGGTTGAGAGGAGATTTGATTGAAGTGTTCAAAATCATGACGGGTTTAGATAAAGTAAATGAAGAGAAACTGTTCCCATTGGCGGAAGGGTCAAGAACCAGAGGACACAGATTTAAGGTGATTGGCAAAAGAACATAAGGCGACATGAGGAAAAACTTTTTTAACGCAGCGAGTAGTTATGATCTGGATTGCGCTGCCTGAAAGGGTGATGGAAGCAGATTCAATCGTGGCTTTCAAAAAGGAATTGGATAAATACTTGAAGGGAAAAAAACTGGAGGGCTATGGAGAAGGAGTGGGGGAATGGGACTAACTGGATTGCTTTTACAAAGAGCCGGCATGATGGATTGAATGGCCTCCTTCTGTGCTGTAACCATTTTATGATTCTACGATTGTTGTTTAACTGTGGAGGGCTTCATCGCCAAGCCTGATCCTGTCCTCGCCCAATGACCATACATATGCACTTTCCAACAGGGGTTACTGGTTGGTGATCAGCAGCAGGCAGCTTGACTGATTTTCTGCTCTCTAACCCAAATGCACTCAGAACAACCTTAACACCCCTACTGGTTTACTGGCTGAGATCAGCTAACTCAACATAGACTGAGAATCACTAATTGTTTAAATGTTTCTCTGAAACAAACTGAATTGCATCTTCCCTCTTCAACTTTGAGGCCACAATTTCAGATTAATTGCGGGTAGATTTTTGTACAAAATATTCTGTTCGATGATTATCTATTGCCTACACATCTGTAAGAGACACTGACTAATGCCTGGATTTGCTTGAAAATCTCTAATGTGATAATGCCTCGATTCTGGCATCCTTGCAATTAAAAGACTGTTTCCAAATTTCCTTCACAAACCTTGAGGGGATTGTGGGATCACTGAAGAACATAAGTCTTCCTGTTTGATTGTGTCAAAGTGTCACGTTAAAAATTCAAAATTTCATTCAATATTGATTCTGCTGTACGTCAGTTCAAGTACCCCAGACACTTCAACTGCATAATCTTGGGTATTTTTTAAAAAAGCAGCCTGCCAATATTTCAAGCACGAGAAAAGCTCAGCTCTCTATGGATAGAGTCCACAGAATAACAGGAGAAATTCAGTGAGAAGGAACTTTCTCCACTTATGGTTGTACCATCCTGTTTTTCTTCCTCCTTCATCCTTCGTCTCCTGAAGGTGTTGATCTTTGTGAGGGTATAGTTGCATGACCGTCGATCACGCTCCAGTAACTCACTCAAATGCCCATTCTTTTCCTGTTTAGCCTAGACAGTGAGTATCAGCGGGATATTTGACTGTGGCGGGCCATCACAGTCACTCTTGCCTTTATTTGATGTCCCACAACCAACATCACCAAAACAGGTTACCTCGTCATTTATCTCATTACTGTATGTGGGACCTTGTGTGCAAATTGGCTGCTGTGTTTGTCAATGAATACACAGTCAGTGATTGCATTTCAAAAGTACTTAATTGGCTGTGCAGCGCTTTGGAACATCCTGAGAATGTGAAATGCACTGTATAAATACAAGTTCTAGCTTTCTTTCACAAACGTACATTTTCTAGCAGGAGTCACTGGTTAGTGATCAGGAAAGGCAACACTGACTAATTCCCCTCCCCTCCCCACCCCACCCCACCCCACACTAGCCCAGGTCAACGAAGCCAACAAGCATCCAAACTGTTTCCGAAGCTGAGGTCAGCTTACTCAATATAGATTCAGGATCCAACCTGGAAGCTTCCTGTTTCTACAACCCAGTACCATACTGGGTGGGGCATTTACCCACCGACCATCTGAGGAACAAAAACAACCTGGTTGATTTGACAATTGATGGGGCGGGTGGGGGGTGTGACGCAGAATCAGAGGATACAGGCTAAAAATGAACAGGTCTCAAAGTTAAGAGTTTGGAAGAAGTATTTCCTGCACAAAATAGTGGGTATGGATCACTATCTCAGCAACAGCACTTGAGGCTGTCGATTAACTCCTTTAAAAAGGAGCTGGATGAATATCTGGTTGGGAATGGGATTGTACATTATAGGGACAAGTACAGATTGAGATGATCTAATATTGTACAGGGCATGATGGTTAAATGTGCTGCTGGGATAGTGGTGGAAGTTGTCTGTGGAAGAGCGCAGTTGAATCGTGGAGATGAGAGGATGAATGCATATTCTAGAATTTTGCTTCATTGCCTTTCGGGGTGAAAGACCATTTATGCAGAACTTTCATGTAGGAAATTAAATTGATGGGGAAATGTTCTTATATTCTTGGAGTGTGGAACCTAATGTAAGGACATGCGGAAAATCAAGGATGAGAAAAGGTATTTTGTCCATTCAAAGTTCATCCCAATAGTACCCTGACTCTCCCATGATGGCATCTAATTGTATTTTGAACAAACCCAATGCTTTTGCCTCTATTCTACGCAAGGCAAATTGTTCTAAACATTATCATTCTTTCAGTGATTGAAGTAATATCCTGGCTGCACCTTATGCCACCATCTAATATTTTATGTACGTTACTGAGGACTCTCTATTTTCTGGATTGCAGAGCTGAACCATCATAGTCTGTATTTGTTATCCCAATCATGGCCCAAATGTTTCTCTTATTCTTGGTGCGGGATTGGAAGGAAGCTTTTGCTTTGAGAGAAAAATAGTTTTGGGTGTTAACCCTCTGCATTATTTCTGTCTCCCTTCATTTTTCCACATTGAATCTACATTTGTTTCTGTGTTCATAGGTACAGTAAAAGTGAAATATCAGAAATTTAAATTACCAGGACAGGTTAAGGAAGTTCAGCTTGTTTTCTTTGGAAAGGAGGAGTCTTTGAGTTTATAAAGGGAACTGACAGTGCTGATGCAGGCAAATTGTTCACTGTGGTGAAAGGTTCAAATACCAGGGGATACAAGTTAAAAATCAGAAAGGAGGGAATTCAGGTGGGACTTATTCACCCTAAGGGTGAAAGAGTTGTGGAGTAAGTTAGCAGGGGAAGTCATTGAGGCGGGTTGTATTAATGGGTTCAAAGAGGCAACGAGATGTGTTTTCAGAGAGAGAGCAAAACGGCTGACAGATAAGTTGACAAGTGAAATAGGTGGGATGTGTCAAAAAGAGGCTGGTTCTTTGGCCTTAATAGCCTACCAGCTTACTGACCACCAGCACTGACACGATGGGCCGAATGGCCTCCATCTGTGCCATAATTTTTTCTATGTTTCTATCCCTGTTCCTAAAATATCTTATTTGACCCTGAGGTTGAGCTTCCGACCACATAGCCACTCCTCACCAAGTCCGCCTGCTTCCACCTCCATAACATCGCCCGTCTCCACCTCTGCCTCAGATCATGTTGGTTTGTGCATTATGCTTCAAAGACCTATCAGTCTGATGTAGAAGCAGCACTTGTGTACAGTGTGTTGAATAGATGCCTTTCCCCCAGTTTTCTTCCACTTTCTTTCCTCTCTTCTCTCCTGAAGGAGCTGACTCTTGCTGGGGTACAGCTCCATTGTTGTCAGCTGCCTTCCGGCACCTCATCCAAGAGGCCATTCTTCATATAATTGCCGAGACAGTCAGTGCTGGCAGGCAATTTGACCAAGGAATGCTTCACATCTGAGGGCCCTCACCTGACGTCCACACAATGCACTTTCTGTCTGGCCTCACTGGATTGTAATCAGTAACAGGAACCCCTGGTAATTCACACTCTCTCTTGCCCCACTTGTAACATCTCTTCTGCCGTCCGAGCTGATATCAGTGCAGACTGAGATCAAAACTGGCTCAGTATCGCAGTGGGGTGTGTCTTTACCCACTAGGCCAGCAGAAAATATAGTATTCTTTGGGAGAAAAAACTTCTCTCAAATATATTTAAATCTCCCCCCTCGCTTTAACCCCATTTGCCCAGACTAAGAATATCTTTATTATTAATGAGCAATAAGACCTGGGATTGGGGGAGGGGAGGGTACAGCACCAGACCAAAGTTGTTTCAATGTGTACATATCTAGGTTTCAGCCCTCTTTATGGCTCACTGGGTAAACATACTGTCCCGTGCAGACTGAGCGATACAGCCTGGGAAGGCCCCAGTCTTAATTGCCATGGGGTGTTATCTGATTTCAGCCAGGGC
The DNA here is from genome assembly GCF_035084215.1 of Heptranchias perlo. NCBI lineage: Eukaryota > Metazoa > Chordata > Chondrichthyes > Hexanchiformes > Hexanchidae > Heptranchias > Heptranchias perlo. The sequence goes on from NC_090344.1 coordinate 42,748,076, forward strand.
GGCAGTAGGAGGTGTTGCAACTTGCCTTAGCGAGAGAGAAAAAAAATCAGCCAGGTTCCTGCTCACAATCACGATCCAGTGACCCCTGCTAGAATGTGCATTTGTGCGGATTGTGCCAGAAGGCAGCTCGTATGTGTGGGACCATACCCCATTCAATTCAGGAGGGGAGGGGACGAAATTGGAAGGCATATAAAAACAGCTCAACCCAAGAGGAGGAGAATTAAATAAATCAATCCAGTCCATAAATGGTTAACGACGACTGTGAAGAAATCAGTTCCAGACATTGCCTTCATTGTTATAATATCAGCATAATGTGATTTAACTGGTGTAAATCTTAATAGGAAATCAAATGGTTTAACAGTATCACTCTAATTATTTCATTGTTTCCTAAGGCCCAATCTTACATTAACTGTTCTACATATGTTTCCTAGTGTAAAACTTCCTAAATGTGAATATTGCAGGGTCCGGTTACAAATACCGGACTGATGAATGGTGGACGAGGTCCAGGACACCCACTCACTTTCCAATAACCATGTGGCAAAGTCATTAAACCTGGTAATTCCTGGAGGGATCAGGCTCCCTGTCCTTTCTAATCTTGGCTTATTTGTTACTTTGACCCCTGTATTAAGACGGATACTGTGTTCCCATACATACTTGGTTTAATTGAATGCAGTCGATATTTGATAGCAGTGAATGGTTTCCAGGTTTTTTGGGCGATTCCTTCTTTTACAGTCACGTCTGTCAAAATTTGCTGTGGTTTAACCCTCTCCCACTGAAACCAGCTGAAAAAAAGAAATAATTCTGCATTTTACTAAATGTTCCTTAATGTATGGCTTTCAATGCCTAGATTTAATTTACTGGCTATCTTGTCCTCGTTTTTGTCCCCTTCTCTTCTGAAGGTCTTGACTCAAGCTGTAGTGGCAGTAAAACTGCCACAATTGGCCATGGCACCCCGGGGCTGGGTGGGAGAGGGTTGGGAGGAGAATTAGAGGAAAATCAGCCGGGGTTCCTGATCCTGATCACAACCCGGTGATTCCTACTCTTAAAGTATGTGTTCGTGGATGTTGGGTGAGGGCAGGGCTGGCTGTGATGTCCCAACAACTGAACAGCCTGTCAACACTCACAGGACTCAAGAGGTTGTAGGAGTTATATTCTTCCACGAGGCATCTCCCGCAGATTTAGTGAATTTCAGCACGGTCGTTACTCTGGGTGTAGACATCTAGTGGCAGGCACTGCTACTGCAGGAAGCTTTTTCATTTTTTGGAATCTTTTTTGGCATGCACTTTGCGCATTGGGGATTGAAATACTTTCCATTCAGTGTTGGTATCGAGCATACCGAGGTCAGATACAGTACAGGTTAGACGCGGAGTACATCAGAAAAATATCACATTGGTGCAGTCGGGACTTGGGACTCGAGCACATTTTTAGGGCACACTCTGCACCTGACCTGATATATCTGACCTGAGAGTGTTTGGGCGGGGCAGTCTAGAGAGAGCTTTACTTTGCATTTAACTTCACTGCAGTACTGAGGGAGTGCTGAACTGTTGAAGGTGCAGTCTTTCAGTTGAGATGTTAAACCTTAACCTCACCTGGGAATGCTTGATGCTAACACTGGCAAAAAGTGAGAGAAATGTTCGATTCCTGGTCAATAACATCCCTTCCTTTGATTAACACAAAAATTTTAGATCAGGCTCCTGATCTTTGTGTGGAGAAAAGTAAACCGATTCTTGACACCACCCTGTTCTGGTTATTCAGGCTGAACTCAGATCATGTCGTGATATATGAGCAGGGGGCCACCTGACAGCTTGAGTAACATCGGTGTTTATACCACCATGCAGAACAGTACTGATACAGCTGCCCAGAGATAACTGTCCAGTAGCCAAAAGATAACACTGCAAGCGCCTAACTTCAAACTTAAGGTGTCAGCTTTGGCTTAATTGGCAACTCTCTTGACTCTAAGGTAAGAAGGTTTGTGGGTTCATAGTCCCACTCCAGAAACTTAAACACATAATCCAGGCCGACACTTCAATACAGGACTGAGGGAGTGCTCGACTGTTGATAGGTGCAGTCTCTCAGATCAGATGTTAAACCAAGGCTCTGTCAACCTTCACAGGTGGATGTAAAAGATCTCATGGCACTATTTGAAGAAGAGCAGGGGGAGTTCTCCCAGATGTCCTAGCCAATATGTATTGCTCAAACAACAGCACTAAAACAGATTATCTGGTCATTATCATATTGATGTTTGTGGGACCTTGCTGTGCTGCATTACAACAGTGGCTGTACTTCATTGGCTGAAAGGCACGATATAAATGCAAGTTCTTTCTTTTACCAGCTCTTTGGCATTTGGCAAAAAATTGACACACAAGTTAGTGATCTCCTGCCCTCATGTTCCAGTGATAGCCAGAACTTCTCTTGCCAGCGAATAAGAGAACACAAAAGAAAGCTATAGAGGCAGGAATATCCCATTTCCGTTATGAGAACCTTCCATTAAATCTATTGGCCCGATAGATTTAATGGGTATGGATTCTGGGACAGCCCTGCCTCAATTGCAATCAATGTGGTGTTACACGTTCTTGGGAACAGTGCATCATGAGCCTGGATACACGCTCTTGTCTGCGATAGGGTTAAAAAGATTATCCACAAATAACTGAGGCAAGCAGTCAGAAAGGTTGCTGCAATTGGCCCCAGTGCTCTTGTGTTAATGGTAAAAAAAACAGCCAGAGTTCCTGCTCCTGATCGCTTTGCAGTGACCCCTGCTGGAGTGGCCATGTGTGGATGTTGGATGAGGACATGATTGGGCTCAGCAGTCCAATAACCTGCTGACACTCACCGTCAGGCCCCACACATGAATAATGGGCACTGAGACTAGCAATGCTGGAAACACACACCAGCAAAGATTCAATGGTTTCAGGAAGGGAAAGTGAAAAATTGGTGAGGAGAGTAAGAAAAAATTCTTCTTACATTTTTAAATTGCAACTACAGCTCTTGGGATAGAACACTCCAAGTGACATTAATGTGATTTAAAGCCAGGATTATCAAACAATATGTGTCCCATTGCCAGTGTAATATACATCTGGGGTTGATTTCCTGTGAGAGCATTGGATTCAGGAAACTTCAGACCAATGAGAAAGTGGAAGTTGTCTCTTTAGGGCACCTGCACTTGCTCAGAATGGCACGGGTGTGGGTGATGATACGGCCCCCACATTTCTTGTGAGCTTATCCTGAATGGGATACAAGAAAAAGCTCGTTCTCTAATGGATGACCCCTCTCTCATCTCCACCCACCCATCTCTCTCTCCATTGCAATCTTTTTGAGTTTTCTCTATTTTATTGATGTTACTCTGAACGTTCTTCTTTTTCCTAAGCTCCAAAAACTCCATCCCAAACACTCTTCCTCCTCAAGACTCACTGCACTGTCTCCAATACGAACACATTCTTTCCCAGGTCTTTGAAACTGTGGAACTCCCTAAGGCCTTTAAATCCATGCAACTTAATGTAGTCTTTAACTCACTCTGTAGATCCATTATTCTATATATAAACCATCTGAGCCCCTCGATTAGATTCCAGCCTGTAACTCAGTCCTGGGTATCTATTATCAATCATTCAATAAACAGACACTTTTTGAGCTCTTGGGCCACTTGGAGTGGTGGAGAAGGATGACAAATTCAACTTCTTTCAATTTCAAATGACAGAACTGTTGACACTGGCTGAACCCTGGATCCGAAGGTTCCCCCACCCATATGGTTTGGTGGTCAGAAGCTCATCACCTAAGGCATATACAGGGGTGCCGATATGTGTGCCACTGCTCCTGAACCCAATGAGTTGATCCAGAACTTTACTCCCAGGAGTCTGATCAATGTTACATGCCTTCCTCCCATCTCTTCATACAATACCGGAAGATGTGGAATGCCCAAAATATCACCTGGTTTCTGCCAAGCCAATCCCGTTTGGATGGTGTTGATTACAGACCAGTTCCATTGGTTTCTGCACGTGTGCAGTTCATTGTTCATTATTAACAAGCTTGGAGGGCAGTAAACCAATTCCCCACTGGCAGCTCTTCGTAATGGAAGGCAACTCCCATTCCCAATCCCCACACACAAAAATGTGGAATCACACCAGCCTCTCGATCCAGTGAGATGAGTGACCAGTTAATCTGCTTTTGTGGTGTTGGTAGAGGGAGGAATGTTGGTCAGGACACTGGGAGAATTCCTGCTGTTCTTTAAATCGCCACCTGAAATAATGGAACGGGCAGAAAATACCTCATTAAAATCTCACCCAAAGGACAGCATTTGCAACAATGCAACACATGAGTGGAGTTTCAATTTAGATTATGTGCTCAGGTCCTGGAGTGAGGATTGAACTCACAACAATGTGGGTGAGAGAGTTACCAAAGGAGCCAAGCTGACATAACTTGTTATAGATTGGAGAGCACAGCTACATTCAGGATATTTCCTACCCTCAATTAGGGAGGAGGGAGGAAATCAGCCAAGATCACCAATCCCAGTTTCTATCCAGTGAGTCTTGTTACAAAGCGCCCATGTGCGGATGTTTGATGAGGGCACGATTGCCCTGAGCTGTGATACTAACATTTGTAGAATTAGCCAGTCAGTGCTCACTGTTCAGGCTCACTCATGAAGAATGGCCATTGGGTAAGGTGACACTGCTTTTGGAACCAAATTCCAGCACAAGTTATCACCTTCAGGGAAGAAAACTGGAGTAAAAGTCAAAGAAAAAACACAGAGAAATGCAACTTCTATACGGTATTTTATGGCATATAAACACCTTCGTTATTTCAGCAGAAAGACAGGCTTGAGAATGACTCCAGTCTGTTGTCAAACCCAGAGGGCTAGAACAGCAAAGTAATACAACAAAAGAAATTCAACAATGCTCCAATCAGTACAGAGGTTCTAACCCACTTGGGATTTGTTCAGTACCTAATTATTAGGGTACTACAAGTAAATAATATTAATTAAAAAGATCTTCTAAATTAGTTTTTTCACACCTGCTTACTACTTAATTAGCTGGTGGTCTGCAATTTCGACGGCGTCCAAATTATTCAGTGCCTAGTGAAGCATGTCTTGCATTAGCCGAGGAATTGATATCAATCTATTCATAGTTTGAATTTCAATCATATTTTGACAAATGATGTTTACTAAAATCAGTGATTTGGAAAACATCATGTGTTACCATGAAAAAATTGAGAAAGAAAAAGCTGTTGCAACAACACAGGCCAAAGCACTGGAGTGGGATCATTAAAGAGGGATAATCTGGTGCAGTGTAATTAGCACACACTGGTAAACAGGCAGTCTGTCCCTGTCTACATGAACACATGCTATCTCACCAGTTTTCAAACACTACCGTTCTGGCAGTCATTCTTACCTCGAGCCTCTAATCTCTCTCTCTGTTGTAACCTTTCTTATCTCTCTATATTTTTTATTGATAATGTGATCAGTGCTTCTCTAAATATTCCTCTCTTGCTCCTCTTAAACTCCAAGGACACCATCCTTTATGATCTTAGAACCACAGAATCGTGGAAGTTTACAGCATGACAGGAGGCCATTCAGCCCATCATATGCCAGCTCTTTGTTGTAGAAATTCCAAAATTAACCCCACTGCACTTCCCTCTCCCCAGAGCACTGTATCTTGCTCTGCTTCAAATAATGATCTAATTTTTCCTTAAAAGATGCAATGGTCTCTGCCTCAACCACTCCCTGTGGCCAAGCATTCCATACTCTAATGCAAGGAATCTTACAACACCGGGTTATAGTCCAACAGTTTTATTTGAAAAATCACAAGCTTTCGGAGGCTTTCTCCTTCGTCAGGTGAAGTGTGGGATTCCTTGAAGGTTACCGCATTTATAGTCAGAGAACAATGCCTGGTGATTCTAATGCATTCTTTCTCACCTCTCTCAGTCTTCCCTTGCTAAGTTTGGTTTCACCTCATCAGCGCTGTTTGATTTACCTTTTCAACCAAAACGGCGACCTGTATTATCTGCCTTGACCCTTCACTTCGGTTTCTCAACAAAAAAAAGTGAATTCAACAAAAAATATGGCAGCACAATTTATTATTAAGAGGGGGTATTATTCCAATTTTAGGATCGTATTTTACACAAAACAAGTTAAAATTCTTTTTTGAGCAAAACAGGTTGAGAAGTGTGTTCAAGTAACCAATGACACTGATGTTCCAAGCGGGCCTCATCGAAGGCATCAAAGATATCCCAACTGGGGAATGTGTCAGCACAATTAAAAAGAAGTGACACTGCAGCCCTGTGCTCTGCCAGTAGGTGTCAGTAGCGTGTATTTTTTTTTTCAAATTTTCTTCCTTCCTCTCCTGGAGGCACTGAGTCTTCCTCGGCTATGGTTCCACTCGCAGCCCTTTGGTATCTCATCCAGGTGGCCATTCTTCATGTGTGTGCCCAGACAGTGAATGTTGGCAGGCTATGTGAGGGAAACACTGTCACAACATGATCCTGTCCTCAGCTGACAACCACACTGCTACACTTTCCAGCCAGGGTTACTGGCTTGCAATCAGAAGCAGGAACTCTGGCTGACATTTCCCCTCTCTAGCTTGGGGAACTGAGGCCAATTGTACGACCACTGCTGTCATCCCAGCTGAGGTTGACTCACAGCACGTATTGAACACTGAACCTGGGGCATTCTGGTCTGCGTGGCTCTGTACATGCCGGGAAATGCCTTGATCCACAAAGCCTTCAGAGGGACTACCAGCACATTTAAAGTATCCCAGCATCTCAGATACAAAGTATGCTAAAGATAGCTTCAATTAACTTCTTGTTCACTTAGACTTTGTGAATTCGAGAAACTTCTGAAAATTGGATATTCGAGTGGTCTTCTGGTTTGAGAGTATTTCATCCAACAGTGATTTAGAATGAAACCATTAAGCTCAAAACCAATCATTCCCAGGGACGGATAGTATATACCCAAGGGTACTAAATGAGAATAAAGACAAAATCTACAAAATGCTGCCAGTCATCATGAGGAAGTCATTGAAGGCTGATGAGTCCAAGTTTTTCTAACCTACTCCCATAACACAATCTCTGACACAGAGGAGTCCAATTGGATTGAATACAACCATGGTACCTGTTTCAAAAAAGTCAAGAAAATAAACCTGTGGAACTACAGTCCCATAGCTGGCAAATAATGGCATAACCCTGCAAATGGCAGCCAACATGGTTTCAGAAGACGCAGATCCTGCCTGACCAATTTTTTTGACCAAGTAGACATTATGATGTAGTGTACCTCGATTTCCAGAAAACTTTTGATAAAGTTCCACATGATATACTGAACAGGAATTAGTGACTTAAAGAAAAACGATAAAAGCTGTGTGGACTGCTGAGTTTATACCATTGTAAACAATTTTACAACACCAAGTTATAGTCCAGCAATTTTATTTTAAATTCACAAGCTTTCGGAGATTTTCTCCTTCCTCAGGTAAACGTTTACCTGAGGAAGGAGAAAATCTCCGAAAGCTTGTGAATTTAAAATAAAATTGCTGGACTATAACTTGGTGTTGTAAAATTGTTTACAATTGTCAACCCCAGTCCATCACCGGCATCTCCACATCGAGTTTATACCAGGCAAAGACTGAGCTAGGTCAATCTTCTCGGGTACTGACCCAAACAGAACAGATGGTAAGGAAAGCACTAGGCACTGGGTACCCTAGAAAAAACTTGGATATGATTGATAGAGAAGGAACAGCAGGCACAAGTTAGAGCATGATGTCAGGCCCCTACTGTTTCTAATCTACATAGGTGAGTTGGCTCCACAAAAGCAATGTAAGTTAGTCAAATTCACATATGATACTAACTGGTGAGAGGGGAAGAGGGTGGGGGAGGGGGAGTGGTCAGCTGAGTCTGATGAACCAGCCAAGGAATTACAGAAGAGCCAAGAAAAAATTTGCAAGTGGGCAGGATTCTGACAAATGAAATGTAATAGAAATAAATGACAGACCTACACATCAGAAGAAAAAACGGGGGACCTTTCTTCTCACTGAATGGTGTTGAATTGGCTCGGGGAGAGTGAAAAAGATTTGGGAGTGATCAACAAAGCAAAAAGAATGACAAGTTATACTGACAAATCAGCAGAATATAAGTCCGTGGGCATCAAGCTGAAGCTGTATCATGCTCCGGAGTCAGACTGTACTTCGAATACTGTGTTCAGCTGTGGTCGCCGAGGCACGAGGAAAATGTACAATTCTGGAATAGTGAAGAGAAGGGCCTCATGCTGATCCATAGTGACAGAAGATTGTGTTATGGGAGTAGGTTAGAAAAACTTAGACTCTTCAGCCTTGAAAGGAATTGAATGAAAGGCCAACCTTCTAGGGGAATAGAAACAGTTAGCCCTGAGTGTTACTTTGTTAAATCATGGCTGTGGAGCAAGGGAACATTAGTAGAAACTAATAAAAGGCAAATTCAGGACAGATATCAGGAAGCACTTTCTCATACAGTGTGATTAATTCCTGGGATGGTCTTTTGGACGAATCAGCCGAGGCAAAAACTCTAGAATTATTCGAAAGTCAGTCGGATACTATGATGGTGGAAGGATGAGTGAGGTGGGTCAAACAGATTCCCTCAGCTGCATTTATCTCAGTGACCCCTGCTAACTTCCCTGCTTGATGTCCATCGCTCCTCCTGCAAAGCACCCAGGGATTTTACATGATACAACGGGCACCCTATAAATCCAAGTTGTTTGATATGATCCACTGTCTGCCAGTCTTCATATCTATGAGATTTTCATAGTTACATTCAACAAGACTGTAGTGTCGACATGATCAGATCTGCTTCAAACCCTCCGGAGCGCTTGTCAACCTTAAATAAAAAATTCAGGGTTTCTCTGCAGCTGCACTGTGCAGTGCCTGATCTGTGATCGTCTCTCCTCCATCAGGGCACCTTGGTGGCAGCTCACAAAGAGCAAAGTAGAAACAAATGTGAAGAGTGATGTAATAAATTTGAAGGTACTCTTACCAAGATTCAGGGACTTATTGGGTCCAACACAGTCGAGATGGACTCTGCAAGAATAAAGCAAGTGTAAAGAGCATTTCAACAACAGATTCTTCAACTGCAGGATCAAAAATGCGGTTTGGATAGAGTGCCTCGGAGATACAGAGCAGCCTGTGAGGACGGCCTTGGAAGCCAAGCCAATGGCAATAAATGGAGGCCAAGTTTTTTTTCTTGTACCAATTGCTGGCTAAGTTTTCATATTTCCTTGCAACTCAACAGGTGAAACTTGAGCGTACTCCAAGGCTTGGGAGGTGGCCTACTTTGTCTGACATTGCAATTCTTTCCAAGAAGTCTGATAGCCCTGTAGAAACTGAAAATTAAATATCACCTCATCGATAGTCAAGTGAGACAGTGAATCTGAAGTGGTTGCAACCACCAGATGTTTCACAGCAGGTAAGGGGCATCTGAAAACCTCACACTGGTCCAAAACCTGTCCAAAGAATCCATTCAAAAATACACTGTCCTAAAATCTATTTCGTTGACCTGATTTTTCACTGGTGAAGAAAGTGCGTCCATTTTGTAATCAGCATCCTAAACTGTTGGGCTATCAAACATGCATCGAACCATAGAAGTTTACAGCACAGAAGGAAGCTATTCGGCCCATCATGTATGTGGTAGTTCACGGAACACAGAAATCTAGATTTTCTGCCCTCTCAGATGTAAAAGATCCCATGGCACTATTCAAAGAGGAGAAGGGGAGTTCTCCCGGTGTCTGAGCCAATATTTATCCCTCAATCAACAATACCAATAAACATATTAAATGGTCATTTATCTCATTACTGTTTGTGGGACTTTGCTGTGCGCAAATTAGCTGCTGCGTTTCCCTACATAACAACAGTGACTACACTTTAGTGGTACTTCAATGGCTATGAAACACTTTGGGACGACAATGACAACAACAATTTGCATTTATATAAAATGCTTTAATGTAGAAAAACGTCCCAAGAAGCTTCACAGAAACGTAATCAGACAAAAATGGATGCTGAGCCAAAAAAGGGGATATTACGAGGGGTTATCAAAACTTGATCATCAAAAAGAGGTGGGTTTTAAGGAAGGTCCTAAAGGAGGAGAGGGAAGTGGAGAGTTGGAGAGGTTTAGGGAGGGAATTTCAGAGCATAGGGCCCAGAAGGTTGAAGGCACAGCTGCCAGTGATGGGGAAAAGGCGGGGAGGGGGGGGGGATGGACATGTCCAGAGTCAGAGGAACACAGAGTTCTCTGGGGATTGTAGGGCTGGAGGAGATTACAGAGGTAGAGAGAGGTAAGTCCACAAAGGGATTTTAAACACGAGGATGAAAATTTTAAATTGGGATATCAGGAGCGAATGTAGGTCAGCGAGGACAGGGGTGATGGATGAACGGTTCTTGGTGCGGTATAGTATATGGGATAGGACGATCTCAGGTTGTGAGAAGCGCTATAAAAATTCAAGTTCTTTCTTTTATTATTTAAAATAACTAATTACGGTGATTTATGAAGTTGTTGGACATTCAAACTCGTCCATTTGGTCTGGATTCAAAAACAAGGCCTAGAGTTGAAAGGACAGTGTATGTATCTACTGTGCCATCCAGTCCTTTTGTTCAATCAATTCAAAACGTTGTCTGATTCACATTAAAAAATATTTTCATTACCTGGGAACTCATCTTTTTTCCAATACGATTTCTGTGCTGATTCATACTTGTGGGTAATCCCCTTTGTTCAGGGAGTATTACCTGATGGTGACCCCTAGGAGGCTTTGACAGCTCTTCAATACTGGGTCCCCGTCACAAACTCCGTTCCCTAGCCTCCGACTCCATCCCTCTCCCTGGCCGCCGTCTGAGGCTGAACCAGACCGTTCACAACTTTGATGTCCTATTTTACCCTGAGTTGAGCTTCCGACCACATATCTGCTCCATCGCCAAGACCGCCTGCTTCCACCTCCGTTACATCTCCCGTCTCTGCCTGTGCCTCAGCTCATCTGCTGCTGAAACCCATGCCTTTGTTAACTCTAGACTTGACTATTCCAATGCTCTCCTGGCCGGCCTCCCATCTTCCACCCTCTATAAACCTGGGCTCATCCAAAACTTTGCTGCCCATATCCTAACTCACACCAAGTCCCGTTCACCCATCACCCCTTTGCTCACTGACCTACATTGGCTCCAGGTCTGGGAACACCTCAATTTTAAAATTCTCATCCTTGTTTTCAAATCCGTCTATGGCCTTGCCCCTCCCTATCTCTGTAACCTCCTCCAGCCTTAAAACCCTCCGCGATCTCTGCACTCCTCCAATTCTGGCCACTTACGCGTCCCAGATTTTAATCACTCCACCATTGGCGACCGTGCCTTCAGCTGCCTAGGCGCTAAGCTCTGGAATTTCCTCCCTAAACCTCTCTGCCTCTCTAACTCTCCTCCTTTAAGACACTCCTTAAAACCTACCTCTTTGACCAAGCTTTTGGCCACCTGTCCTAATATCTCCTTATGTGGCTCAGTGTCAAATTTTGTTTGAAAATGCTCCTGTGAAGCGCCTTGGGATGTTTTACTATGTTAAAGGCTCCACATAAATGCAAGCTGTTGTTATTGATGTTCAATAGATTTGCGAGTCAGCAACTACAGTCTACACAGGGAAATATAAGAAAATCCAGGGTTTCACCCACAAAGGGGATCCTTTCATTCCAACCACTCCACCACTTAGGATCCGACTCAGTTCTGGATATGTGGAACCAGGAATTGTTTTCTGTTAATGCCCTGACTGGTACAGTCTGACTGAGTCTAATTAATTGCTGTTCATTGCAAGGGCAGGTGAGATTCAAAAGACCACCAGGATCAGACAGAGAGGCACTGAGGTGAGATGCTCACCAGTGCATGTTCAGAAGCAATCAGGATTGACAGAGTTTTGACAGCAACAGCCATGAATCCCCCAATGAAAGGTGCAGAGAGGAGCCGGGATTCCGGACTTGGGGAAAACCAGGGGTCAAAGAGATTGGGATGTTTATTTTTGGGTACGATGGTAAAACTATTTCAACATTTGGTAAGGGAATATCAACTTGAAGAAGAATTGTGTTGGTATTTTCAGGTGTGCGACTTTGGATATTGACTCACTTGTATCTGCACACTTCGGAATTGAAGAGTTTTTTTTTGCCACGTCAAGTTAATTCTTGCTGATTGCAACCTTATCGGCCTGTACTTCCTTTATTGGACAATCTAATGAAAAAAGTATAGGCCATAAAGTTTGGAGAAGTGAGTGGACGAAGCCTACTAATGGACAGTGAAGCTGCAATGACTGGGGATCTCGCATCTACTCCACCTCCATCTGCAGCAGGGCAAAGGGAATACTCACATTCTGGCACGAGGCATACATTACCATCATACCTTCTGATCTTGGGTGAAAATGGAGAATGGTAGGGAAACAATAGCAAGGATACTGGGGAACGCCCTCTGCCACTGTCTGACTTATGCATCAACCCCGGCGATTCATCATCTAATTGCTACTTTCGGATTTACCTTGTTTTCTCTTCTACATAATGGGTCTTTTGTTTTGTTTTCCCAATATTAAAAAAAAGTCTGGCCAGTGCATTAACTCCCTGTGATCATTTTTGTCTTTAAAATGGGAACATTGCAGTTGGAGAATAACTGGCATAGTTTTCCAACTGTGTTTGTAAACACCATTCATAATTTTCTTCATAATCACTTCACTGCATTGCCTCTGGCTGACATAACGGACCAAAATGTACCTGAGATTTCACTGGCTCTTTTCCTTCTAAAAACGTACTGCCCTTTAAGAATGCTCCACACGGTATGCTGCAATCTTTCGTCTGTGGCTGTTTCCACCAGAAATACTGTAAAAATTAGAAATGAAAGTTTGGAATATGAGAACTGAATTTATTGCCGTTTTTAAAAGTCTTCAAAATCAGGCTGTTTTCAGCCCCTGACTTTCTGATAGTTTAACTCCTTTAGAATTACTGAGCCGCTCAGTGTGAGGAAGCCAGATTAATATCCGTCGGCATATAATCCCAGTGATTACTGCTGGTGATATGTCTCATGAACACTTATGAAGTATCTTTGTCAACATGGAAAGGAAAATCATGTGGGTTGTATAACAGGCAGCCGATCCAGTACCGCCCGTTTTGCAACCCCCACACCCCCCACCAGTGTGGAATGGAGCCACACAAACCATGAAGATGCCATGGTTTGATTTCCAATGTCTGCTAATCTTAGACAGAGCAGTGGTGGGGGTGCTCTAATTGGCTGGACGAGGAAGATAAAAAATTACAAAGATTCGCACTCCTGTTCACAATCCAGTGACCCCCCTGCTGGTAAATCGGGGCTGGGAGGGTTAAATTATGAGGAAAGGTTGCATAAACTCGCCTTGTATTCCTTTGAGGAGAGGATATTGAGGGGTGCATAAAGTGTTAAAAGGATTTGATAGGGTAGATACAGAGAAACTATTTCATCTGGTATGGGAATCAAGAATGAGGGAACATAATCTTAAAATCAGAGTAGACCATTTGGGAGTGAAATTGGGAAGCATTTTTTTGCACAAAGGAAAGTAGAAATTTGGAACTCTCTCCTCTAAAAGGCTATGGATACTGGTACAATTGGAGTTTTCAAGACTGAAATCGATAGGCAAGGGTATCAAGGGATATGGAGCAAAGGCGGGAAAATGGAGTTGAGGTACAGATCAGCCATGATCTAATTGAATGGTGGAGCAGGCTCAAGGGGCTGAATGGCCCTAATGTTACCATGTCAATTGAGGCCAGAATTGGGCTTGGCTGCCAACATTCACCATCTATACTTCCACGTGAAGAATGGTCACGGATAAGGTATTGAAGGGCAGGTGGTGGCCGTGAAACTGAACCCCAGCAAGAGTCATAGGAACATAGGACATAGGAACATAGGAACAGGAGTAGGCCATTCAGCCCCTCGTGCCTGCTCCGCCATTTGATAAGATCATGGCTGATCTGTGATCTAACTCCATATACCTGCCTTTGGCCCATTTCCCTTAATACCTTTGGTTGCCAAAAAGCTATCCATCTCAGATTTAAATTTAGCATGTGCCTTCAGTAAAAGAGGAAAGAAAATGTAAACAATGTATAGAAATAAACACACTGGAATGTGTTACCATCTCTCTTCTGCACCGTAATTAATGCTTTGAATGAATAGATTCCACTTTATTAAATACCGGAACTGTCTGACAATGCAATGCACATTAATCAGGATGAGGTGCAAATTTAAAAGCAGGCTTGAAACAAGGCCTAGGAAGGCCCTCAAAGGGACACAGGCAGCTTTTAAATTTGGATTCAGTCCGAATTAAACTGCTTGGGATCTTTTTGCAATTAAACGGCAATTAAGCCTTGGTCTGGATTAAATCAGAATTAAAAAGCTCTGTGTAAACAGGACAGCGGCTTTGAAAAAGATGATTACTGGTGATTCTGTAAAATAGTACAGAAGACAGCTCTAATGGGTTGCCTAAGGGGAAGCTGGTGTTTAACAGTCTCTTGTCAACTTACACATTGATTGAGAAAAGCAGCCTCCGTTGGCAACAGTTGTTAAGTAACATAAACAATAGCAGACCACTGGCATGTTACTAGGTGTTGGGTTCCAAAAGTTCTCCGTGGGGAGCCTTTCCTCCAGAATTAAAAGAAGCTGTTCTGGGATGTGGTCCACACTGGGAAGGTCCAATGAAACATAACAGAGAGGGAATGCAGAGTAAATGCATGGAAATGCAGCACCAGGAAATGGGGACTTGGCACAGGGAAACTATCTGAACTGCTGAGAGGTGTCAGAGATAAGAGTAGATAGGGTTTCAGGCCAGGAGAATGAGGGGAAGTACTTGTAGCCAATACTGCTCAATGAAAGACAGATGTACATACTAGGTAGAGCTAAAGCCAGTGTAGCTCCATCAGTACAGGACTTTAACAAATTAACTAAACTGCATTTTGAAGACATGACAATTCACCAGGCTGAAATAGTACAATTCCTCTCAACTCAGTGAATCCCTGTGACGATATTCAGCGATCGTCAACTTCAATATCTTTTTTAACATCCTATTTGGCTAGAAGGACTCTCTCTTCATAAAATATGATATCCTCCCCTCCACCCCCTATAAACGTCGTGCTCCTCAAGGTGAGGGATTTTACTGCTGGGAATGCAACACTTTCTATTTCAGGCATCCAGTGTCAGCATCAAACACACTCGGGTCAGGTACAGCATGGGTGAGATGGAGACTGAATCTCCCTCTGCACTCTCCCATCAACGTGAATCAACCCCAGCCTTGCAAGAGTGCCCTCTACTGCACCAGTTCGGCATTTTCCGTTTCCCAAACCATCCTGGAACCTTCCTGAGGGAGATGCCAATTTATGCTGAACTGTATGTAGTTTTGTGCTGTGGGTGCACGACCAGATTGAGCCAGCCCAAAGTCATTTCGCTTCAGACTTTACTGCAACAGAGAGAATCCTTCCGTCTGGACTGGATTTGACGCAGGAAGCAACAGCTAATGAAGGCAAAGGGTGATTTTAAGTAATACTCATTCTTTGTCAAGGGCCACAATCCAGTGGTCCCCTTTTGGACGTCACTCTCAGGAATGCTGTGATAAGCTGCACTGCGAAGTGATGGGACAAAGGTCTCCTGTGCCTGTTATTCCCCACACTGTGAATTCCTGATTTCAGTCATCTCACAGTGGGCAGGCATCTCCCCGCAGGAAAACCAAAAAACCTACAGGGACCAATCGTTCTACTTAATGGGGCCCTGTCAGATGCTGAATGTATGAAAGCTGAGATAACCCTGCCTCCGAATGCCATTCTCTTACCTTCTTTTGCTGAAGACCAAGAAGGCGGGGAGGGAACAAAACTGAATCCCAGCTCAGTCAATATGCCACAGCCATGAGTGGAGGCTGAGAGATGCATTGAGCAGCAAATTTGCTGAGGGCCACAGATGTAAGGGAGGTGGTGAATCACAGATAGCCCTGAGGCCGCATAATGAACGACCATTACTTCAAATCTAATGGAATTAATTTGGAAATTGCCAGTACTTAATGACAATACCAACTCGACATCATGATGGCACTTTGAAAATACCACTTTACATCACTGTGTGAAACAATCTCCAACATAAACCTAAACATGGACAACAGCCCAGAATGCAGGATACCCTGTGAGGTTCAGTACAATACACGAGAAGAGGGAAATCAGAAAGTAGTGGTTAGGTATCACCAAGCTTGGGTTGTGAACAGACTGTAGTGAGAAGGAAAGACTCGAGGACGTCAGGGCACCTAGTTTGCAGGTCCTGAGAAAGAATGATAAGGAAACAGTGTAACGGGTATGAACTTCAATACTTCAATAAGCTGGTCGGTTTGCTGTCACTCCAAAGGCAGTAACGGTCGGGCTGTGGTAATGTGGAAATTCAAGATCTTGCTCATGTATTTGTCCAGGGGGAGATAGTGTGCTGGGTCTGTATCTGGGCCCAGGGTGTGCTGGGTCTGTATCTGGGCCCAGGATGTGCTGGGTCTGTATCTGGGCCCACGGTGTGCTGGGTCTGTATCTGGGCCCAGGGTGTGCTGGGTCTGTATCTGGGCCCACGGTGTGCTGGGTCTGTATCTGGGCCCAGGGTGTGCTGGGTCTGTATCTGGGCCCAGGGTGTGCTGGGTCTGTATCTGGGCCCAGGGTGTGCTGGGTCTGTATCTGGGCCCACGGTGTGCTGGGTCCGTATCTGGGCCCAGGGTGTGCTGGGTCTGTATCTGGGCCCAGGGTGTGCTGGGTCTGTATCTGGGCCCAGGGTGTGCTGGGTCTGTATCTGGGCCCACAGTGTGCTGGGTCTGTATCTGGGCCCACAGTGTGCTGGGTCTGTATCTGTGCCCACGGTGTGCTGGGTCTGTATCTGGGCCCAGGGTGTGCTGGGTCTGTATCTGGGCCCAGGGTGTGCTGGGTCTGTATCTGGGCCCACAGTGTGCTGGGTCTGTATCTGGGCCCACAGTGTGCTGGGTCTGTATCTGGGCCCACAGTGTGCTGGGTCTGTATCTGTGCCCACAGTGTGCTGGGTCTGTATCTGGGCCCACAGTGTGCTGGGTCTGTATCTGTGCCCACGGTGTGCTGGGTCTGTATCTGGGCCCACAGTGTGCTGAGTCTGTATCTGGGCCCAGGATGTGCTGGGTCTGTATCTGGGCCCAGGGTGTGCTGGGTCTGTATCTGGGCCCAGGATGTGCTGGGTCTGTATCTGGGCCCACGGTGTGCTGGGTCTGTATCTGGGCCCAGGGTGTGCTGGGTCTGTATCTGGGCCCAGGGTGTGCTGGGTCTGTATCTGGGCCCAGGATGTGCTGGGTCTGTATCTGGGCCCAGGGTGTGCTGGGTCTGTATCTGGGCCCAGGTTGTGCTGGGTCTGTATCTGGGCCCAGGATGTGCTGGGTCTGTATCTGGGCCCAGGGTGTGCTGGGTCTGTATCTGGGCCCAGGGTGTGCTGGGTCTGTATCTGGGCCCAGGTTGTGCTGGGTCTGTATCTGGGCCCAGGATGTGCTGGGTCTGTATCTGGGCCCACGGTGTGCTGGGTCTGTATCTGGGCCCAGGGTTGTGCTGGGTCTGTATCTGGGCCCAGGGTGTGCTGGGTCTGTATCTGGGCCCAGGGTGTGCTGGGTCTGTATCTGGGCCCAGGATGTGCTGGGTCTGTATCTGGGCCCAGGGTGTGCTGGGTCTGTATCTGGGCCCAGGGTGTGCTGGGTCTGTATCTGGGCCCAGGGTGTGCTGGGTCTGTATCTGGGCCCAGGGTGTGCTGGGTCTGTATCTGGGCCCAGGGTTGTGCTGGGTCTGTATCTGGGCCCACAGTGTGCTGGGTCTGTATCTGGGCCCAGGGTTGTGCTGGGTCTGTATCTGGGCCCAGGGTGTGCTGGGTCTGTATCTGGGCCCAGGGTGTGCTGGGTCTGTATCTGGGCCCAGGGTGTGCTGGGTCTGTATCTGGGCCCACAGTGTGCTGGGTCTGTATCTGGGCCCAGGGTGTGCTGGGTCTGTATCTGGGCCCACAGTGTGCTGGGTCTGTATCTGGGCCCAGGGTGTGCTGGGTCTGTATCTGGGCCCAGGGTGTTCTGGGTCTGTATCTGGGCCCAGGGTGTGCTGGGTCTGTATCTGGGCCCAGGGTGTTCTGGGTCTGTATCTGGGCCCAGGATGTGCTGGGTCTGTATCTGGGCCCAGGGTGTTCTGGGTCTGTATCTGGGCCCAGGATGTGCTGGGTCTGTATCTGGGCCCAGGGTGTGCTGGGTCTGTATCTGGGCCCAGGGTGTGCTGGGTCTGTATCTGGGCCCACAGTGTGCTGGGTCTGTATCTGGGCCCAGGTTGTGCTGGGTCTGTATCTGGGCCCAGGATGTGCTGGGTCTGTATCTGGGCCCACGGTGTGCTGGGTCTGTATCTGGGCCCAGGATGTGCTGGGTCTGTATCTGGGCCCACGGTGTGCTGGGTCTGTATCTGGGCCCAGGGTGTGCTGGGTCTGTATCTGGGCCCAGGGTGTGCTGGGTCTGTATCTGGGCCCAGGGTGTGCTGGGTCTGTATCTGGGCCCAGGGTGTGCTGGGTCTGTATCTGGGCCCAGGGTGTGCTGGGTCTGTATCTGGGCCCAGGGTGTGCTGGGTCTGTATCTGGGCCCAGGGTGTGCTGGGTCTGTATCTGGGCCCACAGTGTGCTGGGTCTGTATCTGGGCCCAGGGTGTGCTGGGTCTGTATCTGGGCCCAGGGTGTGCTGGGTCTGTATCTGGGCCCAGGGTGTGCTGGGTCTGTATCTGGGCCCAGGATGTGCTGGGTCTGTATCTGGGCCCACAGTGTGCTGGGTCTGTATCTGGGCCCACAGTGTGCTGGGTCTGTATCTGGGCCCACAGTGTGCTGGGTCTGTATCTGGGCCCACAGTGTGCTGGGTCTGTATCTGGGCCCAGGGTGTGCTGGGTCTGTATCTGGGCCCAGGGTGTGCTGGGTCTGTATCTGGGCCCAGGTTGTGCTGGGTCTGTATCTGGGCCCAGGGTGTGCTGGGTCTGTATCTGGGCCCAGGGTGTGCTGGGTCTGTATCTGGGCCCAGGGTGTGCTGGGTCTGTATCTGGGCCCAGGGTGTGCTGGGTCTGTATCTGGGCCCAGGGTGTGCTGGGTCTGTATCTCGGCCCAGGGTGTGCTGGGTCTGTATCTGGGCCCAGGATGTGCTGGGTCTGTATCTGGGCCCAGGGTGTTCTGGGTCTGTATCTGGGCCCAGGGTGTTCTGGGTCTGTATCTGGGCCCACAGTGTGCTGGGTCTGTATCTGGGCCCACAGTGTGCTGGGTCTGTATCTGGGCCCACAGTGTGCTGGGTCTGTATCTGGGCCCACAGTGTGCTGGGTCTGTATCTGGGCCCAGGGTGTGCTGGGTCTGTATCTGGGCCCACAGTGTGCTGGGTCTGTATCTGGGCCCACAGTGTGCTGGGTCTGTATCTGGGCCCACAGTGTGCTGGGTCTGTATCTGGGCCCACAGTGTGCTGGGTCTGTATCTGGGCCCAGGGTGTGCTGGGTCTGTATCTGGGCCCACGGTGTGCTGGGTCTGTATCTGGGCCCACAGTGTGCTGGGTCTGTATCTGGGCCCACAGTGTGCTGGGTCTGTATCTGGGCCCACAGTGTGTGCTGGGTCTGTATCTGGGCCCAGGGTGTGCTGGGTCTGTATCTGGGCCCACAGTGTGCTGGGTCTGTATCTGGGCCCACAGTGTGCTGGGTCTGTATCTGGGCCCACAGTGTGCTGGGTCTGTATCTGGGCCCAGGGTGTGCTGGGTCTGTATCTGGGCCCAGGGTGTGCTGGGTCTGTGTCTGGGCCCAGGGTGTGCTGGGTCTGTATCTGGGCCCACAGTGTGCTGGGTCTGTATCTGGGCCCAGGGTGTGCTGGGTCTGTATCTGGGCCCACAGTGTGCTGGGTCTGTATCTGGGCCCAGGGTGTGCTGGGTCTGTATCTGGGCCCAGGATGTGCTGGGTCTGTATCTGGGCCCAGGATGTGCTGGGTCTGTATCTGGGCCCAGGGTGTGCTGGGTCTGTATCTGGGCCCAGGGTGCGCTGGGTCTGTATCTGGGCCCAGGATGTGCTGGGTCTGTATCTGGGCCCAGGGTGTGCTGGGTCTGTATCTGGGCCCAGGGTGTGCTGGGTCTGTATCTGGGCCCAGGATGTGCTGGGTCTGTATCTGGGCCCAGGGTGTGCTGGGTCTGTATCTGGGCCCAGGGTGTGCTGGGTCTGTATCTGGGCCCACAGTGTGCTGGGTCTGTATCTGGGCCCAGGGTGTGCTGGGTCTGTATCTGGGCCCACAGTGTGCTGGGTCTGTATCTGGGCCCAGGGTGTGCTGGGTCTGTATCTGGGCCCAGGATGTGCTGGGTCTGTATCTGGGCCCAGGATGTGCTGGGTCTGTATCTGGGCCCAGGGTGTGCTGGGTCTGCATCTGGGCCCAGGGTGCGCTGGGTCTGTATCTGGGCCCAGGATGTGCTGGGTCTGTATCTGGGCCCAGGGTGTGCTGGGTCTGTATCTGGGCCCAGGGTGTGCTGGGTCTGTATCTGGGCCCAGGATGTGCTGGGTCTGTATCTGGGCCCAGGGTGTGCTGGGTCTGTATCTGGGCCCAGGGTGTGCTGGGTCTGTATCTGGGCCCACAGTGTGCTGGGTCTGTATCTGGGCCCAGGATGTGCTGGGTCTGTATCTGGGCCCAGGGTGTGCTGGGTCTGTATCTGGGCCCAGGGTGTGCTGGGTCTGTATCTGGGCCCAGGGTGTGCTGGGTCTGTATCTGGGCCCAGGATGTGCTGGGTCTGTATCTGGGCCCAGGGTGTGCTGGGTCTGTATCTGGGCCCAGGGTGTGCTGGGTCTGTATCTGGGCCCACAGTGTGCTGGGTCTGTATCTGGGCCCAGGGTGTGCTGGGTCTGTATCTGGGCCCAGGATGTGCTGGGTCTGTATCTGGGCCCAGGGTGTGCTGGGTCTGTATCTGGGCCCAGGGTGTGCTGGGTCTGTATCTGGGCCCAGGGTGTGCTGGGTCTGTATCTGGGCCCACAGTGTGCTGGGTCTGTATCTGGGCCCAGGGTGTGCTGGGTCTGTATCTGGGCCCACAGTGTGCTGGGTCTGTATCTGGGCCCAGGGTGTGCTGGGTCTGTATCTGGGCCCACAGTGTGCTGGGTCTGTATCTGGGCCCACAGTGTGCTGGGTCTGTATCTGGGCCCACAGTGTGCTGGGTCTGTATCTGGGCCCACAGTGTGCTGGGTCTGTATCTGGGCCCAGGGTGTGCTGGGTCTGTATCTGGGCCCACAGTGTGTGCTGGGTCTGTATCTGGGCCCAGGATGTGCTGGGTCTGTATCTGGGCCCACAGTGTGCTGGGTCTGTATCTGGGCCCAGGGTGTGCTGGGTCTGTATCTGGGCCCAGGGTGTGCTGGGTCTGTATCTGGGCCCAGGATGTGCTGGGTCTGTATCTGGGCCCAGGGTGTGCTGGGTCTGTATCTGGGCCCAGGGTGTGCTGGGTCTGTATCTGGGCCCAGGGTGTGCTGGGTCTGTATCTGGGCCCAGGGTGTGCTGGGTCTGTATCTGGGCCCAGGGTGTGCTGGGTCTGTATCTGGGCCCAGGGTGTGCTGGGTCTGTATCTGGGCCCAGGGTGTGCTGGGTCTGTATCTGGGCCCAGGGTGTGCTGGGTCTGTATCTGGGCCCAGGATGTGCTGGGTCTGTATCTGGGCCCAGGGTGTGCTGGGACTGTATCTGGGCCCACAGTGTGCTGGGTCTGTATCTGGGCCCAGGGTGTGCTGGGTCTGTATCTGGGCCCACAGTGTGTGCTGGGTCTGTATCTGGGCCCAGGGTGTGCTGGGTCTGTATCTGGGCCCAGGGTGTGCTGGGTCTGTATCTGGGCCCAGGGTGTGCTGGGTCTGTATCTGGGCCCAGGATGTGCTGGGTCTGTATCTGGGCCCAGGGTGTGCTGGGTCTGTATCTGGGCCCAGGATGTGCTGGGTCTGTATCTGGGCCCAGGGTGTGCTGGGTCTGTATCTGGGCCCAGGGTGTGCTGGGTCTGTATCTGGGCCCAGGGTGTGCTGGGTCTGTATCTGGGCCCACAGTGTGCTGGGTCTGTATCTGGGCCCAGGGTGTGCTGGGTCTGTATCTGGGCCCAGGGTGTGCTGGGTCTGTATCTGGGCCCAGGGTGTGCTGGGTCTGTATCTGGGCCCAGGGTGTGCTGGGTCTGTATCTGGGCCCAGGGTGTGCTGGGTCTGTATCTGGGCCCACAGTGTGCTGGGTCTGTATCTGGGCCCAGGGTGTGCTGGGTCTGTATCTGGGCCCAGGGTGTGCTGGGTCTGTATCTGGGCCCAGGGTGTGCTGGGTCTGTATCTGGGCCCACAGTGTGCTGGGTCTGTATCTGGGCCCAGGGTGTGCTGGGTCTGTATCTGGGCCCAGGGTGTGCTGGGTCTGTATCTGGGCCCAGGGTGTGCTGGGTCTGTATCTGGGCCCAGGGTGTGCTGGGTCTGTATCTGGGCCCAGGGTGTGCTGGGACTGTATCTGGGCCCAGGGTGTGCTGGGTCTGTATCTGGGCCCAGGGTGTGCTGGGTCTGTATCTGGGTCCAGGATGTGCTGGGTCTGTATCTGGGCCCAGGGTGTGCTGGGTCTGTATCTGGGCCCAGGATGTGCTGGGTCTGTATCTGGGCCCACAGTGTGCTGGGTCTGTATCTGGGCCCAGGGTGTGCTGGGTCTGTATCTGGGCCCACAGTGTGCTGGGTCTGTATCTGGGCCCAGGATGTGCTGGGTCTGTATCTGGGCCCAGGATGTGCTGGGTCTGTATCTGGGCCCAGGGTGTGCTGGGTCTGTATCTGGGCCCAGGGTGTGCTGGGTCTGTATCTGGGCCCAGGGTGTGCTGGGTCTGTATCTGGGCCCAGGGTGTGCTGGGTCTGTATCTGGGCCCACAGTGTGCTGGGTCTGTATCTGGGCCCAGGGTGTGCTGGGTCTGTATCTGGGCCCAGGATGTGCTGGGTCTGTATCTGGGCCCAGGGTGTGCTGGGTCTGTATCTGGGCCCAGGGTGTGCTGGGTCTGTATCTGGGCCCAGGATGTGCTGGGTCTGTATCTGGGCCCAGGGTGTGCTGGGTCTGTATCTGGGCCCAGGATGTGCTGGGTCTGTATCTGGGCCCAGGGTGTGCTGGGTCTGTATCTGGGCCCAGGGTGTGCTGGGTCTGTATCTGGGCCCACAGTGTGCTGGGTCTGTATCTGGGCCCAGGATGTGCTGGGTCTGTATCTGGGCCCAGGGTGTGCTGGGTCTGTATCTGGGCCCAGGATGTGCTGGGTCTGTATCTGGGCCCAGGATGTGCTGGGTCTGTATCTGGGCCCAGGGTGTGCTGGGTCTGTATCTGGGCCCAGGATGTGCTGGGTCTGTATCTGGGCCCAGGGTGTGCTGGGTCTGTATCTGGGCCCAGGGTGTGCTGGGTCTGTATCTGGGCCCAGGATGTGCTGGGTCTGTATCTGGGCCCAGGTTGTGCTGGGTCTGTATCTGGGCCCAGGGTGTGCTGGGTCTGTATCTGGGCCCAGGGTGTGCTGGGTCTGTATCTGGGCCCACAGTGTGCTGGGTCTGTATCTGGGCCCAGGATGTGCTGGGTCTGTATCTGGGCCCACAGTGTGCTGGGTCTGTATCTGGGCCCAGGGTGTGCTGGGTCTGTATCTGGGCCCAGGATGTGCTGGGTCTGTATCTGGGCCCAGGATGTGCTGGGTCTGTATCTGGGCCCAGGGTGTGCTGGGTCTGTATCTGGGCCCAGGGTGTGCTGGGTCTGTATCTGGGCCCAGGGTGTGCTGGGTCTGTATCTGGGCCCACAGTGTGCTGGGTCTGTATCTGGGCCCAGGATGTGCTGGGTCTGTGTCTGGGCCCAGGGTGTGCTGGGTCTGTATCTGGGCCCAGGGTGTGCTGGGTCTGTATCTGGGCCCAGGGTGTTCTGGGTCTGTATCTGGGCCCAGGGTGTGCTGGGTCTGTATCTGGGCCCAGGATGTGCTGGGTCTGTATCTGGGCCCACAGTGTGCTGGGTCTGTATCTGGGCC
Source organism: Heptranchias perlo (assembly GCF_035084215.1). Classification (NCBI taxonomy): domain Eukaryota; kingdom Metazoa; phylum Chordata; class Chondrichthyes; order Hexanchiformes; family Hexanchidae; genus Heptranchias; species Heptranchias perlo. The sequence continues at coordinate 42,772,063 of NC_090344.1, forward strand.
CAGGTTGTGCTGGGTCTGTATCTGGGCCCAGGGTGTGCTGGGTCTGTATCTGGGCCCAGGGTGTGCTGGGTCTGTATCTGGGCCCAGGGTGTGCTGGGTCTGTGTCTGGGCCCAGGGTGTGCTGGGTCTGTATCTGGGCCCAGGATGTGCTGGGTCTGTGTCTGGGCCCAGGGTGTGCTGGGTCTGTATCTGGGCCCAGGATGTGCTGGGTCTGTATCTGGGCCCAGGGTGTGCTGGGTCTGTATCTGGGCCCACAGTGTGCTGGGTCTGTATCTGGGCCCAGGGTGTGCTGGGTCTGTATCTGGGCCCAGGGTGTGCTGGGTCTGTATCTGGGCCCAGGGTGTGCTGGGTCTGTATCTGGGCCCAGGGTGTGCTGGGTCTGTATCTGGGCCCAGGGTGTGCTGGGTCTGTATCTGGGCCCAGGGTGTGCTGGGTCTGTATCTGGGCCCAGGATGTGCTGGGTCTGTATCTGGGCCCACAGTGTGCTGGGTCTGTGTCTGGGCCCAGGGTGTGCTGGGTCTGTATCTGGGCCCAGGATGTGCTGGGTCTGTATCTGGGCCCAGGGTGTGCTGGGTCTGTATCTGGGCCCAGGGTGTGCTGGGTCTGTATCTGGGCCCAGGGTGTGCTGGGTCTGTATCTGGGCCCAGGGTGTGCTGGGTCTGTATCTGGGCCCACAGTGTGCTGGGTCTGTGTCTGGGCCCACAGTGTGCTGGGTCTGTGTCTGGGCCCAGGGTGTGCTGGGTCTGTATCTGGGCCCACAGTGTGCTGGGTCTGTATCTGGGCCCAGGGTGTGCTGGGTCTGTATCTGGGCCCACAGTGTGCTGGGTCTGTGTCTGGGCCCACAGTGTGCTGGGTCTGTGTCTGGGCCCAGGGTGTGCTGGGTCTGTATCTGGGCCCAGGGTGTGCTGGGTCTGTATCTGGGCCCAGGATGTGCTGGGTCTGTATCTGGGCCCACAGTGTGCTGGGTCTGTGTCTGGGCCCACAGTGTGCTGGGTCTGTGTCTGGGCCCAGGGTGTGCTGGGTCTGTATCTGGGCCCAGGGTGTGCTGGGTCTGTATCTGGGCCCAGGGTGTGCTGGGTCTGTATCTGGGCCCACAGTGTGCTGGGTCTGTGTCTGGGCCCAGGGTGTGCTGGGTCTGTATCTGGGCCCAGGATGTGCTGGGTCTGTATCTGGGCCCAGGGTGTGCTGGGTCTGTATCTGGGCCCAGGGTGTGCTGGGTCTGTATCTGGGCCCAGGGTGTGCTGGGTCTGTATCTGGGCCCAGGGTGTGCTGGGTCTGTATCTGGGCCCACAGTGTGCTGGGTCTGTGTCTGGGCCCACAGTGTGCTGGGTCTGTGTCTGGGCCCAGGGTGTGCTGGGTCTGTATCTGGGCCCACAGTGTGCTGGGTCTGTATCTGGGCCCAGGGTGTGCTGGGTCTGTATCTGGGCCCACAGTGTGCTGGGTCTGTGTCTGGGCCCACAGTGTGCTGGGTCTGTGTCTGGGCCCAGGGTGTGCTGGGTCTGTATCTGGGCCCAGGGTGTGCTGGGTCTGTATCTGGGCCCAGGATGTGCTGGGTCTGTATCTGGGCCCACAGTGTGCTGGGTCTGTGTCTGGGCCCACAGTGTGCTGGGTCTGTGTCTGGGCCCAGGGTGTGCTGGGTCTGTATCTGGGCCCAGGGTGTGCTGGGTCTGTATCTGGGCCCAGGGTGTGCTGGGTCTGTATCTGGGCCCAGGGTGTGCTGGGTCTGTATCTGGGCCCAGGGTGTGCTGGGTCTGTATCTGGGCCCACAGTGTACTGGGTCTGTATCTGGGCCCAGGGTGTGCTGGGTCTGTATCTGGGCCCAGGATGTGCTGGGTCTGTATCTGGGCCCAGGGTGTGCTGGGTCTGTATCTGGGCCCAGGGTGTGCTGGGTCTGTATCTGGGCCCAGGATGTGCTGGGTCTGTATCTGGGCCCAGGATGTGCTGGGTCTGTATCTGGGCCCAGGGTGTGCTGGGTCTGTATCTGGGCCCAGGATGTGCTGGGTCTGTATCTGGGCCCAGGTTGTGCTGGGTCTGTATCTGGGCCCAGGTTGTGCTGGGTCTGTATCTGGGCCCAGGGTTGTGCTGGGTCTGTATCTGGGCCCAGGGTGTGCTGGGTCTGTATCTGGGCCCACAGTGTGCTGGGTCTGTATCTGGGCCCACAGTGTGCTGGGTCTGTATCTGGGCCCAGGGTGTGCTGGGTCTGTATCTGGGCCCAGGGTGTGCTGGGTCTGTATCTGGGCCCACAGTGTGCTGGGTCTGTATCTGGGCCCACAGTGTGCTGGGTCTGTATCTGGGCCCAGGGTGTGCTGGGTCTGTATCTGGGCCCAGGGTTGTGCTGGGTCTGTATCTGGGCCCAGGGTGTGCTGGGTCTGTATCTGGGCCCAGGGTGTGCTGGGTCTGTATCTGGGCCCACAGTGTGCTGGGTCTGTATCTGGGCCCACAGTGTGCTGGGTCTGTATCTGGGCCCACAGTGTGCTGGGTCTGTATCTGGGCCCAGGGTGTGCTGGGTCTGTATCTGGGCCCAGGGTGTGCTGGGTCTGTATCTGGGCCCAGGATGTGCTGGGTCTGTATCTGGGCCCACAGTGTGCTGGGTCTGTATCTGGGCCCACAGTGTGCTGGGTCTGTATCTGGGCCCAGGGTGTGCTGGGTCTGTATCTGGGCCCAGGATGTGCTGGGTCTGTATCTGGGCCCACGGTGTGCTGGGTCTGTATCTGGGCCCAGGGTGTGCTGGGTCTGTATCTGGGCCCACAGTGTGCTGGGTCTGTATCTGGGCCCAGGGTGTGCTGGGTCTGTATCTGGGCCCACAGTGTGCTGGGTCTGTATCTGGGCCCAGGATGTGCTGGGTCTGTATCTGGGCCCAGGGTGTGCTGGGTCTGTATCTGGGCCCAGGGTGTGCTGGGTCTGTATCTGGGCCCAGGTTGTGCTGGGTCTGTATCTGGGCCCAGGATGTGCTGGGTCTGTATCTGGGCCCACAGTGTGCTGGGTCTGTATCTGGGCCCAGGGTGTGCTGGGTCTGTATCTGGGCCCAGGATGTGCTGGGTCTGCATCTGGGCCCAGGGTGTGCTGGGTCTGTATCTGGGCCCAGGGTTGTGCTGGGTCTGCATCTGGGCCCAGGGTGTGCTGGGTCTGTATCTGGGCCCAGGGTGTGCTGGGTCTGTATCTGGGCCCAGGGTGTGCTGGGTCTGTATCTGGGCCCACAGTGTGCTGGGTCTGTATCTGGGCCCACAGTGTGCTGGGTCTGTATCTGGGCCCAGGGTGTGCTGGGTCTGTATCTGGGCCCACAGTGTGCTGGGTCTGTATCTGGGCCCACAGTGTGCTGGGTCTGTATCTGGGCCCAGGGTGTGCTGGGTCTGTATCTGGGCCCAGGATGTGCTGGGTCTGTATCTGGGCCCACAGTGTGCTGGGTCTGTATCTGGGCCCAGGGTGTGCTGGGTCTGTATCTGGGCCCACAGTGTGCTGGGTCTGTATCTGGGCCCAGGGTGTGCTGGGTCTGTATCTGGGCCCAGGGTGTGCTGGGTCTGTATCTGGGCCCAGGATGTGCTGGGTCTGTATCTGGGCCCAGGGTGTGCTGGGTCTGTATCTGGGCCCAGGGTGTGCTGGGTCTGTATCTGGGCCCAGGGTGTGCTGGGTCTGTATCTGGGCCCAGGGTTGTGCTGGGTCTGTATCTGGGCCCACAGTGTGCTGGGTCTGTATCTGGGCCCAGGATGTGCTGGGTCTGTATCTGGGCCCAGGGTGTGCTGGGTCTGTATCTGGGCCCAGGGTGTGCTGGGTCTGTATCTGGGCCCAGGATGTGCTGGGTCTGTATCTGGGCCCACAGTGTGCTGGGTCTGTATCTGGGCCCAGGATGTGCTGGGTCTGTATCTGGGCCCAGGATGTGCTGGGTCTGTATCTGGGCCCAGGATGTGCTGGGTCTGTATCTGGGCCCACAGTGTGCTGGGTCTGTATCTGGGCCCACAGTGTGCTGAGTCTGTATCTGGGCCCACAGTGTGCTGAGTCTGTATCTGGGCCCAGGGTGTGCTGGGTCTGTATCTGGGCCCAGGGTGTGCTGGGTCTGTATCTGGGCCCAGGGTGTGCTGGGTCTGTATCTGTGCCCACAGTGTGCTGGGTCTGTATCTGGGCCCAGGATGTGCTGGGTCTGTATCTGGGCCCACAGTGTGCTGGGTCTGTATCTGGGCCCAGGGTGTGCTGAGTCTGTATCTGGGCCCACAGTGTGCTGGGTCTGTATCTGGGCCCAGGGTGTGCTGGGTCTGTATCTGGGCCCAGGGTGTGCTGGGTCTGTATCTGGGCCCAGGGTGTGCTGGGTCTGTATCTGGGCCCAGGGTGTGCTGGGTCTGTATCTGGGCCCAGGATGTGCTGGGTCTGTATCTGGGCCCAGGATGTGCTGGGTCTGTATCTGGGCCCAGGGTGTGCTGAGTCTGTATCTGGGCCCACAGTGTGCTGGGTCTGTATCTGGGCCCAGGGTGTGCTGGGTCTGTATCTGGGCCCACAGTGTGCTGGGTCTGTATCTGGGCCCAGGGTGTGCTGGGTCTGTATCTGGGCCCAGGTTGTGCTGGGTCTGTATCTGGGCCCACAGTGTGCTGGGTCTGTATCTGGGCCCAGGTTGTGCTGGGTCTGTATCTGGGCCCAGGGTGTGCTGGGTCTGTATCTGGGCCCACAGTGTGCTGGGTCTGTATCTGGGCCCAGGGTGTGCTGGGTCTGTATCTGGGCCCAGGTTGTGCTGGGTCTGTATCTGGGCCCAGGATGTGCTGGGTCTGTATCTGGGCCCACAGTGTGCTGGGTCTGTATCTGGGCCCAGGGTGTGCTGGGTCTGTATCTGGGCCCAGGATGTGCTGGGTCTGTATCTGGGCCCAGGGTGTGCTGGGTCTGTATCTGGGCCCAGGATGTGCTGGGTCTGTATCTGGGCCCAGGATGTGCTGGGTCTGTTTCTGGGCCCAGGGTTGTGCTGGGTCTGTATCTGGGCCCACAGTGTGCTGGGTCTGTATCTGGGCCCAGGGTTGTGCTGGGTCTGTATCTGGGCCCAGGGTGTGCTGGGTCTGTATCTGGGCCCAGGGTGTGCTGGGTCTGTATCTGGGCCCAGGGTTGTGCTGGGTCTGTATCTGGGCCCAGGGTGTGCTGGGTCTGTATCTGGGCCCAGGGTGTGCTGGGTCTGTATCTGGGCCCAGGGTGTGCTGGGTCTGTATCTGGGCCCAGGGTGTGCTGGGTCTGTATCTGGGCCCACAGTGTGCTGGGTCTGTATCTGGGCCCACAGTGTGCTGGGTCTGTATCTGGGCCCACAGTGTGCTGGGTCTGTATCTGGGCCCACAGTGTGCTGGGTCTGTATCTGGGCCCAGGGTGTGCTGGGTCTGTATCTGGGCCCACAGTGTGCTGGGTCTGTATCTGGGCCCACAGTGTGCTGGGTCTGTATCTGGGCCCACAGTGTGCTGGGTCTGTATCTGGGCCCAGGGTGTGCTGGGTCTGTATCTGGGCCCACAGTGTGCTGGGTCTGTATCTGGGCCCACAGTGTGCTGGGTCTGTATCTGGGCCCAGGGTGTGCTGGGTCTGTATCTGGGCCCAGGGTGTGCTGGGTCTGTATCTGGGCCCAGGGTTGTGCTGGGTCTGTATCTGGGCCCAGGGTGTGCTGGGTCTGTATCTGGGCCCAGGGTGTGCTGGGTCTGTATCTGGGCCCAGGGTGTGCTGGGTCTGTATCTGGGCCCAGGGTGTGCTGGGTCTGTATCTGGGCCCAGGGTGTGCTGGGTCTGTATCTGGGCCCAGGTTGTGCTGGGTCTGTATCTGGGCCCACAGTGTGCTGGGTCTGTATCTGGGCCCACAGTGTGCTGGGTCTGTATCTGGGCCCACAGTGTGCTGGGTCTGTATCTGGGCCCAGGATGTGCTGGGTCTGTATCTGTGCCCAGGGTGTGCTGGGTCTGTATCTGGGCCCAGGATGTGCTGGGTCTGTATCTGTGCCCAGGGTGTGCTGGGTCTGTATCTGGGCCCAGGGTGTGCTGGGTCTGTATCTGGGCCCAGGTTGTGCTGGGTCTGTATCTGGGCCCACAGTGTGCTGGGTCTGTATCTGGGCCCACAGTGTGCTGGGTCTGTATCTGGGCCCACAGTGTGCTGGGTCTGTATCTGGGCCCAGGGTGTGCTGGGTCTGTATCTGGGCCCAGGGTGTGCTGGGTCTGTATCTGGGCCCAGGGTGTGCTGGGTCTGTATCTGGGCCCAGGGTGTGCTGGGTCTGTATCTGGGCCCAGGGTGTGCTGGGTCTGTATCTGGGCCCAGGGTGTGCTGGGTCTGTGTCTGGGCCCAGGGTGTTCTGGGTCTGTATCTGGGCCCAGGGTGTGCTGGGTCGGTATCTGGGCCCAGGGTGTGCTGGGTCTGTATCTGGGCCCAGGATGTGCTGGGTCTGTATCTGGGCCCAGGATGTGCTGGGTCTGTATCTGGGCCCAGGGTGTGCTGGGTCTGTATCTGGGCCCAGGGTGTGCTGGGTCAGTATCTGGGCCCAGGATGTGCTGGGTCTGTATCTGGGCCCAGGGTGTGCTGGGTCTGTATCTGGGCCCAGGGTGTGCTGGGTCTGTATCTGGGCCCAGGGTGTGCTGGGTCTGTATCTGGGCCCAGGATGTGCTGGGTCTGTATCTGAGCCCAAGATGTGCTGGGTCTGTATCTGGGCCCAGGATGTGCTGGGTCTGTATCTGGGCCCAGGGTGTGCTGGGTCTGTATCTGGGCCCAGGGTGTGCTGCGTCTGTATCTGGGCCCAGGGTGTGCTGGGTCTGTATCTGGGCCCAGGGTGTGCTGCGTCTGTATCTGGGCCCAGGGTGTGCTGGGTCTGTATCTGGGCCCAGGGTTGTGCTGGGTCTGTATCTGGGCCCACAGTGTGCTGGGTCTGTATCTGGGCCCAGGGTGTGCTGGGTCTGTATCTGGGCCCACAGTGTGCTGGGTCTGTATCTGGGCCCAGGATGTGCTGGGTCTGTATCTGGGCCCAGGGTGTGCTGGGTCTGTATCTGGGCCCAGGGTGTGCTGGGTCTGTATCTGGGCCCAGGGTGTGCTGGGTCTGTATCTGGGCCCAGGGTGTGCTGGGTCTGTATCTGGGCCCAGGGTGTGCTGGGTCTGTATCTGGGCCCACAGTGTGCTGGGTCTGTATCTGGGCCCAGGGTGTGCTGGGTCTGTATCTGGGCCCAGGATGTGCTGGGTCTGTATCTGGGCCCAGGGTGTGCTGGGTCTGTATCTGGGCCCAGGGTGTGCTGGGTCTGTATCTGGGCCCAGGATGTGCTGGGTCTGTATCTGGGCCCAGGATGTGCTGGGTCTGTATCTGGGCCCACAGTGTGCTGGGTCTGTATCTGGGCCCAGGGTGTGCTGGGTCTGTATCTGGGCCCAGGATGTGCTGGGTCTGTATCTGGGCCCAGGGTGTGCTGGGTCTGTATCTGGGCCCAGGGTGTGCTGGGTCTGTATCTGGGCCCAGGATGTGCTGGGTCTGTATCTGGGCCCAGGGTGTGCTGGGTCTGTATCTGGGCCCAGGGTGTGCTGGGTCTGTATCTGGGCCCAGGATGTGCTGGGTCTGTATCTGGGCCCAGGGTGTGCTGGGTCTGTATCTGGGCCCAGGGTGTGCTGGGTCTGTATCTGGGCCCAGGATGTGCTGGGTCTGTATCTGGGCCCAGGGTGTGCTGGGTCTGTATCTGGGCCCACAGTGTGCTGGGTCTGTATCTGGGCCCAGGATGTGCTGGGTCTGTATCTGGGCCCAGGGTGTGCTGGGTCTGTATCTGGGCCCAGGATGTGCTGGGTCTGTATCTGGGCCCAGGATGTGCTGGGTCTGTATCTGGGCCCAGGGTGTGCTGGGTCTGTATCTGGGCCCACAGTGTGCTGGGTCTGTATCTGGGCCCAGGATGTGCTGGGTCTGTATCTGGGCCCACAGGTGTGCTGGGTCTGTATCTGGGCCCAGGGTGTGCTGGGTCTGTATCTGGGCCCAGGGTGTGCTGGGTCTGTATCTGGGCCCAGGATGTGCTGGGTCTGTATCTGGGCCCAGGGTGTGCTGGGTCTGTATCTGGGCCCAGGGTGTGCTGGGTCTGTATCTGGGCCCAGGGTGTGCTGGGTCTGTATCTGGGCCCAGGGTGTGCTGGGTCTGTATCTGGGCCCAGGGTGTGCTGGGTCTGTATCTGGGCCCAGGATGTGCTGGGTCTGTATCTGGGCCCAGGGTGTGCTGGGTCTGTATCTGGGCCCAGGGTGTGCTGGGTCTGTATCTGGGCCCAGGGTGTGCTGGGTCTGTATCTGGGCCCAGGATGTGCTGGGTCTGTATCTGGGCCCACAGTGTGTGCTGGGTCTGTATCTGGGCCCAGGGTGTGCTGGGTCTGTATCTGGGCCCAGGATGTGCTGGGTCTGTATCTGGGCCCAGGATGTGCTGGGTCTGTATCTGGGCCCAGGGTGTGCTGGGTCTGTATCTGGGCCCAGGATGTGCTGGGTCTGTATCTGGGCCCAGGGTGTGCTGGGTCTGTATCTGGGCCCACAGTGTGCTGGGTCTGTATCTGGGCCCAGGATGTGCTGGGTCTGTATCTGGGCCCAGGGTGTGCTGGGTCTGTATCTGGGCCCAGGGTGTGCTGGGTCTGTATCTGTGCCCACGGTGTGCTGGGTCTGTATCTGGGCCCAGGGTGTGCTGGGTCTGTATCTGGGCCCAGGGTGTGCTGGGTCTGTATCTGGGCCCAGGGTGTGCTGGGTCTGTATCTGGGCCCACAATGTGCTGGGTCTGTATCTGGGCCCAGGGTGTGCTGGGTCTGTATCTGGGCCCAGGGTGTGCTGGGTCTGTATCTGGGCCCAGGGTGTGCTGGGTCTGTATCTGGGCCCACAGTGTGCTGGGTCTGTATCTGGGCCCAGGTTGTGCTGGGTCTGTATCTGGGCCCAGGATGTGCTGGGTCTGTATCTGGGCCCAGGATGTGCTGGGTCTGTATCTGGGCCCAGGTTGTGCTGGGTCTGTATCTGGGCCCAGGGTGTGCTGGGTCTGTATCTGGGCCCAGGGTGTGCTGGGTCTGTATCTGGGCCCACAGTGTGCTGGGTCTGTATCTGGGCCCAGGATGTGCTGGGTCTGTATCTGGGCCCACAGTGTGCTGGGTCTGTATCTGGGCCCAGGTTGTGCTGGGTCTGTATCTGGGCCCACAGTGTGCTGGGTCTGTATCTGGGCCCAGGGTGTGCTGGGTCTGTATCTGGGCCCAGGGTGTGCTGGGTCTGTATCTGGGCCCAGGATGTGCTGGGTCTGTATCTGGGCCCAGGGTGTGCTGGGTCTGTATCTGGGCCCAGGATGTGCTGGGTCTGTGTCTGGGCCCAGGATGTGCTGGGTCTGTATCTGGGCCCAGGATGTGCTGGGTCTGTATCTGGGCCCAGGGTGTGCTGGGTCTGTATCTGGGCCCACAGTGTGCTGGGTCTGTATCTGGGCCCAGGGTGTGCTGGGTCTGTATCTGGGCCCACAGTGTGCTGGGTCTGTATCTGGGCCCACAGTGTGCTGGGTCTGTATCTGGGCCCACAGTGTGCTGGGTCTGTATCTGGGCCCACAGTGTGCTGGGTCTGTATCTGGGCCCACAGTGTGCTGGGTCTGTATCTGGGCCCAGGGTGTGCTGGGTCTGTATCTGGGCCCACAGTGTGCTGGGTCTGTATCTGGGCCCACAGTGTGCTGGGACTGTATCTGGGCCCAGGGTGTGCTGGGTCTGTATCTGGGCCCAGGGTGTGCTGGGTCTGTATCTGGGCCCAGGATGTGCTGGGTCTGTGTCTGGGCCCAGGATGTGCTGGGTCTGTATCTGGGCCCAGGGTGTGCTGGGTCTGTATCTGGGCCCACAGTGTGCTGGGTCTGTATCTGGGCCCAGGGTGTGCTGGGTCTGTATCTGGGCCCACAGTGTGCTGGGTCTGTATCTGGGCCCACAGTGTGCTGGGTCTGTATCTGGGCCCACAGTGTGCTGGGTCTGTATCTGGGCCCACAGTGTGCTGGGTCTGTATCTGGGCCCACAGTGTGCTGGGTCTGTATCTGGGCCCAGGGTGTGCTGGGTCTGTATCTGGGCCCACAGTGTGCTGGGTCTGTATCTGGGCCCACAGTGTGCTGGGTCTGTATCTGGGCCCAGGGTGTGCTGGGACTGTATCTGGGCCCACAGTGTGCTGGGACTGTATCTGGGCCCAGGGTGTGCTGGGTCTGTATCTGGGCCCACAGTGTGCTGGGTCTGTATCTGGGCCCAGGGTGTGCTGGGTCTGTATCTGGGCCCACAGTGTGCTGGGTCTGTATCTGGGCCCAGGGTGTGCTGGGTCTGTATCTGGGCCCAGGGTGTGCTGGGTCTGTATCTGGGCCCAGGGTGTGCTGGGTCTGTATCTGGGCCCACAGTGTGCTGGGTCTGTATCTGGGCCCACAGTGTGCTGGGTCTGTATCTGGGCCCACAGTGTGCTGGGACTGTATCTGGGCCCACAGTGTGCTGGGTCTGTATCTGGGCCCACAGTGTGCTGGGTCTGTATCTGGGCCCAGGGTGTGCTGGGTCTGTATCTGGGCCCACAGTGTGCTGGGTCTGTATCTGGGCCCAGGGTGTGCTGGGTCTGTATCTGGGCCCACAGTGTGCTGGGTCTGTATCTGGGCCCAGGGTGTGCTGGGTCTGTATCTGGGCCCACAGTGTGCTGGGTCTGTATCTGGGCCCAGGGTGTGCTGGGTCTGTATCTGGGCCCAGGATGTGCTGGGTCTGTATCTGGGCCCACAGTGTGCTGGGACTGTATCTGGGCCCAGGTTGTGCTGGGTCTGTATCTGGGCCCACAGTGTGCTGGGACTGTATCTGGGCCCAGGGTGTGCTGGGTCTGTATCTGGGCCCAGGGTGTGCTGGGTCTGTATCTGGGCCCAGGATGTGCTGGGTCTGTATCTGGGCCCAGGATGTGCTGGGTCTGTATCTGGGCCCACAGTGTGCTGGGTCTGTATCTGGGCCCACAGTGTGCTGGGTCTGTATCTGGGCCCAGGGTGTGCTGGGTCTGTATCTGGGCCCAGGATGTGCTGGGTCTGTATCTGGGCCCAGGGTGTGCTGGGTCTGTATCTGGGCCCAGGGTGTGCTGGGTCTGTATCTGGGCCCAGGGTGTGCTGGGTCTGTATCTGGGCCCAGGATGTGCTGGGTCTGTATCTGGGCCCACAGTGTGCTGGGTCTGTATCTGGGCCCACAGTGTGCTGGGTCTGTATCTGGGCCCAGGGTGTGCTGGGTCTGTATCTGGGCCCAGGGTGTGCTGGGTCTGTATCTGGGCCCAGGGTGTGCTGGGTCTGTATCTGGGCCCAGGATGTGCTGGGTCTGTATCTGGGCCCAGGGTGTGCTGGGTCTGTATCTGGGCCCACAGTGTGCTGGGTCTGTATCTGGGCCCAGGGTGTGCTGGGTCTGTATCTGGGCCCAGGGTGTGCTGGGTCTGTATCTGGGCCCACAGTGTGCTGGGTCTGTATCTGGGCCCAGGGTGTGCTGGGTCTGTATCTGGGCCCACAGTGTGCTGGGTCTGTATCTGGGCCCAGGGTGTGCTGGGACTGTATCTGGGCCCAGGTTGTGCTGGGTCTGTATCTGGGCCCAGGGTGTGCTGGGTCTGTATCTGGGCCCAGGGTGTGCTGGGTCTGTATCTGGGCCCAGGGTGTGCTGGGTCTGTATCTGGGCCCACAGTGTGCTGGGTCTGTATCTGGGCCCAGGTTGTGCTGGGTCTGTATCTGGGCCCAGGGTGTGCTGGGTCTGTATCTGGGCCCAGGGTGTGCTGGGTCTGTATCTGGGCCCAGGGTGTGCTGGGTCTGTATCTGGGCCCAGGGTTGTGCTGGGTCTGTATCTGGGCCCACGGTGTGCTGGGTCTGTATCTGGGCCCAGGATGTGCTGGGTCTGTATCTGGGCCCAGGGTGTGCTGGGTCTGTATCTGGGCCCAGGGTGTGCTGGGTCTGTATCTGGGCCCACAGTGTGCTGGGTCTGTATCTGGGCCCACGGTGTGCTGGGTCTGTATCTGGGCCCAGGATGTGCTGGGTCTGTATCTGGGCCCAGGGTGTGCTGGGTCTGTATCTGGGCCCAGGGTGTGCTGGGTCTGTATCTGGGCCCAGGATGTGCTGGGTCTGTATCTGGGCCCACGGTGTGCTGGGTCTGTATCTGGGCCCAGGGTGTGCTGGGTCTGTATCTGGGCCCAGGATGTGCTGGGTCTGTATCTGGGCCCACAGTGTGCTGGGTCTGTATCTGGGCCCAGGGTGTGCTGGGTCTGTATCTGGGCCCAGGGTGTGCTGGGTCTGTATCTGGGCCCAGGGTGTGCTGGGTCTGTATCTGGGCCCACAGTGTGCTGGGTCTGTATCTGGGCCCAGGATGTGCTGGGTCTGTATCTGGGCCCAGGGTGTGCTGGGTCTGTATCTGGGCCCAGGGTGTGCTGGGTCTGTATCTGGGCCCAGGGTGTGCTGGGTCTGTATCTGGGCCCAGGGTGTGCTGGGTCTGTATCTGGGCCCAGGATGTGCTGGGTCTGTATCTGGGCCCAGGGTGTGCTGGGTCTGTATCTGGGCCCAGGGTGTGCTGGGTCTGTATCTGGGCCCAGGGTGTGCTGGGTCTGTATCTGGGCCCAGGATGTGCTGGGTCTGTATCTGGGCCCAGGATGTGCTGGGTCTGTATCTGGGCCCAGGGTGTGCTGGGTCTGTATCTGGGCCCAGGGTTGTGCTGGGTCTGTATCTGGGCCCAGGATGTGCTGGGTCTGTATCTGGGCCCACAGTGTGCTGGGTCTGTATCTGGGCCCAGGGTGTGCTGGGTCTGTATCTGGGCCCAGGGTGTGCTGGGTCTGTATCTGGGCCCAGGGTGTGCTGGGTCTGTATCTGGGCCCAGGGTGTGCTGGGTCTGTATCTGGGCCCAGGATGTGCTGGGTCTGTATCTGGGCCCAGGGTGTGCTGGGTCTGTATCTGGGCCCAGGGTGTGCTGGGTCTGTATCTGGGCCCAGGATGTGCTGGGTCTGTATCTGGGCCCAGGATGTGCTGGGTCTGTATCTGGGCCCAGGGTGTGCTGGGTCTGTATCTGGGCCCAGGGTGTGCTGGGTCTGTATCTGGGCCCAGGGTGTGCTGGGTCTGTATCTGGGCCCAGGGTGTGCTGGGTCTGTATCTGGGCCCAGGGTGTGCTGGGTCTGTATCTGGGCCCACAGTGTGCTGGGTCTGTATCTGGGCCCAGGATGTGCTGGGTCTGTATCTGGGCCCAGGGTGTGCTGGGTCTGTATCTGGGCCCAGGGTGTGCTGGGTCTGTATCTGGGCCCAGGGTGTGCTGGGTCTGTATCTGGGCCCAGGGTGTGCTGGGTCTGTATCTGGGCCCAGGGTGTGCTGGGTCTGTATCTGGGCCCAGGGTGTGCTGGGTCTGTATCTGGGCCCAGGATGTGCTGGGTCTGTATCTGGGCCCACAGTGTGCTGGGTCTGTATCTGGGCCCACAGTGTGTGCTGGGTCTGTATCTGGGCCCAGGGTGTGCTGGGTCTGTATCTGGGCCCAGGGTGTGCTGGGTCTGTATCTGGGCCCACAGTGTGTGCTGGGTCTGTATCTGGGCCCAGGATGTGCTGGGTCTGTATCTGGGCCCAGGGTGTGCTGGGTCTGTATCTGGGCCCACAGTGTGCTGGGTCTGTATCTGGGCCCAGGGTGTGCTGGGTCTGTATCTGGGCCCAGGGTGTGCTGGGTCTGTATCTGGGCCCAGGGTGTGCTGGGTCTGTATCTGGGCCCAGGATGTGCTGGGTCTGTATCTGGGCCCAGGATGTGCTGGGTCTGTATCTGGGCCCAGGGTGTGCTGGGTCTGTATCTGGGCCCAGGGTGTGCTGGGTCTGTATCTGGGCCCAGGGTGTGCTGGGTCTGTATCTGGGCCCAGGGTGTGCTGGGTCTGTATCTGGGCCCAGGGTGTGCTGGGTCTGTATCTGGGCCCACAGTGTGCTGGGTCTGTATCTGGGCCCAGGATGTGCTGGGTCTGTATCTGGGCCCAGGGTGTGCTGGGTCTGTATCTGGGCCCAGGGTGTGCTGGGTCTGTATCTGGGCCCAGGGTGTGCTGGGTCTGTATCTGGGCCCAGGGTGTGCTGGGTCTGTATCTGGGCCCAGGGTGTGCTGGGTCTGTATCTGGGCCCAGGGTGTGCTGGGTCTGTATCTGGGCCCAGGATGTGCTGGGTCTGTATCTGGGCCCACAGTGTGCTGGGTCTGTATCTGGGCCCACAGTGTGCTGGGTCTGTATCTGGGCCCAGGGTTGTGCTGGGTCTGTATCTGGGCCCACAGTGTGCTGGGTCTGTATCTGGGCCCACAGTGTGCTGGGTCTGTATCTGGGCCCAGGGTGTTCTGGGTCTGTATCTGGGCCCAGGGTTGTGCTGGGTCTGTATCTGGGCCCAGGGTGTGCTGGGTCTGTATCTGGGCCCAGGGTGTGCTGGGTCTGTATCTGGGCCCAGGGTGTGCTGGGTCTGTATCTGGGCCCAGGGTGTGCTGGGTCTGTATCTGGGCCCAGGGTGTGCTGGGTCTGTATCTGGGCCCACAGTGTGTGCTGGGTCTGTATCTGGGCCCAGGATGTGCTGGGTCTGTATCTGGGCCCACAGTGTGCTGGGTCTGTATCTGGGCCCACAGTGTTCTGGGTCTGTATCTGGGCCCAGGGTGTGCTGGGTCTGTATCTGGGCCCACAGTGTGTGCTGGGTCTGTATCTGGGCCCAGGGTGTGCTGGGTCTGTATCTGGGCCCAGGATGTGCTGGGTCTGTATCTGGGCCCAGGGTGTGCTGGGTCTGTATCTGGGCCCAGGGTGTGCTGGGTCTGTATCTGGGCCCAGGGTGTGCTGGGTCTGTATCTGGGCCCAGGATGTGCTGGGTCTGTATCTGGGCCCAGGGTGTGCTGGGACTGTATCTGGGCCCAGGTTGTGCTGGGTCTGTATCTGGGCCCACAGTGTGTGCTGGGTCTGTATCTGGGCCCAGGATGTGCTGGGTCAGTATCTGGGCCCAGGTTGTGCTGCGTTGATATTTTCATTTTTTTCCAACTTTCTCCCACTCTCTCACAAAGGATTTAATTCTTTGTGGGGTCCAGTACCAGGAGCTCCAGCAGCTTTCTCGTCCCTCTCCCAGAGAACCATCAATCATTCGTGGGCTTGGGCAGTGAGAGTTTCCAGACTGTTCACTTCGGGGTGCATCACTCTCCTTCTCTGTCCTCTCCTCATTAGACATTCATGTCTGGGCACTTTCCAACAGTGGTCACTGGGAAACAGTCAGGAGCAAGAAGGCCTGCTGATAATTTCCCTCTTCTGGGCCCAAGATCATTGAGGCCAAGTGCCGTGCCCCAACTTCCCTGAAATCCATTTTATTCTCAGATCTGTCTGCAAAACTCAAAATCACTCTGATTGTGATTAAAAATAAAATCTGATCTCAAGTTAAGATATGTTTACTTTATGGCGTCATTTGCTTTTTGAATTTCCCTCTGGGATTGAATTCCAGAAACATGGATGAAGCCATGTGGAAATAATATATATTTGTATCACTGCAATGGGAACTGCCTGGATCTGGGAATAAAAAAACAATTTTTGTCGCATATAAAGTCCTGTCCTTAAAGAAACAACAGTCAGGTGCACATTGAAGGCACACTTCAGTATTCTGTACCTTTAAATGTTCCACTGCTGTTCATGAAGCAAATGCTCCTCCCAAATAGCCTCTGACCTCTGGTCCTGAAGGGGCAATGTCCCTTCACAGGTGTTGCTGACGCGCTTAATAAAAAAGTAGAATTTAAAAATAATGTGAAATATTTTTATTAAAATATCTCAAGTGGAATCACCAAGGTTGCTGCGAGATTGTGGGCACAGCTGAGCAGAAATTGGCCGCGTGTTTCCAGTCATCTGCTTGCACAGGTCGTGCGTGGGACCATGAGGCACACAAACGGGGTCATTTCCGTGTCTGTTTCTCCAGATGACGTGGAGAAAGGCAGGACAAAGAGGCGTAGGATTGGGCTGGAGTAATTTTTTAGAAGTTTGTAAATACATTTTTTTGTATCGTACTGTGACGCCAGCGACGCCTCCAGAATAAGGGTCGCACTCCTGCTCCTCCTGGCTTCACAGGAAGGTTTTCTGTCAAAGAAATGATCAAACTTACCTTCTGTTGGTGGTCGCGGAGAACGCTGAAGAATCTTGAGAGGTGCAGAGCCATCGGGAGCTGATATGAAAAGGGGTCCTCCAAACAGGCGAGGTGCCATGAATATGTTGATGACACCAACGTCTGCACAGATTGAGCACAGGCCCTCCCACTGCTAAATTGGCACGCTTTGCATCTGTTTTGCACCCAAAAAAAAAGGCGCAAAGCATACAAATTTCCACCCTAAAGTGTCACACTTGAAATCGCTGCACCCGCATTTGATTGACTCAAATTTCACGTTCATAAAACAACAAATACGTAACTCAACAATCTTTAAAATAAAGAAGCAATCCAGTAATTTCTTGCTTTCTGACATTCATATTTTGGTCGCTCTCCAAGAACAACATTTGGAATTTACAAGCAGCTGCCACTCTATATCAGGAGGCCAATGGACCATTCCCATATGCTAAGTTTCAGGAGTGGAGGTGGCATTGCTGCTGTTAACAGGCATATTTCCCTCAGCAACAGCAATCAGCCTCTAAAGGATCTCAGAATGTGCCTATTTACATCACTTTCTCACAGGAAATAGTTGAGCAGGGAAAATATCGGATTTTTGCTCTTACCAGTTTCACTTTATGGCCTTAAAGGGGCAGGCCAGTTTAAATATAACTCCACCTTTGCAGAGGACAGCTTTCCTCAAATGGGTATCAAGAGGTAAACATTCCCGTTGTTATTTTATATCCATTATATGACAGGATGTAACACACCTGTCATTATAAAATACTACTCCAACTTAGCAAGATCTACCAAAAGAAAACCGAATGAGAGAAAGTAATTCGACATATTGAAGCCTGTCCTGAATTCCCCAATTGTAGCAACCAGCTGTACTTAAACTATTTTGTCTTTCTCACCTATATAAAAATGAGGAGCAGAAATCCGAGCTGATTTTTCCTTCACCCTAACATGGAGGGGGGCGAAGGAAAGAGGCCGAAACAAATTGTAGTACCCCCACAACTACCCCACCCCAGTTGAACTCAGCTAATTCAGCACAAATCGAACCTGGGACCTTCCTGGTCTCAATGGCTCAGTCCCAGAGTGGGAGGTATGTTTACCAACTGGGTTTGTGGATGAGAAGCAGACGAAGTGTGTTTACTTTCACGTTTTTAAAAAAAAACATTTAAAATAATAAAAGTTGGTCTGGGTGTAAAACCAACCAAGGTCACAGAAAGATTGGGTGGCCGACATAATCTCCTGTGAATATACAGCTGCCAGAATTTACAAACTGATTTTTGTATTATTACTGGAGACATTAAACAGATATCTGGTTATATTTGATGGCAGGTCATACATGTAACACTCAGGTAGTCGATGGCTTGAGCAGATGTGGTATGTCTCTTGTCAGACAGAGTTAGGAAGACTGACAGGACAAGAAGTGGGTAATTTGATCTCCCGGTGATTAGAGCTGCCTCAAGCTGAGCTCTAAAGAGAAAATTAATCTTCTACATCGTCAAATAATCCCATCACTTGCATCTAATGCAATAATAAGGCTGCGGAATACCTCGCTCACCCAGGCGATTCGTATGAGGTGGGCCGCTATACCCTGGGACTGGAGTATGAGAGATTCTGACAGTTGATGGACAGCTGAATTCTTTCCTGGGAGCGCTGTCTGAAACAACGGGGCCAGATGGAAAATCACAGCTCATGTTTAATATTCATTTTCGGGGAAGATGGAAGTCCCAATTCCCAGGAATGTTTCATGGTTGCTCACTGTGTATATTTTGTAAGCCTCTCTTTGTCATTTTGTTCTTCTTTACATTAGTACAAAACCATGTTGCGTGTCAGGTAAACCCATGTTTTTCTCTCCTTAAATGCTAACTGGGCTCAGGACGAACCTATGAGATAGAAACTTCCAGAATGCTGCTTTCCAGTGCGAAACTCCTTGGGTTCCAAATACTACCTTCTTTATCTGTCCTTCATTCAACAAAGAATTTGCAGGAGTGGAGCTGCTCGAAAGTTATGTTGGTATTCTGGATACGGGCATTCCCTCATGTTGAGGCAAAGGTGCAGAGCCCACCCAGAGCCTGAATCAAAATGGTGCATCTGCTACATTTTGCCCCCAAAAGCACCCAGTGAAACTAATTCCTGGGGAGGGTTTCTCTGGTGCCAGTTATTTACATGTTTGTCTCCGATGATGTATTTATCCTTAGAGAACACTCTGTAAGATAAAATGGGGCAATTAATTAAACACGGAGTGATAACTGAATATTTCTGATTGGTGATGACAATGTAATTCCTGTTTTCGTCGCACCCTCAATTGATCTACTTTATTTCAAGTTCTAACTTATTTCCCATTGTTTCCATTGAAAGAGTTTTGACTTTACAGGCCAGAAATTCCAAATGGAAAATTTACATTTAGTTTAAAGGGGTTAACACCTGTTTAAAAATAGCACACACAGGAATATAGTACGAGTGAGTTCAGTGTTTGTATGTGAACGACTCATATTTAAATACAAATTTAAGCCGAAGAACGTTCATGTCAGTGTAGTCTTTTTAAAGGGGAGGTGTGATCACTTGTTTAGAAAGAGAAAGGGCCGCAGTGTTGGTAACGTCACTGTGATGAGAATGGTCTCATTCGCAATTTCACATTTAGCAACAAAATCAAAAGGATTTCCTCACTTTCAAACGGCCGTGGGCCCAAAGCATAAAGTGCCCCGAATTTAACACCAATCGGCACTGAATGGCAATCACATTGAGGGAGACCATACATTGGCTGGTGTGGCTCTTCAGAGTTTGAGGCCAAGGCACGTTGATGCAGAATAGAAGGAGTTTTACTCTGCATCTAACCCGTGCTGTCCTGGGAGTTGTAAACAATTTTACAACACCAAGTTATAGTCCAGCAATTTTATTTTAAATTCACAAGCTTTCGGAGGCTTCCTCCTTCGTCAGGTGAACGATGTGAAAATGAAATCCTCGAGATGAAATCGCATTTATAATTCACAGAACAATGCTTGGTGAGTACAGACAGTTTTTTCAACTGCCCGTTGCCAAGGCAATCAGTGTGCAGACAGACAGGTGTTACCTGCCAGATCTCACAGAATATACAAATCACCAAAAAAAAACAACAAACAAAAAAAAACAGAGATAGAGAGGTAGAAACATAGAAAAGACAGCAACTGACCCGTTATATTAAAAACAGATAACATTTGTTCGCTGGTGGGGTAACGTGTAGCGTGACATGAACCCAAGATCCCGGTTGAGGCCGTCCTCATGGGTGCGGAACTTGGCTATCAATTTCTGCTCGACGATTTTACGTTGTCGTGTGTCTCGAAGGCCGCCTTGGAGTACGCTTACCCGAAGGTCGGTGGATGAATGTCCATGACTGCTGAAGTGTTCCCCGACTGGGAGGGAACCCTCCTGTTTGGCGATTGTTGCGCGGTGTCCGTTCATCCGTTGTCGCAGCGTCTGCATGGTCTCGCCAATGTACCATGCTCTGGGGCATCCTTTCCTGCAACGTATGAGGTAGACAACGTTGGCCGAGTCACAGGAGTATGAACCATGCACCTGGTGGGTGGTGTCCTCTCGTGTGATGGTGGTATTTGTGTCGATGATCTGGCATGTCTTGCAGAGGTTACCGTGGCAGGGTTGTGTGGTGTCGTGGACGCTGTTCTCTTGAAAGCTGGGTAATTTGCTGCGAACGATGGTTTGTTTGTCTGTCCTGGGAGTGTTTGAGGGAACAGCGTACGGGGCGGGGGGGGGCTTAATCTTCATCTAACCCTTGCCATACCTAACCTGAGTGTACTTAATGGGACAAGCTCTGTAGTTTTGATACATGGCTTTCACTATTGCTATGACTTCCTGGGCTATCCTGTGACCCTAGGTCGAGAGTTTGTTCTAATCTCAATCACATCATCAGGCTTCAATACATCTATTCTAGTAAGGATCTTGAACACTTTCTTCTAACTCATTCTTTCAGTGAGGTACTCATTTTATAAAAATGCATTTCTTCTGTGCCAAAGGACAATGAACCTCTTGCCAACTGAGTCCAGGGCAGTCATTTAAAAAACTTTGGAGTTGAGAGGTGTGCACTAACCTTTCAAGGTGCAAGATAGCTATCGAGTGACCAAGGGTCACAGGAAGGATTAAAAGATCTCAAATTAATCCAACGTTCCATTTAGTGAGTTTAGTAAAGTTGATGAAGGGTCACATGTATGGATATCAGGAGGGAGCAGGATTTGGTTTAGTTTTGATGCCCTCCACAGTGAAATAGCCTGTTGCCAGCCACTATCGAGGCTCACATATGAAGAATGGATACTTGGGCCAAGTACTGGAGAGCTGCAGGTCTCCCCAGAACCATACCCAGCAAGAGTGAGCACCTTCAGCAGAGGAGAGGACAAATTGAAAAACAATCAAATTGAAGTTCTCAACTTTTTTTTTTGAACAACTGACAGCGGTCATGATTTCCCTGCAGATCAGGATCAAGTCAAACTTTAATTTACAATAATTCTGTGAGCACGAGAGATTTCCCTCTCAGATAAATATTTCAAACTTCAAGATATTCTTTCATCAAGTGATGGGTGATAGACATCTGATAAGATTGACTGATCGGAACAGGTTTCCATGTGACCACAGTTTGACGAGACACACATCTGTGATTGAATCTCCAAATGAATCCCATCAATACATTTCATATGTAACAGTTTGCCTTAGTTGGTAGCACCCTCATCTCTGAGTCAAATGGTTGTGGGTTTGAGCCCTACTCCAGGGTCTGAGTACAGGATCTAGGCTGACATTCCTCGTGCAGGACTGTGCTTCAGATGAGATGTTAAACTGAGACCTATTCAGGTGGATGTTAAAGATCCCAAGTCACTATTTGAAGAGCAGTGAGTTCTCCTAGTGACCTGACCACAACATTCCTCTGTCAACCGACACCACGAAAAACAATTAACTGGTCAGTCATCTCATTGCTGTTTGTGGTATCTTGCTGTGCAAAATGGCAGCTATTTGCCAACATAACAACAGTCACTGCACTTCAAAATAATTCATTATAATTGAAGCCCTCTGAGAGACGTAATAAAGTGCTAATAAGTGTCGATCTTCAATGTCATATACATCTCACTTGCAGTTTGAATTTTTTTAACCTAAAACACGATTTTATCCGACCACACTCTCTGCTTTTTAAACTTACAAACAGATTCAGGATGTAAAAGACAAAGATGGTCAGTGTAGGTGGAATTTTACATTTCCTTTTTCAAAATTTTACACTTCGTCTAACTCATACACCCAATTCTAACCCTTTTCTTTGTGTTTATTTTAAGTTTAAAACCTGCCTCTTTTATTCTTCTGCCTTGCTTCTCCCATCCATTTTGGAACAGAGAGCAGGATTTTTTAAAAGGGGTTTTTATTGGCTGAAAACAGGCTTCAAAGGAATGTGAATATGGGCCCGAGCCCAAAGGGCTGCTGCCGATAAGCAGGTTCGTCAGTGCTCCCGGTGGTCTGGCCTTACCGGGGGGAGTAAAGTTGTCTGGGGTGCTCAGATTTCGTTTTTGATGTGTAGCATTTGACCCTGAAGGGATGAGGTACCCAATCTCAGCCTCGCTGCTGTAAGGAGCCCAGCTGACCCGTCACCCTTTGAACACAAGGAGGGTGGGAAACTCAAAGGCAGCTGATCCCTGAGGCTGTTCTTCCTGAGTGACTGCTTTCCAGAGTGGGATTGGCAGAGGCCTAAGAATAGTCTCCCACCCACAGATGGCACGTGGCCTGGAGAGATCACGGGCAGGGGGGAGGGGAAACACATAACGTCCAAAAATATATTTTAAAAATACGATTGTACTGAATTGAGCTTGTCTCTGCTAGGATTAATTTACTTTGCCCCAGTTTCAGAATTCACCCCGTGAAGCCATTTCCTTGTTATGGGTTAGGGTGGCAGGAGAGGCAAGATGTGCCACCACCAAGTGCCACTTTCCCCATTTTTCCTTGGAGTGTGTTGTTGGTCTCTACTGCACCCCTTAGGAGGGAGGCCCTGTTTTTCACTGCTTCTGATGGCAGGTCTCAGAGCCCACAGAAATTTGGGCCCTGATCACCATTGGAGATGGAGAGGTTTGCCACTTTGGTGTTGTTGGGTGCTGAGGATGGCGGGGGAACTACATGGGTGCTGCTGATGGCAAATAAGCAAATTAAAGCCCCTGCCACACGCAGTGACGTGTTTTGTAACATGGTGCTCAGCAATATCCTGAACTGGAGGCAGTTTAAAATAATTACTGCCTAAAACTAACAGATTCAAAATAATATTTCACACAGTGAGACATAGCAGCCTGAGAGTACAGCTTTGATATTGCTCCAGGTTATCAATTATTTAATTTCTTTTTAAAGAATATACATCCTGCAGAGTTCAAGGTATTTTTATTTTGTTTGCTATCACGGTGGATGGTGAATGTGTCCTGCATCAAGATGAAGGATTACTGAAAACGTAATCATTTAGCCTCTCTGATTGGTATTACTTGGAACGTATCGCCGTGTGGGGAAGGAATAAGCTGGCAGATTGAAAATGGGATATTTTTTGTCCCTCCATTTTCATCTTTCTCCCCTCCTCTCTGTAGGTGCTGATTCCTGCAGGGGTTCCACAGATACCTTTCAGCATTTGGCACCTCAACCAAGTGGCTATTCTTCCAATGCAACCAAGTCAGTGAGTATAGGCAGGCTAGTCAACCATCGAAGACCCCATCCTGTTCTCACCTGACAATCTCTCTCCCACTCGACTCACAGTTTCCAGCATGATCAATGCCTGGAACCTGAGTTAACTTTTCTCCCTCACTGGGCTGGGGAAGCAGAGGCTAATTTTATCATCCCTTCTGCCTCCCCATTGAAATAAGTTAACTTTACACAGACTTGGTACCTTCTCGGAACATAGGGACAGGAGTTGGCCATTCAGCTGTTCGAGCCTGTTCCACCATTCAGTTCGCTGACCCGTATCTTTAATTCTATCGACCTAACTTGGTTTCGTGGCCCTTAGTACCCTTGCCTCACAAAAATCTACCAATTTTGACATTTTCAATTGACCCCCAGCCTCAACAGCTTTTTGGAGGGGGGGGGGGGGGTGGGGGGGGGGAGAATTCCAGATTTCCACTACCCCATTTAAAATTCTAATTGATATAAGATAAGGTCGAGGGCCTGGTGTTCCATATTTTCCTGTTTATTCTCCAGGGTGGGTTCAGAGTGCTGGCAGCAAGACGAGAGCAACTGGACATGTGCAAGATTTGCCAAACATTTCAGTTTTGTCTGTGGGAGCCCCCCCAACGCCAGGGTTAGCTCAGTGTGGGCCAGCAATAAGAGAATTACCCTGCTGAAACCTCAGTCTACCTGCAATCAAAACAAAATAGTTACCTCCATCTCCAAAATTCAATGGCAAAAACAAAACTACCTCAGGCATTTATGCTTTGTCCTTTAAACCCACATCCATCCTGCAGGTTCCGATTTTAACCCGCTCTTCTGAGCAGGTGAGAGGGACACTCGCTAAAAACCAGCGGGGTCCCTCTTTAAATATCGGGCTCCGA
Source organism: Heptranchias perlo (assembly GCF_035084215.1). Lineage (NCBI taxonomy): Eukaryota > Metazoa > Chordata > Chondrichthyes > Hexanchiformes > Hexanchidae > Heptranchias > Heptranchias perlo. Next base: position 42,795,622 of record NC_090344.1, read on the forward strand.
TAATGTCATCTGGGCCCGACTGCCAATTTAACCAGAGGCCTGTGCAGGGAAGCCAGGCCAACCTATCAGGAAGAGAAGTCAAGGCAAGATGAGGCCCAAAAGACACATTTTTTGCTTTTCTTGGTTTCCCTTGTGAGGCCAGGAGGAGCAGGAATGCTGCTTGTGGTTCCACAAGGAAAGTTTAGTCCTTTCCTGTTGTGGGTTTGCCCCCACACTCCCCTGACCGCGAAACCTCAGTCCACCTGAGCCCCCCCTCCCAGCCACTTACCTGAGTGCCGGGGACCATTCCTTCGGTCCCTGCTGTGACCCCCTGCTGCCCGGCTGCCTACCAGCCAGCTGCCGCTTCCCACTGGCTTCGGGCAGCAGACTGACGGAGGCAATGTAGGTGAGGCCTGGGATTAAAATGCTGCCAAGATCGGGGTGGTTTGCCGCCCACCTTGACCTCCGCCTGCCCGACCCCCGCCCCAATTTAAAATCGGGGTCTTCACACTCTCACAAACAGGGTCACAACTTCATCTGCCCTAATGCAAAATGTTCATGTTCCAAAGATAGAATTATCAACACATGCAGCTCCTCCCTTCTTCTTTCAGAGACAGAAGTGTCAGCTTTCGTATACAAGAGAACGGTATAGACAATGGCCTTGGATATAAAGGGAGGCCAGACCGTGGCAAGCTGGCAGAACCTGACCTGGGCATCAATGTTTCACGCACCGGCTGGCTTTTCTTTTGTTCCCCTCTCCCCCTGATAGCTGCACTGCTGCTGGCATCTCCCTGCCTCTGACATCTGCTCAGGACTATTGATATGGCTATGTGGTGAATCCCACAGGAACAGACAAGGTAAACAAGGAATCATCTAATGGAATTCCCCTGTCGCAAGCGGCCAGTGGCCTAATCCAGGGATTTATTTTGGTGTCTATTATTTCACATAAGAATCCTGTAATAAAAAAAATCCTACAGGTAATTCGTGTTCATTTTAGGGGGAAAATCCCCTTGGATCCCACAGCAAGTAGTGTTGCATTGCAGCCTGTCAAAGTCTTCTCTATGATTTAATTAGACCACATTCAGCAAGGTCTAAATTCAACAGGATTTTTACTACATCAAAAACATCAACTTGGGCTTTGAAGCACATCATTCAGAATGTTCTAGAATGTATGTAATGTCTCACAAGGTCGAGCCGGTTTGTGTGGAATGAATTATAAATGCCAACGGAGATGTAAATGTTAGCAGGAATGCAACATAATAATACCTCAACAAAAACAGAAAATGCTGGAGAAGCTCAGCAAATCGGGCAGCATCTGCGGAGAAAGAAACAGAGTTAACGTTTCAGGTCGATGACCTTTCGTCAGAACTAGAACTTGCTGAGCTTCTCCAGCATTTTCTGTTTCTATTTCAGATTTCCAGCATCCGCAGTATTTTGCTTTTGATACAATAATCCCCCAACAACTTTGCACAAGAGAAAACACCCGACTATCAAGAGAAGACATGGATTATTCCTACATCCAAGAAAGGTACAGGGCTATCCTCCAGTTTTCAATGAAGATTCAGAACCATCTCCCCAGCCTTCAGAAAATGACCATGGACGACCTCCCCTAATATTCAGGAAACCTCGGAGTCTATGAATCCTATTGAATTGTGGGTAACGCAGTTGTTGTCACTAGCAATATAAATTGTCCAGCGAACCTCCCTCCTTCCTCCCAATCTTGGACTTTCCTCTCCTGTTCCTCCTAAGGTACAAATACGTCATCCTACACATAATTCCTCCTCCATGCATCCTGTCCATATTGGGCCTTGGGCTTTTACCTAGTTTCCTCAATTGGTGAAAAACTTGACTGTGCCTCCTGTCAATTCTTGCTCCTTCTCTCCCCTCCCCCTTATCCAGATCTTGGTTCATCAAATATTGGCAAGGATATGCATTACAAGAGGCTGATCCTTCTGTGCCCTGACATTGGGTTGGAAGCGCAAGTTGCTCATTTGCTGAAAATGATCCTCAGTTGACACTCCTGCCAGTCTGCACAAGCACTGAAACCCTTTCCATCTGAGCTTGTGCTAATTAGCATGATCATTTTGATACCACCATAACGACTGTCAATTTGCTTTAATGCCGTCTTCAACAGAACTCCCCAATTAGGAGCAAACCTGTTCAGGGCTCCACTGTAATTATGGGTGAGCCATTTTGCATCCTGCGTGAACAAGCGGCATATGATGCATTTACAGACAATCTGTGTGCGCGACAGTTAAAAACACATTGGAAAAATAGAAGGCTGTTAAAATGATGAAATCAATAGCACCCTATAATATATCTGGGAGAATGAGAACCCATTGATCAAGAAAGGGGGCTTAAAAAGGAGTGGTAGAGAATAGTGCCACAGTGTTTTCATGTGTACGGCTGCATTTTTAAAGGAGTATAGGTACCTAGTGAGGAACATTATTGGTTGAAAGTACTCCCTCATTTTACATGGAAAAAGATATACATATTTATAAAAATCTTGGCTGTTTTTTTTAACATACGAACATAAGAAATTGGAGGAGGAGTAGGCCACACGACCCCTCAAACCTGCTCCGCCATTCAATAAGATCATGGCTGATCTTCGACCTCAACTCCACTTTCCTGTCCGATCCCCAGATCCCTTCATTCCCCTAGAGTTCAAAAATCGATCGATCTCAGTCTTGAATATATTCAGTGACTGAGCATCCACAGCCCTCTGGGGTAGAGAATTCCAAAGATTCCCAACCCTCTGAGTGAAGAAATTTCTTCTCATCTTAGTCCTAAATGGCCGACCTCTTATCCTGAGAGTATGCCCCCTAGTTCTAGACTCTCCAGGCAGGGGAACAGCCTCTCAGCATCGACCCTCAAGGCCTCTCAGAATCTTATATGTTTCTACGAGATCACCTCTCATTCTTCTAAACTCCAGCGAGTATAGGCCCATTCTACTCAATCTCTCCTCATAGGACAACCCTCTCATCCCAGAAATCAATCTAGTGAACCTTCATTGCACCACCTCTAAGGCAAGTATATCCTTCCTTAGATAAGGAGACCAAAACCGTACGCAGTACTCCAGGTGTGGTCTCACCAAAGCCCTGCACAATTGCAGCAAGACTTCCTTACACTTGTACTGCAACCCCCTTTTAAAAGCACCAAATATGTCAGAGACTTGTCAGGGCCATGTCTCCTCACTGCTGGGCCATTCCCTGATATCAGCAATGGAGGTGGTGTCCTGGAGCAGTTCCATTTCAGATCTGAGCCTGATCTGGAGCCGCATGATCAGGCTATGTTCTGGCTAGGCATACAGAATACACAGCTGGTATCATGTAGGCGTCTATATATGTGTGTGTGTGTGTGTGTGTGTGTATATGTGTCTATATGTATGCATGTCTCTCTATATATGTGTGCGCCTCTCTATCTGTATACGTGTGCGCCTCTCTATATATATGTGTGCACCTCTCTCTCTCTATATATATATATGTGTGCGCCTCTCTATATATGTGTGCGCCTCTCTCTCTATATATATGTGTGCGCCTCTCTCTCTCTATATATATATGTGTGTGCGCCTCTCTATATATGTGTGTGCACCTCTCTCTCTCTATATATATATATGTGTGCGCCTCTCTATATATGTGTGCGCCTCTCTCTCTCTATATATGTGTGCGCCTCTCTCTCTCTATATATGTGTGCGCCTCTCTCTCTATATATATGTGTGCGCCTCTCTCTCTCTATATATATATGTGTGCGCCTCTCTATATATGTGTGCGCCTCTCTCTCTCTATATATGTGTGTGCCTCTCTCTCTATATATATATATGTGTGCGCCTCTCTATATATGTGTGCGCCTCTCTCTCTCTATATATGTGTGCGCCTCTCTTTCTATATATGTGTGCGCGCCCCTCCATATATGTCATCTTCCAAAATTCTAATGATTATGTAACAGTTCCTGCAGATTGGAGGGTGGCAATTGTAACCCCACTATTTAAAAAAGGAGGGAGAGAGAAAACAGGGAACTACGGACCAGTTAGCTTAACATCAATAGTAGGGAAAATGCTAGAGTCTATTATAATGGATGTGATAACAAGACACTTAGAAAATATCAACGACATTAGACAAAGTCAACATGGGTTTATGAAAGGGAAATCATGTTTGACAAATCTACTGGAGTTTTTTGAGGATGGAACTGGGAGAATAGATATGGGAGAACCAGTGGATGTGGTTTATTTGGATTTTCAGAAGGCCTTTGATAAAGTCCCACATAAGAGGCTAGTGTGCAAAATTAAAGCACATGGGATTGGTGGTAATATACTGGCATGGATTGAAAATTGGTTAACAGACAGGAAACAGATAGTAGGAATAAATGGGTCTTTTTCAGGGTGGCAGGCAGTGACTAGTGGGGTCCCGCAGGGATCAGTGCTTGGGCCCCAGCTATTCACAATATATATCAATGATTTGGAGGAGGGAACCAAATGTAACATTTCCAAGTTTGTTGATGACACAAAACTAGGTGCGATCGTGAGTCGTGAGGAGGATGCAAAGAGGCTTCAAAGCGATTTAGACAAGTTGAGTGAGTGGGCAAATACATAGCAGATGCACTATAATGTGGATAAATGTGAAGTTATCCACTTCGGAAGGAAAAACAGAAAGACAGAGTATTATTTAAATGGTGATAGATTGGGGAATGTTGATATACAAAGGGACCTGGGTGTCCTTGTACACCAGTCACTGAAAGTAAACATGCAGGTGCAGCAAGCAGTTAGGAAGGCAAATGGTATGTTGGCCTTCATTGCAAGAGGATTTGAGAAAAGGAGCAGGGATGTCTGACTGCAGTTATACAGGGCCTTGGTGAGACCACACCTGGAGTATTGTGTGCAGTTTTGGTCTCCTTACCTAAGAAAGGATATTCTTGCCATAGAGAGAGTGCAGCAAAGGTTCACCAGACTGATCCCTAGGATGACAGGACTCTCATATGAGGAGAGATTGGGTCAACTCGGCCTGTATTCACTCGAGTTTAGAAGAATGTGAGGGGATCTCATTGAAACATTCAAAATTCTGACAGGGCTAGACGGACTGGATTCAGGGAGGATGTTTCCCCTGGCTGGGGGGTCCAGAACGAGGGGTCACAGTCTCAGGATTCGGAGTAGGACATTGAGGACTGACATGAAGAGAAATTTTTTCACTCAGAGGGTGGTGAACCTATGGAATTCTCTACCACAGAAGGCTGTGGAGGCCGAGTCACTGAATATATTTAAGAAGGAGCTAGATAGATTTCTAGACACAAAAGGCATCAAGGGGTTTGGGGAGAGAGCGGGAATATGGTATTGAGATAGAGATCAGCTGTGATCATATTGAATGGCGGAGCAGGCTCAAAGGGCCGAATGGCCTATTCCTGCTCCTATTTTCTATGTTTCTATGTTTCTATGTGTGCGTGCCTCTCTATATGTGTGTGCGCCTCTCTATGTATATATTGTGTGTCTATTTCTCTCTATATATATATATGTGTGTCTCTCTATATGTATATATGTGTGTATCTCTCTCTCTCTATATATAATATATATAATACATACATCATGCATTGTTCATGGGTTGTCTGGGATTTGGAGCACGCTAATGATGTTTAGCTGCCAACCTGGCCTCTGCCTTTAAGGCCATTCTTCTAAATAATAAACAAGAGACAGGCAGTGGGTAAACAAAATATTTTACTTTCAAGTTAAAAAAGAACCATTTGGCCAGGTTTTCTGCTTCTGTGCTCTCCCATTAAAGTAAATGACGGGTTAATAAGCATAGAAGAGGAAAACACCCAACTCTTGTGTCTTAATTTCATAAAAAATAATCCTTTTTGACATAAACCCATCGGATGGAAAATCCAACAGGAAAAGCTCAGCAGCAAAAAACAATGCCTTTTTACAAAGAATAAACAAAAATACATTTAGAATGCATATGTGAGACTTTAAACATTCACTGGGGCAGTGGGCTGTGGTTTCACTTCATAATCGTGCTCTTTAGCAGCTCGGATACTGCATGAATTAGATATAGGGTGACGATCCCCCTATACTGCCCCATCAAACGTTCCCAGGTCATGTCCAGGCATGATGGAGAGTAAAGGGCAGTCTGCTAACTCACTGAGTCCTCCAACTCAAAATATACGAATGGACAATTTACTTTGCTGTGTTATAGAGGGTATACAGATTAGAGAACAGCGTGGAATGCAGTCCTTTGTATAAAATATAAAGTGGGAATACAATATACGATATCTTGTGTAATACAAATTGGTGAGATATAGTCCTTTCCATATGTAACTTTCTAAATGTAACTTCAGAGAGCAACACAGTACCTGCAGCCTCAGCAAGCGTAAGCCAGTCTCGTAGCACATTCTTTGCCAGCTGTCTTTCATTCTCTGTGCAACAGCATTTAAATGCGCATCTGTCTAGCCCCACTGAAGCCCCTGGCTGTTCCACCTGCTAGGAAAGAGACATTGAGTGGAACCATTATTATTTCATTTCCCATTTTATAGTTGTTCAGCAGTCGTGTGTTGCACTCAGAAAGCGCCAGTATATCACGGGTTTCAGAGCCCAAGCGATATAATGCGGCTGTCAATAACACAATGCAGTCAGAATAAAGTACCCAGCCCAGTTCATCAGTTTGTTCCCTATCCTGAGCTGTGATTTCAAGGCAGAGTTTAAGCCTGAAATTAACAGATTTGACAACTTTTACTCTCCCCTCCTCTCTGAAGACTGTACTTCCATAGTAGAACCTCACCCAAGAGACCATTCTTCATGTGTGAATCCCGACTGTAGGTGTGATTCGACTGTAAAGGGCAGCACATCTGAGTCAGATTCTCGTCTCACCAGATGTCCACATGCACAACACTTTCTAGTCACGACATGGAAAATCAGGAGTGGGAAGCCTGGCTGATTCCCCCCCCTCCCCCACCAAACCCAGGGATGTTGAGGTAATCTCAGCTTGCCTATTGCTGGCCTGGCCGAGATCAGCTAACACAGCAGTGAACTGGATATGAACTCTGGGGTCTTGTGGCCTGAACGGCTGATGACCACACCGGGTGGCACATTTAACTATGGGGCTATTTTCACAATTTTATTTTCTATAAACATTGAGAGAAAAATTAAGAAGACATAACTCAAAATGGTTTACAAGTGCCCTACCAATTATGCTATTGATTTACCAAAGCTCTCCTGCCAATGCCAGTCAGCTGCCAGTGTCTACTGTGCCACCCCAAAGAAAATTTGCCAAAATCCATAATATGCACCCAATTTAATAAGCTGCCACCTGGCACCTTGAACCAGATATTGTGGTAGAAATGCCAAAGTGGTTAATGTAGAACTGAATGTCTCAAAGTCATGGCTTTTCTATAATGCTTGTGTCATTGTATGGGTCGTTGAACCAGTGTTACACAACAGATGGGGAGGCAGTGATCTCCAGCCACCATCGCAACATTGCTGTTCAATTACCATTGCCCCTGAGCTATCAAGAATGCTGTTACTAGATTACCATCTCATTAACCCTTTCACTGCTAGACTCCCTTTCAGCTGTCTGGCCAGTTTAGATGGAAAAATAACATTGCGAATGCATTATGTTTATCAGATGTGAGCCCATTTTGCTTTGAACTGAGTAGAAATGCTTTTTCATTGTCAAAAATCTGTACTTGGTCTTATACTCAGCCATACAAACCAGGATGGTCCCAGGTGCAATTAACCACTGCGGTAGCACTCATTCTACATTTTGTACATAGGAATTGTGAAGCGAGAAAAGACCAAGGTTCATCGAATTCGCCCTCTACCATCCTGGTAGTTGCACGAAACAACGATAATGGAGTTGTTGACTAATCATGGCAATCAATCTCTATCAATTAGTAATTGTAATTTTTTTTCTGACAAATTTCTGTCTTCCTCTCCTCAAAGTTGTGACCCTTGATTGGGTATAGTTCCATGGGCGCCGGCAGTTCCCTCATATCTCACCCAAGTGACCAGAGATAGGAGTTGGCAGGATATTCACCCATGGCAGCATTGTTGGCGAGCCCAATCCTGTCCCCACACAACATGCAATTCACTTTCCCCAAAGGTCTCTGGATAATTTTCCCCTTCCTGACCTACAGCCGTGAGGTCAACTGAAGCATCCCTACAACTGCTGCACCTGAGATCAGAGGACTGACTCTTAGACTAAAGACTGAACCCAGCATAGCTCAGTTCCACAATGGGTGGTGCATTTACCCAATGACGATCAGAGCAGGTACTGACTCCAGTTTTCAAAGAATAAGGACAGTGCAACATCATTTCACACACAAATAACAGCGCCAACAATTCCACCACCACTTCATCAACAGGAAACACAATACATATTTGGGGTCATGGATGCAGCCGCAGTGTTTGACGGATGTGTTGTTTTAATAACATTGCAGACTTGTATATTGTTGCAATAAACTGTCAGTCTTCAATGGCCAATAAAATATTTATTTTGTTGTAATACCTCAGCCCTTCATTGTCAATAAAACGGTGAAATGCACTCCAGGGATCAGGGCAATATTGGAGAAAATATTGACAGGAGAGATGATTACACCACTTTGTTACTCCTACTGCCAAAAAAAACTTGCTTGTTAGTTTTCTTGCTCTAATTAGATGTTAGAGTGAAGAAAAACTTTGTAAAATAAAATCATTGTTTGGTTTAAAGGAGATATCACAAGATAGGTTGAGATGAAGGCCATTCAGATACATCGTCCAGAATACCAACCCTACCATTACGGGCTTTTTTTTTAAACCACCCACCCGAATATCTCATTCAAGTACAGCACCTCCAACAGTACTACACTGGAGTGTCAGCCTAGATTATGTGCTCAGGCCCTGGAGTCGAGGTTGAACACCCTACCTTCTGACTCAGAGGCGAGAGTGCTACCAATGAGACAAGGCTAGTACTTTATTATTGAGAAGGGCCAAGGCCCATATTTCAGGACACCACCAATGTTGAAAACAATAGAAAAGCTCCATCAGTGGCTCAGGTGTTAAAGTTTGTATGTAACTCAGCCACACAAACCAGAAGGTCCAAGGTTGAGTCCCCAGTCTGTGCTGAATTAGCCAGGGTGGCAGTAGTGGTGGTATAACTGGTCTCAGTGACCCTGGGCTAAGGAGGGGAGAATCAGTCAGGGTTCCTTTTTGCCATTACTATCGGGTGGCTCCTGCTGGAAAGCACACATTGCAAGAGGACAAAACTGGGCTCGGTTGTGCTGGTCCCCATGGTTGTATAACCTGAAATACTCACTGTCTAGGCTCATATGTGAAGAATGGTCAGTTGGGCAATCTCATGGAGAACAACTGGTATTCATGGAGCCATATCCCAGCACGATTCAGTGGCTTCAGAAGGGGAGAAAATTGCCAAAAAAGTGAAAGAAGACGAGATACGCCAGCATGTGGCGATTTGGTGATGCCAAGTTTGAGTTTTAAAAGCCAGAAGGTTGTAGGAGGAAGGGAAAACTGAGGGAATTCACAGTTTGAGGTAATCTGACAAAATGAGTTAGAGTTACAGATGGCGTGATGAGTCTTGGTTTCAAAAGTGAACATAAAGGGGGAAGTTAGAGTGTGGGATCTGGTGTGTTCACAGAACAAGAGAGGAAAATTTAGAGGTACAATCCCTAGAAGTATCAATGGAAGAGAGACAGTTACTTAAAAACACACTCCAGTCTGTATGTTATCCTGTGTGAAATGCACATTAGTCTGCATGTCAGGTCTCTGTAATACACTCCAAACTACATCATCCATTGTGTAATACATTCCAGTCTGTGTGTCATTCTGTGTGTGACAAAGTCCAGCATGTAGGTTATCCCATGCAAAACACGCTACAGCCTGTGCATTATCCTCCATAAATCACGAAATGCATCAACATGTAATTGAATTAAAGAGAAGACCTGAGTACACTCATGCCAATCCCCAGGAACATTGGGTCTAACCTCTGTGCTGACTTACATAGGCAATCAATACAGAGACACATTTATATTACGAAATGGCAAAATAGATTTTTAAGGTCAGCAGTACCACTTGCTCTGCTAACCCAACCAGGTTAGAACCATCAAAAATAAAACAACAAAGATCTCAGTAGGTGATATTCTGCCTGTAAACAGTGATATAGGCAGTGGATTTTTTTATAGAGTGGAATGCCTCAATTCAAGTCAATAGCAAATGGATTGATTTTTACACAGGGTCCAAAATTGCCTAATTGATGGAAGGCTCCGTGTTGCAGCAGCCAGTCGACTTTATGGAGATCATGAATTAAATATGGTGAGCTCTCCGCTGGGGGTGCTTGTCTGAGAAAGAAAGATTGGGCAATATTTCCCTTAAAGACTTCATACAGTGTAACGAGTGCAGGAAAGTCGGAATAAAAATAAAATTCATCCATCACTCTTTATTAAGTGTGAGCAGCACACATCAAGTTGTATTGAATCCTTTTCTTTCTGTTAAATTAGACAAGACGTGACAGGGTAATGACATTAATATTACAGTCAAATTGTGTTTTTTCTTTATATTTATTTTACTTTGTGGCATCCAAAATGCTTCATTCTGTCTTTTTTTGCTGTTCCTGATTTTCTTCCTCTTCTCCTGAAGGTGTTGATCCCCCGCTGGGCGACAGCTGCCCTTCAGTAACTCGTCCAAGTGGCCATTTGTGAGCCTAGTCAGTGAGCGTCGGGCAGGCTATTTGGTCATAGGGGGTATCTTAATAGCCAAGTCACGTTCTATTCTCACCCGATGTCCACACACATACTTTTCAGCAGGGTTACTGGGAACCATTTACGAGTGGGAACCCTGGCTGATTTTTCCCTTCCCTAGAAAGGGTGGGAGGGTGGTGGGGGGAGGTTGGAGCCACTTGTAGCATCTCAACTCCTGCTGACACAAGGTAACTCAGCACAGAATGGGGATTGAACACAGGACCTTCCTGCTCTGGATGGCCCTGTTGCACACCCAATGAATTTAACAACTAAGCATCAGGGGAGTCTATTTGTCAAAGCAGATAAGTTTGTTGCATCAATAAGGGCAGATCAGAAGATTCCCAAGATTCCTGATCTTCTTAATTTTGCTGAACTGATCAAGTTCAGGACTTCCTGTGCAGCCAATTGAAGGAAACAGTGCAACCAAATGGCTGTGGCCACACACCCATACCAACATTATGCCCTCCCTATCCCACCCCCATCACTTTGGATTGACTCCTGCAGAAAAAACTTTCTGCGCACACTGTATTACCATGAGCTCAGATCTATAATGGTGCCAGTGGGCCTCTGCACGAGTGTGAAACATCCGCGATGCTGATCGCCATTGGTTGAGTGGACCCTGAACTGATTTTGTGCAAGTGACAGTAGTTAGTGGTACGCTGTCAGTTCCACCATGTTCCCATCAGAGGATGTTCAATCAAGGCTGCACTTTCAGCAAGAGTGAGATGATGTGGAGTGTAGCACGTTAATCTCCATCAATCACAAGACAGAAATCTTTTCAAGAAGTTACTGGAAATCACAAAATGTCATAAAATTCCTGTTCGGTAGTATGTAGCCGGGTGCCACAACACAAATGCCTTTATTTTCTGTTTAGAGTTTTACAAGATTCCTATATTTTTCTTTTTCTTCCATGTTTTGAAAATCAGTATTAAAAAATGACTGGGGGGAGTGGGTAGTGTAATGGGGCAGATACTTTTACCTCTGATGGCGGATGAGATAAAAGACTCTTCTGTTTGCTAGCGTTAGAGATCCTACGGAAAATGAACTTAGGGCAATTTAGGCCAGTTCATGGTCATCTTTGGCCCACAACACCATAATGCTCCCTAAATCGGCATTATTGAGCACGCGGAGCCTCACCCAGGGGCAGCACGTATCATGAAATCGCGCACGTGATTTTCGGGGCTGCGTGCGGGTGATTTCGCTAAGTGCTCCCAGAGGGTGAGGCTCTGCACGAGGAGTGCCCAGCAGGGAATTGACTCTTAAATTGGCAGTGCCAGTCAGAGGCCACAGGACTGCAAGCTAACCACTTCAAAGTAAGCTAAGATACAAGAACGATGGGGAAGGCTAAATCTGATTGGCAGGGTATTTAAGGCAGACATTGGGAAATACTTCTTTACAAAGAATGGTCAACATTTGGAACATTTTGCTGGACAGGTTAGTGGAAGCAAACACTATAAGTCACCTGGTCCGGATGGGATGCATCCTAGGTTGCTGAGTGAAGTAAGGGTGGAAATTGTGGAGGTGCTGGCCATAATCCTCCAAACATCCTTAGATACGGGGGTGGTGCCAGAGAGCTGGAGAATTGCGAATGTTACACCCTTGTTCAAAAAAGAGTGCAAGGATAAACCCAGCAACTATAGGCTAGTCAGTTTAACCTTGGTGGTGGGGAAACTTTTAGAAACAATAATTCGGGACAGAATTAGCAGTCACTTGGACAAGTGTGAATTGATTAGGAAAAGCCAGCACGGATTTGTTAAAGGCAAATCATGTTTAACTAACTTGATACAGTCTTTTGATGAGGTAATAGAGAGGGTGGATGAGGGCAATGCAGTTGATGTGGTGTATATGAACTTGCAAAAGGCATCTGACAATAGGCTTGTCATCAAGATTGAAGCCCACGGAATAAAAGGGGCAGAGGCAGCACGGATACAGAATTGGCTAAGTGACAGGAATCAGAGAGTAGTGGTGAACAGTTGTTTTTCGGACTGTGCAGTGGTGTTCCCCAGGGGTCGGTATGAGGACCACTGCTATTCTTGATATATATTAATAACTTGGACTTGGGTGTACAGGGCATAATTTCCAAATTTGCAGATGACACAAAACTTGGAAGTGTAATGAACAGTGAGGAGGATAGTAATAGACTTCAAGAGGATATAGACAGGCTAGTGGCATGGCCGGACACGTGGTAGATGAAATTTAATACAGAAAAATGCGAGGTGATTCATTTTGGTAAGAAGAATGAGGAGAGGCAATATAAACTAAAGGGCACAATTCTAAAAGGGGTACAGGAACAGAGAGATCTGGGGGTATATGTACACAAGTCGCTGAAGGTGGCAGGGCAGGTTGAGAAAGCGGTTAAAAAAGCATACGGGATCCTGGGCTTTATAAATAGAGGCATAGAGTACAAAAGCAAGGAAGTCATGATGAACCTTTGTAAAACACTGGTTCAGCCACAACTGGAGTAGTGTGTTCAGTTCTGGGCACCGCACTTTATGAAAGATGTGAAGGCCTTAGAGAGGGTGCAGAAGAGATTTACTCGAATGATTCCAGGGATGAGGGACTTTAGTTACATGGATAGACTGGAGAAGCTGGGGTTGTTCTCCTTGGAACAGAGAAGGTTGAGAGGAGATTTGATAGAGGTGTTCAAAATCATGAAGGGTCTAGACAGAGTAAAAAGAACCAAAGATGATATTAGGGAAACCTTTTTTTACACAGCGAGTGGTTAGGATCTGGAATGCACTGCCAGAGGGGGTGATGGAGGCAGATTCAAACATGGCTTTCAAAAGGGAACTGAATAAATACTTGAAAGGAAAAAATTTGCAGAGTTACGGGGATAGGGCGGGGGAGTGGGACTAGCTGGATTGCTCTTGCATCAAGCCGGCATGGACTCGATGGGCTGAATGGCCTCCTTCCATTCTGTAACCTTTCTATAATTCTATGATTCTAAATTCATATGAGATCCAGTTAGATGGTCTGATGGGGGGAATGAGGGTTTTATTCTCTCTGGACGATGAGCTGAGATGGGCTCAATGGCCTCCATTGTCTATATTTATGAATTGTGGAAAATAGAAATGTATCTCACTGGTGCAGTGGGAGGCATTCTTCTGAGGTCAGGGCTGAGGCATGTTGTTGAAGCGGTGTTGAGGCAACATCTAACTTGTGCTGCACCTGACCAAGAAATACGGAATGGGACAGTGGTAGAGGTGTATTACTCCACGTCTTGCCCACACTGCACTTAATCTGAGAGTGTTTGATGGACTACGTAGAGGCAGTTCTGCTCTACATCTAACCCTAATCAGAGTGCTTGATACATGAATGTTCAGTAGGAAAATGATCTATTCTCCAGCACCAACATCCCTGAACTTGATGAGTACAAAGTTCGTAATAAAAACTTGTCAATGGGGGTTAACACTAAAAAAGGGAATTCCTTTCCCTTCACAAAGCAGACAAGGTAGCTTCAATTCCTTGAAAGTTTCAGTCCTCCAAACTCAGACAATGCATCACAGAAATTTGGAATCACAATAGTTTTATGTCTAGAATTATCTCAGAGGAATCTGGCAATTGAAAGTTAAAAAGAGGAAAGGGGAAGGAAAGATAAAGAAAGAAAGAGCGCAAAACAAAGAAGAGAGAAAGTAAAAGGGAGGAAACAAAAAAGATAAAGTGAGAAAGAAAATGGGAGATCACAAAAAAGATTCAGAAAAAGATGAGAAAGGGAAGGGCGAAGAAAGAAACGTAAGAATTGAGAAAAAAAACAGAAAGATAGACAGAGACATAGAAAGAAAACTACAAGAAAGAAAAAGATAAAGTAGAGAGAGACACAGAGAAAAGGGGAGAAAAAGAAAAAGGGGGATAGATAACAAAAAAGGGGAGGGAGAAAACCTACAGCAGCAAAAAAGAGAGACAGCAGAGAAAGTGAGCAAGTACAAGAGAGAAGGAAAATGAGAAAAGGACATCTGGAACATAATTCCTTCTCACAGGCCTAAGGTTTTGGGGAAAAATTTAATTTCAGGTTCCATTAGCTTCTGGCATCAAACATTTGTAATGGCAGTGACAATTGCAGTCTTGTGACACAGTGATTACTGTATTGTGGTCAACATTCTCTCAGTTCTCCAAGCTCAAGGGAAGTTAAAAGCCCTTGGAGCTTGCAAAACTGACGATTTCGTTCTGTGAGCATAAATCCCGTTTCCCCACAGCATCCTGGAAACCAGCACGAGGGTTGCTTCCAGTTTTTTCTAACAGTCACTTATCAGTTTACAGAGCTGGGTAAAGATCCTGTCAGCTCCCTCACAAATAAATAAGAGGCTGCTTATTAATTATGCAGGATTAGTCTAATTATAATTCTGCAAAATTAATTTGCAACAGAAGGCGTGCAGAAACATTCTGGGAAATTTGCATGTTAAATGGAGGGATTGGAGCATAATATATGATAATGTATGCACATTTTCTTACTTTAATTCGAAATTTGCAGCTGCATATGGTATAGGAGCAGGTGAAAAGTCAGTTTATGTTAAATGAAGCTGACAAACATTCGATGAGGCACTGTCAGTGGGAATGTATTGATCAAGGATCATTTTTCCTTTCATTGATTAATCCCGACTCAAAACAACTCTGTGTGTCATGTAAATGTGAAGATTGATAGAATGCACAATGATGACTAACTAAAGTCCAACAAGACAATTAGAATGGATGATTTTCAAATATTCCCTACACTTTTCTCTCCATCTCTCCTGGAGGCACAAAGTCGATCGGGGTAGGTTAGGTTTTATGGGTGGTGGCAGCACCTCACCCAAGCGGCCATTCTTCAATGTGTGAGCCCAGACAGTGAATATCAACAACCGTAGGGGACTTACAGTCGAACCTGATCCTGTCCTCAAACTGGCACATGCCCTTTCCAGCAAGATTCATTGGATGGCTATAAGGAGCGGGGGCCTAGGCTGATTTTTCTCCTCCTTGGTCCAAGAGCAGTGAGGTTAACTGTAGTGCCCTTCCTGCCACCTTAGCTGAGATCAGCAAACTAAGTGTGTACTGGGTTATAACCCTCTTACTGTCCTGATCTCTGTGCCTTAGATCCAGACTAAGCAGTGCAGTTACTGCCTGGGTAACACTGGACCATAACTATCTTAACCTGTTATTGATTGAAGGTGATGTCATTACCTTATCTCCCTCAGTCTTTCTTTCTTCACCTTGTCTTCCAAACCCAAGCATGGAATCACCCAACCAATACTTTCTGGTTTACATTGCCTTTTGAGATGAGACATTAAACTGAGGTTCTGTCTGCTTGCTCCGAAGGTTCAAGTGGAGGATCGGGACCCCATGGCGTCATTCAAAGAAGAGCAAGGAGTTCTCCCATTCTCCTTGCCAACATTCCTCCCTCAACCAACACTACCAAAAATACATTAACTTATTACTGTATGTGGGATCTTGCTCTGCACAAAACAGCTGGTGTATTTGCCTACATCATAATCACAATACTTTAAAGTAATTCATTGTATGTGAAACGCTTTGAGACATCTGAGAAATGGAATTTGAAAATGTAGCCTTTCACCATGGTTTTTGAATAGTAGGTTCCTTTTTGTATTGGGTGCGACAGCTATCTTGAATTTCGGAATGCTTTTGATCCTTTATCTTTATTTAGCCATGTCTGAGTTTATGAATATCCAGGGAGAGGAATGTTAGTAATAGGACTTCCTGTCTGGTACAGTTAACACTCAGAACAGGAACTTTCTGCCCTCAACGGCATAGTTACCTCTCGGAATGAAGTCAAGGTAGTGACAGTGGATTATGTTAGGCAGCCAGAGAAAGTGACTGAATGACCAATGAATTTTCAACTCACATCAGAGCTCTAATTAAAGTCAACTACCTTTTCATTCACTGAGCATTAAACCTGGTTTCAGCAGCATTCTCTGACACTGGGAAGTTGCCAGGAATTACCATTATAAAACTCAACAGGCTCTGCATTGGCAGTGTGTTACAGATGCATTACTGAGTTCGATCAAAACATAAGAACCTTTAAGAAAGGTTCAACAGGATTAATCCACCTACCTTCTCACCATATCCCTCAATAAAAACTCTTTCCAGAAATATATCTAATTGACGCTTGAATCCATTTATGCCATCTGCTTCTGTGACTTTCTCTGGCAGCTTATTCCACTACTCCATTCCTCTTTAGTTGAAAATGTTCTGCCTGACTTCTTACTGATAGCTTCCAAATGTTTAACTCTTGTACCTTGTTGTTTGAGCCCTTTGCCATAATGAATGGTTTGCTCAATTCAGTTATGCAATCCCTCTCGCTACCTTGAAAGCTTCATTTGGGTCATATATCATGTCACTCAAACGTCTCACACTTTGCACACAATGAATGTCTTGGAAGTGCACTGACTGTTGTTATGTAGGCAGCTGTGACAGCCATTTTCACTTCTGCATGGTTACGTGTTTGCTCCTATCCATTATAACATCCTTAAATCCTCTTAGACCATTTCGTTCTCATTTCCCCTTTGCTCTTTTCCTTTCTCTGTCCTTTGTTCTTTTGTTTTCATCTTTTGGCCACAAATATGTTTCCAGCTCTGGAGCAATCCCTGGACTCTCTTTTTCCAGCTGTTCGTTTTCCTGAGCAACATGGAACCCGTCCCTTCAGCCTCATCCACTCTTCTCCTCCCTCCAGTGAGAATATCTGCTTTTACTGCCTCACATACTGGTCCAGGTTTGTTGGAGAACCAGTGCTGTTGATGTTTGCTGATGAGAAACAGATTTGTATTGTTAAAAAGCCATCACATTTGGAACTCAAATATTTTTCTGCAGCTATTTTCTGGGAAGCTGGAGTTTGTAGTGCAAAGATCTAATTTCTCTGAGTGCAATTAAATGTTTGCTGTAATACTTCAAAATTGTTCTGTGTTGGGAAGCAACGCCTCTTGATTACATAACAGACTAAGTGCTGTAGAGTGCCACTGTGCATTCACTAGTCTGTAGACTTCCACATGTGCAATACATTATTTAGTATATTGAGGTAGCTTTTATGCAATGTTTAGTTCATACAGCTCCCATGTGTCCTGTACAATCTGTGGTTTTCCTGTGTACAATCCAATATTCAGTCCAAATAACTCTTATCTATAATGTTGGGTCAATCTATGTAGCTCCAATGTGTCGTGCAGTTTATGCAGTTCTAATTCATTATCTAAGGTCTGGTCTTTAGAAATCTCTTGTATAAGGTCAGGTTCAGTCCATACAGTTCCAACATGTGGAGTAACCCATGGAGCTCCAATGTATCATAAACTGTTAAGTCCATAGATCTCCTTTATATAGTGTATGCAGCTCCTATGTATAATGTTTGGTTCAGTCTATACAGTGCTTATGAATTACAGTCAACCCTATTTATTAAGCGCCCCTTTTTAATGAATCCCTGCTTACAAGGTGCAGATTTAAATATCCCAAATTGTGCACAGTGTTACCTTGTAGGAAACCTGCTTGTGTATAATGAGCAGACTAGCTGTTTACATCATTGCATGCTAGTGATATTAGATGCAATTCGGAACATTTAAAACTGTTTTTCGGTTGGCAAAGTCCCCTCGTGGAAGGTTAAATATTGTACTCACGATTGTTGCCTGTGTTCTCTTTCTTCCTGTACTCCACATCAAATGAAAGACACCTTTGTTCTCTGTGAAGTGTAGATACGGCTTGTATTTATGTATTTTCAGTTTTCCCATGCAGTTAAATTCTGCTTCACTTCAACTTGCATAGAGTTGAAATCTCACTGTATGATATCAAAGAAAGAACTCGCATTTATATAACATCTTATCACATCCTCAAGATTTCGCAAATTGCTTCACAGCCAATGTGTTACTTTTGAAGTAATTGTTTTATCGGCAAACACAGCCTCTAACTGGCACACAGCGAAGTCCCACAAATGAATTAGTAACCAGCTAGTCTGTTTTGGTGATGTTGGTTGAGGGAGGAAACCAAGAGAACTCCCTGCTCTTCTTTGAAGAGTGCCATGAAATCTTTTATCTGCTGACAGGGCCCCATTTTATTTGTCATCCAATGCAGCACCCCCTCAGTACTGCATTGTTATACGTTCAAGTCCTGGAGTGGGGTTTGAACCCACAACCTTCATGACTCAGAGGACAGAGTGCTATCAAATGATCCAACTTGACACTCAGGAACAAATCCGTTTGTATGAAATCTTTCTTTCCACAATGTAAACTGAGACGTTAACTCCTGGGTTAAAAGCCTTGGTCTGAACATACAACAGTGAGTACAGAGATGGGACTTTACAGTGAAAAGCCTGCAGCAGGGACAGGGTCAAACATCTTTGAGCACACGGGTGAGGAATGGAGACTGAAGGACAAAACTGGATATTGTTCCTATA
The DNA here is from genome assembly GCF_035084215.1 of Heptranchias perlo. Classification (NCBI taxonomy): domain Eukaryota; kingdom Metazoa; phylum Chordata; class Chondrichthyes; order Hexanchiformes; family Hexanchidae; genus Heptranchias; species Heptranchias perlo. Next base: position 42,814,673 of record NC_090344.1, read on the forward strand.
GCTATTTGAAGTAAATAGGTTAAAACTTTCATTAAAATAGCAAATAAAGGAATATCATAGGAATGTGTAAATGCAATGTCAACCAAATAATCACTGTTATTTTTCCAGCTGCCATGTTTTTCCCGTAGTCAATGTTTCAAGCTGTATGATGGTACATACACTGCTCTGTGCAGTACACTGAAATAGAGTCAACCCCCAATGAACAAAAATCTATGGATCACATGCATTTTGCATGGCAAATAGACATTTGTTAAATGTAGTGTCTACTGTATATCGGAGTCAACCCTTGGATCTTCAATGCATCATGAAGGGTTCAATCCAAACTCTTCCTAGGTATTAAGTTTTCTTATATGACACTGGGTTTAGTCTATGAGTTTCAAGTCCATATAGTTCCTATGTATTATATAGAGATCAGCCTGTAAAATTCAAATGTATGCAATTGGGTTCAGTCCCTACAGCTTCTACATGTGAGATAAGGTTCAATCCAAAGAGCCCCAACACACAATTGTTGCTCTGCAGACAGCTTTTCATGCGCTTTTGCGTGTTCAGTCCAAGAATGTTTTACTTACGCTTTGTGGTCGTGTTCTGCACTGCAGAGAACTTCAGATTCCACTTACTTCAGCCAGAGAACTCCCAATCTAGGATGGGATCTGCCGCTGCCCACTTTTTATTGAAAAACCCAAATGAGCCAGGGCTCGGTATGCAGGACATCAACAAGGTTGGAAAGGGTAGAAGAGATAAATCAAGAAATGATTAGCTTGGATGTAAAAGGCTGTAAATTCCAGAAGGAATAGGCCGAGGGAGGAAAGTGAATGAATTTAAGTAGGAGACATTGTAAGGAGTCTTGATTTCAACACAGTAAGGACGCAGGGGGGAGACTGGCAGATTCAATGAGAGATGGAGAAACTCAAGAAAGTGGAGACTGAGAGAAAGCAAAGGAGAGACATACACGGATAGAGAGACAGAGATTGGAGGCTCGAGGTGAGAGGGATTAGTAATTAGATGGTAAGTATTTTTTCTTTATCCTGTCTGGTGGCGTGATTGGGATACTAGAAACCCTCCCCAAATGTGGGTGCAGCATTCTTAAGTCTGAGATGAATTTGGACTTGTTAAAAAGAGCTAAGAGTTTAAATGAATTTCCTTCTTTCTAGGTTTGCCGCACTTCATCTGTCATATAAGTAATTAGTGGGAGTATTTACCTGAAGGAATGTGCTCCACTTTTCTGCAATAAAATTATATTGTTCTAGACAAGATAATTTCTCTCATCCAATGAAGAACTCTCACTGGGCCTTCTTTTGAGAACACTTCATTTGCAATTACAAACTCAGAGTCTTTAAGGTATAAATCGACACCTCAAATCTCAGCCCAGGAGCTTTGGAATTATTTTCAATAATTGTGTCAGAATTTAATTTGAATATAAAACCATTGAGCTGTCAGTTGAGACATCCATACTGGGACATTAGACTATAGCAAGCTATTTGCAATCAGAAAGAGAATACAATTTAACTCTCAAAAGGCCTAAATTAATATTTCTGCATCGCTGAATATTAGGAAGCAGGAAAAGAGTGACACAAAAGACCAGAAGAACATTTTTAATTAACTTGCTGATGACAACAACAGTATTTTAGAAGCCAGGCATGGGTTAATCTCAGGGGGGTTCCATAGACCCAAAGCCGGTTGAGAAAGTAGCCTCTTTAAAATAGAAGAACTATTCAACAAAGCAAAGAAGCGGTACATTGTTTACCATAGATTAGGAAGAAACCAAACATCTCCAGGATCTTGCTATAAGCATATTTAGTTTTCACTGTTGGCTTCCACCTTTTGTGGGTATTCTGAAGTTCAGCATCCTCGGGTCCCATTTTTCATCAACAATACACAAAGCACGCAAGTGCATCATTCAGTTTCTAACCTGACAAGTTGTTTAGGAGTGAAGACAATTGGAACATTATCAAGCTTGTAGATTGTAGGAAGAAGGGAAGACTGAGGAAGGTAAATTTCCACAGTTTTGAGGCCCTGTGAAAGAACTGAGTTTGAGAAGGAGATGGTGCAGTGAGTCTTGACTTCAACACAGCGAGAATGCATGGAGGAGGAAAAGTGTTTGGAACGGTGTTTTTTAAAAATTCGTTCATGGGATGTGGGCGTCGCTGGCAAGGCCGGCATTTATTGCCCATCCCTAATTGCCCTTGAGAAGGTGGTGGTGAGCCGCCTTCTTGAACCGCTGCAGTCCGTGTGGTGAAGGTTCTCCCACAGTGCTGTTAGGAAGGGAGTTCCAGGATTTTGACCCAGCGACGACGAAGGAACGGCGATATATTTCCAAGTCGGGATGGTGTGTGATTTGGAGGGGAACGTGCAGGTGGTGTTGTTCCCATGTGCCTGCTGCCCTTGTCCTTCTAGGTGGTAGAGGTTGCAGGTTTGGGAGGTGCTGTCGAAGAAGCCTTTGCGAGTTGCTGCAGTGCATCCTGTGGATGGTACACACTGCGGCCACAGTGCGTCGGTGGTGAAGGGAATGAATGTTTAGGGTGGTGGATGGGGTGCCAATCAAGCGGGCTGCTTTGTCCTGGATGGTGTTGAGCTTCTTGAGTGTTGTTGGAGCTGCACTCATCCAGGCAAGTGGAGTGTGATTCCATCACACTCCTGATTGTGCCTTGTAGATGGTGGAAAGGCTTTGGAGAGTCAGGAGGTGAGTCACTCGCCACAGAATACCCAGCCTCTGACCTGCTCTTGTAGCCACAGTATTTATATGGCTGGTCCAGTTAAGTTTCTGGTCAATGGTGACCCCCAGGATGTTGATGGTGGGGGATTCGGCGATGGTAATGCCGTTGAATGTCAAGGGGAGGTGGTTAGACTCTCTCTTGTTGGAGATGGTCATTGCCTGGCACTTGTCTGGTGCGAATGTTACTTGCCACTTATGAGCCCAAGCCTGGATGTTGTCCAGGTCTTGCTGCGTGCGGGCTCGGACTGCTTCATTTTTTGAGGTGAGCTGAGGAGGAACAAGACAAGAAAGTACAGAGGTGCACTAACAATGATATCAGTAAGATACAGAGAGAAAAGAAAATGTGCGAAAGAGAGAAGGAAGTTAACAGGTGGAGGCGAGAGAGGGATCAACCATCAAGCACTTGCCACTCTCCGATACCTTGCCTATTTCACCATTGTTCATGTGTGAGCTTCAGCCAGCAACATTCAGAGTCTTTTAATTACCTCCCAGGGGGAGGGTGGGAAAAAAGCAGCAGGGTTCCTCCTCCAGATTATCTAGCAACTCCTGCTGGAAAAGTGTACATGCGTAGGGATTGGCCAAGGATCAGGCTCAACTGTGATGACCTTCTACTGTGGTCAAAATGCCTGCTGACACATCTGGTCTCACACATGAAGAATGGGACAGTTGGCCAAGATGGTGGAAGGCTACTGGCACCTATGGAACGGTATCCCAAACAGTTAGTACCTTCAGGAGGCGACGGGAGAAATTGGAAAAAATAAATGTTTGCTCATCTCATATTTTCCGACACCAGACATGGATGTAAAAATTAAGATTCAGTGACGGGAACACACACTGGGAATTCAGGGACAGAGGTCAGCACACCCAATTCATGGCTTGGATGGCTTTCTATCCTTTAAAATTAAGTAATTTAAATTAATGGAGAGAAAATGATGTGAGCTGCAAATCAGGTGTGCTGACCTCCTTGCCCAAATTCCCATTGTGCATAGTTCTGCACCAAGAGTGCCAAATCTTTAAATTTACTCCTGGTGATTGATAAAGTAATACCATCCTGCCACCAGTGATATAACCACACATCTTGAAACCCAACACAAAGCCCTTGTGCTCGAGCCTAAATGTTTCTGTCAGCCTGACAAAGCAAATTGAAGAAAACACTTCCCAACATTTATGCGGTGCTGTGAGCTTCTCTAGCCGCCCAGTGGACATCTGATGTCAGTGCAGATAACAGACAATGTCCGCTCCGATGCGACATCTCCTCACCAACAGCACCCATTGTCAAGAACATGACATTCAGTGACAAGCAGCAACAATGAAAGATAAGGTTCTATATATAACACAGAGGATATTCAGTGTAGTGCAAGTCTTATTACTGGGAGGTGATAGTAGGGATTACAGCACCTGGTATATATTATTCAGAGCAATTCCCATAATAGCAGGAATACAGTATCTGGTGTGATACTGGGTTACGCACACTAGGAAGTCTCAGATTCAATCCCCTGGTCTGTGCTGTTACCTGATGATATCAGCCAAGGCAGAAGCTGAGGCACAACAACTTGCCTCAGTACCCTTGGACTAGGGAACAAATATAACTCGCGTCCCTGCTCCAGATAGAGTCTGCTGTAGCTCCTAACAATAATCTACAGTTGTGGGACTAAATTGGACAACTTTTTTGAAGTGCCAACACAGTCATGATGGGCCGAATGGCCTCATTCCGTGCTGTAAGATTCTATGATTCTATTCTATGAATGATATAAGCATATATATGAGAAGAAAAGAAAACCAGGAATGCTGGAAGTCTGAAATAAAAAACTAGAGATGCACAGCAGCTCAAACAGAAAGACAGATTAATGTTTCAGTACTAGTTACATTAAGTGATCTTAGCCAGGGCACTATTTGGAGCGTGTAGTTCATGGGCAAGGGAAAGGTGCTGGGAAAATAAAGTAAAGAACATCGTGAGCCTTATTTGTTGGATTGTTCGTTATCAGGAAGATATCTGGTATTTAACTCCTTCAATTATAATAAGCAGTTTTTAATATATACCCAATTTATTTTTAAATGGATGGCATTGTCAAGAAAATTGACATGCAACCAATTTTCCTCATTTATAAATGGGGATGGCAAGATACAATCCGTGAGACCAGAACCTTATTTCCTGCTGCTGAACCATATTTCTTTAAGAACAATATTGGGAGTCATCCTATATTTTATTGGAAGAAATAAAGGCCCACAGCTCAAGGTTGAAGAGGGTAGGACAGAAGACCAGGGGTAGGTGACATCAGACTTGGGTTTTAAAAGCCTGTAGATTGTAGGAGGAAGGGAAAACCAAGGGAAGTGAGGAGTTCCATAGTTTTGAGATCCTGGGAAAGAATAAGCCAGAGGGGGAGATAGTGCAATGAGTTTTGTTTCCAACACCGTGAGGATACAGGCAGACTGTGCATGACAGGGTATTTGGAACGTAAAAGGAACAAGCAAGGAAAGTTCAGGGGAGCAAGGGTCATAGTGGCACCAATAAACAAGAGAAACAAGAAAGGTTGCAAAGAACAAAGGAAGAGAGGAGGAGAGGTTAGAGGCCGGAGGTGAGACAGAATTGTCTGCTCTCTGAATTGGCTGGAAAGATGTGAAAAGGGGAGAAAGTAACGTTTTAAAATTACAATACATGCCACAACTCAGATAGTGAACTGAAAGCTGCAAGATGGCTCACATACTGCTGTAATAATACTGGGTTTCTCCAAGTCATGATTTCACTACAAAAGCAGAATTTCCAAATACATCGAGGGATCTGCTCACCTCGGAGATTTGATACCTTAACCCTTGTAGGTTCCTGTTCTCTCTACAAAACCTCCCCCCAACCCCCCCATCTGGGTTCAGTCAATAGTAGTCCCTTGTGTAATGCGGTTAATACAGGCCTGTGGATGTCTGAGAGAGCGTACACAGAAATGATAGGAAACAGTCAAGAGAGTATGAGAGAGTTGATGGAAATATTAACATACATGAGCGAGGTGACTGGCTGTCTGCTTTCATGGGTTACGCACTTAATATATCCCTTAGAAGCTTCCCACACTCATTGGAAAACTGAAGTAACCTTTCTGAGTGTCCCTCAAATATTGTGGAATACAAAAATCTACCTCCTTTGGATTATGTTAGTTCCAAAAGAACGGAGAACTCTAAAAAAGGGAAATCTAAAATGTCTCTCATTCAGTGATGTCACATTTACACCAATTGGCATTCTTGCCAACCATTAGGCACTTACCCTTCGATTTTGATTTGTTTTGGTTTCCCTGCCTATAAAAGGCAAACATGCCAGTTTTATTCACCATATGCACCCTCCTAGTTTCACACACCCATTTTACAGCCCTAACAAAAACCACTACCATGAAACTAGGACATGTTCTTGAACTATCAGGACCTGAGGAATCGTAGACGTGCAGTCAGCAAGCACTTTCTCCGTAACAAAAAATAACTTTTTTTCTGTGGTAAAAAATGGAGCGAAGGGATGAGGTGGGCTTTGTGAATTATAGAAAACAGATGTTTTCTGATCAGGGACTTAGGGGGCGGTAGGAGACCCAGCGCATGACCATCACACAGCAGTGAGGAGCTTTTAAACTAGTTCCAGGCCAGACCTAGACCTATGGGTCAAAGGGTTTTTAACAAAAAGAGAGGGCTCAAGAGAGGAAGTGACATTGTGCGGGAGTATTTACAAAGGACTACTTACCCCTCTCAGTCTTCCCTTCCTCCTACAATTCTCAGGCTTCTGAAACCCAAGCATGAAAAATGCCTAGTCACCACTTCTTGATGCATCCCTTCTTCTCTCCCATTCTTTTCAACCATCCTGCCATCCTGCCATCGCAGTGGTTTCTTCATGAATCAGGATTCCCACTCCCGTAACCCCTGTTGGGAGAGTGCACGTCTGGTGGTCGGGTGAGGACAGGATTGATGTTGGTTGTGGTGCCCTCCATCACTGAGCATACTGCCAATACTGACTGTCCAGCCTGACTCATGGAGAATAGCCACCCGGGTGAGTTACTGGAGGGTGACCAGCACCCTCGTAACTGTAACCTCATGAGAAATCAAAACCTTTGAGAGGGGAAGTTGAAAGAAATGTCATGAATAAAATTAAAATCTGGCTTTGGCAAAAGAGACAAAAGAACTACATGTCACACCATGTGATGAAACACTGCTTTTAGCAAACAAATAAAAAAGGTTGCTCCTTCAAATCAGCTTTGTCAAGTAACAGTTTCTCAAACTATGACCTCTCAGGTTTCAATGAACTGGAACTGAATCGCTCTGGATTTTAGATACATTCATCACAAGTTTAAAAAAGTGCCAAGATTTTTTCTTCCAAATAAATTGGGAAAGTAGTTCTTTTGTTCCATTTGTTCAAAATGCTTTGGAAACCCTAGCCATTGTCTGTCAGCTCGAGAGGAGAAAGATTGTGAAGCAGTTCGTGTCTGTGTCTGTCTTGAGGGGGTTGTGGGACTGCGCTACAAAATGTGGTTGCCATGGTGACTAGAAAAAAAATGAAACCACTTTGAGTTCACCTGGGACCAACAGCCACACATCTGCTATTTTAAGAGCTGGGCTTCTGGAATCTACCTTAACCCTTTCTGGTGATATTTTTTTCCCCATCTCTTCTGAAGGCACAGACTCTTGCTGGGGTACGGTTCAACAGGCACCGGCAGTCCTGCGGTACCTCACCCATGTGGCCATTCTTCATGCGCAAGCTGGCACATTAGGCATCAGTGGGGCAATCAACCAGGGGGGGCATCGCGGCCAAGAATAGTCACATCCTCATCCAATATTCATGTACAGATGCCTTTCCAGCAGAGGTTACTGGCTAGCGATCAGGAGCAGGATCTCTGACTGACCTCCCCCCTCCCTAGCCAGGGACTTTGAGTCAATTACAGCGCCCCTCCTGCTCCCCCACTGACAACAGACTACCGAAGCATAGAGCAGACAGCGAACACTGGGGCCGTCCTCGTCTGTCTGGCTCAGTTCCACACTGCTTTTACGAACACAGCTATCTGGGAAACTTGAATCAGTTTTTTGAAAATATTACATGACAGGTTGAGAGTTTTCATCCACTGTATGTTCGTATGTTGTGTTCACCTCTCTTGGTAAGTTCACTGAGCCAAGGTTTAGGATGACACAGGAGAATCAGGCATTTTTGTGGATGAGAGGGTCATTAATCTCACATTAAGGTTAGATTGCAGCCCATACCTCTTGGGGAAGAGGAGTGAGAGGGGTTGATGCCGTATCTGAATGGAATTTCACATCCAGCTCCTTGGACAGGGAAAATAATGCAAAGCTGCATCACTGAGGTGACAATTGAAGTGACTTAATTTAACTGGGCAGAGAAGTTATTCCCCTGCCCTGCACGTGTTTAATTGCCTCAGAATTTTTTTTAAAATCTACTAGTATCAGCCACCCAATACTCAGGTCAAGCTACTATCTTAACTAGTTTGCCACTCAACACCTCAACAAATGCATGGCATGAATGCCCATCCTTTGGTTAACCTTGTAGCACACCTTTAAGCAAGGCCCACAGCTGCAGAGACTTGCAGCCCATGACTAATGGATGTTATTTTGCCATCACTGTCTTAGCTTTTGTCCTCTCAGCCCCGTTCACCATTTGGCCCATGTGAGATCATCATAGGCCGGTGTACTCTCTGGATTTTTCCCTGGCCACTCTCTCTGAGTAATGTGGTTTGGCCTCCATTTAGGACCACCCCATCCTATAGTACAGGACAGGCTTCTACCTTGATTCTCAAAATGAAGTTTCTTTATATATAAACAATAAGTCCAGATGAAAATTGGTTGGAGGCGCTAGACCCCCAGAAATATTACGGTGGCTTGTTTGGTGACCTTTGGCAGTCTCACTTAGCGATGCCAAAGGATGGCTGCTGTGGGAAATTGAAAAATATCACTCTTGGGCATTAGTGGTGCTCTTCTTCATTGTACTGCTGGGACAGTATAGAGGTAACTTCACTCTGCATCTAACCCATCCTGAATCTGACCTGGGAGTGCTTGATGGGATGGTGCAGATCAAGTTGTATTCTACATCTCACCCATACTGTATCTGGCCTAGGAGTGTTTGATGGGGAAATGCAGAGAAAGTCTGAACTGACATTTAACCTGTGCTGTACCTGGCCTAGGAGTGCTTGATGCTGAAACTGGATACCTGAAATTGAAAGTGTTCCATCCCAAGCAATAATAGAAAACAAAGTAAAACTGCACCTCTTGCAACCGACAATCACACCGGAAAGTGACTGCGAAAGTGTCCAAGTAACAGCGACATGAAAACAGAGTATGTTTTTCTTGTTAAATCAATTTAAGGTTATAATTTGGGGCTGTCTACTGGATATGGATCGAGAGACGCTTGGACTAGTTATTGATTAAGTGTTGCTTCATTCCAAGAGGCACTAAATCGTGCTGTGCTCAGAGAGGATAAAGTATACAGGCTATGGGACAGATTCAATCCTTTCAAACAAATCTAGCACTGGCCTCTTTCATTTCATGTCGAGATTACAGGTCTACAACCACACTGCTTGTTGTTTTGAAAGAAACCCAATTGATAATACTCTTCAGGCTGTATAGGCTGTGTGTTGACAACTTTCCACAACTGAGGCATACAGATCAGAAAAGTGTAAGATTCAATCTTCAGACTATGCTGAGTTAGCTGATCAATTTAATGACTCATTTTTAAAAACAACTCCGTGATTAAATATACCCCTACCCCACAGCCCCAAATGTTGTACTGGCAGGAAGGTCCAGATTTGATCCCGAGTCTCAGCCAGAGTGGCAGTGGGGGTTGTTACAGTTAGCCTCTCTGCTCCTACTCTAGAGAAGGGAACAAAAAGTCAGCCAGGGGGTTGCTCTGCCATGTGCATGGACATTGACTGAGGACAGAATTTCCCCTGTCCCCCAACTGTGGTCAAATATCCTGCCAACACTCACTGTCCAGGTTCACACATGAAGAATGGCCCCTTGAGCGAGGTAGCAGACAATGACGAACACCTGTAGAACACTATCCCCAACTGAGTTAGCACCTTCAGACGAGGAGGGGAAGAATTGGTGGGGGAGGGAGAAAATTAAGAAATTCCCAGGATCTGTTGATGGCATCATACAGCGAATCTAATAAGAAAAATGTTATTGTTCAAAGTAAGGGGTCAACCCCAGTACGGCTGTTGTGTAATATTTTGATATTGGTCTTGTTTAGCAACCGAGTACCAGGCATAGAATCTGACACACAGACATGTGTAAATACTGAAGCAAAGAAGGGCTTGGTATGGCAGTGGATTTGTCATTGTGTTGTGTGAAAGTAAATCACAGTAATAGAGCTGTGTGTTAATGGCCGGATACAGCTGAGTGCAGAGTCAGACACCGGGGTACTTAACCTCAGTGTTTCCACCAGCCCCCTCATTATTGAATCGCTCTCAATTCATGAGAGCGGATGAGGGGCTATTTGAAGCATAACAGGACTTTTTGTACTCAGAAGCATGTATACAACTCAGGCCTCTGTCAGGAGTGTTCAGTTATCAACAAAATAATAGTTGATACAATATAAAACGTGGGGCTATATTTTACTCTCATTTAGTATAATGTGGGGAGCATGGCTTTACACTGATGTCAATTTTTTCATTAAAATCTGTGAATGGAGTACAATATATCCATTAATTTTTCTTCTCTGCAATTTTCTCCTCAAAGCGTTGACTTGAGCTGAATTAGGGGTTCCACGAGTGATGGCTAATCTCTAGTACCTCTCCCAAGTGACCATTCTTCATGTGTGTCAACACGCGCAGGAATTACCGGATAGTAATCAGGAGCAAGAGCCTTGGATGCTCTCCTCCCTACTGCAGGGGCACTGAGGTCAGCATCTCAACTGCTGCACCAGTGAACTCAACACAACATTGGGGCTGAATCCTGGTACCTTCCTATTCCGCTTAGCTCATTTCCACACTGGTTGGTGGAAATATTGCAAGCCATCAGGAGAAGAGGGGCACCAAGTTTAACAACTTATTGAACCGCCTCGCCTGATTCAGCCCTTATTCTGCTATAAGCTCCACAGAGACTGACCAGATCTTTCCTAAAACCAAGTATTTTTTTAGTATATTTTCCCTGAATTTTCTGTGTTTTTGTTTGGCACCCATTCATCTGCCCTCTCTTTCCATCTGCCTGCCCTTCATTTTTCTCCCCTCTATCCATATGCCCCTTTTCCCTCTCTATCTGTCTGACTCTCTCTTCCCTCTGCCTGGCCCTCTCTTTCTATTCCGCCCCTACATCCTCACTCCACCTATCTACTCCCCTTTGTCCCTTTCTTCACCTAATTCTTGACTTTTGCTGTACATCTGCCATTCTCTTCCTCCTCCCTGCCCCTTTTTTCTCTGCCTCTCTTATCCTGTCCAATTCCAGGGCAACTTTTTGCTGTGGACTGCCAGTTTTGCTTACTTTCATTCATATATCCGCACACAGGGAATTTTTCCTGTGACGTAAAGATATGGGAACAAGTGGATTTTATAGCACTGTTTTCTGCCTGTTTCAGAGTGTGATATTGAAAAAGTATTTTTGTTTTGTTTTCAGATTCTTCTTAAAGTTCTTCCTCAAGTGCAATCAGAACTGTTTGAAAACAGCCGGGAACCCTCGCGACATGCGCCGATTCCAGGTACTGCTTAAAATTCCAAACTCGCCCCCCAACTGTATCATGGTAGGACAAGGTCAGGCTGAAAGTTGCCCTCGAAAGGGGCATTATCATCCTGGTAAACTGATTTCAGGATTGTAAAGAAAATGTGTGCAATGATGCACAGCAGCGATGTCGCAGCACCCACTGTGCCCAGTGGGGCACCCACGAGCCCAGTGATGCCAATTGTACCACTACCACTGTCCCGGCTGAAATCGGCTAACTCAACCCAAAAGGGGGACTAAGCCCAAGATCTTCCTAGTCTGTAGGGCTCAATACCACATTGGAGGGTAAACTTATTCACAAAGCCAACCAGGAACTCCTCTTAAAGGCAGAAATGAAGTTTGTTTTTAAGGCTTAAAATGAGCTTTGCGAAATTCCAGAATTAAATCACCGTTGGGGGAGGTTGGGTGGGCTGGATGGAGACACCAGCCTTTCATCTCTGCGACTTTGGTTCAGATCCAGCTCATACTGATGGAGTGACCACCTCCACTGTCTGCTGGCTAAGCGGCTCTGATGCAAAATCAGTTTCAGCAGCCTCAATCCAGCTTCTAGTGCACATTGGCCGACGATATAAAAACATCTCTAATTTTGTAATCTCACTTAGAGAGGTCACAGGATGGCTGTGGTGGGAAATGGAAAAATTATTACACTAGTCCAATGGGAATGCTCTGGTGATGTTGACTGAGACACATTGATAGGACAGTGTAGAGGGAGCTTTATTCTGCAGCTCACTCATGCTGTACCTGAACTGGGAGCATCTGATGGGACAGTCCAGAGTGAGCTTTACTGTATTAAACCCATGCTGTACCTAAACTCGGAATGCTTGATACGGCAGTGTAGAGGGAGCTTTACTCTGCATCTAAACCATGCCGTCATTGAGCTGGGAGTGTTTGATGGGGCAGTGTAGTGGGAGCTTTATTCTGTCTTTTTACCTCTGCTCTATCTGACCTGGGAGTGCTTGATCCTGATACTGGGTGCTTGACAGATAAAGTGTTCCATTCCTCAGCATTAATCTCTCTTATCTCAAGCAGCACAAAATAAAAAAAGGTCATAACAACACAATTAGGCAGCTCAACAACATATCAAATGGACTGGAATATATCTCATTATCGACTGGAGGTAAACTGACCAACAAAGACCCCAAAATCATCACATGGATTGCATTTAATCATGATGCTCTCACATGCTTTTTTGGCAGAAACTAGTCTCTTAACAGATTACGACACAAGCAGAAAATATAGATCATGGGAAAAAATATCCTGAAATCCCAATCCTAACTGCTTTTCCAAGACGCAAGAAGTTTTTGTAGCTGGAAGGATTTATGGTCAGTGTTTTGGGGATTTGTGTGGGATTGTGTCCGACCCCCTGGATATGAGTTCAGCGGATTGCAGTTTTGAAAGCCGAGCAGTGCAGAAGAAAAGGGAACAGGAAATGGAGGGAGGTGTTTCAGGAAGTTGTCGGGAGATGACTGATGGACTCCAGATGGGACGGGTCAGTTTCAGTGACCCAGGAAACTGACAAGAGGGACAATTGCTGGCACTGGGCAAAGTGCTAGGCCCTCCCCTTAACAATCGCAACACATTACGACAACCTCGTTTAAATGATTAAGTAGACTGATTCACTCATTTCACAGATTATGTTACATCCCAAACATGGACTCTTCCACAGATGCCTTTATGTTTGCCAGATGTAAGAAATTAATTTTGTTAATTCCTTTCCTCCTCTCCTGAAGGCTGGGATGCGGTTTTTCAAAAGCTAGCTGTCCTCTGTAATCTCACCCAAGTGGCTATTCCTCATGCATCAGCCTGGACTTTGAGCGTGGAGAGTAGCACAGCTCAGCCTGTTCTTGTTCTTACCCTGACCTGGCACACACGCAATCGAGAGTAGGAACTCTGGCTGATTTTTATCCCTTTGCCTAGTGCAGGGTGCTGAGGCTAATTCTATCATTACTGCTTCCCTGGCTGACATCACCTAACTCAGCACAGCCGAGGGATTGAACCTGGGTCGACACAGCTCACTACCACATGTACCAGTGCATTTACCAACTGGGCCAGTAGGGGAGCTCCAATACTGATCTTTGAAAGGAAACATGATGGTGAGACGAATATTTTAACTTTCCTATTCCCATTTTGAAGTTTATTACTTATTCCCCTCAACAATCTCCCTATGTGGCACACCACGCTCTGCTGGCACAGAAAGCAGATCGGTGTGTGGCTTGTTTGCAGAGCTCTCCAAGTGCCACTATTGAGCCCGTTGCGAGAAAACAGGCAAGACTGGTGGTGTCTCACCTGCATATTTCCTGTTTCCTATCTCTCCCAATGCACACCCTCCCGCCACTCCCACCCCCCCCCCCACTCCACCCTGCCATACACCCAAGATCAGGAGGTCAATACTTAGTAAAATCTCAGGTGCCTGTTGAAAATTAATTGAATTCATGAACTGTGCTGAGTCCTAGCACACATCATGTAAATAGCTCTTATAACCCCAGATCCTGGTTACCACCAGATCAATGATTCATTATTGGTCCATCAATCATTCAAGCATTTTCTTCCATTTCACTGCATTAATCTTCATTCCACTCTTCTTCTGCAGTTCTCTCTTCTCTGTTGATTTACTCTCTGCTGAATTTTGAGCCTTTTTCTCACTCTAACATAGATTTCCTCTGTGCATTTGGTATGAAAAAATCATATGATTTATGATTTCACTTTATCTAGTCCACACTAGATATGAGTCACTGGGATGGAGTTTGCAGTCCCAATGCTTGATCGGCAGGACCAGTGTGCATTGGAGTAATTCACCAATCCGCGCTTGCTGTAGCCATTTCCGTCAGAATTTTTGGTTCATTGATATATTCAATGCAAGTGCCCAGTGTTTGATCCTCCGTCACCTGGGAGCTCACACAGTGGGGGAGACTGGATGTCTGGCACTGCTGCAACTACTTAAAGGGCTGCAGCAGCCGCTTAAAGGGAGATATTCTTTTACCAGGAAAAAATCCATTAAGACTTTCTGCTCAACTGATAGATCCACAGCTTCCAGAGCACTGTGCTTCATAGAAGCAGATGCTGTTTCAGAAAGTGGGCAAAGGAAGTCGTGCCTTATTTAGTTTTATCTCTTCTCAGTCATCTCAGGCGTTCTCTCTTCATTCCTTTTCCCCACTCACTGGTGTGCATCTCATATCTCTCTCAGCAGACCAGCCCTTGAAAAAAACAAGCACCTGAACCTAAATAATATTTGATTCATGAGGGCACAGACACAAGTTTATAAGAGGATGGTGAAAATACAGTTTAGACTTAGCTACTTTACACGGAGGCAGTGGATGTGTGGAACATGCTCCAGGAAGACAAGTTTAACAGGTTGGCAAATTCAAAAGGGAGATGGATGGATATTTGATGAAGGAAGTGATTGAATTATGTGACGTACGGAGTGATGCGTGATTTTTTCTGGACTTTGGAATCGGTCTGATGGACTTTAATAGTCTCATCCAGTCCTGTGCATTGCTTTATTCTCTCTTCCCAATCTCAGTCTATCTCTTACCTGTCTGCCACTCTTCACTGCCAGTTGGCATCAAAGACAAAGGGACCTTTTTTGCTTGAGGATTTTCATTTGAAATATCTCAAAGATTGGCAACAATGATCTAACCTGCTACGTACAAACAATACAGGGGCTGCACAGGACAGTCTCTCACACACTCATACACTTTCTCTATAGTATGTTGAAGGCTTTAACCCAACCACTGATGATTTTATTCTCTTTTCTATGTGTTCACATTTTTGTCAACTGGTTTTGTATCAAAAGGTTTGACAGCTGTTAGCAATTTTCAAAGTATTGGTTATTTCTCGAAATTTCAAGATCTCAATGTTTGTCACAAGCTGTACGATAAGCCACGACTGTCTTCAAAGCTACATCCACACCAAGTTACATTTTTCTGCATCTTACTTCACAGGTTGTTTTATCAACAACAATTAACGTTGATGGTCATGTGCTGGCTGTCTCCGACAACATGTTTGTACACAACAACTCTAAACATGGACGAAGGGCCCGGCGCCTCGACCCCACAGAAGGTATGTCCTTTCTTCTAGAGTATACACACTATTTATGTATGTAATGCTTTTTCTGGTTTAGAGTAACAGTTGTCCACTGTGAGTCCAGTTTTATCTAATCTGTGTGTCTCCGGGATTCGCGTAACGGCCTACCTGACCATAGGATATCAGCGCTGTATCTTTTCCATTTATTACTGCGCATGAGAAGAAGGCAAAGGCAAAATCATAGAACAGAATCTTAGAATCATTACAGCATAGAAGGAGGCCATTCAGTCCATCGAGCCTGTGCCAGCTCTTGGTAAGAACTATCCAATAAGTCTCACTCCCCTGCTCTTTCCCCATAGCCCTGCAAATTTTTTCCCTTCAAATATTTATCCAATTCCTTTTTGAAAGCCACGATTGAATCTGCATCCATCACCCTTTCAGGCAGCGCATTCCAGATCTTAACTACTCGCTGCATAAAAAAGCTTTTCCTCACGCGCCTTTGGTTCTTTTGCCAATCACCTTATATCTGTGTTCCTTCCGCCAATGGGAACAGTTTCTTTTTATTTACTTTATCTAATCCCATCTAAATTTACCCAGCTTATCCAATTTACCCGATATCTAAAATTTCCCAGCTTATTCAAATAAAACTGCTTAATAGTACTACTGGTTCGATGGGTTTTCTTTCTCTTCTTATAGGGAAGTGTCTGGCCTCTATTTTGCAACTGCCCACATGATTAGAATCAGGGCTTCATTGCGTGAATAATCACAGGCACAGAGTCATGTCCCATCAGGCCATGGTGCAGTGTGCTGTGGCATTCCTGAGACACTGGTTGGGATTTTGATCTCAGTCGGCAAGACTGGCACGGATATTAAATGGAATCCAAACATTGATACATTTCATAGGTTTTAAAGAGAAAATCTAAAAAAGTCCCATGGAGCTCAAGATTTTTTCTTAAAAGAAGAGATCTGCAAGATATTTTTGGCAAGGGCATTTCAGTTAATCCCAAGTCTTACACCAAGAAATGTAAGCTGAATCGCCAATATGTTCAGACTTTATAGAACAAACTATTTGATTATGGGGTATTTTTTAAAAATGACAAAACCTAGGCCTATCAAGATGCTAAGGGTTGGAAAGAGGAGAGAGAAGATGGAGTGAATCAAAAAGTAATGGATGGGTTGTAAAAGCCTGTAGATTGAAAGGAAAGAAAGAACTTGCATTTATGTAGCACCTTTCTTATCCTCAGCACTTCAGAATCAGTTAATTACTTTTGAAGTTTCATAATGTAGCCAAACAAAGCAGTCAGTTTGTACTCCGTAAGGCCCCACAAGCAGCAAAGAGATAAATGACCAGATCATCTGTTTCAATGGTGTTGGCTGAGGGATAAATGTTAGCAAGAGTGCAAAAGGATCTTTTATGTCCACCTAAACAGGTTAACTTGGTTTAACCTCTCGTTTGAAAGATGGCATCTCTGATAATATATCAAATCCTCAATACTGCAAAGAAGCATCAGCCTAGTCTGTGGAGTGGGGCTTGAACCCACAACCGTCTGACTATGAGGCAAGATTGTTACCACTCAGCTAAGGCTACTCCGATCATCCTTCAATTTTTTAATTTCATGAATTTTATGCACAATGTTTGACAAATGTGCCTGGGTGTCATAGCAAGTTAGAACATTGTCCTTTCACCTCGGGCAAATAGATTTAACTCCAGGCCAGGGCTGATGGCATTATTAGGAAGTCTTAAAAGGTCTCACCAATGTAATATGTCTCATACTTTAAAAGTTTGTCAAGTTTTTCAAGTCAGCAACCAAGTACTTAGTGGGCAGGTGTCCGTGATCCCAAAAAATTGCCCTTAAGTTGGCATCAATAGCAGTGTTATTCAGTCAGTCAAACCACAAGGGAGGGCTGGCATGGAAATATCACACCGGCACAATAAAGGATGTGCTCATCTAAAGTTGGTCTCTAAGCACATTGTCAGGGTACAGTTGATTGCTTCCGCTGAGGTGGGAGTGTTTGACTCAAAACAATGGAAAAATAGAAAGTGTATCAATACACAGACATTGTTCACCTCAAGAAGCATAACATTTACTCTCACCTTCAAAAAACCTAAAATATGTCATAGACACAATTTGTTTCTGACCTTAAAATTAAGGTCAATATTTTTTCAATGAGCAGCAAAATTCTGGGTCCAAGAGAATTCTCTGCCTAATCCACGGCTCTGTGAGGTGAGTGGGAGTGTAATCAAGATAAAGTTATAAAAAGGAACTAAGGGTGATGCGGGGAGATACTCTATGAATTTCCACCTCTGGGACCCAGGCTCAAAACCAGTCCAGGCTGATGGGAAAAAGTCAGTCTATTGGCAGTAAAGGTCCTGTATGAAATTAATTCAGGACAGTCTCAATCCAACTCCTAGTAGATATGGGCATCAGGTCACAGCCCAGAGCAAAAGCTGCCGCTAATTGGAACGTAAGCAGCAATTTTTTCATTTATGTGGGAAATGGACAAATGTCACATGAGCGTAACAGAGAGTGATTTTCTGAGGGTAGTTAGGAGAACGTGGAGATATTACTCTGTGCTTAATTAACATATGTGTACAGTGTGCAATGGAAATGTCCCATTTCCCAGCACCAACATCCCTCACCTTGACCACAGCATTTTTGAGAAAGGGAAATAAAATTGGCCTTAAAAATAAACGGGGCGAGGGGAGTCATGCTGAAGAGCACATATATTTTATAGTCATCACTGTGCACACTGGACTAACAACCTTCAGGAATGGTTCAAGCACAGTCAAATATACACACCAAATGGTGACTGAAGGGGGAATGTTCCTGAACACATCAGCTTTGGCTCCCAGACATCAAAGTACTCTCCCCACAGAGAATAGAATTGTTGATCACGGTTTTTTCATAGTCTTATGCGATGCCTACATTTGAGTGAATGCACATATTATAAATACACATGAAAATCAGTGGATTTGGAATTAGTGTAAAGATGGAACTGCTAATGAGATGTGCATAGGTTTGACATATTACAAAAACATTAGGGATGTCTCCAAAGGTTCTGGATCCCAAAGGTCCAACGGCATTATGGAAATTTCAGTGAATCCTCCAGAGGGTCCAGGTCCCCAAAGGTTCTATGGTAACCTTAGCAAGGATTTTGAAGGTTTCTAAGATTTCCAAAGCTTCCACAGTACTCCAGAATCAGCAGGAAAGTCTCTCAATGGCCCAGATACACAAAAGTTTGAGTGTGCTATGGAAATATTTGCAAGATCTCTAAAGGCATTTGCATTGAACAACAGGGGAGGCAGTTGAAAATCCTTGTTGGAAAGATATTGTTGTCCAGAAGTATGCTGTGCAAGGCTGCACAGTGTTAACAAGACTTAATGGGTTAAAGAGTTAAAATGTCAACATTCTACCATGAAATATGATTAAGTCAGTGAAGAATTTGCAGTGGTGTTAATTTCCTGTCACTGGACCACTGTGTAGTGAATAAAATCCCAGGAATCAGAGCAAGAAAACATTCCATTTTTTTTCCAAGACTGATTGAAAGTGATTGACTAGCAGCCCAGACACAGCTCGAATGTTTGGCCTGCTGCCAGAACCCTTCATGCTCTCCTCTGACCCTGTCAGCACTAAGTTGGAGGTGATGGATTGAGCTTGGATGTGGCCTTGAAACCATATAGCTTCTGACAGGGTGAGAAATCGTGAGGTTGAAGACAGGCTGCGATTCTCCCCTGCCTGATCCGCTCAGCTCCAAGTGGAAATGTGCACCCAGGTTTCCCTGTGATGCCGTGTTAAGTGGGTACAGCTGAACTTCAGGAAATGTTAGTCTGGGGATGGCTGGGATGGTGACTGAACTGTTTTAACAGGATGTGAGTGGGAAGTGAGTAGAGAGGCATACCTGCCTCTACTGAGCCTCATGGTCATTAATCTACTGGCCATATGAGCAGACACATTTTTACCTTTTAGCATCAATAATTTAGTGGCTCATAGACATGACTACTGCTTTTGTCGTGCACAAAGATGGCATGTGAGAGCTAGCACTCATTATATCCTCCATTTCAGCATTTCTTCTCATTCTTAAATAATATCCTTTTCCATGTTCAATTTCTGATCTGTGCTGTTAGTTGATGTCAGATAGGATGAGAGTTGGGGTGCCACAATTGGCTTCAGTGGCCCTAAGGCTAGGGAGGGAGAAAAATAACTCTTGCTTCAAATGTAGATATGTGGAAGGTTGATTCCTGTCATCGCTACATGTACTGACATTGTTGTGAACATGTTTAATGATTTCACTCAAAATACCAAGCAGAGTAAATCTTCTCACATTTGGAATGATGGTGCTACCCAGAGCAATTGGAGGAAACCGTCCCCACAGGTGAGGACAGGATCAAGTTTGACTGTGATGCTCTGCATGGTCAAATAGCCAACTGGTACTCGATACCTAGGCTCACTCATGAAGAATAGCTGCATGAAGAATGGCCACTTAGGGGAAAATAAATTAAATATGTTAACAACAGTGTTGAATACCGCAGACCTAACAACAACAGTGGACCACACAGATTCTGTATCTCTGGTCCATTTTCTGGTATATTTTTGGAGAAATGGAACGTGCCTGTCTTGTGATCTGTTACATAACACTTAAAGCTCTCAAGCTTAAATGTCAGCTCACAGGAGGAGCTCACAGTGCACAAGCAGAGTTTACTGAATGCTTGGCAGTAAGCTAGGTTGAGGCAGTGTGAGTTTGTAAAACCTCTGCAAGGTGATGTTAAGTTTCAGCAAGCTTTCACATGCTAAGTTTGTCCAAGATAACCCAAAATGCTAAAGGTTAGCATAAGCTGTGGTATGAATGATCTTTTACAGTTGTCTTACTGTGAGGAATATTGAAATAATACATGAAACCAAAGAACAACTTACAAACAACAACAATAACAGTGGTAATCTGCAAATTATTTGGATTCCAGCTGGTTATTTTTAATGATTTTTCTTGACAAATTGCACACAAAGAACATGGACAGAGGAAAAGGGGCACAGTACCATGGGAGGATTGGAGAGAAATTGGGTGCCATGCGTTAGCCTAAATGACAGGGTAACTTGACTGAGCTTGCTGACCTTCTCTTTCTCCAGTCTGGTCAGCTTCTTCAAATCAAAATCTCAATAG
The DNA here is from genome assembly GCF_035084215.1 of Heptranchias perlo. Classification (NCBI taxonomy): domain Eukaryota; kingdom Metazoa; phylum Chordata; class Chondrichthyes; order Hexanchiformes; family Hexanchidae; genus Heptranchias; species Heptranchias perlo. The sequence continues at coordinate 42,835,245 of NC_090344.1, forward strand.
TGCTAAAAAAATTGTGTACACTTTTGTAGTATACTTCTCATTAATGGGACCTTGAAGTTTAAATCCATTTCCCAGCTTGAATGGAGCTTGAGTCGATTTCTGGCTAAACACTTGTTAGAGGGGCTTCTCGGGTAGCTGTGAGAATTGGGGAAAGTTGCAGTTTGGATCGTTGGTCTGTGTCGAGTTAGTTGATTTCAGTCGAGCTGACTGTATGGGTGCTACAATTGACCTCAGCGCTCCTGGGTTATGGCGGCGAAATCAATCAGTCAACATTTCTGCTTCTCTGCACTGTCTAAAGTCAACTGATGAAATGTACATTGGATTGGACTCAGCTGCAATACCGACAGACTGGTTTGTATGCCTCAGTACCTTACCAAGTGGTGTATTTAGTTTTCGAGTTCCCATTGCAATGTGGGCTTGTGACTTTTATACCCATGATAATTATCGAAGGGCCACAGTTAGCTTCTCCAACCATTTATAAAGGATAGTTGCTGTTGAAACATTTCTGCAGTGATTCTTCTCATCTCCCACCATAACTTTGGCAGAAGATCGGCAGAAATGGCCGAAGTTAAAGTGAGAGACTGGGAGAACCTGCATAGGGATTCTGCCCCACAAAAATGTGTGTGGGGCAGTTTCATTATACCTAATAAAACAGGCATTTGTTGTCAAAAGTTACAGTGGGATTTCAAGTGTCTGCATTGCCCTAGGTTGCCCCAGAACACTGCTAGGCAAAGTCTTCAGCACACGCACGGGTCTTCTGGCCATTTGAATGGCTTCGTGTTCGTGAGCAAGTGTAAGCCATCCAGCAGCACAGAAGTACAGTCGCTGTGCCTGTCGGTCCCACTGCAACTATAGAGGGTGGAAGTTGTGCTGGAGAGGGGGTGCTGTGGGCATGTGGCTGTTTCCAGGTTCCACTGTGCATAAGAACATAAGAAATAGGAGCAGGAGTAGGCTATACGCCCCCTTGGGCACGCTCTGCCATTCAATAAGATCCTGGTTGAATATCAATCCATAAATGTGCCCTCCCCCTACAGTTCAGAGGATAGAATACTCTGATTCTATAGAGAGTCATGACATTGCAATAAACTTAGTACTGCTGAATCATCTCTCACCACAAACGATTAGCAATGTTCACCTGTCCCTGTGCAAACTCTGGTACTGCCAGTGTCCCAAGATCAGTTGGGGACTTGGACGCTGATCTAGATCCTCTATCTCATGGCAAGTCTCTATTCTCGGAACTGCAACCCAGCTTTGCCACAATCTTTGGTCATGGTTAGAATTTTCCATTGGTCCTGCTTCTGTTTGTTCAAAGCTTGGTCTATTGGAATGGGGGGGAAGATCTGTCACAGCAGTCGTTACTGTTTAAAATCAAAATCACCAGCAACTATAATATGTTTTTCCTTACTTTCTAATTCTATTAATTTGTAATATTCTTAATTGAAGCAATCAATTGACAAGAGGAACCCGCTTTCTTGAGTTACTGGCCTAGAAGTTGGCTTACGCCCGACTCCAGCCACGAACTGACGCACCAAGACTGAGGCACACCTTTTTGGTGGCAGCTTCCAGCAGTACCTCTGAAGACCGCTGATTTGGATGCTGTTTAACTAAGAAAACTGACAGCAGCAAGCATGGCATATGCTGTGGTCATTCGAAAACCAATTTCGCAAATTTGAAATAGGTGTTAGTTTCCCAATTTGCATAGGTAATAGGCCCAACCCCGTTTTCAGGCCGGCACCCTGGCCGACTACAGGGCGTCCTAACCAATACGGCGTGCAACGCACACGCTGCATACCACATTGGACCCTTCAGCGTCCGTTTTTCACCTGACTCGGCCACTGACGTTTATACTTGAGTAATCTCGTCATTTCAATTGTACTTGTTAATTCCAAATTAGCCCTCCTCCATTTTGTAGCTATCTCTTTTTCCCTCTCCCACACATACAGCAGCACTTTACAATTATATAGCAACTTTAATGTCATTAAATGTCAAACGAAGAATTAACCAAAGAAGGATTGGGGTGGTGACTGAAAACAAGTTTGACAACGCTCCTGTGAAGCGCCTTGGGACATCTTACTACGTTAGAGGTGCTATATGAATGCAAGTTGTTGTTGACAAGGCAGGTTTTGTATAGGCTTTTGAACGAGGGTGGAAGGCAGAGAATGTCTCAGAATGTGGGATCAAAATGGTTAAAGGCTCTGCAGCTGAAGGGTTGTACAGATAAAGGGGGATGCAAAGGAAACCAGAATCAGAAAAGCAGAGGGCATGTATGGGGACACAGGGCTGAATGTTCAGCAGGCCAAACTATTCCAGTACAGCTACAACACTGGCATCTACCTGACAATGTGGAAAATTGCCCAGGTACGTCCTCTCCACAAAAAGCAGGACAAATCCAATCCGGCCAATTACCGCCCCATCAGTCTACTCTCAATCATCAGCAAAGTGATGGAAGGTGCTGTCGACAGTGCTATCAAGCGGCACTTACTCACCAATAACCTGCTCACCGATGCTCAGATTGGGTTCCGCCAGGACCACTCGGCTCCAGACCTCATTACAGCTTGGTCCAAACATGGACAAAAGAGCTGAATTCCAGAGGTGAGGTGAGAGTGACTGTCCTTGACATCAAGGCAGCATTTGACCGAGTGTGGCACCAAGGAGCCCTAGTAAAATTGAAGTCAATGGGAATTAGGGGGAAAACTCTCCAGTGGGTGGAGTCATACCTAGCACAAAGGAAGACGGTCGTGGTTGTTGGAGGCCAATCATCTCAGCCCCAGGGCATTGCTGCAGGAGTTCCTCAGGGCAGTGTCATAGGCCCAACCATCTTCAGCTGCTTCATCAATGACCTTCCCCCCATCATAACGTCAGAAATGGGGATGTTCGCTGATGATTGCACAGTGTTTAGTTCCATCCGCAACCCCTCAGATAATGAAGCAGTCCGAGCCTGCATGCAGCAAGACCTGGACAACATCCAGGCTTGGGCTGATAAGTGGCAAGTCACATTCACGCCAGACAAATGCCAGGCAATGACCATCTCCAACAAGAGAGAGTCTAATCACCTCCCCTTGACATTCAACGGCATTACTATCGCCGAATCCCCCACCATCAACATCCTGGGGGTTGTCATTGACCAGAAACTTAACTGGACCAGCCACGTAAATACTGTGGCCACAAGAGCAGGTCAGAGGCTGGGTATTCTGCGGCGAGTGACTCACCTCCTGACTCTCCAAAGCCTTTCCACCATCTACAAGGCACAAGTCAGGAGTGTGATGGAATACTCTCCACTTGCCTGGATGAGTGCAGCTCCAACAACACTCAAGAAGCTCGACACCATCCAGGACAAAGCAGCCCGCTTGATTGGCACCTCATCCACCACCCTAAACATTTACTCCCTTCACCACCAGCGCATCGTGGCTGCATTTATTGCCCATCCCTAATTGCCCTTGAGAAGGTGGTGGTGAGCCACCTTCTTGAACCGCTGCAGTCCGTGTGATGAAGGCTCTCCCACAGTGCTGTTAGGTAGGGTGTTCCAGGATTTTGACCCAGCGATGATGAAGGAACGGCGATATATTTCCAAGCTGGGATGGTGTGTGACTTGGAGGGAACGTGCAGGTGATGTTGTTCCCTTGTGCCTGCTGCCCTCGTCCTTCTAGGTGGTAGAGGTCACGGGTTTGAGAGGTGCTGTCGAAGAAGCCTTGGCGAGTTGCTGCAGTGCAGCGACGCCCAACATCCCATGAACGAAAAATAAAGGGCTGAATGAGGTTCAGGGGTAGTGAGGGGTGAGGGACGAGGAGGAATTTGTAGATGATAAGGATTTTGAAATTGATGTGTGAATATTTTTAGGGAATCAGTGGAGGGTGGTGAGCGTTGGTGCAATATAGGAACAGGACTTAGTGTGGGATGGGATGTGGACGGTGGAGTTTGCAACAAGTTGCAATTTGTAAAGGGTAGAACCAGGGAGGCTAGCAAGGACAATCAATTCTGGATCCCCCTCCCATGGAACCCCACTCTCCCTTCATTTAACCCTGCTCGCCTTGGCTATAGCCACTATATAACCATCCTCTCCCCAGTGGGTAACTACCAATGCAGTACTGAGGGAGTGCTGCACTGTCGGAGGTGCCGTTTTTCAGATGAAATGTTAAACTGAGGCCCCGTCTGCCCTCTCAGATGGATGTAAAAGATTCCATGGCACTATTCGAAGAAGTGCAGGGGAGTTCTCCCCGGTGTCTTGGCCAATATTTATCCCTCAACCAACATCACCAAAACAGATTACAGATTATCTGGTCATTATCACATTGCTGTTTGTGGGAGCTTGCTGAGCGAAAATTGGCTGCAGTGTTTCCCTACATTACAACAGTGACTACACTTCAAAAGTACTTAATTGGTTGTAAAGCGCTTTGGGATGTCCTGAGGTCATGAAAGGCGCTATATAAATACAGATTTTTTTTTCTTTCGTTACCATGTAATACCATGAATGTATCCATTGCTTAGATTTTGGAGGTTCTGTGCTTTACAGACAACTGTGGTTTAGAAGCATTAATAGCTGGTGATGTATGCACAGTACTTCATCCCACTACATGACAAATGCTCTTAAGATGGTACTACCGCATGTGAGTGAAAATTCGGAAAGACTCACAGGTTAAGAGAGTTTCATTGCAGAGGAGTTATTTAACAATAGCTGTATGATTGCAAGATTCTGTTTTTAGCTTTCCTCTTGATAGTTGAAGCTTCATTACCGGTGTTATTTCATTGATAAATCTATCATGTGTGTCAGAAAAGCTTGAAAGATTACATACTGGGGTTTACCAGCAACACCTTAGGGATGTCTGAAACAAAATTAGTTTATCCTACTTCTTGGAGTCTTGTTTTGTGGTTGCAGTGGGTGTGAAAATTTCACAGCTCTGTGACAGAGAAAGAGAGAGAAGGAGGGAGAGCAAGAATAAGAGAAAAAGAGAGTGAGAGAGAGAGAGAGAGAAAGAGAGAGATACTAAATTCCATTAGACATTGAATGCCTATGGGGGGAAGTACTAATACTGTGACTTGTACACTGTATTTTACTCACAAGCAATCATTATGGAGAAATTTGATGGTGCAACACATTTGGTATCCACGATGAGCATCAACATTTTAAACTGACAGTCAGCATCCAAAAGGTTAACCTGTTTATTTTAAAAAGGTTTATGGCTCATTTCAACAACAGACAGAGGAATGTCATACAAACATGCCTATTCACCAACAATAATCCTTGAGCTACTTAAAACTAAAAATCCAGGTAATTCCCCACCTGGTGTCAGCAATCGTGAGCCAGTTTTGTCTTACGAATGTAGAATGCACTGCTGGTTGGGATTATTGTACGTATGTGTTATAAAAGGTTTCAGTTCAATGAAAGGTCCGATGTAACCTGGGGTTAGATTCCCAATATAAGGAACTGGATCCCATAAAAGTGTACTGAAGTCCCAATAACTGCTTTTACTTTCATATGTTTAAAATATCTGTAATCATTTCAAGATAAATTAATTTTTGCTTGAAATTAGAGTAGACTTCAAAATCCCATAAAATGCACCAAATAAATAAGTGGATTTATGTTTTTAATAGCCTGGGGGTTGAGCATCGTCCAGGTAGAGCACAGAAAGGAAAGCTTGATGGGATGGATTGCACGACAGTAACAGAATCCGCCTGAATTTCCTTGCATTGAAATGAATGGAAAGAAAATCTGGCAGGCTCTGTGAGGGATGTGCAATCCTCCCTTCCAGATTTTATTTTCTTACACTGTGCCCACGTGATGCTTAACGTCCTGAACTGTCAAAAATCAAAATTTTCTGTAGAAAATCAATCTTGTGCCTCCAGCACTTGCATCTCCCATCGGTAATTCTAAATCCACCATTCCTGCAAACTGAGCTTTGTGTACTTCAGTCTTTTCCCCTGCAATAAAAAAGGAATGCTTGATATCTGATGTCCCACTGCACTTTCAGTCAAACTCCTGGTAAACAGGCTGTTTTTGAGCTGTAATTTTTATACTAGTCAGTTCTTACTGCTGTTTCTGATTGCTGCGTATTATATGGTAGTACGAAACCAGGCAGTACGGTTAGCTAAGTCATGAGGGAAGTTTATGAAAATGTACAAACCCTTCCTTTATCAAGTTATTTATTCCTCCATTACCCTGGTCTCCAAGGAATACTGCCTGGAGGCCAAACCAGTGACTACTTCCAGGCCTCCATCAATAACTTTCAAACCAGTTGCCACATGGCGATAACATTCCCTCTAATTTTTTCTGCCTTTCCTGTTGGGAAACTTCTAGCCTCCTCACAACAGAAATGAGAAACCAAACATCAAGGGGGCATATCAACGATGCACCCACAAAAGTGAACTTTGCTACTTGCAGTCTGTCCTCTGCATCCCAACGCTGTGCTGTTGTGTCACTTCTAGACTATTCCTTGCATCTGAACACTTAGTGTGCCACCTGTAGACTCTCCCCTTAATCCCAAACTGTGCTGTATCATTTGTAGAATCTCCCCTTAATCCCGAACTGTGCTGTATCATTTGTAGAATCTCCCCTTAATCCCGAACTGTGCTGTATCATTTGTAGACTCTCCCCTGCAATCCAAATCCATGCTGTGCTACTTGAATGCTCTCTGCTCCCCAGCACTCTGCTGTGTCATTTGTTGACTCTTCCCTATATTCATAGTAATAGTGATTCATTTAAATGAGCTGACAGAGAACACAGTGTTGACGAGTTGAGAGTTGAACCGATGAGTCACTCCAACTGGAAAAGTGGATCTTGTGTCATTCCTAAAAGAACAAATGGGAGTAAACACTGAATGAAAGTGTTTGAAAGGTGATTGTATTGCGTTATTTATTATTGGAAATTTTCTTTGTGTTCATCTTAGTTATCTCTGTAGCACTTGTAATAAAGAATAATATGACTGTGGATGAAAGGTGTTCGGCAAGCAACATATATCTATATGGCACCTGGCCAATGTGACCTTGACTGCTTTGTCTCCCCTTCATGAGTTCACACCAAATAAACATGGTCAGAAAGCTGGTGATGTCAGTTCCTGGGAAAGCCACTGCGAATCGGGTGAAATGCTTTGTTTATATTTTGAACAGCAGAATGATTTGCTTCTTGTAGTAGATTGACTGTCCTGTACAGCTCCCCCAATGTACATGATGTAGAACACATTCAAAACTGTGTTCTTCAAATTTCTCATCCTCAGCATTGTTTTGGAGAATTAAGTAGGGCACATATTTCAACTTACTGGGTTCCTGAAATACACCATAAATCAAGAACCCTGTCATGTTATGATTTTGGTGTTGACATCATTCATTACTCAAAAGGTTTTTGGTTGCTGTAGGCTTCCTTTGACAACAAGTGCCGTATTTAAGAAACCTAACTGAAGCTGATACCATCAATTTAAAAGTACTATCTTCTGACACCAAGTCCATCATATTCAATTTGTTTTATTATTGAGAAATGTAGATGAAGGGCCAAGGCCCACATTGCACGACAGCCTCAAGTTTGAAAAGAGTCGGAAGTAAAAAAAGAAAATAGTGATTAGGAATCTGTAGACTGTCGGAGGAAGGGAAGAGTAGGAGGAAGGGAAGGGTAAGAGTTAAGGAGTCACACAGTTTGAGGTCCTGGGAGAGAATGAGTAGGAGATTGCACAATGAGTCTTGATTTCACCACTGTGAATGCAGGGGGGAGAAAAGTGTAGGATGGCTAATTTGGAAGTTAGGAGGAACCATAGGAAAAGCAGAGGAGCAATGATTCTAGCAGTGTTGATGAAGAAAGAGAAAGTTATGATCTGTAAATCGTCTAATTTCTTTACTCTCATACTTAGCTACACCGTGCATCAAAGCAATCAGCCCCAGTGAAGGATGGACTACTGGGGGTGCCATGGTTATCATTATCGGGGACAACTTTTTCGATGGACTCCAAGTTCTATTTGGCACCATGCTTGTTTGGAGTGAGGTAGGTTACCATTGGAGCAGCAATTTTTTGTATGCTACCAAATTTTGGCAGAGTGAGATAGAAGTCAATAGAAAGGAAAATCTGGAAGGGTGAATAAAGGGTGTCGGAGGAAGTTGAAAATTACCCCAGTATTCCTATTAATGGCCTACAATTCTGTTTTGAGTCCCATTATCCTAACTCATGGTACAGTTATACCTTCATCAGGACTTTCAAAGACCGTTAAAGGTGGCAAGCTAGGCAATAACTGGGCTCCCTGATGAATCGATTGGAAAAGCCACTGCCTGGTGTAGAACTGAGCCACGCAGATCAAGGGAATCCCAGCTCTATGCTGAGTTAGCTGAAATCAGCTAGAACAGCACGAATGGAGCTGCAGTTGATTGCGGTAGATTGGGTAGATGAAAAAAAGTTAGCCAGGGTTCCCACTCCTGATTGCTGATCAGCAACCCCTGCTGGAAAATGAGCGTGTGTGGACATCAGGGGAGAATAAGACTGGGCCCAACTTGATGCATCTCACTGCCAAATAGCCAGCTGATACTCACTCCCCAGGCTCACACAAGAAAAATAGCCCATTAGGTGAGGTACATGGGACTGTACCCCAGTGAAAATCAGGGGAGATGGGGAAAATATTTTAATAAAGCAATGGAATAATTTTCTATTCTATCACGGAAGTGGAAATTGAAAATCAGCAGTGCCTAACTTGGCACACGGTCATGAAGATTATCGAAGAAAAAAGGCCTGAAAAGAAACCAGGTTGAGAGAAATCAGTCTGTTGAAGGGGGAAAAAATGAAAGGGGATATTAATAAGAAAAATAAATTTAAAGTAGAATCCTTTTTAATTGCAGTGAATGTTTCTCATCTAATCTGTAATGATTAACACAAGAGTATAGATAGCTTCACACACACTAAAGTCGGATTTCAGGAGAACTGGGGGTGGGCTATGGATAGCATAGTCAGGTCTGTAATGCCATATTCATACCCAAACACTTGGCCCTTCTCATGCCTTTCAGCTGATAACTCCCCATGCCATCCGAGTGCAGACTCCTCCTCGACACATTCCAGGAGTCGTGGAAGTCACACTGTCCTACAAGTCCAAACAGTTTTGCAAAGGTGCTCCTGGAAGATTCATCTACACAGGTGGGTGACTTCTTGATATGTTGAAAGGACTTTCACAAAACGGTCAAAGAATTGGGTGGTACGGTGGGATGAATGCCTATACGACTGGAGTAATGCATGAGAATCTCCTCTGTCTGCTGGCTGTAAGGGTAGTCTCAATCCAGTTGCCCTGCAACCCCAAAACTACCCTTAATTCAGCACCAATGGCCATTAAATTGACAATAACACTCAAAAAACACAGGTGTGGGAAATTGAGAAATGCCACAATAGTGCAATAGGGGATTGCTTTTCTGGGATTAGGGCTGGAGCACAATGGTGAGAGTAGAGGGAGCTTTATTCTGCTTCATATGTGCTATATTTGATTGAGGAGTGCTTGATGACCATACTGGGTGTCTGAAATCTAAGATGAATTCCTAATTCTGACATTTTTATGCAAAATGCAGAGGTACTTCCACCACCATTCCTCTCACCGACATCAGTGAATGGGCCGTACAAACTTTTGTATATAAGCAAATGTAAAACTACATCAATCAAGGCTAAAAAAGCCATTGGCATTCGAATCATGGGCTATAAATGTCAAAATGCATGGAACCACAGCGCATCCAATACAAAATGTGTTACAGTATTACACTTCTCAAATAAAAACAGAAGGTCAGGGCGCTTTGTCTCCTTGTGTTGCTCTCCCCCTTTTACTTTTCAGTCTCCATTGTATAATAAGGAAATGCAACTGCGAGAGGTGCCAGCCAATGGGGCCGATCGCCAAAAGAATTCCACATTAAAAAATAAGGGAGGAAAAATAGAACTGGAAACTTGACAGCTTGGGAACCGACCTTTTAACAGATTGTAAATATGTTGGGCAGGATCCCGCGACCACCTCGAAACCTGGCTCATTTGAACCCGACGGCACATTGAGAGATCCACATTTCCGTGCATGTGTAATGCATTTCCCAAGTGTCACGGTGTTTACACCAGACGGTGCAGCCATCCGACGGACAGTCACCTGTGCGGCAGCTGACGGAGGCCCGCCCCCGCGATGCTGGATGAGAGCAGTCCCGCGCAACACCTGACAGAGGCGCGCCTGCATGTGACCCAAGAGGAACAGATCACCTGACACTGAACCCGCTGAAATGTGAAAGCACCGACAGATCCGAGAGGAAAAGACAACGGGGCGCGCGAACACAGTGCGATAGGAATAAGGGCACGTTTTATATTGCAGTGGCAGTGTGCTCTGAATTCGCCCTGTTTATGGTGTGAATGGATTCAGAGCACCATTTGCAACACCGAAACAACTGAATGTGGTGCAAAGCTGTACGTGTGGAGGTTGGGGGAAAAAAATTCACAACATGACTGCGACAGACTTTCCCCGAACAGACATCCATTACTCTCAACCATAAAAAAATGGCAGCCAGCAGCATCAAGCACCATTCTTGGAAATCCAGCTCGTAAGAAGTGTTCACAGCCTCTGGGGGACAAGCACCACCTTGCTTATATTACACCAATTTCTTTTGAAGAGAGGTGGAAAGGGAGCCACAAGCGTAATGTCTCTGTGCACATGTCTTTTATTGAGACTTAATAGTAGTGATTAAACACAGAGGCTGTAAGTTGTGGCACTTTTACTCTGCTTTTCTGCACTCAGTTGGTTTTATCATTTCTCTGTGTATTTAAGGAAAGTAGAAATAGATAACAACAGCTTGCATTTATATAATGCCTTTAACATAGTAAAACATCCCAAGACATTTCACAGGAGTGTTATCACACAGAATTTGACAACGAGCCACATAAGGAGATATTAGGACAGGTGACCAAAAGCTTGGTCAAAGAGGTAGATTTTAAGGAGTGTCTTAAAGGAGGAGAGAGAGGCGGAGAGGTGTAGAGAGGAAATTCCAGAGCTTAGGGCTTAGGCAGCACAAGGCATTGCCGCCAATGGTGGAGCGATGAGAATCGGGGATGCGCAAGGCCAGAATTGGAGTAGCACAGAGATATTGGAGGGTTGTAGGACTGGAGGAGGTTAGAGATAGGGAGGGGGTGAGGCCATGCAGGGATTTGAAAACAAGGATAACAATTTTGAAATTGAGGCGTTGCCGGACCGGGAGCCAAGGTAGGTCAGCAAGCACAGGGGTGATGGATGAACGAGACTTGGTGCAAGTTAGGATACGGACAGCAGAGGTTTGCATGAGCTCAAGTCGACGGAGGGTGCAAGGTGGGAGGCCGGCCTAGAGAACATTGGAATAGTCGAGTCTGGAACCTATGTACCAACTGTACCATCCCAGAACACTTTCAGAGCAATATCACCAACAAGTTGGAGGTAAAGCAAGCACATAGAGAGTGATAGAAATGGGAAGAGACAAACACAGAGAATGAGGCATAGATTGAAAGAGTGCAACAGCAAGAGACAGAACAGAGACAAGGAAATAAAAACAGCAAAGTCTCGATGGTAAATAAAACTCTCAAGGTGCCAACAAAAGAGAAACAGAAACTGAGGAGCAGTCTATTATAAACAGCAAGTGACTGAAAGTGAGAGGAAAAAGGCACAGGGATGGAAACAATACTGGGATCGCTGTGGGAACAAGTCCAATTCTCAGGATAATGTTGAGGCTTTCTCAGGCTCAATCGTGTATGGATTAGTTGACTTTCTTCCAGTTGAAATTTGCATTATTAAAGTCCTAAAGCAAACCTTAACACTCCCTATGGAGGATTAAGTGATGCTAAGTATAGTATTGACTATATTCACTGAGCTGCTCTCAGTCCAATTCCCCAGTGAACACATCAGCTTGTCAAATATTTAACTTCATGCCATCCTGTAGTTATTAAATAAAACGTAATATAAATATGACAAGAAATTCAGATACACTTTCTATTTAATTTGATGAGGGGGATGTCACAATGAAAGGTGCAGAACCCATTGATTTTTACAGTTTAACCTTTGGTGTGCCATGGGAGTTTACCCATCAAAATGCACTTTCCTCCAGTGGGCATCTCTGACAGGTTTACCCGTCTGTCTGCACCCTTCCCTTTAACCCAAGAACCTAAAGAATAAACGCTGCGCAATGAACGTTCAGGGATTTCTACACTTAACGTGATCAGCACACACAACGAGTATTTGATAGCCAGTAGGAGTCCTGCAACATCACTTCAGCAAAAATGTCACAATACAGCAACGAGTCTGGAAATTGGCAACGAAAGACCTGATAGACGTTTCTTCTACAATCTTAGCATTTGGAGGCTCTGAGGATTTGGTGCAGAAACATAAAACGGGGTTTCAACATTTCACATTATATTATTGTCAGCGTAAATGTTGGTAGTCAAATTCAGAGCAAAAAATGTAGGATTGGGCCTAGTTGTTGTGGGCTGACTTGGATCATCTTATAGAACGTTAGAAAATGACTTTCATTTATATAATACTCCTCATGTAAAAGAAGATGTCAGAACACTTTGCAAAGTAGAGACACCAGCAGGAATGTATTGGCAGTGATGTTAGAGAAGAGAAAGGGATCAAAGATACAAAGAGATGTGTTTAAAAGCATTTGAAGGCAGGTTGAAGGAAAAAGTGGCTTAGGAAAAGTAATCCACAAGACAGGGTATAGCGACTGATTGATCAACCTCCGATGGTAGAGCAGAGCAAGCATAGAACAAGCAACAAAATGGACTCAGAGGAGCAGAGGTGTACGCAGGGATACAGGGGTGTAGAAGATCACTCATGTAAAGTGGAGTGAGGCTATGGAGGAATGGAAGTTCCCCATCAGACAACACATTGCATCACAGTAGACCTACAACAATGGCTTTGTCTTTATTACGTTGTGAGTATAGGCACATCTTACTATTACATCATGAGGGCCTAACAAAGCAATGCGTCAACACGGTCAGAGAAAGCAACAAACGTTACCTCAGGTTCTATTAGGCCTCTTCATCAATGAGGACAGGAACATGTTATCCTGATGGGCGAACAGTCACACACAAGCTGCAAATGTGAAATACACTGCACATAGTCACTACTATTAAAGGTGGTTGTCCTGCATTACTCCAGCAAGATACCAAGGAGTGAAAAGTCACTCAACAACATGCAGCATCTGTTGCAGATGTCTTAATATCCAAGGGATCCCAAAGGCGAATTCACAGAACAAGGCGGCCATAGTCCACCTCTAGCTGCCCAGGATTACTTCAGCTCAGTGGCACACGCTGACCAATTCCTTCCTTTTTCTATTTTAGTTGTGCTTTCCAGCCAGCCCAAACACAAGGAAAGCAGCTCCCATCAACGGAGGTAAACCAGCAACCAAAGTTAACCCTTAAACAACTAGATCATTCCAATAGAACCATGTGAACCCCTCAATTCAATTTCAACCTACGACTCATACTGTACCTATATATAAATCATCTACTTCCTCGACAATGGCCGTGCAAGTATTTCCAAGTCAGGAAAAGTACAGGTTTGATGCAGAGTAAAGCTGTTTCTGTTTTACCCCATCAAGCCCTGCCAGGTTAGGTACATCACAGCTAAGATACAGAGTTAAGTCCCCTCTAAACTGTTCCATTAAGTATTCCCAGGTTAGGTACAGCATGGGTTAGATACATAGCAAAGCTCCCTCTATTCTTCCCCATAAAACCCTTGCAGGTCAGGTACAGCACAGGTTACATACAGAGTAAAACTCCCTCTACAATGTCCTTTCAAATACTCTGAGGCCAGGTACAACACAGGTTAGATGCAGAATAAAACTCCCTCTACAATGTCCCTTCAAATACTCAGATGCCAGGTACAGCACAGGTTAGATGCAGAGCAAGGCTTCCTCTGGCTGACAAGGTGACTTAACTCAAAGCTCAGAAAATCACTCCTACTTTATTACATTTTCTCCTTTTACCAACTTTCATTGCTGGCTCTCTACATTAGATTGCCAACGCTGCCAAATTTCATGTCGGGCTTTTTATATCCATCAGAAAGGGAAGGCTTTCATCTTATCTGGGTTGGTTTTAAACCTGGGTTCTGATGATGAAAGGTCAGTCTCTAGTCCTGATAGTTCCTTTACTTTCCTGCAGAGAGACAGCCCACTCCATTTACTCTGATTTCCTCAGTCTCTGCAAATTTGAATACATCTGAAAATATCTTCTCAAAGCAACCTAAGGAGCTGTTGGCACAGAGGAAAGCAGTCACATAAGAGCCATAGAGGAAGTGAGTGGACTGCTGCCAAGGATATAGAATGCTGCCTGAAATAACATATTGGCTATTATCTCTGCTGTCAGTTTCCCAATACTGTCAGCTTGGCTCAGTTGGTAGCAGTCTAATCTCTGAATCAGAAAGTTATAGGTTCAAGCCCCACTCTAAGGCTCGTGTGGAGCATAAACACCAGCACAGACCAGTTAGGCCAAATGGCTATAGACTCTATGTACTGTAATTCTTCACAGAACTAACACAGGTAGAAAACCACAATTCCCTGCATGCTTCAGTCTGTGCATGTGTACTGTAGAGCAAACTCCCAGTATGCATCAGTATTATTGCAGGTAATCTGTACAGTATAACGTGAAGTTTGAGGACACAAGCTAGAGCAGGATTATTAGTTTTTTTTCCAAAAGCAAAGCATGAGAAGCAGAGACAGAGGAAGACATAGAGGGAAAGAGACAGAAACAGATTCAGATAAATACAAAGTGAAAGAGCAGAGAACAAAACAGTGTGATAGAGAACAAAAATCAGAAAGAGAGAAGAATCTTGTTATTTTGTAATGAATATTAAATGGCAGCTGCTTTATTTGTTTTTGCTGAAAACAATGATTGTTCATATAAACATCATTAAAGTAGCTGTAGTATTCTTTAATCTACCTGCAATGAGTAAAGAAACACTATTTACTTACTAGCAACCAGTCAAGTACACACTTACTTCATTCTCTCAGTGGAATACTCTTACAAGCTTCTTTCCAAATTCTTTCACTGAAGATGTGTACTTCTCCATTTCCACATTCCAGTGCCCCCACCTCACACCCTGCCCTTACAACAGAGCAATTTTTGACTCACCATGAGCAATGCCATTGGCTGTCTGCTAAGTTATTTATAAATAGTTGATGACTGGGAAGCAACTTTGTAATGAGGACTGGCATAAGAGCTACGATAAGATGAAAGTTGGATGAATGCCAGGAAGATCCCATGTTCACTCATTGGTCTGTGGTGAATTAGCTGAAATTAGCCAGGAAGCAGTAAGGGTGATTCAATTGGTCTCAACAATCTTGGGTTATGGAGTGGGAAATAAATTTGGGTTACTCTTCCTGATCACACTCTGGCAACCACTGCTGGAAAGTTGACCTGTTCAGACGTCAGGTAAGGGCAGGATCGGGTTCTGCTGTGATACCTGAACAGATGCATAGCCTGCTGTCATTCACCGTCATGGCTCACACATGAAGAATGGCCGTTTGTGTGAGGAACTGGCAGACTGCCGGCAACTGGGAAACTGTACCCCAGCACGAGTTAGTGCCTTCAGAAGAGGAGGCCAGAAAACAAGGGAGAAAAATGGCAGGAATAAGAAAACACAAAAGCTGCTTTGAGCACAGTAAGAACTGAATGCTTAAGCTCCACAATCAATCAATCCTATCAGGTTGCTAAGAAACAGTTTCCTGATCTTTTCTTTCTGGGAGCTGGGGGCAGGAAGGCAGGGCTAAGAAGCAGGTCTCCGACTCTCCACACATTCCTCAGCCAGCCACGGGCTGACTCTGGGTCTCAGAAGGGGTTAAATACAGTTACCCATTCCAGCTCTCTAATTTCCCACTGGAGTGTAGCTGCAATTGTGTTGCTGAGCTCCATCTGTGAGCTGTATGTCGCTGAGGCAGTAATTTATTAGGACAATGGACCCAAGGAGCAGAACAGCACTAAACCCTCCCCCCTCCTCCCCTCACCTCCAGCGCCACATGCTTGTGCTCTGGGGAGCCCTTTATCACCGCAAGCTCTCCTGCAAGTATCCCAAACAGGATGATGAACATTCTCTGATGATGTAATTGCCACTGGCATTTCCTCCCGCTGGTGAATTATTAAATTACTTGCAAGGATATATTTCTCAGTAACATTAAAATCGCCACCTAGAGAATTGTTGGAAATTGTTAGCAAGCTCTTAATGAATAGAGTCTTCCCTTACTTGGCTTTTCGTTCATCTTCTTTCTGAAGTTGGTGCAACTTTTTGGCTGCATGCAAAGTGCTTCAGTGCTCCAATATCTACAGGAAGTCCCAGTTTATACAGGAAACAGGCAATCTACAGGACAACGAACAAGAAAATGGGAGAAGGTTCAGTCATTGATTTTGTATTCTTAATATGTTGAACGGCTGGAATAATTTTAAAACTAGGACAGCCCCGGAGTCTGGGCTGATAATGACAGTGTGGGCAGAAAGATCTCAGGTTGCAACACGGTTCTGTGCTGATTTAGCTGATCTCATCCAGAATATAGCTTTACCACATTTGGCTTCACCAACTCTGGGCTGGGAATGGAAAATGAACCATAGTTCCTATTCAATAACTCCTGCTGGAAGGTGAATGTGAGGATGTTGCGTGATCAGGATTGGTCTTGGTTATGTTGCTGTTCCTGTTTAATAGCCTGCCATCACTCACTCGCTCCAGGTCATACATTATCAATGGCTTCTTAGTTGAAGTACCAGAGAACTGTTGGCACCTGTGGAACTGCACCCCAGCAAGAGTCAGTGCCTTCAGAAGAGGAGAGAAAACTGTAGAAAGGGAAACACAAACAACAACTTGGATTTGTAAAGCATCTTTAACATATAATAAAACCTGCTTCACATCTGAGACAATGGACTGAGTGGAAGTGGGAGAATTTGGCATCAACCAAAAGCATGGCAGAAAAGGCGTGGAGGAAAATAGCAAAGTGATGGACTTCAGACAGTAAGATCTACATGATTGGAAACTCTGCCCCAAATGATGATAAAAAAAAGGAAGAATTGGAATTCATATAGCGCCTTTCACATCCTCAGGATGTCTCAAATTATGTCACAGCCAATGAAAGTGTAGCCACTGTTTTTGTCTCGGCAAACGCAATTTGCTCACTGCAAAGCCCCACAAACAGTAATAAGATAAATGAAAGCTAATCTGTTTTTGGTATGAGTTGAGGAACAAATGTTGACCAGGACACCAGGAGAACTCTCCTGCTCTTCTTTGAATAGTGTCATGGGATCTTTTATGTCCACCTAAACAGGCAGGCAGAGTTTCAGCTTAATGGCTCATCTGAAAGATGGGACTTGCTCAGCACTAACTGAAGAGTCAGCCTAGATGGTCCTGCAGTGGACCCACTGGCAAGACTCAGAGGCAAGAATGCTGCGACTGAGCTAAGCTTTCAAATGAGGACTGGTAGGGTTCAGGGTGATAACTCATTCTGCCAGGAACATGCAGTTGGATTTGTGGCTTTTTCAGTTACCTGTGTGTATATATTAATGCTCTTTAGTGACTGCTAAACGTACATGGAACAATTTTGGGTGTTTAGGACTTCTGGGTATCAGCCAGACTAGCCATGTTATGAACACTCCTAGTTAAACCAAGAGATGTGTTCTTAAGACACTGAAAAGAGAAGAGAGTAATTTCCTGTAGATATTTGTATCTGCTCTGAATATTGTTGTTTGGTGAATGAAGTGGATTTTCTATTGCCAGTTAGATTGCAGGAACAGTAAAGCTGAAGCGGGGGCCCGTGATTAATGAATGCCACTTCCCCTGTTTTCACTTGTGGCGTGCCACCAGTCCCTAATGAGCCCATTGGTGTGTCACTAGGATGGAGACACGTGCCTTGTGTTGCCTCTGATGGAAGTTTCCAACCCATGCAGGGTTCAGGTTGTTTATGTTGTTTGGTGCTGACAAAGTAATGAAGCTAATTATAAAAGCCTCCTTTGAGCTCTAAACTCCTGGCTGCAGTTACTACAGACAGATTTAAAGGTACATGGGAAATTTAAACCGGACCATTATAGCCCAAGTAATCCTCCAGTGTGGCAATGGATTGTATAGCTAGCCAGATTTACAGGACACAGACTACAAGAGGGTCTCTGGTGGATGAAGCTAAGACAGAGGGCCCACCCTCACCATGCTGCAGTCCTTGTTTCTTTTCCAGTTTTCTCCCCATCCCTCTTCAAGGTGCTGACAGGTGCTGAAATATGGTTTCACAGGTGTCAGTAGCCCTATGGCTCAAGAGGCCATTCTTCACAGTGAGTCCTTATAGGTTATTTGACCATGGAGGGCATCACAGCCAAGCACAATCCTGTCCTCAACCAACATCCAGAACTCACACTTGAAACTGGGATTTGTCGACAGCAATCAGGGCAGGAAGCCTCACTGATTTTCTCCTCCTCACCAGCCCAAAGGCACTGAGGCCATTTATATCACCGTTATTGGCTGAGATCAACTAACTCAACACAGCCTGCAGATTGAACCTGGGACTTTTCTGTTCTGTATAGCTGTTCTGTGTGGCCGGTACCACATGAACCACTGGGCCTGACCAAGAAAACCCTGTTCAACAATCACACTGGTTTTTTTGATGGAATTTTTGAAGAGATCTTATAGGATTCAATGGGATAAATGGTAAAACATGATTAGACTTTAAAAACAATTGTTACTTATAGAATCTAATAAGTATCTATAGATTCATTTAAAATTTAATTAGGAGGACTTTTTAAAGCCTTTTATGGCTGAATTTTGTTCTCAGGGCAGTTACAACATGGTTAGATACAGAGTAAAGCTCCTTCTACACTGTCCCATCAAACACTCCCAGGTCAGGTACAGCACGGGTTAGACACAAAGTAAAGCTCCCTCAACATTGCCTTAACAATGTGCCCATCAGGTCCCTCAGCCCCAACCTTGGAAGAGTACCACTAACTGCACCAATGTGACATTTTTCTGCTCATTTGCCATGATGTGGGCTTTCTGAGCGAGACTACTATTTACTATAAAATTAGGGGCAGCTTTGAGCTGTGTGCCTATACTCACTAGGGATTGGGCTGAGACTGCCTAAAGTCATTTCATATAGGACCCTTACAGCCAGCAAACAGCGAAAACTTTCATCCCAACAGTCTGGGATACTCTTCTAGTTCCAGTTAGATCGAGCAGGAGGAGGTATTGGCGGTTTTAGCAGGCCTAAAAATGGATAAATCCCCAGGCCCGGACGAAATGTATCCCAGGCTACTGTGTGAGGCAAAGGAGGAGATTGCGGGGGCTCTTAACACATATATTCAGAACCTCTCTGGCCACAGGGGATGTGCCAGAGGACTGGACAACCGCTAATGTAGTACCATTATTCAAGAAGGGGAGTAGGGAAAAACCAGGGAACTACAGGCCAGTGAGCCTAACATCAGTGGTAGGAAAATTATTGGAAAAAATTCTGAAGGACAAAATTAGTCTCCACTTGGAGAAGCAAGGATTAATCAGGGATAGTCAACATGGCTTTGTCAAGGGAAGATCATGTCTGACTAATTTGATTGAATTTTTTGAGGGGGTGACTAGGCGTGTGGATGAGGGTAACGCAGTGGATGTGGTATACATGGATTTCAGTAAGGCCTTCGATAAAGTTCCCCACAGGAGACTGGTCAAGAAGGTACGAGCCCATGGAATCCAGGGTGCCTTGGCACTTTGGATACAAAACTGGCTTAGTGGCAGAAGGCAGAGGGTGATGGTCGAAGGTTGTTTTTGTGACTGGAAGCCTGTGGCCAGTGGGGTACCACAGGGATCGGTGCTGGGTCCCTTGCTGTTTGTGGTCTACATTAATGACTTGGATATGAATGTAAAAGGTATGATCAGTAAGTTCGCTGATGATACAAAAATTGGTAGGGTGGTAAATAGCGAGGAGGATAGCCTCAGTCTGCAGGACGATATAGATGGGTTGGTCAGATGGGCAGAACAGTGGCAAATGGAATTTAACCCAGAAAAGTGCGAGGTGATGCACTTTGGAGGGACTAACAAGGCAAGGGAATACACAATGAATGGGAGGACCCTAGGCAAGACAGAGGGTCAGAGGGATCTTGGTGTGCAAGTTCACAGATCCCTGAAGGCGGCGGAACAGGTAGATAAGGTGGTAAAGAAGGCATATGGGATACTTGCCTTTATTAGCCGAGGCATAGAATATAAGAGCAAGGAGGTTATGATGGAGCTGTATAAAACACTGGTTAGGCCACAGCTGGAGTACTGTGTGCAGTTCTGGTCGCCACACTACAGGAAGGATGTGATCGCTTTGGAGAGGGTGCAGAGGAGATTCACCAGGATGTTACCAGGGCTGGAGCGCTTCAGCTATGAAGTGAGACTGGGAAGATTGGGTTTGTTTTCCTTGGAGCAGAGGAGGCTGAGGGGGAACATGATTGAGGTGTACAAAATTATGAGGGGCACAGATAGGATGGATACTAAGGAGCTTTTTCCCTTCGTTGAGGGTTCTATAACAAGGGGACATAGATTCAAGGTAAAAGGCGGGAGGTTTAGAGGGGATTTGAGAAAGAACTTTTTCACCCAGAGGGTGGTTGGAGTCTGGAACTCACTGCCTGAAAGGGTTGTGGAGGTAGGAACCCTCACAACATTCAAGAAGCATTTGGATGAGCACTTGAAATGCCATAGCATACAAGGCTACGGACCAAATGCTGGAATATGGGATTAGAGTAGACAGGGCTTGATGGCCGGCGCGGACACGATGGGCCGAAGGGCCTCTATCCGTGCTGTATAACTCTATGACAGTTTCAGGTGTATTCTAAGATTGATGTACATTGTTGGGGCAGAGTAAAGGAAGATTTATTCAGGATCTGTTATATTTCACCTGGGAGTGCTTGGCAGGGCAATGTAGTGGGTGCTTTACTCTGCATCTAACCCATGCTGTATCTGACGTGGGAATGCTGTTGCTGACACTGGGTGGCTGAAATAGAAAGTGCTGTGTTCCCAGCACTAACATCCCACACCTTGATGAGCACAAAAATTTCAAGAAAATGAATGGTACAAATGCTAAAACTACCAAGGTATTTGGTAGATTTTGGTAATGTCAGTTCAATGGTCAAGTGTTGCTTCTTATCGTTGTTCTATTACATTGTGTACACACTGCACACCAAAGTGCTTTACTGGGTTCTGACTGAGGTAACAGTTTAAATTGTTAGTTACTTTGCAGTCTGACCAGTACTTCTGATAGAATGCTATAAGTGTGTCAGTCACTCAATGTTATTCTGGTAAAGGCTTGTGCATCCCCCTTCTCTCTGTCTTGGTAAATCTAACATTCCAATCTCTTTGGACAGTTTGCTTATCCATCAACTGGAGCACCTTAAGCTTTTGGGATGGAGAGGGGACTGAGTCTTGTTCCAGCAGAACTCACTATAAAGTTCTTGTGGTGCATCGTGGCACACTAAATCTGTAACTTGCATTCCTCAACTCTGAACTTTCCTATCTGGATCTTCCCAAGCTTCAGTGTGCCACCTTAATGTTCTTACTCTTCCTATGAGTGAAATTAAGATTCATCCCCTAACCAGTACCAATCACTAGTTCTTGATTTACTTCATCTTCTTTCTGACTCTTTTTAATGATGATGTCCTGCACTGTGGGTCTTTTGCCTTCTCAGTTAAAAAAAACACGAGAGATTAATGTTCTGATGCACAGTGTATAATATCATTCAGTGTTGCAGGAGCTAAAATGATTAATTTCTCACTTGGTTCTACAGCCCTGAATGAGCCTACAATAGACTATGGATTCCAGAGGCTGCAGAAGGTCATTCCCAGGCACCCAGGTGACCCAGAAAGACTAGCAAAGGTTAGTATAACCACTTTTTTCACTCCATGCAGAATTAAATGAGTACATACACTCAATATGATTAACACACTTATTTTACATTCAAATCTGGTCCAACCATTGTCGACACACACAGGCCTGAGAAGCCTCAAAGGCTGAATGTGAAAAATTTCCAACATGTCATTTATTTTTTGCCTCAGTTCACTACCCTCCTCTCCTGAAAGCTGTGACATATGTGGAATACGGTTTCAGGGAGTCATCCTTTACACGGGAATCCAGACAGTGAGCAGCGGAAGGCTATTTGACCATGAAGGGGCACCACAAGCCCGATCTTGTCCTTACATGATGTCCATACAGGCACAAATTTCTGCAGGGGCTCACTGGATAGCAATTAGGAGCTGGAAACCTGGCTGTTTTCTTTTTCCACCCTAGTCCAAGGGTGCCGAGGCCAACTGTAGCAATCCAGCTGCTGCCTCGGCTGAAATCAGCTAACACCTCACGCCAAAGATGATACCTGGGACCTCCTCGGCTGTACGGTGCAGCACTACATTGGGTGGTCCCATGACCAGCTAAGCTATCCTGGGATCCTAAAGGGTGAATAGTTTGATTGAGGTGAACCTCCTTGATGAGAGACGTCTGACGCTGGTTCAGTATCTCCCCAAGGCGTCAATGGCAATATTAGCAAATAGTTGTGTGAGGAGTCACTGTGGGAAGCCACGTTGTCTTGCTCCTGTTGGAATATTTTGCTTTGCCAACACTCCTGCCTCTTCCAACTGCTGTACTCTGACAGTGCAAGTGTCATGGACAGCATCACTCCTACTGGGTGGGACAAACTAGGAGAGATTTGACACAGGGCACTGTTCTTGGAAGTGATCTTTGTGGTTTGTCAGATTCCTCAAGCGGTGGAATTAACCCAGGACAGATTACTCTGTTGGATGGAGTAGGCTTGACAGGCCAAGTGGACTTTTATCATTAGTAGGGGCTCGAATTTTTTTGTTGACAATTTTCGGTACTTATTTCAGCCATTTTTCAGCTGCGCTATCTTCTTTTTGTTTTCCTGGGCTTTCCATTTCCCTTTCCATAAAAAAAAGTAGAGATCAGTTGTGAGCTAGAAACCCTCAGTAATATAGCCTGGGAGAGCAGGCGTTAAACCAAAGGACCGCTGCAAAGCAGAGGGCGAAGGAGGGATGGTAAAAGGGATTACTTGCATTTTACTGCTTTTTGTTAAGGAATAAACCACCGATTTGAAAATGTTCTGTTGTGGAGAGGGGCCCTGTTTAAATCATAAAGCCTAATTAGGAGGCCTTGACTACCAACACCTGTCTGTTTCAGCACTATGGACAGTTCTGAGTCAACATATCTCAAGAATCATTGCCAGACAATCAGAAATGTTTGTTGAATGATTAGAGTCTGTTCACATTGCAATGTTACCAAATGTTCTACATTTCTTTTCCCTGAAAAGAACATTTGAATTCCTTCATGCTGTCATCATTTATTACAATGTCGTGCAAAATCTGTCACATGGCCTGGGGCAAGATCTGACATAGTTAGCTGGTTATATCACTGCAAACCTGGGTGTGTGCATTGTGACTTTTAACTTTAACACATGTGCAGTTAAACTATGGTGAATCATTGCTTCCATTCAGCAATGTCTGTTCATAAAGTTGGCTTGTAACCTTTGCAAGAACATCTAATACCAATTCACACACGCCATGCTGTATAGGATTTATTACTCAGTGTCTGACAGTTGACTGATAAAGCAACAGCTGGGTGGAATGAACTCATCTTTCCTCTCAATTGTTTAGTTAAAAAATAATTTTCTTTTCTCAAATTGTATGAAGGATATTGGAACAATGAAAAAAGTACAGCACAGATACCAGTAATGAGAGAATACAGGGGCCGATAATTTGGGGCTTGGCGCCCACCATGTATTCCCCGTAATGCAGCAACATTCCAGACACATTTTGATTGGTCACTTCAGGGGAGGCCTACTACATAAAATTACTTTTTTGCCTTCAGGGTGGCCCTCTCCGCCTAATAAGGCCCCCTATCCTCCTTCATCGTCGTTTCTTGGACCTCGAATGGTCAATGAATGAAAGTGAGCACTGAGCTGTAAGCCAGTTCTCTTGGTCAACAAAATGAGAGCACGATAAGAGCAGTCAGCAGCCTTTCCATCGCTCCTAACACTCAACATTCTGTCCCCAGCACCCCGTGGAGCTCCAGGCATGCCGTGCACTAAGCACAGGAGCACAACTAGAATATGTAAATGAGCTGAACTCACATTATTGTTTAAGATTAGCTCATTTGGGTGCAGGCACTTGCAGCGTCTCAGGAGCAGTGGTCCCCACGGAACTGCATCAGGGCCGCGCTACCTGTCCCATAGTTATAATGAGAGACTTGAAAAATTAGGGCTGTATTCACTAGGAAGTTTATGGGGTGATCTAATAACACTGCTCAAAGATACGGAAGAGTTTGAGAAGGTAAATAGTGAGAAGTTATTTCCACTGGTTGGTGAATTGGTAACCAAGGGATATAAGCTTTGTGTCAGTTCTGAAGTCATAAAAGGGGAAATTAGAGGGAACTTTTTCACAAAAGAATTATTAGAAAAAGGAATGTACCACCACAAATGACTACTGAAGCCAAGTCAATCACAACATTAAAGAGAGAAATGAAATAAACACTTGAAGAAGTTACATGATGAAGGGAAAGAGCAGGCAAATGGGATTGGAGTAAAAGGCTTTAGCACCACGACAGGTATGATGGGCTGACTGGCCTCCTGTCTGAAATGTTTATGATTCTGTGACATAAAGCCTTTTTGGTCAGGCGTGTTCAATTGGCAACCATGTTTGGTGTGTCCCATGTGACCTCAATTCACCAGCTACCATTCTTTGGCCTCCTGGGCCTGTCTTTCAAAGCTGAAATGGTTGAACAAGCAATAGTTTGTGTCAGTGTTGCCCTGCAACCTGAATTTTATGTGGATCAGGAGAAGTCCTGCCATAGGCAACCTATCTTCTCTCCCGTAACATTCATTAAGATGGAAAACCATCCTCTCTTCCTGCACTGAATACAAGCCAGGTTCAACAGGGAGAAGCAATGGAAGCCAGTGTGAAGGCCAAATGCTCTATCTAATAACTCAGAGAAATAATGGCACAGTTTAACAGTCGTCAAGTTATCACTATTATTAACATGCTCGGTACTTCTGAGACACTTTGTGGCTTAAGTTAAGTTCTGTGATTCTTTCACAGGTTTGCATTAGAGATTAATTGATTGTTTTGTCCCACAGGAGATGTTATTGAAAAGAGCAGCAGATCTGGTTGAGGCCTTGTATGGAGGACCACCAAATAACCAGGTGCAGCAGAATGTTTGTTACCACTGTTAAGAAAGTACCTGCCTTCAGATGCAGTCAATCAAATAGAGTCAGGACCAGGCCAAAGCCTTCACAGGAACTTATCTGGGAATATTATAATATAATATATTATATCATAAATCATATCATATAATACAATATCATATATAATAGGATATATGGGAATCAACTCTTGGGTCAGGAAGTGGTGCAAAATGAAAATTTGTTGACAAGCCACTTGCTTTTCAAGGATCTGTACACCCCAATTAAAATCCCCCAAAAATCATGTCAAGATTGTGTCTGAATAATCTGTTTTTTTTGTGAAATCATTTTCATTGATCTGTTCTCCGTAACAGTGTCACAGCAGCCATTTTGAAATCAGGACTCTTGAGTGGCATCTGGTAACGCATTTGCTAAAGCACTACAGCAACAAATTGGTCTGCCTGTTTTTTAAAACTGCAATTCATAAAGTTTATTTTTTCAAAACTGCATTATGCTGCTGGAAAGTGCTACGAGTAAACATTAAGATGATAACTTCGAGTAAAAATGCCGCAGTCAGTTCACATTGTAGCACATAGCTCCTGTAAAAGACTATACTCATTTGCCAATGAAGCTTCATTGTGAAGTTAACCATCTGATACCTTGCTTATCTGGGGGGAGAAATGGAAATGAAAGGTGACCTCTCCTATACTTCTTGACAGCACCTTTCAAGCTCTTGGATTGTAACACTTTAATAGCTGCAAGGTGGAGAAATACAAAGGGTCATTTCACAGCAGTGAGTCACACTGCAGTCAAAATTCAGAAAGTGCCCTTTCCCAATTTTTCTCCCCTCCTGACACTTTCTGGGGTACATTCCACAAGTGCCTGCAGCCCTGTAGTGCCTCACTTCCAAGCAGTGAATGCCAGGGGGCCAGTTGACCAACTGAGCTGTCATGTCTCCACCCAATGTTGACACACACTCGCCAGCAGGAGTTACTGGATAATGAGCAGGAGCAGGGAAAGCGTGGCTGCTTTGTCCCTCTCTATCCCACTGAAACCAATTGTGGAGCCCGAATTCTGGGCCCAGCTGAAAGCAACTAACTCAGCACAAACTGAGAATCAGACCTGAGATCTTCCTGGTCTGAATGGTTCTGAACCACATTCAGTTTGGCATTAACAACAAAGCCACTAGGGCGTGCCGTACATATTCAGCACTGACTATGAAAATCCTTACTTAACATTCTACAATTTGGTGTAAACCAAATGTGTGATTAATGAACAGGTTGTAGCTGCCTCTGTTCACTTGAGCTCAGCTGAGTGGCCTGGCATTGTACCAGTGTGGTCTTAGGCTTCAATCCAGATGGTTTTAGGCCTGTGGTTTTAGGCTTGAATCCAAAATGGTACATCTTGTACTGAGTAGTGTACTGGAGTACCAGCTCATTCATACTGTCAGAAGCAACAATTCTTGGCATATTACAGTGACAGGGTGGGGTTTTTTTTTGTCTTCATCTGTGCCGATTTTGTGAGTGTTGACTACCCTTTCCTTCACTGACAAATGGTGTGCAGAAAATATACCAGGGGGAGCTCTGAGGAAACATGACAGGCCTTGGTGTTGGATACTTGTTTGAGGATGCTGAATAATGGATGCTTTTCTTTGAATTTTCTTTCCCTCGCCTCCTCTATATTCCTAAAGGTGCTGACTCTTGCTAGGGTATAGTTCTATGGGCAATGATCAGGAGAGGGAATAGTGGTTGATTTTTCTCTTCTCCCTATCCCAGGAATGCTGAGACCAGTCATAGCGTCCTTGGGATTAACTGACTCAGCATACACTGGCGATTAAACCTGGGTTCTTTCTGGTCCATATGGCTCAGTACCACTCAAGCTATGCACCTACATCAATGATCCATCAGGAATGCTATACAGAGACTTGAAAATAACAAAAGGATTTTCACTGAGAACTGCAAAGAGCCCCAACATATTTGAAAATGGGTTGCTGATTCACTGCCAAACTGTTTCCATTGGAGGGTTGAAGCAACAGTCCAGAAACAATTAAACCTATTGAGCTAAAGTTCAGTTGAGGACTGTGTGAAGTGGAAGGCAGATTTGTTAATGATATATATATTCTGGATGCGCTTTGCTTCTGTGTGCCAGTGATGAGTTTACTTGTCTCTCACCAGCTTTTCCTTCATGCTTGTTACAGTAAAAAGTGACAAAGATTGACACAGGCATGGCTTCAATGCGACACCCGGCCAAAAATTTAGTCCTTGGAGCTGCTTTTCAACTAATCGAATGGCAATTTTCCAAAGTTCTTTTTTGGACAGTTGGAGCAATGAAGCCGATAAAAATGTTGAAGATTTTAAAGTTACTGGAAAAAAAGTTTTGAATAGATCAAATAGAGTAAAAAAGAGAGAAAATATAGGGAATTAAGGGACTAGGGGTCAAGAGGCAAAGTCTTTGAACTTATTAAATTTAAGTGTCTTAGTTGTTTATTTTAGTCATTTGTGGTCTATATTCCAGTAATAAAGCCATTCCTAATTTTGGAATAGATTTAGTACTGTAATATTAGTGTTCATTGCAATGAAACAGTGCGTGAGCTGAAAATGTACAAAATTGGTCGGTCCAGGAAGTCTGGAGTTTACCTGGCTTGACAGCAGTATAAATGTTCTCAGTTTCCATTTAAAATTGCCACATCATTCTTCAGATTCAAAGAGGTGGTAAAGAAACACTGTTGTCATGAAAAGGCGTTTGGCAAACCTTTTCTCACGGTAGGATCTAGATGGGGCTGTGGCCTCTTAAAGGGGAGTCATTTTGGGGGAAATAAAGAGTTTAGAAGAGCACACTATCATTATGATAACATCGTATAACAGTTTTGTGAGTGATGCCTTCATAATGTGAGTTACATTACATATTCGCAAACCGATTGGATAGATTTACTAACAACTTTCAACCTGTGGCACTCACTTAGCAACAACAAAAAAACTATAAGTAAAAAATAATCATAATGTCTCCAAAGTGACTAACTGAAACCTGAATGGCTTGGTTGGCAACTGCGTTGCCTGATGTGGTACTGAGCCATACCGACCAGGAAGGTCCCAGGTTCAATCCCCAGTATGTTTTGAATTAGTTGATCTCAGCCACTTGGTACTGGAGGTGCTACAATCGGTCTAAGTGCCTCTGGATTACAGAAGAAAAAATCAGCCGGGGTTCGCCAGGGATCAATATTCTGCAGGAAAGTGCACTTGTATCATCACAGATGAGGACAAAATCGTGCTTGCTTGTCAATGGTACTCTCTACAGTTGAAAAGCCTGACAACACTCATTGTTGGTGATTACACGTGAAAAATGGACCCTGGGTGAGGTAATGGAGGATGCGCAAAGTCAGTGGAACTGTACTCCCACACAAATCAGCACCTTTGGGAGAGTTATGCCGGAAAATCAGAGGAGGGAAATAACCTGACATTTCCTACAAGGGAAGATTATTGAAGTGGAAGTATAAGTGGATTCAAAAGGCAATTAAATGTATTTTTGGAGAGGGAAGGCATTGAGGGATATGGTCAAAAGGTCAGTAGGTGAGGTTCAGACCTGTCATGAAGTGACAGTATTTGTATCGAGCAATCTAGTTGAGGGGCCAAGGCCCATAAACATAGACACAATGGCAGGAGATCAGGTTGGGATTTAAAACCCTTATGATTGTAGGAGGAAGGGAAGACTGAGGGAGGTAAGAAATTCCAGAGTTGTCGTGTCCAGGAAAGAAAGAATGAAAGTAGGATACGGTGTCATGATTTAGGCTTAATGGCCTTTTCCATTTCTTAAGATTTCTTATTTTCTACAGGAACTCATCCTGAAACGAGCAGCTGACATTGCAGAAGCGCTGTACAGTGTACCTCGGACCCCCAGCCAGCTTCCTGCACTCTCCAACACTCCCAGCCACAGCAGCATGATGAGGATGAACTCCTACAGCAGTCAACTGGGGGTCAGCATTTCAGAGTCTGCACAGGGCAACAGCCAAGGTAAGCTGCAAGCGAACAAGTACAGCTCAGGTACTCAGGCTGTCACAACTATTCTTACCTGCTCTGCTGCAGGAATGAGGATATTTCCTACAAGGGAAGGTTATTGAAGTGGAAGTATAAGTGGATTCAAGGGTGCTTAATGCTAATGATCTTCAATGGAGTGGTCCTCAAGAGGTTTCACTATAACCCTCTGGAGTATTTGAATAATTGCTTCTCGAAGAAGGTGGATCCTTTGTTCCTTTTGTTGGGTAGAGTCCCTGATGGAGTGGATCACACAGGGTCTGTGGAGAGAAGGGCATGCTGAATGCCATTTTCTTGCTCCATGTCTCTTAAGATCTCACTCCAAGAATCCCAGAGAATTATAGCGCCACAGGAATTCTTTGGCTGAATCCATTCTTCACCTGGACAATTCCTCACGCAAGAGAACGGGAACACTGCATTTATCTCCCCAAAAACTCTAAAGCACAGGTGTGCAAGCTTTTAGTCCTCATGGACTGTTTAGGTGCAGATCATGAAGCGTCACGAGCCACTTAGAAAGCTTAAATCTGGCCTCCCAGTAATTTGCATATACAGTATCTCAAGTTGCTGATATTAACACATCTTGGTTTTCTGATTTAGGATTTATCCACTAATGAGGTAACAGGGCTGAGAACAGCCCTTTCTGAAATGCTGGCTCATGAAATGCAAACAGAACAAACCAGCGCGTATGCAATATAACTGCAAATAGAACTGACTTGCTTGGATTCCAAGGTTGGAAGCACTGTAATATTTTGGGCAGGATATGGTATGTTAGCCTTTATTGCAAGGGGGTGGGAGTACAAGAGCTCTTGCTGCAATTATATAGGGCTCTGGTGAGACCACACCTGGAGTACTGTGTATAGTTTTAGTCTCCTTACCGAAGGATATACTTGCCTTCGAGGGGGTGCAAAGAAGGTTCACTAGATTGATTCCTGGGTTGAGAGGGTTGTCCTATGAGGAGAAATTGAGTAGAATGGGTCTATATTCTCTGGAGTTTAGAAGAATGAGAGGGGATGTCGTTGAAACGTACAAAATTCTTAAGAGGGCTTGACAGGGTAGATGCTGAGAGGCTGTTTCCCCTGGCTGGAGAGTCCCGAGTTTAGAATGAGGGATCAGTCTCAAGATAACGGGTCAGCCATTTAGGACCGAGATGAGGAAAAATTTCTTCACACAAAGGGTATGGAATCTTTGGAATTCTCTACCCCAGAGGGCTGTGGATGCTCAGTTGTTGAGTATATTCAAGACTGAGATCGTTAGATTTTTGGACACTAAGGAAATCAAGGGATATGGGGATAGGGCGGGAAAGTGGAGTTGAGGTAGAAGATTAGCCATGATCTTATTGAATGGCAGAGCAGGCTCAAGGGGCTGTATAGTCTATTCCTGTTCCTATTTCTTATGTTCTTATAAACACACACAAAAAATCTTTTGCTAATGTTTTAGACCAGCAGCCTTTGGATGACTTTGTCTGCATTTAACTTTCATTCTTTGCTCAGAATCAGTTTAAAGGTCATAAAAGAAACTGTAAAAGCTATCAACACAGTCATAGCTGAAGACTTTATTTGGCAAAGTTCCCCTCCCACGATTCTGTGGTCCCAGGAAATCATCATGTGACATCATTACATTGCAGATGTGTAGAGTGGGCGCATGGTGTAGTAAAGTCATTTGACAATGGCAGTGTTGTGTAGGGAATGAGTTTAACATACACACCCGCTAATAGACTCTTTTCTAGAAGCTTGTTAACTGTGCAAACACTTATGAAAAAATGTTGGCCCTCACTGGCTCCTTTGTAACCTAGCCTTTGTTATTATTACCCCCACAGACATGCTGTATAAGACTCTGCAGACCTGTCACTCGATCTATTTGTTTACTCAAAGAGGGATGCAGTGCAGTTTGTTGGTACCAAGCATGGTAGATCATATAGAGACAAAGAGAGAGAGTTACTGTTGGTGCTGATGGCTTCACATCTGTTTTGTCTTGTTATTTGGCCGAATCCCTGTGGTTAAACACGTGCTGTTGCATTCCAGATTTGACAGGCTTTTCAGGCAGCTGTAAATGGAAAACCTCTGGCTATTTCTGAACATCCTAACCTGGAGTGACTGGAATCGACATAAACAGTTCCCATCAAATTTTTCTCTTTCCTACGCTCCTCAATCTATTTCACAAATCATTCAGTATTACTTCAGCCTTCTGCCAATTAAACAAGCTTTATTTTAGAATTAAAATCTCACGGATTTGATATCCATGTTTGTGTTCAAATTGTCTTACTTGCCGTTGCTTGCTTTCATTGACCTGCTCACTCCCTTACATTACCAAGAACACTATTTTAGAATTAGGACTCCAAAGTAACCTGGTGATGAAGCATTTGCTATCATTGGTATTTTTATAGGGAAGGAAGTGAACTCTGTGCCGTATTGCCAAGTTAATGTCGGACAGCAGGCATGTATGATATTGATCTCAAATTCCAAAAAGTTATTCCAATTAGGATTGGGGGATGGTACTACTTTTACAGATCAGCATCAAGGGTTGGCGCGTCACACTGAGCTGAGGCTGGTGAATCGGACGCTCTTGGTGTTCCAGAGCAATTGTGGTTTCCATTAACCCGAGGGTTCATATGTAGGCCAAAAGCTACCAAGGAATCCTGTTGATATCAGTGGCTCTGAAGACGGTTCTTTGGGTTGTCATGGCACATATATCAGATGTGTTAGAGGCTCATAGGATCATAGAATGATATAGCACAGAAGGAGGCCATTCGGCCCATCATGCCTTCTCTTTAAAAGAGCTATCCAATTAGTCCCACCCCCTTCCCTTTCCCCATAGCCCTGCAAATTTTTCTCCTTCAAGTATTTATCCAATTCCCTTTTGAAAGTTATTATTGAATCTGCTTCCACCATCCTTCCTGTAAAAAGGAACAGGCTGGATATTGTTCTTCTGAGGAATGCATGGAGCAGATCGTGGTTTATGCAACATTGTTGAATGTTGTAAGGCTCAGAGGAGACCCAGTTACATTGTTTTCATTGATTTTCATTAGACTTTTGAACTAGTGCCACATGCAGCTCTCATGATGAAACTGGAAGAGGTGGGAGGCCCTAGCCAAATATGGGATGTGTACTTCAGCTCTAAGATCTGTGTAAAGGAGGGAGGCTGACCGAGGATATCATGGTCGTACACTGTCACTCACCCTATCTGATGTCTTCAATGATTTGCTAGGTGACATCCGAAGGGATGGTCTCAGAACATCTGTCCCAGACATTTCAGATAGAGCTGCCGCACTTCTTTTCACAGATGATGTGTTGTTGGCAGACTTGCCAGGGCATTTAGTGTGCTGCACTTTGAAAAATAGGCAAACCAGTGGGATATGGTGGAGGGTGGCCCTAAGTATGATATTAGGCTTTGCACTGTTCAAAATATGGACCTCAACGGTATTGATTGGACGATACAAGGGACAACTGTCCCATTTGTTGACTTATATCGGTATTTGGGAGTTCTGGTGGATTTCAAGTTTAGCACAGACAGAGTTCTTAATATCTCAATGAAAAGTTTTGACGGAAATCGCCTGTGGCTCCAGTGAGTAGCTGAGCCATAGAGGGAAGCTCAATCACTGGTTTGTATCCAGGGGACATGGGGATGCTACAGTGGGGCTCAGCATTTCTAGAATAAGCAGGCGAAAATCAATCAAGATTCGCCCATTGATGCCTGCTGGAAAATATATGTTTGGACGTTGGGCGAGGACAGAACCACACTTGGCTGTGATGCCTTCTATGTTAAAAATAGATTCGAAAAAGCTTTGATAGGACCGAGCTTGACAGCAGTTGAAGCAAAGCTTTCCACTGTAGACAACAGACTAGGGGCTGGGGAAAGAGCAGAGGAACAGGAGGTCTCAGACTATGCTCATCTTGTCACTGTCAATCTGTGACCTTTCGTGACATATGTATGGTGCGAGAGGGAGTCCGGGTCAGGCACCAAGAGTTGCAAGCAGGATGGAGGCTCCATTCATTCAGAATAAAAGGATTTTCTTTTCTTCAGTGATTCTTATTTTCAGAAGTGGTCAGGTCCCCTTCAGTCTTAGTATCATTCACTTAGCATTTAGTGACTGCATTCCTGAATTCAGTCATTATTGTTTCAACTTTCCTGAGTTTGCTTCAACACAACATGAATTCTATAATCGGATTGTCAAATGATTTAATTCCTCCTGTTTTCTCCCCTCCTACCCTTATGACACTGACTCATATTAAGATCCTTGCAACAAACACTGGCCATCCTCCCATAGCCAATCCCGATTGTGTTCTCCCTGACTTCCACCCACACCCTTTCCACAAGGTTCACAGAGCAGTGATCAAGAGCCACATCCCTGCATGCAAGACCCCCTCCCTAGCCCAGAGGAATACAGAAGCCAATTGTAGTATCTCTGTATTCTCAAATTCAGCACAGACAATTTGGGACTTTCTTTGGGGTTTACTTATACTCGGTGAAGTGCGTTAACCAATTGAGTTATTAAGGGAGTGACAGCCCTCAAAACCACAATCCATCATTTGGCAAGCAGACAGTTGAAAAACTGACCAATGTGACAGCTGAAATGCTCCAGTGCATGGGGAAGTTGCACAGTCATGGAGCCGGTAACAGATATTTGTTTGCAAGCCAAAAAACTGAATTTTGGTATTGACGAAATGCTACTTTCGATATCTTAGTATTGGTACACTAACTTCACTTTTCTTCTGTTTATGTGGGCAGGTTATATCCACAACAGCAGCAGCATCTCTCCACGTGGGTACGCTCCCACCCACTCGCCACAACAGTCAAACTACAGCACAGTCGGTGGTAACATCAATGGCTATAGCAACGTGCCAATGTCGAACCTCGGGGTGCCCAGTTCCCCTGGATTTCTAAACAGCTCTCCTGCCAGCTCACCCTATGGCAGTAAGTGTCATTTTTGCTCAATGTAACCATAGTGATGGACTGGATCTGGAGACCGTGAACGCCTGCGCTCTCATTAGCTTATCTTCCAACTGGTTCTCTTGTTTGTCAGACCCCAGCGTGATGGGTTGGAGAAGGCTTTCTGAAGCTGGAGTCAACCATTTTGTTATTACATGTGTGATATATTGGGCCTTCAGTATCTTGCATTGTCAATAGGGTTGCTATCTGTCCAGTTTTTGGAGTGTACAGTCCAGTTTCTGAATGGCTTGAGTTAGGTTTGAAAGCTGGGCGAGTGGTGGGGATGCTACAGTTGGGTTCAGTGACCCTAAGCTAGGGAGTGGAAAAAACTCACATTATTCCTGATCCTAATCATTGTCTGGTGCTGGGGTAATGTCAGAGAAGGCCAAGATGAGTTACGATGATTCTAAAAAGCCTGTTAGACATTCACTGTTGTGAAGACACATGAAGAACATCCAATTGGGCACAGTATCGGAGGGCTTCTGGCTTTCACCCCAGCATGAACCAGTGCCTTCAGGAGAGGAGGGAACAAAATTGCTCCCCAAATCAGATGGCTCGGAGCATAACTACGGAGAGGATTCTAAAATGTTCTTCCCAATTTTTAGGAGTCCAATATTAGATTCAAGGGGGTAGATCTTGACTATGTGCGACAGTGTAAAACGGGTGATAGCGAGTCGGCAGCCTGTTTTACACCTCTTCCAAGTTTTATTTCTATTGGCTTCAATGTAAAACAGGCTGCGGATTCGCTATCACCCATTTTACACTATCACACAAAGTCAAGATCCACCCCAAGGAGATAAGTGGAGGAATTGATCATCTATTCCATGAAAGCCTTGGCATGATTTTAAAATGTGACATATGCTTGTATTTACATGTGACACCTCTTGGCAGAACTTCAGTACTATTTTTATTGCTAAACTTAGATGAAGGGCCACGCTCCATTGCAGGACACCACCAGGGTTGGGAAAATAGAAGAGAAGATGAGATAAGTCAAGAAATAGTGACATCAAGCTTGGGTTTTAAAAATCTGCAGATTAAAGGAGGAAGAAAAAACTGAGGGAGGTAAGGTGTTCCACAGTTTTCTGGTCCTGGGAAAGAGTGAGTTATAGGAGACAATGTGATGAATCTTTATTTCAAAGGAGGAAGAATGCACAGGATGGCACCAGTCTTTGTTTTTATTGTGCTGACACGATGTCAGATTTGGACACTGTTGGTTCATTCTGTCATGGCTGTTTGGACTATCAACTCTTCATCAGATATTTAGTCACATGGCTCCCTCGAATATTGGTCGAGGGTATCATACTATTGCACACTCTTAGATGATGTAATGTTCAGGGAATTCCCCCTTCCTCAATTTTCTTCCCTTCTTTCCTGAAGACCCAATACAAGCTGGGATACAGTTACACAAGAACAAGCTGCCCTCTGGTGCCATCAACCAGGTGGCCATTCTTCATGTGTAAGCCTAGACAGTGAGCATTGGCAGAGTATTCAACATGGGAGGCATCACAGCCAGCTCAAACCTGTCCTCATTAGCTCTCTAAAATTAGATTAAGATGTTTAAGAAATTTCTAAAGACCCTCTTTCTACTTCTTCACAATATAAAATTGTCTTCCAATTTTAATTATAGTTTAGTCCACTTCCATAGTTCTCCAAATGTGTTTCTGATGACAGTTTCATGCATTCAGATTTGTAGCAGATGGCAGTGCAATCTGGTGCTCCATGTTCCATGGGGTTGTGGTGCTTCCAAAATTTTCTGGTCTGACACTCTTTGTTTAATTACACAATAATGTAATATAATGTAGCTGTATATATGTATATTACATAGTAACACACTGTATGTTTCTGAAGTATAACACATCTGTACGTATTATATAAAACTGTGTGTTACTGGGTGTAATGTTCCTGCCTATATTATATAACACACTGTGTGTTATTGGGTATAGCTCTCCTGTATATATATTGCAGAACACACTGTGTGTTACTGGGGTATAACACACCTGTACGTATTATATAACGACACACTGTGTGTTACTACGTATAATGCTCCTGTACATGTATAACATATTAAAAATCCTACATTTGCATGAACTTCCTGTCTACAAAACTTTACTCCTGTTGTCATGCTTTTGTATGAATTTTTCCATTATAAATTCCTATGACCACATTTATAATGGAAGTTGCCCATGTAAACATTTAAATTACACTGTTCTGCCAGTGGTGGCACTGCAGCTCCTCAGCCTGCAAAGTAACTCTGATGTTATAACCAACTCTACTTCTGTTGCCATGTAGCTTTTTAACGCTATATAATTAGATGATATCAAAATATTATATAAGAACAAGGGTAGACCGTATGACATTAAAATGTGAACTGAATACGTTTGCATACCCAATTATTTAATTATTCTCCCACGCTCTAATCCTGGTTCACTTGGTCCTGTAAGCAATGCCATAGGAGATCTGCTAGTAGATTATATTTCTGCCTCTGCGATTGGTGTAGTGTCTGATATCTTCAAGCTCTGAGGAAGTGAGATACATTTAAAGAAATAGCAGTGTGATTTTGTTAATAATTTAGAACTCTTCATACTTTAAGTTAAAATATTAAAAATGGAGATAGATAAAAGGGGAGAAGGGAGAATAGATGGAAAAAAGTGGTGAGCACAGGTAAAGTGTTCACGTTATTTTAATTTGATGTAAAATTGAGCTTTTTGGCATCTATTTTAGTATTATTCCAGAAATAGGACTTTTCCTGATGCTTGAGTATGTTTATTACTGTAGCATTAGTGTTTTGTATCAATGTCACAGAGTGTGAGCAAGAAACCAACCAAACTGTTCAGCACAGGGAGACTGAAATTTTCCTCAGCCTGCCAGCAGTCTAAGACACAAGTTGTTCTCTGTTGTTCCCATTTACTTCCTGGACTGCAAGGCTGAGTTTTACACTGAGCAGTGCATTTATCAACTGCATCATTGGGGAACACTATCGAGAATTTAAAATAGAAATGTTGATTGAATTTCAAAAATTGACTAAGGATCAAAATCAATATTGCAGAGTTGTGACTTCATGACTCCTTGAAAGTGACATTCTCATGGAGTTTATAAAGGGTCAGGTGTTTTTGAAAACATCGCTGCACATCACAGATCAATGAAC
Organism: Heptranchias perlo; assembly: GCF_035084215.1. Lineage (NCBI taxonomy): Eukaryota > Metazoa > Chordata > Chondrichthyes > Hexanchiformes > Hexanchidae > Heptranchias > Heptranchias perlo. The sequence goes on from NC_090344.1 coordinate 42,872,451, forward strand.
GAGTCTGCTTCTTAAACTTAAATTTCAGGTGTGAGATTTTCAGTCGTGGTCAATGCATCTGAGGTGTTGCCTCCTGCCAAAAACGTTAACATGGTTGAAAGTAGCAAGCTGCATCCATCACACGAGCCACAGGAGATGCTCAAGTAGCATTAATGTATTCTTTTATCTTCCTTCTTATCCATCTTCCCTGCATTTCTCTTTCTGTCTTGTTCTGTATTCCTCTTACTCTCTTCATAGCCTACCTTGGCTGTAAGATTTGCAAGTATTGGATAGTCAGAAAACAAAAGGAATGCTATGCAACCAGGGCTGACCCAGCATGCATAGTGGTTGTGAAAGCCCCAAAGCTTCATAGAAAGCTTTCATTACTGCAGTGAATGGTGGGATAGCACCACCTCCATAGTGTTTCCTCTTGGACTCCAGAAAGAGAATGGAAGAGAAATACCAGGGATTTCAACAACAACTTGCATTTATATAGCGCCTTTAATGCAGTAAAACAAACCAAAGTGCTTCACTAATCAGACAAAAAAAATTGACACTGAGCCCAAGAAGGAGATACAGGTGACCAAAAGCTTGGTAAAAGAGGTAGGTTTTAAGGAGCATCTTAAAGGATGAGAGAGAGGTAGAGAGGCGGAGAGGTTTAGGAGGGAATTCCAGAGCTTAGGGCCCAGGCAGCTGGAGGCACGGCCACCAATGGTGGGGTGAAGGAAGACGGGGATGTTGCAGACTGGAGGAACGCAGAGTTCTCGGAGGGTTGTAGGGCTGGAGGAGATTACAGAGAAAGGGAAGGGTGAGGCCATGGAGGGACGAGAACACTAGGATGAGAATTTTACATTTGAGACATTACTGGACCGGGAGCCAATGTAGATCAGTGAACACATGGGTGATGGGTAAACGGGACTTGGTGCGAGTTAGAATATGGGGAGCAGAGTTTTGGATGAGTTCAAGTTTATGGAGGGTGGAAGATGGGAGGCCGACCAGGAGAGCATTGGATTAGTGGAGTCTGGAGGTAGCAAAAGCATGGATGAGCGTTTCAGCAGCAGGTGGGCTGAGGCAGGAGTGGAGACGGACGATGTTGCGGAGGTGAAAGTAGGCAGTCTTAGTCATGCAATGGATATGGGGATCAGTAGATGCAGGGACAAGGTCATGATCCTGAGGCAGGGAAGGAGGAGTATGGGATGTTTCTAGGCTTTGAACTGTTGAATAATTTGAGGCACTGTTTTCAACAGTTAGCTATATCCCTTTCCTTTGTGATTTAAGAGTCAGTGATACATGAGTGGTTGCTTCGTTCCTTGTGATCTGCATAAGCTACCTCAACGGGTAAATGGACTATCCAGCATGGTAATGAGCTACACAGACCAAGAGGGCCCTAGGTTCCATCCCTGGTCTGTGTTGGGTTCGCTGGTTTGAATCTGACCTGTAGTTATGGCGCTACAAATAACCTTGGCAGCTCTGAGTTAAAAAAATGGAAAATCACCTCAATTATTATCCAGTGCCTCCTGCTGGGCAGTGCATGCGTGGCCATCAAGTGAGGACAGGTTTGGGATCAATTGTGATGCCCTTTATAGTAGAATAGTTTGACAACACTCACCATCTAGGCTCACACATAAAGAATATCCACTTGTCTGAGGTACAGGAGAGCTGCTGACACCCCGGCAACTCAACCCAGCAAGAGTCAGCGTCTTCAGGAAAGGAGGGGAGAAAAGGGAAGAAATGGTTTTAAAATGTCAACAAAGTGGTCACGGGGTGTATTTTCAAAATGGGTAAAGTGTTTGCCAAATACTGTCTTGCAGAGATGGTGCTCCTTGAAATGATAAACTCACCTCACTTCACACATCTGATGCTCCGCTTCCACTGGAGATGGGTCCTTCATGTCTAAGACATAGCTGTTCTTTTTTTCCCCCTTTTTTATTTCTTGCAGTTATGCCTTCCAGTCCGACTGTGGCCTCTGCAGTCCCTCTGTCCTCCAGCACATCTGCCATTCTTCCCTTCTCATCTTCTGTCTTCCCCGCAGTGAAACAGAAGAGCGCCTTTGCACCGGTGATCCGACCCCAAGGTTCCCCCTCCCCGGCCTGCTCCAATGGCAATGGAAATGGATTCCGAGGTGAGGAGACGGCTTTTGCCTGAATTGAATTTGTACATTAAGAAGTGCACAACACTGTGTGTACCGTGTGGCGATCAGGGGGCGGGTCAAATTGGTCTTCGGCGACAGCGCAAATCAGGTGGTAGCAAATCAGCAGCCCGTTTTACACACCATCCCATTTCTGGAAAAGAAAATCAGACGGGGTGTAAAACGGGCTGCAGATTCACTACCGCCCGTTTTGCGCTGTCGCCAAAGACCAATTTAACCATCCCCCTCCCCCGGTCGCCCAATCATAAGAAGGGTAATATTGCCTTTGAGAGGGTAGAAAGCTAAGTAACCGAGATGATTCTAGGTATCAGGATGTTCGGAGGAAAGGTTAAAGGAGAAGGAATACTTTCAATTTAAACGGCTCTCCCTTTTATATTGCAAAAATATATGTTCAGAACGTGGTCTTTTAATGGAGGCCCACCAGGCTTCTCAGCTGTTCGATGATGTCACTGAAGGTGAAACATCCAGTACTGTCTCATTGAAAGTAATGGGTGGGGGGGCTGGTGGGGGGGTGAGAATAGTCACAATTTCAACTGACTTGAGAGCTGATTTGGAGCTACCCAAACTCAGAAAATCTCTCTGCTGGCTGAGGATGCAGAGCACAGTCGGACGACAACATTGGTCAGTTAAGGTTGTGTCTCAATTTGTTCACATAGTCAGACTCCCAGCAGAACAACACATGGTGGCATTGACCATCCCCTCCCAACACACACTGCCTTTTGTCTTTTGTTAAATCTTTGCTTTTTATTATTGAGAATCCTAGGTGGAGGGCCAAACCCCATAGTTCAGGACACCACCAAGGTTGAAAAGTGTAGGGGAGAAGATGAGGTAAATCAAGAAAATTTATAAAACACTGGTTTGGCCACAACTGGAGTATTGTGTCCAATTCTGGGCACCGCACTTTAGGAAAAATGTTAAGGCCTTAGAGAGGGTGCACAAGAGATTTACTAGAATGATTCCAGGGATGAGGGACCTTAGTTATGTGGACAGACTGGAGAAGCTGGGGTTGTTCTCCTTGGAACAGAGACAGTTGCGAGGAGATTTGATAGAGGTATTCAAAATCATGAAGGGTCTAGACAGAGTAGATGGAGAGAAACTGTTCCCATTAGCAGAAGGATCAAGAACCAGAGGATATAGATTAAAGGTGATTGGCAAAAGAATCAAAGGTGACATGAGGAAATACTTTTTTACACAGAAAATGGTTAGGATCTGGAATGCACTGCCCGAGGGGGTGGTGGAGGCAGATTCAATCATGGCCTTAAAAAGGGAACTGGATAAGTACTTGAAAGGAAAAAATTTGCTACGGGGATAGGGCGGGGGAGTGGGACTAGCTGGATTGCTCTTGCATAGAGCTGGTGCGGACTCGATGGGCCGAATGGCCTCCTTCCATGCTGTAACCTTTTTATGATTCTATGATTCTAAGAAGCAGTGATAGTTGACAAGAAGTTTAAGTTTTAAGTGCCTGAAGATGACAGAAGGATGGGAAGACTGAGGGAGATGAGGAGTTGCACAGTTTTGATATCCTGGGAAAGAATGAGTTAGAGTAGGAGACAGTGCGATAAGTCTTGCTTTCAGCATAGTGAGGATGCAGGAAGAGTATGAGAGTACGAGCAGCAATGGAGAGGAAAGTGCAGACCACCTTAGAATCAATAAAATAGAGAGACAAGAAAAACTGCGACTGAGAGGTTGGAGGCCGAAGGGGAGCGAGGAATTATCAATGAGACAATAAGCTTTTTCTTCTTTCCTGTTCAGCAGTCAGAGGAAGGGACCAGAAGGGCCTTGCCATTTCAGGGCGGAGTATTCAAGTCTTGCACAGACTTGGGCTTCATAGAGGGTTAAGAATTGTTGAGGGAAAAGAATTGTTTGGCACAAAAGAGGAAACCAAGTGGATGAATTACCATGTGTTAATGGTTCCAGGAAACTCAGTAACTGTTGTCAGTCACACTCGTGTTTTGTAGTAATGCACTAAAAAGCACAATTGGAATTCATGACATAATTTAAAGGACAGTATCCCTTTCTCAATAGTTAATGTTTAGGTATTTCTCTGACTTCAGCTGATTTAGAGACAGAATTGTGAAGCAGTGTGTTACTTCCTTGAACTAACTTTATCCTGTGTGGATGGCAGCCCCCTGTTGGAATGTCAGGTTCTGGTAAGCCCTTTGATTTTTTTTCCCCATAAAAGGGGAGTTCTAACTTCCCAGCTGCCTCACCTGGGAAAGGCAGTGTGTGGCTGAGCCCAGATTGCATCCCAAGTCCTTGCTGTTAGTTGGTCTCAGCTGGAGTGGTAGTGTGGGGTGCTACAATTGGCATAGAGAATGGGAAAGAAAGAAATATCAACCAAGTTTCCTGCCGCTGATCTCTATTCAGTGACTTCAGCTGGAAAGTGCATATTTTTAAGGAAGGTGGGGACAGGATTGGGCTCAGTTCTGATGCCATCTCCCACGGTCAAATAAACTGTCAAAACTCAGTGCTTGGGTTTACACATGAAGAATGGCCATTTGGGCAAAGTACCAGGGGATGTCTGGCCCAGTGGAACTGTCAGTCCCCCTCACCTTCAGGCAAGGAGAAAATTAGAATGGAAAAAAAAGTAGAGAAAAAAAGTAAAAACAAGAAGAAACTCTGCTCAGTTTTCAACAAGATAAATCATCTGCTCAAGCTGAGGTGTACAGGCAAGGCCATAGGCTCACTCTAATGGTTTTCTGCACTCTTGCTATTGGGAATAACCTGCCCATCACAGGAAATGAGTTGAGCTTGGTAGCACTGTTGTTTCTGAGTTAGAAGGTTGTGGGTTCAAACCCCACTCTGAGACTTGACATTCCAACATAGGACTGAAGAAGTGCTGCACTCTCAGTACAAGAGCAAAGAGGTAATGACAAATTTGTACTAGGCGATGGTTAGAGCTCAGTTAGAGTGCAGTTTGGGCACCCCACTGTAGAAAAGACATTAAAGCCATAATGAGCGTGCAGCACAGATTCTCCAGGATAATATCAGGGATGAGAAACTATCATTATGAGGAGGTACTTGAGATACTGGGACTATTTCCACTGGAGCAAAGAAAGTTAGGGGGAGATTTAATAGAGGTTTTCTAAAATTATGAAGGCTCTTAATAGGGCTCATAGGGGAGACTATTTCCTTTCGTTAGGGAGTCAGTGATGAAGGTTATCAATTTAAAATTGTCTCAGAGTGAGGAGAGGTTAGGAGGAATTTCTTTGCACAGCAAGTTGTTGGAACGTGAAAAGCTTTACCACAGGGAGTGGTTGAGGCAAAGACCGTTGCATATTTTAAGGGAAAAGTCCATAAATATTTGAAGCAGAGGAAGATATAGAGCGATGGGAGAGAGCAGGGCAGTGAGATTAGTTTTGGATTGCTCGAGAAAAGAGCTGGCATAGACACTATAGGTCAAATGGCTTTCTTCTGTCCTGTGAACTTCTATGGTTCTAAATTAGGTGCCGTCCTTCAAATGAGATGTCACACTATCTGCCTGCTTCAGTGGTTTGGATGGATATAAAAGATCCCATTAAACTATTCAAAGAAAAGCAAAGGAATTCTTTTGGTATCCTGGCTACCATTTATCCTTCAACCAACACCACTGGAACAGATTATCTGGTCATTTATCTCATTGCTGTTTGTGGGATCTTGTTGTGTGCAAATGTGTTTGCCTGCATAACAACAGTCATTGCACTTCAAAGTAATTCAGTGCACATGCTTTGAGATGGCATAATAACATGCTTTATAAATGTAAGTCTTTCTTTGTTAATTACTTTCCAGGGTCACAGTTTATAATCCCATATCCCAATCCCACAATCCTTGTGGCGGACCCTTTCTTCCCTCCATTGGTGGGAAATTGGGCTTGTAACCTCATCCCTCTCCATTATGTGGTGTTAGTCAGGGTCTTAACCAATAATATCTTTTATCTTTTATCATACAAAGTTCTGCAAGTACATTTGCTGTCCATTGTGCTACTGAGGCATTGGGAGCAGGAAGAATCTGGGTTCTATCTTTGGTCCTGATTGTTATTGTTCTTGCTTTGTGTCATTGTGTCGCTTACGCACAATGGCAACATGGCACTGAATGACAACTGTCCAGAATTAACAACGCCAATGATCCCCTTTCAGTTTACTTACATTCCATTAAAAAAATCTTTTTTCCACTAATGCCTCAGACCTTTCTGCCTCATAAAGCAAACACTTTTAGAATTCTCGGTGGGAATTAATTCTATGGTGACCTCCTTTTAACGGAAAATGACCTCAATGAAACAGTTGCAGAAATTTAAGTAGGGCAACATGCTTGGAATTGGCCATTCGGTCCATTGTGCCAGTGCCGACTCTCTGAAAGAGCTTTCCACTTTTCACACCCTGCCCTTTCCCCGTACCCTTTTAAATTTTATTTTTCAAAATATTTACCTTTTAAAAGCTGTTATGGTGCTCCCCTACTGTTTCTAGTCCGGCATTCTGTGTAAAAAAAAAACAATTATCCTAATCTCTCCCTTGTTCTTTTGGTGATGATCTTAAATTTACGCCCTCTAGTTATCGACTCACGGATCAGAAGAAATAGGTTTTCCAAATTTATTAAAACCTTTCAGAATTTTGAACGCCTCCACCAGATCTCCTCTTGAACTTCTTTGTTCAAATGAAAAGAGCCCCAGTTTCTCTAACCTCTGCTCATAACTAAAGCCTCTCATCTCTCGTATCACCTTAGTGAATTTTGACCTTGACATCCTTCCTGTAATAAGGTGCCTAAAACTGGGCACGAGCACTCTCGCCACTACATCAGAAGATCGTGGGTTTGATCCCCACTCTGGGACTTGAGCACATAATCCAGGTTGGCACTTCAGTGCAGGACTGATGGAGTCCTGCACCGTTGGAATTGCTATCTAATGAATGAGATGTAACATCAAGGCCCTATCTGCTTGTTGAGGTAGATGTAAAAGATCCCATGGCACAATTCAAAGAAGAGCAGAGAGTCCTCCCTGTGTCCTGATTATAGTTTATCCCTCAACTAACACCACCAAAAACAGATCACCTGGTCGTTTATCTTATTGCAGTTTGTGGGACCTTGCTCTGCACAAATTGGTTGCTGTATTTATCTACAAAACAACAGAAACTACACTTCAAAAGTAAATTGCTGGCTGTAAAGTGTTTTGAGATGTCCTGAGGATACAGAAGGCTGTATATAATTGCAAGATCTTCCTTTAATATTCCACCAAACTAATGATCTGCATAGCATTAGCTCTTTGCTCTTATGACTTTTACAGCGAAACACAGCAGTTCTCAAAATTAATAATACAGCTAACTAAACAACAACAGTTAAAAAAGATAAATTGATAAAAGAAGTCATAATGGGAGAATATTAATTTTTTTTTAATTTCCAAGGCCTTGCCCCCTCTCATGATCTGCCAGGAGTCAGGCTGCTATTTGTCCAGATTTTGGTGTCATAATACACATGAAGAAAAATAAATAAATAATGTTTTCTGTTGCTGGTGCTGTAATTTGAAGTGTGGCTAAGAGATTTCCTGCCCAGACTACAGTCATGAGGGAATGCCAAGTGGAAGAGGAGAATAGATGGTGTGAGGAAAGGAGGAATGCAGAATTTGTACTCAACTCACCTGAGAAATTAGAAATCATTTGGTTTGAAACACTTTTTTTTAAAAAGTAAAAACGTGAAAGGTCAAAGTCAGGAAAAATGCAGCTGAAAAGGGCACCACCATTTCTGTACAATTACTTTGTTTTAATGTATACGACCTCTGATCCCTTCTCCCCTGACAGACTGCTACAGTTTTCTGACAAGGTCTCACAATTTCTGTCTATAATCGGTGTAACAAAGAGAAAAAGAGGGCAATTTTCATCTGTCGACCGCACTGTACGGAACTGAAAAACGGGGCAGAAGGCAAATGAAAATTGTACAAAAAAACCATCTCCTGCCCATTGGCTGCCTGAGGCCCAGCTGAGTTGATTTTCGAGAGGGCCTGGAAAAGGGCGGACGGCACTTCTCCTCCTCCCCCTCCCCCCACCCCTCCTCACCTCCCCCCAAAAACTGCCAGGGGCTTTATTTTAATATTTAAATCGAGGTCCTACACTGGTTGTAGGACCCTGACATAATTTTCAGGGCCCAATGGGTGTGGAGCGGCCTCACCAGCAGTCCTTAAAGGCCAATGCAAAAACAGTCTTCTAAATTATATTTATGGAGCCAGGAGGAGCAGGAATGCTTGGGACTGTGGAAGAGTCGCCAAATTCCCCAATCGGCATAGGGCTAGCTCGCCAATATTATGCGGACAAGCCCCCACCCAAATCCCTACAGCTAGCATCTGTGTAGCAGTGATGTGTCACCAGGAGAACTAGAATTAGGAAGTCGCAATTAAGTGATATTAAGCTTGAATTTTAAAAGACTGTAGATTGCAGAAGGATGGGAAGACTGAAGTCCTGGAACAGAATGAGTTAGAGTTGGAGATATGATTAATCTTGTGGGAGGAGGAAGGTCATGTGGGATATTTTATTTGAAATTTAAGACGAACAAGAAAATAACCATAGTGCTTGAAAGAATTCCCCTCCAAGTCACACACCATCCTAACTTGGAAATATATCGCCGTTCCTTCATCGTCGCTGGGTCAAAATCCTGGAACTCCCTACCTAACAGCACTGTGGGAGAACCTTCACCACACGGACTGCAGCGGTTCAAGAAGGCGGCTCACCACCACCTTCTCATGGGCAATTAGGGATGGGCAATAAATGCTGGCCTTGCCAGCGATGCCCACATCCCATGAATGAATTAAAAAAAAGTTAGGAAAAACTGTGTTGGAGACAGAGAAAGTGTTTGGAGGCTACAAGGCTATCAGACAACAAGCTTTCTCTTGTATTCGATCTAAGACTTTGGGAGAGATGTTACAAGAGCTTCCCAGATATGGGAGCGATATCAAGCTGTTGAGTTCCGGATGGCTATGAGTGCGTAATAAGGTTGTGAGTTTCTCCAGGCCACTGGGGCTCATAATACCCCCTGCCCTAGGGGCCATTTGCGGACTGGCTCCCCTTCACCCCAGCAGACCTACAGCTTTACATATCTCTGGCCCTCGATTCACAGCTCACCACCTCTGCATTGTTGCTGGAGCTGGGGTGCAGGGGAGGGGGGGAAAGAAAGAGAGAACTCATGAAATTGCTTCACGTCGATCTGTGAGAGTTGTCCTCAAGCAAGTCCCAAAAAAAGTAGTGAGCAACACTTCTCTCAAGGTTCAGGATGACATCACAGGCTGAGAGGGAGACTTTAACTTGTTCATGACAACATCTGACCCCAAGACTGTATTACAGCCGGACACTAACTACACGCAACCTGTAAGAAAATTGCAAAGAGATAACTGAAAGGACAGTGATTGGAGATGGTGAAAGTCTGTTGTGATCTCATGACTGCCACGTATTTACAGGAGTGCCGAGCTCTGCTTTGTCATGTAATGATGTTGTAAATTAACTCAGTAGGCAACTGAGCCATTCAGATCAAGAATGTGCCAGTTTCAATCCTCAATCTGTGCTGAGTTAGCAGACCTGGGGTGGCAGTGGGGGTTACCACAACTGGCCTCAGTGCCCTTTGGGCTGGGGAGAGGGAAATCAACCATGGATCCTTGTATTGATTGCTATCCAAAGAAACATCTTTAATGAACCTCCAATTACGATTGGATTTTGTGTCATTGAAGCTTATGAAACAAATTTCATATCTGATGGGATTACTTTAACAAAGACACAAATTACCAATGTTTTTTTTCAAATCAAGGTTTAGCTGAAAGCAGGGCAAGGGACAGAGAAAGCTGTGGTTCCTTGATGTTTCCTCAAAGAGTTTCAGCGAGCAGGGACCTTGAGCTGTGTGAGACAGGCAGACCAGGATCATATTACCTGCTCCAGCCTTGCTTTCAGCAAAGAGGTCTCCCCTGGGGAGTCTGGTCTGTGGTCCACTCTTCACGGAATGCTTCATTAAATAGAACGTATTTAACTGTTTATTTTTCACTTGAATCTAAGCTTTTTAACCCACTCTTTCTGGAACGTACGGTTTTGATTTTTTTTTTGGTAACCAACGAAAAGCATGAATATTTACTTTTGGCAAAAATGTACAGCCAGAGGGAAATCTGAGGCAGTTCCCCCCATCCCCCCACCCTCCACCCCAGCCCCCCTATCAGTTTTCTCCCCAGCTCTCGAGAGTGCTGACTGGTGCGAAGCAATGCTCCCACAGCACCATCCAGTACTTCACCCATTCTTCATGTGTGAGCCTAGACAGTGAGTGTTTGCAGACGATTCAAGAATGGAGAGTATCACAACTAAATCCAGTTCTCCTGTCGGATGTCCAAGAAGACACATGCATTCCAGCAGGAGTCACTGGATAGCGATCAGGAACAGGAACCCCGGCTAATTTCCCCCCCTCTCTGGCCAATTGGAGCATCCCAACCGCTGACACAGCATAGACTGGTAATTGAACCTGGGATCTTCCTGGTGTGTAGGGCTCAGTAACACAACGGGCAGTGCCTTTACGCAACAGACCATTTTAGAAAGCTTAGTCAAGTCTAGTTAAAACAATCCACTACAAAAATCAGGGAGGTTTTGGATCCCACAGTGACTGCATTGAACCAGAACTGTTGAGCTGCCAAAATAAAGCATCCAGGAAAATGCAGACACCCACACCCAGTGGTGTTGAGGAGAGATGAATGAAAACATTAGTGTAGAGGAAACACTATTCTAATCACAAGATAGGCTTGGACAAAGAAGGCCCTTCAGCCCGATAATACGTGCCATCCATTTTTCACACGGATTTCAGCCCTTTTAGTCACCATTCATGCAGCAGGCTGAAAAACAGCTGATTTTGAGTTCCCTGAAGTTGTTCAATAAACCACTACAGCTGATTTCTTCTGCACATGTGCAGTGTTGTACTTCCAGACAGAATACAAAGAAAAGCTTGTCCTCTGATAGGTGATCTTTTTCTCACCTCTCTCTCCACCTCAACCTTTCATGTCTCTCTCTCTATTTTATAAATACTGCAATGGTCATTGTTCTTCTTAATTTTCCTCTCTTATTCTTCTAAACTCCAAATTCTTCATCTAACAACTTCTTCCTCCTCTCTGCATCTTCACTCTGATTAAACCACAAGTCATTGCACCATTTGCAACTCTAACCCATTCTTTCCCAAGATCAAAAAACTGTGGATTTTTTTACCTCACTCAGTTTTCCCTTCCTCCTACAATATGCAGGCTTTTAAAACCCAAACTTGGTCTCACCTTTAACTTTACCTACCTAATCCTCTCTTCTACTCTTCTCCACCTTGTTGGTGGCCTGCACTGGGGCCTCGGCTTTTCACCTAGGCTTCTCAATAAAAAAAACTAAATGTTCAATTAGGTTGTACACCAGAAAACTCCCTCCTTTCAGGTATCAGGTCACACAGCCCCACTTCAGTGATGTCAGATGATATGTCAGACAATCCTGCTGCTGTCAGCGGTATGAAACGGTACCAAAATATTAGAAATAGTTCTCACTGTTTGTCGATGAATTTAAGATAGACATCTGAAGGTTCCAATTCGATCATTCATGGTTTGCTTCCCCTCCCCCCACACCGCCCCCGCCCCCCCCCTCCAATCTCGAAGGATAGAAATACTAACTTATCTAGAATTGACTTAATAGAATTGAATCCAATTTGGAAAATACATTTGAAGTAAAAAAAATACACTCAAGGTTAAGCTTTCTTTCTGTTGTGCTTTCCAAACTATGGATTCTGAACAGTTATCCTTGTGATAAAAACCATCTCACTTCCAATAATGAAAAGGTCAGACATGTCATGTAAGAAAGGAGACAGCCCCTGGATCACACCTCAGATTGTGCGCTCAGTGTGTTGGGGGGCTCGAGATTCCAGACAGATTCCAACCAAAAGATGACTGCCCAGGGACTGACTCCGAACTTCACTTTGTGTGTTCTGATACTCAGGCAGGCCAGAAACTTAAAAAAATGAAGTTAGACTTCCCCTGGCTCAGAGGGCCTGTTCATGTTTAAGTGCATTGAACACCTGAGGGGGGAACAAAAGTGGCTGCTTGTACCAATTTTACAGTGAACGTCATAACCAGAATGAGATAAACACATTGCAGATAGAGAACATGCTCCAAATTTCAAAAGGCTGTATTGTGTCTGTAAAACATGCTGGTCAAAGCCCAGCTGGAGTATTCCGTATAGTTTCTGTCACCTCATAGGAAGAATATGATTGTCCTTGAGAGGGGACTAAGGGAAGTAACTAAGATAATTCTGGGTATGAGAAATTTAATGTTAAGGAAATTGGGCTTGTGTTCTCTAGAAAAGAGGAGACTTTAAGGAGACCAAATTATAATGAGAATTTACAAAGTTGAGAACGATGTTGATGTGTGTTTGAATGTTTGAGGCTTGCTGAGAAATTCCATTAAGTAGCATACTTATAATTGTCAGCATGAGTCGTCATTGACCATTCAAATCCATAGTCTGATATCCTGTTTATATTTTGTAATATCAATCAGTTTCTGCTGTGCTGACTTTGCCCAATTTATATTGTGGCATAGGTTTGGCAACACTGGAAAAAGAGTACTTATGCAGTTATTAGAAAGCTGTATCACTACAATATAAATAGGGTATCAAACAAAGTGAGTCAAGGAAGGAATGCTAAGCTCCTTATTGCACACCATGGTGCTTGCAGTGAGAGCCCATGTGCCATCTATACCTGAATTCACCATGGTGGGATGCATCTCACCGAGCAAATAAGGCCCAGGGCTGTATTAGCAAAGAGATAGAGGACAAATTTCAAAAGGCTGTATTGTGTCTGTACAACATGCTGGTCAAAGCCCGGCTGGAGTATTACGTATTGCTTCTGTCACCTCACAGGAAGAATATGATTATCCTTGAGAGGGGACCAAGGCAAGTAACTAAGATAATTCTGGGTATGAGAAATTTAATGTTAAGGAAATTGGATTTGTGTTCTCTAGAAAAGAGGAGACTTTGAGGAGACCAAATTATAATGAGAATTTACAAAGTTGATCCAGGAAAATTGTTGTGAAGGATTCAAATACGCAAGTTAAAAAAATTAGTTGGGGGGAAGCCAGGAAGAATTTTTCACTCGAAGGGTAAGAAAGTTGCGGAATAAGTTCTTGAGGAGGCCATAGAAGTATAAACGGATTCAAGAGACAATTAGATATGTTTCTAGAAAGAGAAGAGATTAAGGGATTTCTAAGAAGGCTGGTGAGGTTGATCTACCAAAAATATTTGTTGGGCCTACTGGCCTTTTCCTGCTGCTTGTGAAAGGGGGTCACGGAGCAAGAGAGAGACTAGAGTTAGGCAGGAAAGGGCAAACGTGCTACTTTAACCACCCTCCCTTGCAACTGACAGACCCCAACTGGGCATCCAAGAATGAATGAGAAAACAGCTTCAAATGAATCTCTTAATTCAAAACTTTAAATAAAAGAAACAGTTTCCCTGATGGCTTCATGGGTCAAGGCTACCTACTCAATGTAGTACTCTACTGACCCGTACAGACCAGGTACCAAGTTTAATTCCTGTTTTGTGTTGAGTTAGCGCTAACTGGCTTTTGGCAAACTGTGGGCTAGGGAAGGGAAAATCAACCCAGTCCTGGTCATTCCATGATGACTCCTGTTGAAAAGAGCAAGTATCTAGGCACTAGATGAGGACAGCAATGGGCTTGGCAGTGATGCTCACCGTGATAAATATCCTGCCGATACTTGCTGTCTAGACTCACACATTAAGAATGGCCCCTTTGGTGAGGTACTGGAAGACTGCGGGTGCCTATGGAACTGTACTCCAGTAAGAGTCAGTGCCATCAGCAGAGGAGCGGAGAACAAAAACCTTAACCAAAATAAAAGCAGAGAAGTTTATTTTAGAAATATATATTGAAATTGTCTAGCTCTGACCTGGCCATGTTATCTCAGTGTTCTGTATCTATCTGGAACGGATGTATCAAGTACATGTGTGCATTTGTTTATATTTTCCCTCTGTCTTTTCCAGCCATGACTGGACTCGTAGTTCCTCCGATGTGAGACTGCTTTCTCCTGTCACTATATCGCATTCCAGGGGGCAAAGTTCATCCACTACAAAAACACCATCACCAGAATCCACAGCTGTCAAAAATATTAGCGGGCCTTCCCTTGGAGGCCAGGAACAAAGCTGACTTTCTTCGTCTAATGGACTGAGTGAATTCCCCACAGCGTTGTGGAAAACTCAGCTTCATCTGTACTCCAGGAATCTCCTCAAACTCCAATCCTTTATGGAAGGGATGGAAAAGGTGGGGGGGAGGGAGGGAGAAAAACTTTAAAAAATGCAATTTTCTATTTTGTATAACGGTTTAATGTGGCAGTTCTTTTCTGTTAAAAAGTAATCCTTTGGATATGAGAGCTGGCTTATAAACTAGATATTGAAGTAAAACAGATAGAAGAATTTTTTTAAAATGCAGCTGAATAAAGTGTCAATACATTGCTTGATGTGTGTGGTAAAATTAGAAGTTAAAGGTTTAAGAAATTTTACAGTAATTTAAAGAGACGGTATCCTTTATTGTCAGCTTATCTGGGCTGTAATTCAGAGATATTAAAAAGGTGTAAGCTCCCCCGAAGGTTGAATGGTTTTAAGCACCTCCTAGTGTGATATCGAACCATATAGACCACAGGAAGGTCCCAGGTTCAGTTCCTTGTGTAGACCGAGTTAGCTGATTTTAGCCAGGATTACGGTGTGCTTCTACAATTGGCCTCAGCACCTCTGGGCTAGGGAGGGGGAAAAAAGTCAACCTCGGCTCCTGCTCCCTATCCAATAATTCCTGCCAAAAAGTGCATGCATGTGTATGTATGTTCTGTGTGTTTGTATTTGTTGTGTGTATGTGGTGTGTGTGTTGTACGTGTGTGGGTGTTGCCTGTGTGTGTGGTGTGTATGTGTTCCACGTGTGTGGTGTGCATGTGTTGTCTGCATGTATGATGTGTGTGTGTTTGCGTGCATGGTGTGTGTGTAGTCTGTGTGTGTTTATGTGGTGTATGTGTGTGTGTTGTCTGTGTGTGTGTTGCTTGCATGCATGGTGTATGTGTTGTCTGCGAGCATGGTGTGTGAGCGTTGCCTGTATGTGGTGTGTGTGGTGTATGTGTGTGTGGTATGTGTGTGTTGTCTGTGTGGGTGTTGACCATGTGGTGTGGGTGTTTGTGTTGGTGTTTGTGTTGGTGTTGCCTGTGTGGGTGTTGTCCGTGTGGTGTGTGTGTTGTCTATGTGTGTATGTGTTGTCCGTGTGGGCGTTGTCTGCGTGGGTGTTGTCTGTAATGGTGCGTGTGTGTGTGGTATGTTGTTTGTGTTGGTGTTGCCTGTGTGGGTGTTGTCTGTGTGGGTGTTGTCCGTGTGGTGTGTGTGTGTTGTCTATGTGTGTATGTGTTGTCTGTGTGGGCGTTGTCTGCGTGGGTGTTGTCTGCGTGGGTGTTGTCTGTAATGGTGCGTGTGTGTGTGTGTGGTATGTTGTTTGTGTGGGTGTTGTCTGTGTGGTGCGTGAGTGTTGTCTATGTGTGGGCGTTGTCTGTACGGTGCATGTATGGTGCATTTGTGTGTGTGGTGTGAGTATGTGTGGAGGTTGGGTAAAGACAGGGTTAGGTTTGGCTGTCATGCCTTTAATGCTTGAACAGCTTGCTGACATTCATTGTCTAGGTTTATACATTAATGGCCACCTTAACGAGGTACTGGAGGTCTGCTATACCCCACCAACACTTCGCACTTCAGGAGAAAAGCGGGGGGCGGGGGGAAAATAAGCTGTGCAAATTCCCTTCATCAAAACTTGTTCTTTCTGATTTCTTTAATATTTTCCTCTCTTTTTTCCCTTTTCTTTCAAACGTATTTGTTCTTTCATCTGTGTTCCTGTGCAAATGATTCTACAATTCTATTGGTGCTGCAGTGGAAAACCTTTCATTGTATTTGTTTCACATATAAAATGCTGGTACAATGTAAAAGTGCTTTTTATGGAGTTAGAACTCTTTCAGTTTCAGTGGCCCCAACAGGCAGATTGAGGGTCACCTCTCTCTGTTGGCCAGCAAGGGTCCTAAGTAAAATGAAGCAGAGATGACCCCAGTAGGCATGAATCCGCACTTCCAAATTGAGTGCTAGTAAGATAAATAGTTGCCAACCTCACTTAGAGAAAGGCCACTAAGACATAAAGTGTGTAGAGCAGAAGGTTGATATTGTTAAGTTGGATTTGAACTTAATTGTCAGGGTGAGTTGGGGAGCTCCATCCAGCAACTGGAAAGTGCCATTTATGACCAGGAAGTATTTGGTGCTGTTATGGATCAAAGGTCAAAAAGCATGTTCCATTTCCCAGTGTTGCGAGCCCTTTACCTAACACAAATAGACTTCCAATATGAAGTGAGAAAAATGAAATTAAGGATAGCAAATGATCAACTCTGTGAAGATTGTCAGGCATTCTTTTCTTGACTATAAGCATGATATTTGAGGCCCATGCCAGTTATGGAATGGCTAATAAGAACCCATGCGCTAATAGGTTTTCAACAACAATTATTTACTTTCAGGCTAAAAATTCCATAAGATGTCATATCATATGTTAAAAGGATAACACTGCAGTTGTAAATTAGGTCCTGTAAGAATTTTTCTCTTCCAATGAGTTTATTTTCTGCTCTTTTTTGCACCTCTCTCAATACACCCACAAAAGACTGCTCACCAAGAGATTGAGACAATACTGCCAGTGAACATTCCTCCAGAATATGTCCATGTCACTCATTGGTTGGTCCACATGGGGATGTACTTGAACAGTGCAGGCAGATACTCTGCAGGAAAATTGACCAACTTCCTCCCCTCCCCCAAACATGGTACTCAACCATCTCGCTGAGGCAATAAAGACAAGAAGCACTCAATAGAAGCTGGAGTGCAAATGTCAGTAAAGGTTACAGCCTTGAAACCAGGCTGTGGAATAATTGTGTATGAACACTTAATGTGTTTGTCTGAAATTCCTCTCTGCTTTTTTTTGTGGAGGTGTTAATCCCATAGTGTAATTTCAAGGCCTGTGATTTTAACAGTGGAGCGAAAGGGAGGATGTCTCCCAATTCAAAGCCCAATGTTCTCCACAATATAATAGGCTGCCCAGCCTGCTGGATAGATGAACCAAAATGGGTACTGTCACTTTAAACTGAGAGACTGAGCCTGTAACTTATTGTATAAAGATTAGTTGATATAAAAAAAATTGAGAGAATATTCTCTTGCACTTCAACCCTGACATCATTCCTCACAACTGTGGAGAAGATTAATTTTTTCATTTGGGCATTTTAAAAACCAGCCTCTTTGACTGGTTCTATCTCCCCCATGCCCGGGAAATAGAGAAAAAATGCCAAGGCTGGAATTCTGAAATAAAAAGAAAATTGCTGGAAATGCACAGCACGTGAAAGAGAGAAGGCAGGTTAGTACACAGGGTAGGACACTTTGCGAGAACTGGACTGATGAAGGGGCTGACTTGAAACATTAACCTGTGTTCTCTTTTTTATACAGACTATTATGATCGGCATTCCTCTCAACTTTCCTCTTCTGTTCTTTTTAAGTTCCAAATCCATTCCACACACCTTTCCTCCTCCTTGCGTCCTCACTCTATTGAAATCAAGACTCATTACATCGTCTCCTACTCCAACTCATTCTTTTATGGGACCTCAGATCTGTAACTCCTCACCTCCGTCAATCTTCCCTTCCTTCCACAATTCACAGAATTTTAAACCTGAGGCTTGGCGTACCCCAATCACTACACGTTGATTTATCTCATCTTTCCTCCTGCTCTTCTTAACCTTGGTGGTGCCCAGGATCATGGGTCTTGGTTTCTCCAACAGACACTGACTGACTGACTGTGCATTTCCAGTATTTTTTTTTGCATTTATTCCTGGGAGACCCATCCTTCAATACTAATGACTTTGATGTGTTTTGTATGTGATTATAAATACTGTCTTACATTTGTGATTTTTTTTTGTTGCTGGGTGGGGGGGAAGGGGAAATCTGTAGCTAAATATTTATATAACCATTGTGTTAAAATTTTGTAATGCAGTATGATGCAAAGGAAAAATTTATTCCTCAAAGAGTTTTTTTGTAATAATTTTGTTGCACCTTTTGGTCTTTTTTTTTTGCATGTATGATCCATGTAATTCTGGAACATAAAACGCTTGTATCCCTTGACATTTCGTAAGGTGATTCAGTATATTTTTGTCTGCTAGCTCTGATTCAGTTCAGCGTTGCAGGAATCTGCTTTGCAAACTGAAATACTTGCTTAATAAGCAGTGCAGACCAAAGGGTCTCTGGTTCAATTCCTGGACGGTGCTGAGTTAGCTGATCTCAGCCAGGGGAGCACCCCTGGACTAGGCAGGGGAGAAATCAGCGAGGATTCCTGCTCATGATCACAATCCGCTAACTCTAGGTGGACAATGCATCTGCATGGCTGTTGGGCAAGAACAGGATGGGATTTGCTTGTAATGCCCTCGATGAGCGAGTAGCCTGCTGACACTCACTGTCTAGGCTTACACATGAAGATTGGTCACTTGCATGAGGTACTGGAGAGCAGCCAGTGCCCATGAAACCACACCTCAGGAAGGACTCAGTGCCTTCAGGAAAGGAAGGGGGAAATTTGGGCAAGAGAGAAAAAAATACTTCATTTTGCATTTTTTCAAAGAAAAACTGGTTATGTCTTTTTCATTCTGACGCCTGTCCTTTTGCCCATGTAGCCATTGTCAATTTTTAAAACAGAAAAGCAAACTTGTTTTTATGTTTGTAAAAACTTAAATTATCTGAAAAAAAAATTTGAATAAAAAATATCATACTGTTTTCTTTTGTGCTTATCAAGGTGAGGGTGTTAGTGCTGAGGAACAGAACACTTTCCATTTCAGGAACCCAGAGTTAGTATCAAACACTCCAGGACAGGTGCAGCAGAGTAAAGCTCCCTCTGTAAGCCCCAACAATGTGCCTCAGCCCCAGTCTTTGAATAGTGCCGGTTGTAATACATCAGCTGAGTGAAATTGACAACTTCCCATCACATCTGTGCAGTTTCAATCCAGTAGGGGCTGGATTGAGACTGGCCCAGACTCATTTCATGCCGGAGATAAGAGCCTTTCATCCCATTGGTCTGGTCTGGATTCAGGGAGTCGATTTTAACCCTACCTGCCCGGCGGAAACCTGACAACAGCTTTGGTGGAAATAGTTGTCACCAAAGCTGCAATAATGCTGCCTCAGTGATGGAACATAAGAGAAATATTCAGCACATCACTCAAAGACGGTTGAGTGAAATCAAATCTCCAGATGCGGAATTGGCTGCAGAGTTTTAAAAAATAATTAGAAAAAGATGGTAAAAATTGCGAGCAGTGTACAAGGCTCAAGGTGGCATCTGCAGTGTGTGCAGGGAAGGTGGCATCTGCAGTGTGTGCAGGGAAGGTGGCATCTGCTGTCTGTGTAGGGAAGGTGGTATGTGTAGTGTGTGCAGGGTTGATCTCAGTGAGGAAAGCACTCAGTGGTGTTGTGATTGGCCTCATTGTCCATGGGCTAGGGAGAGGAAATCTAGCCAGGGTTCCTGCTGGAAAGGGCACAAGTGAAGGCATCAGGTGACAATGGGGTTGGCATCAGCTGCAATGCCCGTCAAGTGAGAATAGCTTATTGGCAATCACTGCCCAGGGTCACATGTAAAGAATGCCACTTACGTGAAGTACCAAAAGTGACCAGTACCCATAGAACCATTAGCAAGTTTCTCCAGGGCAGCAGGGAGGAAAACTGGGCAAGAAAGTATTTTTGCTTGATTCATCTACTGTTGACCTCAGATTGACCTCAGCTCTGGAACTGAGGAGCTGAAT
Source organism: Heptranchias perlo (assembly GCF_035084215.1). Taxonomy (NCBI): domain Eukaryota; kingdom Metazoa; phylum Chordata; class Chondrichthyes; order Hexanchiformes; family Hexanchidae; genus Heptranchias; species Heptranchias perlo. The sequence goes on from NC_090344.1 coordinate 42,892,409, forward strand.
CAAGCTGTTTTAATCAGCTTTACATCCTACACAAGAGTTCGTTATCAAGATCTGAAATTCCACGGTTCTTTAGCTTTAAATCGTGCCAACTCATTTTCCTGGCCAGCAAATTGCAGCGGAAGCTGTTACCATCCCACAATCAATCCTCCCAAATTTCCTCGCACGATTTGGCCAATCCCATGCTCTGTCCAGAGTCTCTGTGCTCCTAATTTAAATATATTAGTGACGCTGCAACTCCAAATTTCCTGTACTAACACTCACGATGCACTAGAGGAGAGTCGGAATGACAGATATAAGGCACATCTGCTGCCAGAATCAGCTTAGACTGGCGGAAGTGAAGAGATTTTTTTTAGCCTGAAGATTGCGAAATGTTTGAACAGTGATCACTGAAGCTGGGAACAAATTTTGGAGAGATTTCTTGTTATATTCAGCCTAGGCAGCATTGGATTTGCTTCTGACTGCCTGTGGAAGTGCGAGACCGTCGGGAGATTACGACTTCCCTCCCCACATACATTCAGTGAGGGCTTCTCAGAAGTAGTTACGTCAATGCCAATGGGCATACCTTTGTACGCCACTATCATAGAGGAGGAGGATCAACAAGAGAAGATAAGGAAAAGGAAAGTGAGACAGCATTTAAGGAGCATTCACCCCACAATATACAGGTAATACAGATCCTTTGAAGACCTTAGTGAGGAGCTGTGTATCGGAAGAATGCGCATAAGGGAAACTCCACCACCTACTGTATGAAGACCTGCAGCCACCCTCATCTGCTCGCACTGCTCTCTCCGTGGCTATGAAGGTGACGACTTCACTCAACTTTTACGGCACCCAGTCCTTTCAGGCAGCCACAGGGGATCTCAGCACCTTCAGCATCACAACAAGGCAGCAGCAAGACTGGGCCATCCAGCTTTAAGGGGTTGCTGGTTTTCCCAAGGTTTAGGGTGCAATAGGTGACACTCGTTGCTTTGCAGGATCCCACAGTTAACCCCATCAACAGAATGAGCTTCCACTCTCTGAATGTACAGATTGTGTGTTACAACATGCAAAGGATCCTGCATGTCAAACGAGATAAGATGGAAGTTGTCACGATGCGCTCATCCTTAAAATTTCGGCCATTCCTGAAATTTTCAAGGAAGAAAGTCTTGTCAGCGGATGGCTTGTGAGTGACGAGGAGTATCCCTTGCTTCCATGGATAATGACCTGTCTCAGAGTTGCATGGACAGCAGTAGAGATGTGCTATAACAGGTACATGTCTCTACCAGAGTGGTCATCGAGCACCATCAGGGTTTCAAAAGGATACTTTCACTGCCTTGACAGATTTGGAGCTCTGTAGCATCCTGCAGCTTGTGTGCCCCATATAGTTGTAGCTTGCTCTGCCCTGCACAACTTTGCCATCCAAAAAAGTCTGGATGTGGACCTTCCGAGGGAGATGGCCCTAGCTACTTTGGAGGCAGAAGTAAATGGAAGCGAGCATCAGGATGACCATCATTCCGGGGACTCTTCACTGACTGCTGCAAGGGCATCAGAGCACACTGATCAAAAAAGTGTTCTCATCGTTTTAACATAGTCTACTTTCACCAATGCCTCATCTCCTTCTCCCACACCTTCAAATAAAGGACTAATTCTTCAATCCAGTGCCCACCCTAGATTACAACATATCAGACCTCTTTGTCCCTGCATAACCGTGTCAACAGTAATCACCTGATTGAATAAGTCAACACCAAATAAGTGCACTCCTTCCTATGTGACTCTAATCTCCATGAATAACAAATCTCAACATAAGTACGCATCGTCCCCCGGGTCTCTTTCTTCTATTCTAGTGCTTCTCCTAGGTCCAACTCAAGGGCCAGTATCCCTCGAGATGGTTAGTTGATCCTCTGCTACAAAAGGCTCATGGGACATACTAGAATGATTCCAGGAATGAAAGACTTTAGTTACGTGGATAGACTGGGGTTGTTCTCCTTGGAACGGAGATGATTGCGAGGAGATTTGAGAGAGGGATTCAAAATCAAGAAGGGTCTAGACATAATAGATAGAGAGAAATGGTTCCCATTGGCGGAAGGGTCAAGGACCAGAGGACATGGATTTAAGGTGACTGGCAAAAGAACCAAAGGTGATATGCGGAAAAGCTTTTTTACGCAGTGAGTGGTTAGGATCTGGAATGCACTGCCCGAGGGGGTGGTGGAGGCAGATTCAATCACGGCCTTAAAAAGGGAACTGGATAAGTACTTGAAAGGAAAAAAATTTGCAGGGCTACGGGGATAGGGTGGGGGAGTGGAACTAGCTGGATTGCTCTTGCAAAGAGCCGGCGCGGATTCGATGGGTCGAATGGCCTCCTTCCGTACTGTAACCTCTCTATGATTCTATGACTGAGGTAGTCCCCTTTTCATGGCAGCTTGCTTCTGGGATGAAGCTCCTGCTAGTTGCATCTCAAAAGCTTGTGCCCAGGGAACCTACATGCTCTGACATGATGCTCTGAGGGGGAAGGCCAGAGGCCTGGCATCCTCTCCTGAAAAACGGCAGCCTCAGGCAGATCAATTCCAGCTGTCACCACTCTACTGGGCCCTGGGTCTGTGTCCCAACTGATCAGCAGGATAGCTGGTCTAATGTCAACTATCAGCTTCTAAAAGCCTTGACAGACAATATGCATCCCGGCCCAGTCTGAAGCCAGTATTCAGGCTGCTGTCTAACCTCTGCCTGACTGTTATCAGGGCTGCAGTCTGTGCTTCCATGGTGGAGGAGGCACCTGGTCCCTGGCCACTTCTGATGTGGGGGTCTGCTACAGATTCCAGTAAAGTTGCCACCCGCTGCGTTGATGCCTACAATGAAGAAAAAGCTACCTTGATGTTGCCGCAAATGAGAGCAGTAGACTCAAGAGGCACACCTGTCAGTTGCCACACGTTCTCGGAGACTGACCTCAGAGACTGCAGTAGGTATGATGTTCCTCAAACATCCTTTTCAGAGGTGTACCCATGACACCGAGTCTCACTGCTCCAAAGCCATAAGCAATCTTCGCCACAGCCTCCTCTGGGAAGGTGACACATCCTCATCCACTCTGTGAATCACCTAGTGACACATCCTCACTCACTCTGTGAATCACCTGGTGAGACATCCTCACCCACTCTGTGAATCACTTGGTGACACATCCTCACTAACGCTATCTAATTCTCCCCGGGTGAAAACGTCTGAGCTCTGTGTGGGAGTGAAAAAGCAACTGATGCAAGAGTGAGATTCATGGGGTTGTGACAGAGGAACACGGGCCAGGATGTTGGTCCATGGATTCATGCTTGATCTTCACACCATCCCCCTTGGTAACACCATCTTCATTGTCCACAAGATAAAGACACCATTAAATGTCAGCTTTATTTTGTTGAACTGTGGTGCGTTTTGAATTACCGAACATTTCATTTATAGTTCAGACCCTATATACTTCCTTGCACCTTTGGCAAAAAATGTGAATGCAATTTCCATTTGGCATCTTGTCCTCCAGCTCCACAGACGCATTATCTTTTCTGAGTTACATAACTCTGAAAGGAGGTCTAAGAACCAAGGCACCACTGCCAGAGATTGTCCTGCCTTCCCCCTTGTGATCATTTTCACCACTTCTATACCACCTGTAAATCAACTTCATAATAACACAGGAGAAAACAGAGAAACCATTGGCTTTTTGGAGTAAGTTCTCTCTGCTAACCAAAGTCCATAATTCTGCTGTCACATTAGAAGAGAGCAGAAGGTGGTTGGCTAACTGGGGGAGGGACAACTAACACCAGTAGCTTGTGTTAATTGACCGGTATACCTAACAAGGCAGAAGCACTGCGCTCTGTCCCCTGATAATAAACCAGGGAAGCTTGTGGTCTCTTAAGGTAATGGAGCCCAAACCGCCGAACCGAAGAGCCAGCCTTGAGCTGGTGACAAGGTCCAGCTGCTTCTATCACTGGCATCCGGGTCACCAATCAAACCAATGGTTATAATTCCTTGGAATTCCTCATTATCTTTCCTCATAGAAGTCATTAAAGAAGCAGCTGGAAGGGGTATAATGTGATGTAGGTGGGACAGACATGACTGCACGGAGTTCCAACTTCGAATAGCACAGAGACAAAGTAACATGATACTGTTAAGCAGTACAAGGCCAAACATCAGAGATTACCACAACACTAATGAGGGTTGAGGAGAAGTTTTTTTTTTATTCCTGCAGCTGTCCAGACCCAATGACTTGGCTAGTCATTGGATTCATTCTGTCTCCTTTCCAATCTTAACTTTGCTCTTTTTCTTCTCTGTATTGTTCCTAGGTGTGTTTTATCTCCAAGCCAATTGCAGATATGATTGAAGCGTAAAAACGTAAACGAAGACGGAAAAAAATGAAGCAAAGATAAGAAGTGGTGCAGAGACCACATGCAGTTCACTTTCCTTCACCTGTGGCCCTTAGCAAATCTGCTGCTCCGTGTGCATCTGAGCCTTCATTCATGGCTTGCCTGGCCGTGAGATTTTCACTGAGCTGGAATTCAGTGCTTTTCTCTCTCTTTTTCTTGTTCCCCAGCAAAAGAGATCAAGAAAATGCTATTAGTAGGCAGGGTTAACCCAGCTTTCAAACAGCAAGTGAAAGGGCCCAATGTAAATGGAACTGTTTAATACAACCGTTGGCCCTCCAGGTTTTTTCCTCTTCCTGTGCAGTGGTGCCTGTCTCCAATTGGCAATCATCTAAATGATTGAAATCAGGAGCTTAATATGTGGGGAATTGCAGGTGCAGACCCACATCCCAGCACTGTATGGTGCAACATTCTTTAAAGTAGTCTCTGAGCAAGACATTGGTTACGATTCTGTCCCCTGATGAAATCTCAGTGAGGAACACTGCGGTAGAGTTTCATGTAAAAGTTTGAATGATGTGTCTGAAGCTATTCTACTCATGACCCTTGGTTAACACTGTGAGATGCTTTCCTGTAACCTCTTTCAGACTTTTCCGGTGTTTCCAAAAAGGTGTTTGGATGTATGCTTTCCCAAACTCCACAGAGAGGTGTTGATAGATTTACAGAGGATTCATGACAAAAACACCACCCAAGACAATAAAACCAATCACGGGCAAATGCTTCAGGCAAAAGTGAGTCATTTGCTCCAGTGTTACAAGTAGTGTGTTTTTTTTTGCAAATGCTACCTCTCCCAGGTCCTGTGAGTGGTGCACGCTTGATTGTACTGTGATGTCAGTTACTGACTGGTGTAGATGTCATACGGGGGACAATTTCTCTTTAATGCAGGGAGTGCTGCCAATCACTATGGCCAACACAGGAAATGTTGTAATCTGAACAAAAACAGTGGATTATGCAGGGACCCAATGGCCTCAGGACCATTTGTCAATTACACATGGGAGCTCCGTGACAGAGTGAGCCCTCCCCCACTGGTTGTAGGAGTCTATGGCCTAACTAACCACTGACTACGTGCAGATGATCCATGGAACGTGTCGAATATTGCATGGAAATTTAGCTACAGGTCAGAATGGAATTAATGTAACAAGCCTTCAAGAAAATAAAATATATTTTTTGCAACTCTTGTTCAGTAGGACACAATGAAAACTGAACTCTGATAAGGCAGCACTATCTGGGAGTGGACCAATGACTGGTATCATAATACATTAGTTCAAGTAAATTAATTTACCCACAAAGCAACACACAGAACTTCAAAATAATTACAATCGGCTTCTCTGAATTCAAAGTTACTTAATTCAAATTAACTGATAATTCGGATATTTTTTCAGCACTAAATTCCCACATTTTTGTTATTTACGTTGTGTAATTCAAATTATTGGATAATTCCAATTTTTTTGTGCCAAAAATGACTGCATTATCAGGGATAGACTAATTCTACATGCTGCAATTGTGATTCCTTATCAAAATTTGGTGGCTAGGATTTTATGTGGGTCGAATTCTACCTAAGTAGCCAGTATCTCCCGACAATGAGGACACACTGATCGATGCAAAAGATTTCGTTCAACTATCTGACAAAACACCAAGATTCACTTTCATGGTCAAAGGGTATATTTCATCTCCACACAAATCTGTTTAAAATAGTTCTCCCACTTTTGCTAGTCTCTTGTTAGGGTACTGTACCATAGCATCTCTAATACCTCGCCCAAGTGGACATTATGCAAATGTGCATCTTGACAGTGAGCGTTGGTAGTCTATTTCACCATGGGAGGCATCACAGCCGAGCCCAATCCTGTTCTCACCCTACACTCACACATATACATCCTGGCACAGGGATCAGGAGCAGGATGTCTGGCTAAATTTATTTCCCCTTCCTAATCCAGTAGGCATTAATCTTACTGCCTTATAGCTCAGTACAGACCAGAGTTGGAGCCTGAAACCTTCCTGGCCTGCATGCTTCAAAACCATCTTGGGCAGTGGATGTACCGACTGAGCCGCTGGGTACGTTCGTTATTTCAGCAGCACTGGAAATATAAATAATACGTTCAATTTTACAAAGTATCGCTCGGCACAGAGTTCAATAATCCACTGGTGCAAACTGGGAATTCTGGTGCAGAGCTGGACACAGCCCACACGTTCTGCCACCCATTTGCCAGCATGCTGACCTCTGTGCCTGAATTCCTGATGTGTGCTCTCATCACACAAAGCTCTATCCCAGGAGCAATAATTTGTCAAATCTAGTTTCTTGGGATTACAAGTACAACAACATGTAAGGGAAGAATATAAAGGGACACAGGGGAGCCGAGGTGAAGTGGGATTAGAATAGACGACTCCATTGTTCAATGCACTGGCACACTGGACAAATGGCCTCCTTCTGTCTGTAATTTCTATAATTCTAACATAGAGAACAACATGTTGGAGCACTTTACGGGGCGGAGGGAAGGAAAAGGTGGACACCTAGTGGAGAATAAATAGGAAACAGAGTTTGGCGAGGGGCAAAAACACCGTCAAGAACAAGATTTTTAAGAAGTCTTTTGAAAACAGGGCGGGTGGTGGCAAGTGAAGGAGGGGAGGTTTAGAGAAGGAGTGGCTGAAAGAACATCTACCTATGTCGGAGTGAAGGAGACGGGAAATGAGGAGTAGTCCGTTGTCGGAGGAGCAGAAGTGTGCAGAGACGTACGGCTGGAAGAGGTTGCGGTGGTAGGGTGGGACGAGACCATGGGGCATTATCACACAGAAACCTCCCCCCACCCCCAAACATAATTGTGTGTGAGATCAGTCACCAGGGCAGCCGTGATGCTCCATTATTCATCCTTTGTTTGCAAAGCGCTATATAATTGCTGGTGTAATTGGCTCAGCGTGTGGAAGGGCTTGCGCAATTACCAAGCATTAAGATCGTGTAATTTATTGACTGTCAGACAAGAACAACAGTTTAATTACCAGGGCTTGCAGTGATTAAACAGGCCACAAAAACACAATCAGAGGCAGCAATTTCTTTGTGACTAGTGTTAAGATGAAACGAGACATTAATAATTTAGCGGTTTTAATTGACTCGATGAGGGGATTCAGATGTCGAGAGCTACATGGAATTATTAATTTAAACACACCCTGATCTTTGTTGTACTTATCCTTTCCTTGTTTGAATCTTAATGCTCTATGTTAGAGCAAAACACTTTTTATTTTCTCCTCAACATCTCTTAACTTTCTACCAGCCAATTCAAGACTTGAATCCTGCTCCCATATCTGAGAAGGCTCTTTCTGCGCCTTTCGCACATGCCTGGAAAGAATTAAAAAAACTCGTTTCGCCTCCAATGGCTCTCTCTCTCTCTTTCTCCTCTATATATTCTCTCTTAAAATCAAGATTCATCACACCATGCCTTCCTCCAACTCATTCTTGCCCAGGAGCTGAAAACGGTGGACCTCCTTTCCTCCCTCGATCTTCCCTTCCTCCTACAATCACTAGACCTTTAAAGCTTAGCATCACTAAGAGATTATTTCCTGATTCATCTCGCCTTCTTTTCGACTCCTTTCAACCTTCATGTTGTCCTGCACAGTGGACAATGACCCTTCACCTATAAATCTTCAATTTCTTTTTCAAACTAAAGAGTGGGTTCTTTCCCAATATCCCAGAGGGAAGATTCCTTCTTTTAATGTGGTCCCCAAAGTGAGATTCAGTTCTGCCTTCAAAAAGGGTCTCTCTTCACATTTTGGATTTTGCAGCTATGAAACGCACCAACATTTTCTAGTATCTAACATCTGGAGAGAGTTAGACAGTGGAATATACCAAAGCTGAATTGAAGAAATGCAAGGAAACATTAAGCAGGTCTCAGCTGACAGGACTTCATGAGTAAAGCAAAGCTGTCTCATTTTACTTTATTGCAGGATATCAGCATATTCCTCTAAGGGTTAAGAGTTCAGATTATTTCTGGGGGGAAAAAAAAGTTTATGCTTATTGAAAATCAAGTCACATTATTGATGGAGGTACTGAGACCTCATGCAAGATTTACATATTCATGGCAACAGCAGTAAAAATTCATCTCCAGGGGGCCACTTGCAGTCCTCCCCACTTTTATCTGTGGTACTCGGTGGAGCTGCTACTCCATGTGCTTCTGGGCCTGGCTGTGGTATGGCCCACAAGTCTCAGAGTCTATCTGGGAGGAGCTTGATCACCTGTTCTGGCCCCCAGAATCCTGATATTCCAGGCAAGCCTCCTGTCTGCACTGCTCTATTGTTCCGTCTGTCAGGAAATTTACCTGCAATATCAGGATGCCAGCACGGGTTATCAAGGGTCATCCCAGTAGACTTGTAATGTGTGCTATGGATATTGACTGAGCTGGAAATCAGTAGGGTCTCCTTTCCTTTTCTTGGCCTTTGGCAAAAGAAGGCAAGGGAATGTTGTTTGGAGACATCCCACTTACTGTACATCAAGGGACCAATTAAAATAGAATGACTTAATAGAACAATAAGTCCTATTTTTTTCCTCCTCCGTGGCCTCCAGTTCTGAACTGCTTGCAGTGGCATGATTGAAATCAGGAGCTCAGTCCTGCATCATTAGTACAGGCCCACAATTCCAAGACCCTGTTACAATGTATTGCAGCATTCCTGACAGTGTCCCTCAAGCAAGACATTTGGTGAATTATAGCTCTTGACAAAACGTTAGGGAGGAACACTGCCTATGCAGTCGAACAGTCTCAGGCAAAGTTCCAAATGAGGGGCAGGTGATGGTGAGAGATAGTATCCCAACAATAGCTGCTTGTGCTCCAGGGGCATAAAGCAGAAAATTGGCAAGCTCATTCAGAAAGACCAAGAATGGCTGGTGTAGAAAATAGAAAAAAGTCACGCTGGTACAGTAGGGCGCTCTTCTGAGGTTGGACTGAGGCACGTTGCTAGGCGGAGTGGAGGGAGCTTTACCCTGTATCATACATGTGCTGTACCTGCCCTGGGAGTGTTTGATGGGGCAGTGTAGAGGGAACGGTACTCTGTATCTAACCCGTATTGTACCTGCCCTAGGAGTATTTGATGGGGCAGAGTAGAGGGGGCTTTACTCTGTATCTAACCCGTATTGTACCTGCCCTGGGAGTATTTGATGGGCAGAGTAGAGGGGGCTTTACTCTGTATCTAACCCGTATTGTACCTGCCCTGGGAGTATTTGATGGGGCAGAGTAGAGGGGGCTTTACTCTGAATCTAACCTGTTCTGTATCTGACCTGGGAGTATTTGATGGGGCAGTATGGAGAGAGCTTTACTCTGTATTTTAACTCAAGCTGTATATGACCTGGGAGTGCTTGATGCTGACAGTGAGTGCCTGAAATGGAAAATATTCCATTCCCGAACACTAACATCCCTCATTAGTGCACAAAATTTATACACAAAAAAAAAATCCCTGCTCCACAATGCAAGCTAACATGTATGCCAGCAAAATCCCACTAATAAATCAGTAAGCTTACCTTAAATACTCAAATAACATTTCTGACAGCATAATGCATGTTATAAGCAAAATGCGCATCATGACATGCTGGTCTAAGATGAAATATTAAACATTAAGTGATTTGGGTCTATAAAACTCATTTATATCTTGGGCTCCCAATTTTTTTATTATTGAGAAATAAAGGTAGCATAACTCAGCAACGTAGGGGGGCTGACAGGAGGGAATACAGTTGGGGCACAACACAGCTCAAAATATGTTGCAGGTATCTCTCATCAAACAGGTGCCAGTGTCTAAGGTTGAAGACATCTTTTATGACCAACAAACCAAAATGATAATCCGAGGCCTAGAAAATTAGATATTTAAGAAGTAGAGATAAGGCAATGTCAATTATGCTTTAAAATCATAGGATCATAGAAAGGTTACAGCATGGAAGGGGGCCATTCGGCCCATCGAGTCTGCGCCGGCTCTATGCAAGAGCAATCCAGCAAATCCCACTCCCCGTAGCCCTGCAAATTTTTTCCTTTCAAGTACTTATCCAGTTCCCTTTTGAAGGCCATGATTGAATCTGCCTCCACCACCCCCTCGGAAAGTGCATTCCAGATCCTAACCACTTGCTGTGTAAAAAAGTTTTTCCTCATGTCCCCTTTGGTTTTTTTGCCAATCACTTGAAATCTATGTCCTCTGGTCCTTGACCCTTCCGCCAATGGGAACAGTTTCTCTCTATCTACTCTGTCTAGACCCTTCATGATTTTGAATACCTCTATCAAATCTCCTTGCAAGCGCCTCTGTTCCAAGGAGAACAACTCCAGCTTCTCCAGTCTATCTGCGTAACTAAAGTCCCTCATCCCTGGAATCATTCTAGTAAATCTCTTCTGCACCCTTTCTAAAGCCTTCACATCTTTTCTGAAGTGCGGTGCTCAGAACTGGACACAATACAACAGTTGAGGCCGAACCAGTGTTTTATAAAGGTTCATCATGACTTCCATACTTTTGTACTCTATGTCTCTATTTATAAAGCCCAGGATCCTGTATGCTTTTTTAACCACTTTCTCAACCTGCCCTGCCACCTTCAACGATTTATGCACATATATCCCCCAGATCTCTCTGATCCTGTACCCTTATAGAGTTGTGCCCTCTAGTTTATATTGCCTCTCCTCGTTCTTCCTACCGAAATGTATCACTTCGCATTTTTCTGCGATAAATTTCATCTGCCACATGTCTGCCCATGCCACCTGCCTGTATATATCCTTTTGAAGTCTATCACCATCCTCCTCATTGTTTACTACCCTTCCAAGTTTTGTGTCATCTGCAAATTTTGAAATTGTGCCCTGTGCACCCAAGCCCAAGTCATTACTATACATCAAGAAAAGCAGTGGTCCCAGCACTGACCCCTGGGGAACACCCCTGTATGCCTCTCTCCAGTCCGAAAAACAACTGTTCACCACTACTCTCTGTTTCCTGTCCCTTAGCCAATTCTGTATCAATGTTGCCACTGAAAGCCTGAAGTATTAGGCGGAAGTGGGGACCAAGGGAGTTAAGAAGTTCCAGGTTTGAGGTTCTGGGAAAGAATGAGTTAGAGTAGCATGAATCTTGATTTTAACAAGGCGAGGATGCAAGAAGGAGGAGGAGTACATAGGATGGGATAATAGGAGCTTAGGAAACAGTTAAGCTTGGCTAAAGCTTTGAGTTCTGATATGTGGCCAAGGTCTACAATTCAATTTATATCTGGACAAATTGGTGAAGCTATCAAGAAAGCAAATCAAATGTTGGGATAAATAACCTCGACAACAGTGTACAAGTTTCTGGAAGTTATATAGAGGCTTTACAATACATTGGTCATAGTTTACTTTGAATATTGCATTAATTTCTGGTCACCACACTGCAGAAAGCATAGAGGAGCGAGGGTGCAGTGAAGAACAATAAGACTGATCCTGAATTGAAGGAATGAGCTATGAGTAAAGATTAGAGATGATGTTCCAATCTAGAAAGGAGTTTACAGGAGAACCTCACTAAGTACTAAGATGTTAAATGATATAAATGGGGAAAACTCTGAATATTAATTCAAAATAAGCCAGGAAAGCTGGACCAGTGGCCATAAATTTCAGTTAGTGGAAAGTGATTTTAAAATATAAATATTAGGAACAAAAACAGAAAAAGCTGTGAAGAGATGTGACAAGTTAATGTTTCAGGCATTACTCCCTGTAAAGGACCCTGTGACGTTTTGATTTATGAAAGGCATTATCTATATTGTTGGGGAAGGCCCCTTTGAGTTATCAGATTGTACAAGAGAATTAAATCCTTCACACCGATTCTATTTTTTCAATTGTTCTTTCCAGATGATTTCGGCCTTCTAAGGTGTTGAAGTGCTTTATCACTGAAATGGAAACCACAATCAGTGCACACTGGAATAGGGAGGAACAACCTCAGTCCTTGATTTAATTTTCTTGTACAATTTGATAACTCAAAGGGGCCTTCCTCACCAACACGTACATAATGACTTTCATATACAACAACAACAACTTGCATTTATATAGTGCCTTAAATGGAGTAAAATGTCCAAGTAACAAAATGTCGCAAGGTATTTTACAGGGGGAGCAGTGGATACTGAGGAAGTACGAAAGAGTTTAGGGAAGGTGATGGAAAGCAGGTTCGGAGACGCAAGTCTTGAGGAGACTTTTGAAGGAGAGGAGCGAAATGACAAGGCAAGGAGGTTTAAGGAGCAAGTTGCAGAACACGGGAGTGTGGTAGCTGTAGTCAGTGCCAATGATTGTGGAGTGGTGAGAGGAATGGATACATAATAGATTAGAGTCAGACGATCGGAGTCCTTGGCATATATCCTCTAATGTAGCAATGATAGTGTTAAATGCAGTTGTAAAGAAAGAAGAGCTGTCTCTTAAATCACAGCAAAGGCCAAAGAAAGAAGATGTATTAAGTAACAATTGGAGAGAACGATGAGGAATGTATTATAGAGTAGGTTTCTTTGTCTCTCTGATCCTGCCAAAGACAGATTGATAAGAGGAAATGGCCTACCTTTGCCTGTCAACAACCATATAGCGCAGGGAGGGTTATTTATAAACTAGCACGGACTGGAAAACAGTGAGCTCAGATATAATTAGCAGTACACTCTGGGGAAAGAGCTGATGTTGTAGTGTTTGGGAACCCAATTTGGTTGCTGTTTCTTTGATCTCTGCTTTCATGTATTAAGAGCAGTAGTGTTGGTATCACGCACCTCACAGGAGAGTTGGGATTTGGGCTCTGGCAAGAGATGCTTGCCAGGAGACTGTCTACAAAACTGTTTAAATTCCAATGTCTTTTCTGATGATTGTGTGTTATGTAGTGCTTCATATGTGATTATCTAAAGTAGGCTGAAACCATGCTCCTGGACTTCGATTACTTTCACCTTTCCATTTACAAGTTGCAGTATAATAGGCAATGGAGTGTTCTTTAAAAATGTGATTTTAACTTTCTCATATATAGATGCTAGCTTTTGCTGGGGTATAGTCTCACAGACACCAGCGACCCTCAGTACCTCACCCAAGTGGCCATTCAAATGTTAGATGGATTATTCAACCACGGGGGCATCACAGTTTAGCCCAATTCTATCTTCACAGGATGCGCACTTTCCCTCCAGTCCTCTACTTGAGGTCAGCTAAGTCAGCACAGACCAAGAATCAAACCTGGATCCTTTCTGGTCCATATGACTCAGTACTACACCTGGGAGGTGCATTTACCCAAGAAGCCATCAATGGAGATTGCAGTAATACGGAGTTAAATCCAGCATTAACAGTGTATGTGTGTAGTTAATAACACAGCTACAATCCATCAATCAGGAAAACAATTGATTTCTCACTTTTTCATCAAGTGGCTGTTCCCACACAATTACTCCAATTCGGTTGTTTTTCTGAATCTGTTTCCTTTATCCCTTGTTAGTGTGTTTGTTCATTTATTTGCATTCTCTGCTGTGTAATTTCAACTGAAACAGACCAGAAGTTTCCATGTTCAATACCTGGTCTGTGCTCAGTTAAATTGATCTCAGCTGGGACAGTGGCTGAATTGCTAAAATTGCCCTCAATGCTCCTGGTTTAGAAAGAGGAAAAATCAGCCATGGTTCCCACTCGTGAACAGGACTGAAACTCCTCATGTGGGAAAGTTGGGTAGGGACTCAATCAGGGTTGGTGACGATAATCCTCATGGTCAAAAAGCCTACTGCATTCACTATCTGGGGGTCACTCGAGAAGAATGGCCATTTGGCTGATGTACCAGAAAGCATCTCACGCCCATGGAACTATATTCCAGCAACAGTGCGTGACAGTGTAGCATTTGATCCTGTCCTCACCTCAAATCCATACACACGCAAGTAAATGCACATTCCAGCAGAGACCAGCGGACAGCAATCAGCAGCAAGCAACCTGGCAAGTCTTTCTCTAGTCTGGGGATACTGAGCCCAACTGGAACGCACCTCCTGCCACTCTGTTTGAGATCCATTCACTCTGGGATTAAATTTGAAGCCATCATGGTATGTTTGACTAAATTCTACTCTGGGCAGTGTCTTTACCAACTGAGCCACTGGAGTGCCTCATTTTCAGTTTTGACAACAGCTTTTTGCTTCTGTTGTATTCCTTTTTAAATTGAAAATCATTTGGAATATATGTGACAGCCTCGGAACTCAATTTTCTGTTGACTCTCAGTTAACATTACAAGCCATTGTCAGCTGTTCAAGTGCGAAGTGCTTTGCCTTGTACAGCTGCACCCCAGCTAGAATTCCATTCTCATGTTAAGACATAAGGCACTCCTCAATCACACCTACTGTCTTCCAAGTGAGAAGTGGCAGGGAACCAGTGGGAATTCCTTGTCTTGAGACAGGAAATTTGAGGTTCCTTTGGTCAAACATCATCTGCAGGAAACAGGTAACAGCAGCTGATACGTTAAGAGCTTTATTCAACACCTACTCTTTGGTCCCTTTGATGTTGACCCATGAGACATAGGATGTAGCAATTAAATTTTTTTTGTAAATCATTATCCATGACCAGTGGTCAGTTAGTTAATAGTAATATAATTGACCCTTATTATAAAGCTCTCCCATAATCTCCCCCATTTTGCTGTTTTGGGTCTGGTTACTTGCAGTGTCTCAACAATCAGTCCAAACACTATTTTTGCTTAGTTTTATTCTTCAGGTATGTGGTCATGTCCAATGGGGATACAGCAAATATTGACTTCTTCAAACATTTCACACAGTTATCCAAATCTTCCTTTCTACTCGTCTTCCACAATTATGTCATATGTCAGTAACGGGGGCGGGGGGGCATAAATTTGGGATTAGTGCTAGAAGCATAAAGGGTGAGGTTAGCGGCAATGTTTTCACACAAAGGTATGGAATACATTCCTACGAGTGGCTATTGAAGTCAAGTCAATACACATAGAACCCTGGGAGTCATAGAGGCACAATGACACACACACGCACAGTAAATTCAGTTCACCAATATATTTGGTGGCACCCGTTTCCATTATGTTACACATTAAACTTTGCACATAAACACAGCTTTTTTTTACATATCACAGTTCTACACAAAGACTATTTGAAAGGTACAGAGACACTGAGGATGCATAACTGGAACTGCAAAGTAATCCACATTACAATTAAATAAATGCTGCAGTTCCTCTTTCAGTGCAGTCCAAAGTCCTGTTCCTAATGAGTCGGTTAGCCCTTGTCACCCTCGGCTCCCATAGTTGCAGCGTGAGCATCCCTGTGAGATGCACACACTGTACTTCTGGTCTCATTCACCGAGACTACTCCAAACCATGCGTAGGGTATACCAATGTGTTCACACTATTTTAAACACAGGATATGAATGACAGCGAGTTTACAAATTCCTTCCTAAATGAGGCCTCCTCCATATCCAGAGAGTCACCTGTCTTTATTGGACATTGTTTACTTACAAATATAAATTTGCAATAACATCTAGTTTGAGCTTTCCCCACATGTGGATCTGCACTATTTCTAATCCATGTGTACATTCATTTCAATTGCTTTACCGTATTTGTGTTAATTTGGTAATAAGACACTTGCACTCCAAGTGACTCGTCAAAAAGGGCTTCACAATCCAAACCTGCCCTTTGACTCCCCTTGTATGTGTTAATGTTGGCTTACCTTTGTACTCTTGCTCAAGTTGTTGAGCTTCTTCCTGACTTCATCCATGTTCAGGAGGATTCAGGGACGAAATTTTCACCCGATCAGCAAGCTCATGCCAGGCACGCTGGCACAAGATCTTGTTGGTATTCATGTCCACTAAGCTGAAAAGAGCCTCTATCTTCTCTTCAACCAGATCTATGGAAAGAATAAATTTGCCTTTACATATAGCAATTTGTTACACCTTTCAGAAACATCTCAGAGCACTTCACATACAATGGGCTGCTTTGAAGTGCAGTGACTGATATGTAATCAGCATGCAGCAAGATCCTACAAACAACAATGAGATGGACTTCCTATTTTTGGTGATGTTGGTTGAAGAAGAAATGATGGCCAGGGCACCAGGAGAACTCCCTGCTTTTTTTCAAATAAATTTTTAATTTCCATCTGAACAGCGTGACATGGCCTTGGTTTGAAATCTCAACCAAAGTTTTACGTCTCCAATAATGCACCTCTCCCTCAATACTGCAATGAAATGTCAATCTTGATTATGTGTTCAAGTCCTAGCGTGAGACTTGATCCCATAACCTTGTTACTCAGAGGTGAGAGTGCTACCAAGTAGCCTACAATTGTTCAATACAAACTGACGGTATGCAAAGTCCTGCTGATGTTCCACGGCCTTGCTAAATCTGCCCTTACAGTTTCAGAGATCTGTCCATGAAGGCAATGTTTCTTGTGAGTAACTGAGACATAGTAGCCCTGGAACTGTGCTCCCTGCAGTTCCGTTCGCATCACCAGGTGTTACATAATGTGGAGATGCCGGTGATGGACTGGGGTTGACAATTGTAAACAATTTTACAACACCAAGTTATAGTCCAGCAATTTTATTTTAAATTCACAAGCTTTCGGAGGCTACCTCCTTCCTCAGGTGAACGATGTGGAAAATTTTCCACATCGTTCACCTGAGGAAGGAGGTAGCCTCCGAAAGCTTGTGAATTTAAAATAAAATTGCCGGACTATAACTTGGTGTTGTAAAATTGTTTACAGGTGTTACATAGACTAGTTAAGTGGCTGTTAATCCATTTCAGAAGTGTGACACCTCCATTATTTGAGATAAGAATGATTTCTCCCAGTGGAAAACATATAGATTTCAACTGGAAAAATATCAGCATCAATAAATGCAAAAAATAGGGATATTAACAGCCCAAGAACCTAAAGGCTAAAAAAAAATGCCCAAAGATTACTCTCTATCTATCCAAGGTTCAACTCCCTATGCAAAGGCTCTTAGGCACTATACCCAAGTATAAATTTCACGAACCCCCAGGTCTTTTCTTTACGTCTCCTATGAGATTGAAAATAATTTCACTTGAAGCCAATCTATCATTCGTTCTTCATGGGCGAGTGTCCTTCCCAGTGGAGGAGTCCACTTCCAGCCTGTGTGGTGTCATCAGGCATGGTATCAGCACTCTGCAGTTTACCCTGGACAGTGTGGCCACCTGCTGGAATGCTGCAGCCCGGCCCTCACAATAGAAGTCCATGTTCATATGCTTTGCAGCATTTGGAAACTCAAATGGCTGCCATGCAGACTCGAGGCTCCAGCATCGAGAGACAGGTGTCCACCTTGGACAGACTGGTGGACCGAATAGACCAGGGCTTTGAAGGAGCCATTCATTTTCTGCGGTCTGCTCTGTTGCAAATCAGTGGAAGTGATGAGACCCAGTGACATGGGGATGGCAGCGCCGCAATGGAAACGGCACATGTTGCCCTCTCCCAGGTTGTCAGCACGTCTGCTCCCTCCTCACCCCTCAAACAATACCCACCATGGTGGCAGCAAGTCAGCTTCAGCAGCAGCAGTCTACAGCTGGGCCTTCACAGGCTCCAACAGCCTGAAGTCACCAGCCAGGAGTATCTCAAGGGTCTCGCTATGACCAACAGCTTTGCTGAATCCAGTAGGGGAGCATCTTGTTGGGGTAGTTGTCTTAGGAAACCTTTTAAGAAAAGCACTATGGGTTGAGCACTTGCATGAGAGGTGAATTCAAGGTAATTACCATGTTTGGTTTCAGATTCAAATTTATTAAAATTGGCATTTCGGTTTACAGTGTGGTTTCATAGCAGCTTCTGAGTCTGCATTCTCAGTATATCATTGATGTAGGAATTGTCTGAGCAGGTCACTGGAATTGCTGAGCAATGAGCTGATTCCTCACATCTCTTGTTGCAAGGCATTGACATGGTCCTCCTCGTTGCTTCCTCCTCTTCCCCTTGACTTCCTCTTTCGACAAGGCCTGCTGCTGCTCCTCTGGCTCCTTCAAGATCAGGCCTCTCTGTAAGGCAAGGTTGTGAAATATGGAGCTCACGACGACTGTGTGGGAACTCTCCGTGGGGCATATTGGAGCGATGCCCTGTACCTGTCGTGGCACCTGAACCTCATCTTCAGCATCCCCGTTGTGTGCTCAATTACGATAATGGTGGTCTCATGGCTTCTATTACATCTGTGTTGCTCGGAATTGGTGGGGTGGCAGTGGGGTTTCATGAGCCATGTCTATGGACAAAAGAGCTGAATTCCAGAGGCGAGGTGAGAGTGACTGCCCTTGACATCAAGGCAGCATTTGACCGAGTGTGGCACCAAGGAGCCCGAGTAAAATGGAAGACAATGGGAATCAGGGGGAAAACTCTCCAGTGGTTGGAGTCATACCTAGCACAAAGGAAGATGGTCGTGGATGTTGGAGGCCAATCATCTCAGCCCCAGGGCATTGCTGCAGGAGTTCCTCAGGGCAGTGTCCTAGGTCCAACCATCTTCAGCTGCTTCATCAATGACCTTCCCTCCATCATAAGGTCAGAAATGGGGATGTTCGCTGATGATTGCACAGTGTTCAGTTCCATTCGCAACCGCTCAAATAATGAAGCAGTCCGAGCCCGCATGCAGCAAGACCTGGACAACATCCAGGCTTGGGCTCATAATTGGCAAGTAACATTCACGCCAGACAAGTGCCAGGCAATGACCATCTCCAACAAGAGAGAGTCTAACCACCTCCCCTTGACATTCAACGGCATTACCATCGTCAAATCCCCCACCATCAACATCCTGGGGGTCTCCATTGACCAGAAACTTAACTGGACCAGCCATATAAATACTGTGGCTACAAGAGCAGGTCAGAGGCTGGGTATTCTGCGGCGAGTGACTCACCTCCTGACTCCCCAAAGCCTTTCCACCCAAGGCACAAGTCAGGAGTGTGATGGAATACTCTCCACTTGCCTGGATGAGTGCAGCTCCAACAATACTCAAGAAGCTCGACACCATCCAGGACAAAGCAGCCCGCTTGATTGGCACTTCTTCCACCACCCTAAGCATTCACTCCCTTCACCACCGGCGCACTGTGGCTGCAGTGTGTATCATCCACAGGATGCACTGCAGCGACTCGCCAAGGCTTCTTCGACAGCACCTCCCAAACCCGCGACCTCTACCACCTAGAAGGACAAGAGCAGCAGGCACATGGGAACAACACTACCTGGACGTTCCCCTCCAAGTCACACACCATCCCGACTTGGAAATATATCGCCGTTCCTTCATCGTCGCTGGGTCAAAATCCTGGAACTCCCTTCCTAACAGCACTGTGGGAGAACCTTCACCAAACGAACTGCAGTAGTTCAAGAAGGCAGCTCACCACCACCTTCTCAAGGGCAATTAGGGATGGGCAATAAATGCCGGCCTCGCCAGCGACGCCCACATCCCATGAACAAATAAAAAAAGAGGGTATCCCTTGCCCCCCAGCAGCCACCCTGCCACGTTTCTGGGAGGGTCAAATACTGGGGGCATGGTGGAGTGTCTCAGGGTAAATGTGTCATGACAGCTGCTTGGGTACTTTGCAGAAACTTGCAAGATCCTGTTTCTCTCATCAGCCACTAGCTGCACGTTGATGGGGTGGTTATCATTTTCCATTCTTGCTGGCTGGTGATCTGATGGCAACATTTGTGCAGTCAATGATGCCCTGTACATGGGGAATGCCAGCCACAGCTGCCAATCCTTCCCCTCCCGCCACCCTCGAGTTCTCTCCTGCTGACAGTTGAGGTTAATGAGGAAGATGATGTACTTGTTAGCCTTAGCGAAGAGGGCATTGGTAACCTGCTTCATGCAGCTGTGCACTGCAGATTGGGAGATGCGGGTGATGTCCCCTGTGGCAGACTGGGAAGAGCCAGCAGCAAAAAAGTTGAGACCTGTGGTGACTTTGGGAGCCATGGGCAAAGCATGGCCCTCCTGGACCAGCAGACAGCAGGTCCCCTTGCAGGAGGTTACAGATGTCTGAGACAGCCTACATGGTGAAGTGAAGCCTCTTGAGGCACTGCTCCTCAGTCAGGAACTCTGGGCCTGTACACCCAGTGTGCTGGGTATGGCTCCCTCCCTCTGAGGCTGCAGAGGCTCCTGCTGCTCCTCTTCCTCCAACCGTTCCTCCATCCAGAAAAGACTGGCAATAATAGCAGCTATGATGATTGGAGAAAGGTTTCTGAGGTAAAGTAAAGCAAAAGAACGTGAAAGACGCTGGAGACACTCCTAGGAAGCCAGATGTCAAAAGTCCAAAGACCCACTGTGCTATAGCCGCTTGCCCCTTTTATACAGCATCGGTAGGTCTGCGAGACACCAATCCTGCCAGGTTTTGATAGCGGGTTTCAAGCTCGATGGGTCTCTCATTTGAGTGAATTAAAATCGCATTGCAGCGCCAATCGCCTCATCGGGTTGTGACCTTTGCTTGTTAAAGTAGGCCCTGCCTGGGGTGAGCTGCCATCCAATTTTTTTGGCGATTAAAAATGGCGTGGGTGGGAACGCATTGGGAACATGGCAGAACCCCCGGACCGACATTTTAACTACCTGCCGCCCCACCTCCCTTTCCCGCTCGATGGGCTGGTTTATCATCAGGGCTTTAGTTCCTTACACCAATAATTATGTTCTCAATTCTCCTCTACTGGCTCAAAACAAAGAACTTCTCCATCAACCCCAGTTCCTTCATAATTTGAAGTACTTTGATCATGTTCTCTTCCCCCCCTCTTTAGTTCATATTGGTTTTGCATATTTTTAACAGGCCCAGATGGTCTTGGTAGCTCTATGCAGCAAAATTATCAAGATGCTGCTTGTTACTATTTTAAAAAGAGTCTTTCTATACTTTTATTTAGAAGGAAAAAATACAATGACAAGAGATACTAATAGCACTTCAGTGTCTCTGGCCACAATACAAAGTTCCTTGGATTGGCTTCTGATGAAGAATAATTTGACATTCTTGCAATTCCTTCAGCTAAAACCAGCCTCAAAATAATACTCGTGTCCAGCGGCTAAAAGCTTTGTGAGTGAAACAAAAGGAGGATAGCTGGAAGTGGGAGTTTCATGCTGCTGATCTGACAGATTAAGACTGGGTGACGCAGATTGTCATTCCCACTTCTGGAGGTCTTGAAGCAAATTGTGTGCAACAAAAGGAATTGAGTTTACTGCCCTTGGACAGTTGTTGTGTTAGCTTAATTTCCAGTTGGACACCGATCCAAAAAAACCAAAATAGCCCAAATTCAGCCCGTTTTTTCCCCCGGTTTCCTCCCCATGTCTCATGAAGGTGCTGATTCTTGCAGAGAGATGGTTCTGTAGGTGCTAGCAGCCTCCAGTCCCTTTTCCAAGTGACCATTCTTCATGCAGGTCATCAGAAATGTCAGGAGCCTATTTCAGTGCATCATAGGCAAGCCTGGCCCTGTCTTCACTTAATATCCAAAAACATTCCAGGAGCCATCGCTGGACAGTGATGATGAGAAGCAATTCTGGCTAATTTTTCTCTTCCCTAACCCAGCAGCACTGAAGCCAATTGTAGCCCCCTTAATGCCACTCGAGCTGAGATCAAATAACTCGGTACAGACAACAGCATTAGAAACAACGCATTTCTAATCTCTGTGTTAGTCTTCCAGAGATATGTTAAATAGTGTTGGTATGGATGCCCCCAA
This sequence comes from Heptranchias perlo, assembly GCF_035084215.1. NCBI lineage: Eukaryota > Metazoa > Chordata > Chondrichthyes > Hexanchiformes > Hexanchidae > Heptranchias > Heptranchias perlo. Next base: position 42,914,348 of record NC_090344.1, read on the forward strand.
TAGCCGCTTGGGTAGTAATGAGCAAAATCCTAGTCACCTATTTAGTGATCCTCTGCTGGAAAGTGCATGTATGTGGATGATGCGTGAAGTCAGGGTCCAGCTCAGCTGTGATGTCCCCATAGTCCAATAATCTATCAACACTCACTGTCTAGGCTCACACAGAAAGAATAGCTACTTGAGTGAGGTGCTGAAGGATGGCCAGTGTTTGTTGAACTGTACCCTAGTATGGGACCGTTGTTTAAAAAGGGAGAAAAAGATAGACTGAGTAATTATAGGCCAGTCAGTCTAATCTCGGTGGTGGGCAAATTATTGGAATCAATTCTGAGGGACATCATAAATCGTCACTCAGAAAGGCACAGGTTATCAAGGTCAGCCAGCATGGATTTGTTAAGGGAAGGTCGTCTCTTATGGTCCTATGGTGTCTGACTAACTTGATTGAATTTTTTGAGGCAGTAACAAGGAGGGTAATGCATTTGATGCAGTGTACATGGATTTTAGCAAGGCTTTTGACAAGGTCCCACATGGCAGATTGGTCAAAAAAGTAAAAGCCCATGGGATTCAAGGGAAAGTGGCTAGTTGGATCCAAAATTGGCTCAGTTGCAGGAAGCAAAGGGGAATGGTTGACGGGTGTTTTTGCAACTGGAAGGCTGTTTCCAGTGGGGTGCCGCAAGGCTCAGTACTGGGTCCTTTACTTTTTGTGGTATATATTAATGATTTGGATTTGAATGTGGGGGGCTTGATCAAGAAGTTTACAGATGATACAAAAATTGGCCATGTGGTTGATAGTGAGGAGGAAAGCTGTGGACTGCAGGAAGATATCAATGGACTGGTCAGGTGGGCAAAGTGGCAAATGGAATTCAATCCAGAGAAGTATGAGGTAACGCATTTGGGGAGGGCAAACAAGGCAAGGGAGTACACAATAAATGGGAGGATACTGAGAGGTGTAGAGGAACAAAGGGACCTTGGAGTGCATGTCCACAGATCCCTGACGGTAGCAGGACAGGTAGATAAGGTGGTTAAAAAGGCATACGGGATAGTTACCTTTATTAGCCGAGGCATAGAATATAAGAGCAGGGAGTTTATGCCAGAACTGTATAAAACATCGGTTAGGCCACAGCTTGAGTATAGTGCGTGCAGTTCAGGTCACCACATTACAGGAAAGATGTGATTGCACTAGAGAGGATACAGAGGAGATTTATGAGGATGTTGCCAGGGCTGGAGAATTTTGAGAAAAGATTGGAGAGGCTGGGGTTGTTTTTTTTGGAACAAAGGAGGCTGAGGGGAGATTTAATTGAGATATATAAAATACGGGACTAGATAGAGTGGATAGGGAGGACCTATTTCCCTTAGCATAGAGTCATAGAGTCATAGAGTCATACAGCACGGATAGAGGCCCTTCGGCCCATCGTGTCCGCGCCGGCCATCAGCCCTGTCTACTCTAATCCCATATTCCAGCATTTGGTCCGTAGCCTTGTATGCTATGGCATTTCAAGTGCTCATCCAAATGCTTCTTGAATGTTGTGAGGGTTCCTGCCTCCACAACCCTTTCAGGCAGTGAGTTCCAGACTCCAACCACCCTCTGGGTGAAAAAGTTCTTTCTCAAATCCCCTCTAAACCTCCCGCCTTTTACCTTGAATCTATGTCCCCTTGTTATAGAACCCTCAACGAAGGGAAAAAGCTCCTTAGTATCCATCCTATCTGTGCCCCTCATAATTTTGTACACCTCAATCATGTCCCCCCTCAGCCTCCTCTGCTCCAAGGAAAACAAACCCAATCTTCCCAGTCTCTCTTCATAGCTGAAGCGCTCCAGCCCTGGTAACATCCTGGTGAATCTCCTCTGCACCCTCTCCAAAGCGATCACATCCTTCCTGTAGTGTGGCGACCAGAACTGCACACAGTACTCCAGCTGTGGCCTAACCAGTGTTTTATACAGCTCCATCATAACCTCCTTGCTCTTATATTCTATGCCTCGGCTAATAAAGGCAAGTATCCCATATGCCTTCTTTACCACCTTATCTACCTGTTCCGCCGCCTTCAGGGATCTGTGAACTTGCACACCAAGATCCCTCTGACCCTCTGTCTTGCCTAGGGTCCTCCCATTCATTGTGTATTCCCTTGCCTTGTTAGTCCCTCCAAAGTGCATCACCTCGCACTTTTCTGGGTTAAATTCCATTTGCCACTGTTCCGCCCATCTGACCAACCCATCTATATCGTCCTGCAGACTGAGGCTATCCTCCTCGCTATTTACCACCCTACCAATTTTTGTATCATCAGCGAACTTACTGATCATACCTTTTACATTCATATCCAAGTCATTAATGTAGACCACAAACAGCAAGGGACCCAGCACCGATCCCTGTGGTACCCCACTGGCCACAGGCTTCCAGTCACAAAAACAACCTTCGACCATCACCCTCTGCCTTCTGCCACTAAGCCAGTTTTGTATCCAAAGTGCCAAGGCACCCTGGATTCCATGGGCTCGTACCTTCTTGACCAGTCTCCTGTGGGGGACTTTATCGAAGGCCTTACTGAAATCCATGTATACCACATCCACTGCGTTACCCTCATCCACACGCCTAGTCACCCCCTCAAAAAATTCAATCAAATTAGTCAGACATGATCTTCCCTTGACAAAGCCATGTTGACTATCCCTGATTAATCCTTGCTTCTCCAAGTGGAGACTAATTTTGTCCTTCAGAATTTTTTCCAATAATTTTCCTACCACTGATGTTAGGCTCACTGGCCTGTAGTTCCCCGGTTTTTCCCTACTCCCCTTCTTGAATAATGGTATTACATTAGCGGTTCTCCAGTCCTCTGGCACATCCCCTGTGGCCAGAGAGGTTCTGAATATATGTGTCAGAGCCCCCGCAATCTCCTCCTTTGCCTCACACAGTAGCCTGGGATACATTTCGTCCGGGCCTGGGGATTTATCCATTTTTAGGCCTGCTAAAACCGCCAATACCTCCTCCCGCTCGATGTTAATATGTTCGAGTATATCACAGTCCCCCTGCCGTATTTCTATGTCTACATCGTCCTTCTCCATAGTGAAAACAGATGCAAAAAATTCATTTAGAACCCCTCCTACATCTGCCGGCTCCACACACAGATTGCCATTTTTGTCCCTAATGGGCCCTATTTTTTCCCTAGTCATCCTCTTACCCTTAATATACTTATAAAACATCTTAGGATTTTCCTTTATTTTGCTCGCCAGTGTTATTTCATGGCCCCTCCTTGATCTCCTAATTTCTTTTTTAAGTATCTCCCTGCACTTTTTGTACTCCTCTAGGGCTTCCTCCGTCTTTAGCCTTTTGTATCTGCCAAAAGCCCTCCTTTTTTTCCTAATCCATTCTCGTATATCCCCTGACATCCAAGGTTCCCTGGAGTTCTTGGAACCACCCTTGACCTTTACGGGAACATGTTGCCATTGTATGGTCTCAATCTCCCTTCTGAAAGACTCCCATTGCTCCGATGCGGATTTTCCTACAAGCAGCTGATCCCAGTCCATTTTGGCCAGATCCTGCCTTATCCTATTAAAATCGGCCTTCCCCCAATTTAGAACCTTTATTTCCGGCCCCTCCCTGTCCTTTTCCATGACCACCTTAAATCTCACCAAATTATGGTCACTGTCACCAAAGTGCTCACCTACTAGCACTTCTTCCACTTGGCCGGCCACATTCCCTAGAATTAGGTCCAGTACCGCCCCCTCTCTTGTAGGACTTTCTACATGCTGGCTCAAAAAGCTCTCCTGGATGCACGTTAAGAATTTTGTACCCTCTAAGCCTTTTACACTCTGAGTATCCCAGTTAATATTGGGGAAGTTGAAATCCCCCACTATTATTACCCTATTATTTGCACAATTTTCTGAGATTTGCCTACATATCTGTTCCTCTATCTCCCCCTGACTGTTTGGGGGCCTATAGTACACTCCCATCAAAGTGCTTGCCCCCTTTTTGTTTTTAAGCTCCACCCATATGGCCTCATTAGAGGAACCTGCTAATATATCATCCCTCCTTATGGCAGTAATTGATTCTTTAATTAATATTGCGACCCCCCCTCCTCTTATACCTCCCCCTCTGTCGCGCCTGAAGATTCTGTACCCCGGAATATTGAGCTGCCAGTCTTGCCCCTCCCTCAACCATGTCTCTGTGACAGCAACAATATCATACTCCCATGTGTTTATCAACACCTTCAGTTCATCCACCTTATTCGCAAGACTCCTTGCATTAAAATAGATGCCATCCAGCCTTGCCCTCACATATTTGCCCTGTCTTCCAAGCTGACTTGTTTTTTTCTCTATATTTGGCTGCACATCACCCCCTATTGTAGCTCCACTCTGTATCCCATCCCCCTGCCAAGTTAGTTTAAACCCCCCCCAACAGTGCTAGCAAACCTCCCCGCAAGGATATTTGTCCCGCTCTGGTTCAGATGCAACCCGTCCGACTTGTACAAGTCCCACCTTCCCCAGAAGCAGGCCCAGTGATCCAGGAAACTGAAACCCTCCCTCCTGCACCAACTCTTTAGCCACGCATTCATCTGTTCTATCCTCCTATTTCTATACTCACTAGCCCGTGGCACTGGGAGTAATCCAGAGATTACAACCTTTGAGGGGTCAGTGACTAGGGGGCATAGATTTAAAGTAATTGGTGGAAGGATTAGAGAGGAACTGAGGAGAAATGTTTTCACCCAGAGGGTGGTAGGGGTCTGGTACTCACTGCCTGAAAGGGTGGTGGAGGCAGAAACCCTCAACTCATTTAAAAAGTACTCGGATGTGCACTTGAAGTGCTGTAACCTACAGGGCTACGGACCAAGTGCTAGAAAGTGGGATTAAGCTGGATAGCTCTTTTTTCGGCATGGACAAGATGGGCTGTGCCTTCTGTGCCATAACTTTCTATGATTCTATGAGACAGTGCCTAAAGGAAAGGGAGGGAAAAAATTGGATGGGAAGCAAAAAAATGACAAGATTAAAAATCAAGAGTTAAATCAGATGATACACATGTGGATCGGTTTTATCCCATAAAACAAATGCCCAATGTCTGCTTTTGGTGGCCAGCCTTCAACACCTACTTGCACTCTCACTCTCACATCTCACTCATCAGCCATTCTTACATAGAATTACATAGAATTTACAGCACAGAAACAGGCTTTTCGGCCCAACAGGTCTATGCTGGCGTTTATGCCTCACACAAGCCTCCTCCCACCCCTCTTCACCCAACCCTATTCTTCAAAAACTACCAGCTCACGTTTTAGAATTCTGATACCTAAAAGTCCTTGACTGTTCTCTATTATCACTTATCTCCTCAACCATGCATCCTGATCTTGGAAATGTAAATTTGTTACCTACTTATTTGCCTGGATAGGAGTTGATCCAGGATCATGAGATGAGATTGAAATCTCACAGAAGATTAAGAAAGACTTACTGTACTGTCTCCTACTCTAACTCATTGTTTCCCAGGACCTCAAAACTGTGGAACACCTCACATCCTTCAGTCTTCCCTTCCTTCTACAATCTACAGGCTTTTAAAATGTAAGCACAGTTAATGGCTACTTCCTGATTCATCTAGTCTTTTCTCTTACTCTCTCCAGTCTTGGTGATGTGCTTCACTATGGAACTTGGCCCTTTATCTTTCTTTTTCACTGAGAATCCCAAGGTGAAAGGCCAAAGCCCATAGTGAAGGGTACATCCAAGGTTAAAACAAGTAAATTAGAAAGAAATAATTAGTCGACACAAGGCTTGGGTTTTAAAAGTCTGCAGAAAGGCTGAGGGGTTCCATAGTTTTGAGGTGCTGGGGGGGAAAATATGGAGATATCTATCAGATCTGACTAGGTTTTGCAATCATTTTTTTAAAATGTTCTGGTCCCGCGTGAACAACTCTGGGGTGGGGGGGGGGGGAGGCTCTTTAAAGCCTAGATACAGACTTCCCCTGAATGAAGCATTGAAAGAGTTAATGCGTTGCTGTATCGCTCTGTTCTTGGAGGCATCCACAGAAGAAGATAATTAGTGTCTAGCTTTATCTGCCGTACAGTGGAGCCAGCACTTATGCAGCCAAGAAGAAACCCTTGGAGACCATGAGATTGGTTGGAACTAGCCCAGTAAATCTCTTCTGAGTCATCATTACTAGCTGCACACTCTCCTGGGGACAAGCTGAAGTAACAGAGATGAAATGTTAGGCTCCAAATATGAGCACACAAAAGGCAACAGTATTGTCAAATAGGCATCACAGGATTAAGGAGAATGTTAGCTTACACTCGTCTACACTAAATTCACTCATAAGGTAAAGCAATTCTCCACCAAGAGCAGACACTTTTATTTTAACCTTTTCCAAAGTTTGAGTCGCTAGTTTGTGTTTCTTGGAATTCATTAATGTGGGATTTGGTGAAGCATTCATTGCTTCTGGGAAAGGGTGGGTTCAGGGAAGCCAAAGGTCAATAAGGATGAGGACTGCTGCAAAAAAGATAGCCCATATTTCGAAATTCACCTCAATAATGTCATTATTTTCACCCCCTGGTTGGCCCATATCGGCTAGCTATGAAGAACAGCAAGAAAAAAAGCGAATCAATGCAGTGTGTTTGCACCCAAGTATATAATCTTTAAGACACACCCTTCAATCACAATCCACTTGGATTTTTTTTTACTTCGACATGTACCAGGCAAACTCAGATAGCTTGACAAAGTATCCATTTTTTAAAAATTTGTTCATGGGATGTGGACGTCGCTGGCGAGGCCGGCATTTATTGCCCATCCCTAATTGCCCTTGAGAAGGTGGTGGTGAGCCGCCTTCTTGAACCGCTGCAGTCCGTGTGGTGAAGGTTCTCCCACAGTGCTGTTAGGAAGGGGGTTCCAGGATTTTGACCCAGCGACGATGAAGGAATGGCGATATATTTCCAAGTCGGGATGGTGTGTGACTTGGAGGGGAACGTGCAGGTGGTGTTGTTCCCATGTGCCTGCTGCTCTTGTCCTTCTAGGTGGTAGAGGTCGTGGGTTTGGGAGGTGCTGTCGCAGAAGCCTTGGCGAGTTGCTGCAGTGCATCCTGTGGATGATACACACTGCAGCCACTGTGCGCCGGTGGTGAAGGGAGTGAATGTTTAGGGTGGTGGAAGGGGTGCCAATCAACCGGGCTGCTTTGTCCTGGATAGTGTCGAGCTTCTTGAGTGTTGTTGGAGCTGCACTCATCCAGGCAAGTGGACAGTATTCCATCACACTCGTGACTTGTGACTTGTAGATGGTGGAAAGGCTTTGGGGAGTCAGGAGGTGAGTCACTCGCCGCAGAATACCCAGCCTCTGACCTGCTCTTGTAGCCACTGTATTTATATGGCTGGTCCAGTTAAGTTTCTGGTCAATGGTAACCCCCAGGATGTTGATGGTGGGGGATTCGGCGATGGTAATGCCGTTGAATGTCAAGGGAAATTGCTCATGTATCGGCCTCGACACTAACTGATGGCAGATTATTTGACTAAGGAGGTCGTTAGTAGCACTCTAACTTCTGAGTCAAAAGTTTGTGGGTTACAAGGCCCACTCCGGGGACTTGACCACATGATCTAGGCTTTAGTTTAGTACTGAGGGAGTGCTCGACTGTTGGACGTGAGGTCTTTTAGATGAGACGTTAAAAGTCTGTCTTCCCGGGTGGATGTAAAAGATCCCGCAGCACTATTCGAAGAAGAGCGGGGGAGTTCTCCTGATGTCCTGGCCAACATTTATCCCTCAGCCAACATCACTAAAACAGATTATCTGATCATTTATCTGCTGTTTGTGTGACCCTGCTGTGTGCAATTTGGCTGCTGGGTTTCCCTACATAACAATGGTGACTGCACTTCAATAGTACTGCATTAGTTTTGAAGTGCTTTGGGACATTCTGAGGACGTGAAATGCACCATTTAAATGCAAGTTTTCTGTTTGTTCCCTCATTAACGTATAGGCCAATGGATACTGATCAGGGGCACTGAGGCCAATTTCAGCATCTGTACTGCCACCCTGATCAATATCAGCTAATTTAGCACATACTGAGATCCTCTGATCTATATGACTTAGTTACATGTATATTTTTACTAACTGACATATCAGGAGACCAAACTGGATATTCTATTATTAATAAAATCAATAATAATATAAATATCGGTGTGCTTGATGTAATGTTGGCATGTATTTGAAGCTGAAACTAGACAGGGAGCAAGACTGCAGGGGCAGGGGGGGGAGAGTTGTAAATTAACCTTTAGAGCTCATCAACATCCAACAATGAAGAAACCGAAACAATCGGGTTTAAAATAATTAAATGCTCCTTTTCAGATGGTATCCTACCGCTCGCAGATCACAGGAACAGGAACAGAACATTAAGCCCCTCGAGCCTGCTCCGCCATTCAATTAGATGCTGGCTGCTCATCAAATGCCTTTTCTTTTTTTTTGGTTTGCTTCTGGACTCTTGCTGGATATGATTCCACAAGCATTGGCAGTCCTTTTGTACCTTGTCCAAGTGGCCATTCTTTAAGTGTGAGTGACACCAGAATATTTCAACATGGAGGGCATCACAGCCGGGCACAACGACTGCACATATATACTTTCTAGTCGGAGTCATTGGATAGCAGTCGAGAGGTGGCGAACACTAACTGATTTTTTTCTCCTTCCCTGGTGAGATCGGCACAGGTTGTGAATAGAATAAAGCACCTTCCTGGTCTTCATGGCTCAGTACAAGGCCACTGGGTCTGTGTGCCTCTACATGTAACTGAATGAGCAATCTCAGATCTAGTCCCTGCCAGCCAGCATATGTGAGAAGCAGATTACAACGTCATTACAATGGAAGCCAAAGAGATTAGGAATTTTTTAAAGAATGAGAGTTCCAGGAAGTTTTCGTGGACTATATCAGTGTGTCTAGGGAACTATCCAATATTGTGCAGATTTAATTACTTATTATCATAGCTATGTGTTTGAGCTTTTTAATCAATGTTTTCAATTGCTGCAGATTTCTGCAATATCTATTGAAATTCAAGTCAATTTATATCCTGTTCAATAGCTGTCTGATTTCGGACTCAGGCTCATCGTGCTAAAGATTTTTTCATTTTTGTACAGCAGCGACAACAGGAGCAAATCCAACAAGACAGATATCGTCTTCAGTCCCCGCCACAAACTCCGTTCCCTAGCCACCAACTCCATCCCTCTCCCTGGCCACTGTCTGAGGCTGAACCAGACCGTTGGCAACCTTGACGTCCTATTTGACCCTGAGATGAGCTTCCGACCACATATCCGCTCCATCATCAAGGCCGCCTACTTCCAACTCCGTGACATCGTCCATCTCTGCCCCGCCTCAGCTCATCTGCTACTGAAAACCTCATCCATGCCTTTGTTACCTCTAGACTCAACTATTCCATTGCTCTCTTGGCCAGCCTCCCATCTTCCACCCTCCGTAAACTTGAGCTCATCCAAAACTCTGCAGCCCGTATCTTAACTTGCACCAGGTCCCGTTCACCCATCAGCCCTCTGCTCACTAACCGACATTGACTCCCGGCCCAGGAACGCCTCGATTTTAAAATTCACATCCTTGTTTTCAAATCCCTCCATGGCCTCACTCCTCCCTACAACCCTCCGAGATCTCTGCACTCCTTCAATTCTTGCCTCTTGCGCATCCCCGATTTTAATCGCTCCACCATTGGCAGCCGTACCTTCAGCTGCCCAGGCCCTAAGCTCTGGAATTCCCTCCCTAAACCTCTCTGCCTCTCTACCTCTCTCTCCTCCTTTAAGACGCTCCTTAAAACCTACCTCTTTGACCAATCTTTTGGTCACCTGTCCTAATATCTCCTTAGGTGGCTCAATGTCAAATTTTGTTTGATAACGCTCCTATGAAGCACCTTGGGACATTTTACTATGTTAAAGGTGCAAAATAAATGCAAGTTGTTGTTGTTGATGTACTTATCTGAAGCAGGTGATTGCTGGGACTGCAGAATATATTAGAGAAACATTTACTGGAGTTCAACAGGCAACACATTTTCCACTGCCTAACATATCTTCCTGCAAGCCTGGTATAAGTACCAGTTAATTCTGCAGTTGAATTTCAAAAGACAAAGAAACCCCAGCTCCCGACTTCCCATATCATAATCCTAGAAACTGCTCACTGCTCAAACATTATCTAAACCCAGGGCTAAATAAGGCCCTTTGCTCTCTATTCACCCAAAGGTGCTCCTCGACCAAGGAAAGGCCCTGGTCCTGTCAACCCTCAAAATTTATTTCAAACAAAATGTGTTTGTAGGATCCCCAGTGTATCTATCTGCATCATGGCCCAAGAAAGCATGTAGACTTTGCCAAATTCAACAAAACCTTTTAATAATATAATAGGCAGCAACACTGCATTGAAAGGAAATCCAGAGACAGGCCAAGTATGTGTGAAGCTTGGTTATTGACATTTAGCAAAGATAAAAATACTGAGGTGCAGAGGCAGCAGGTCTTCTGTTCCTGAAATAACCGTAAAGGCCTCTGTTAAGGACCAGCAACCTTTGTGGCGCTGCAACCTTTGTAATCTTGCTGAGGGCTGACAGCCTGGCAACACATCTTGGATGTTCTAGAGTGTGGACTGTAACAGGAGTAGGCCACCCTCACTCTATTCCCTTGTTTGAAATCTGCGACCTGGGTTCAAATTAGCCCAGAGGATGAGTGTTTCTTCCATCTGAGTTGGCTGTAAAGGTCCGATGTGAAATTAGTTTGGGCTTTCGTGATCCAGTTCCTGGTGGCCCTGGGCCCAAATCGCAAAACTACCCCTAATGTACCGCTAATTGGCAGTCTCACTGAGTGAAACCACAGTATGGCTGACGTGTGAAATGGAAAAAAAATCTCACACGGGTGCACTGCTCTTCTGTAGGTTGGAGCTGAGGCACATTATACGGGAAGAGCACAGGGGGATCTTTACTCTGCATCGAACCTGTGCTGTACCTGACCTGGGAATATCTGACAATGACACCGGGTGCCTGAAATGGTAAATGTTCCATTCCCCAGCACTAACATTCCACAACTTAACAGGTGGAGAATTCATTAAGAAAAGTTTATCTATAAAAGAGAGAGAGAAAAAGAACGTTTTGATCAATGTCAATAAAAAACTGAAGGTTAATACATTCAATAGTCAAAGCTCAGGACAACTCTCTTCCGAAGGCTCAATGGATGAACGTGAATCTCAGTATTGTCCTGAGCCATTCAGGGCAGAAGGATCCCTGATTTTATCTCTGTTGAGTTAGCTGATCTCAGCCTGAGTAGCAATTGGGATACTACAGTTCACCTGAATGAAACAAAACAAAGCCCATCTTCTGATCACTATACAATGACCCTTCCTGAAAAGCGCATCTGTGGACATTCGTTGAGGGAAGGAGGGCTCTGATGCCCTCCACAGTCTAATAATACTGCCGACACTCACTGTCCAGGCTCACAAGTAGTGAGGTATCAGAGAGTGAGTGACTTGTGGGGCACACCCCAGCATGAGTTAGCAGCTTCAGGACTGGACAGAAATTGGGAAACAAAAGCTCAGGATAACACATTCTGTTTCCAGTAAAGTGACAGTGATGATTTGTGCTGTATAAGTTTGTTGCTATATGATACCTTTGTTTCAATTTAATGGGACATTAGTGCCATAAATGCAGGATGATGAATGCATTGATGTTTACAGCAACTGAAAGATATTGATGATAAACAGCACCAAGGGTGTGTGCTGTTATCTTTCACAGGTGCCTGTGATATTATACTCGGAACAGGAAGCACCCCTGGGCCTGCATGTGCCCTGGTAGCTCTTGGAGCTGAGAATTCCCACTGCTAGCTCAGCACTTTTCTCCCTGCATTATAAACACGCTGAATAAAATCGGTCCAAGGTACCCTGATGACCAAGGAGCTAAAAACGTAGTACTAAACTACACAGACAAGAACAGCCCAAATTTGATCCCCAGTCTATTAACGAAGGATGGGGGCTCCCTCCCCAAACATCCCAGACCCTCCCCAATACTTATGCAACACACAACCAACAACCACCGCCCCGCCTCCCACCACCACCACTAGCAAATCATATGACCTCCCCTGCTGCTTTATGCCTCTTATCTTCCGACAACATGGAATATCTTCCCTACTATCTCCCTGTATACCATGCACTTGTAAATTAAAAGTACGTAGATAAAAACAATGAATGGCAGTGATATACAATTTCTGTGAAAATATGGACAAGATCATTTAATTTGAACCCAAAAACACTCCCACAATACTTTGTATTAAATGCACAATTCCGCTTGTTCATTTACTGTCAGTTAACAGCCCTGTTCCACAATGGAAAGTTTTTGAGTAGGGAATTAAATGCAAACATGGAAGCTAAGATTGACTGTTGGTGGGGCAAAGGGGGTTGAAAAAGCATCTGTTTTCTGGTGGTTCATTAGCAGACTGAGGCTTGTATACGCCCAATTACCTAGTAGTCTGCGAGGGGTGCTTTATATATCTAATTCCTTGTTGGTCTGGCTTGTATATAAGAATATAAGAAAAGGTCAACCGGATACTTTCTCCAGTATTTCAACACACCCAGCCTATCGTATAACTGCACCTTGAACTCCCCTAATGTCTATGACTTCATTACCTTACCCGATGGATTATCGGAAACTCTAATCACCCTTCCAATTATTCTGCTTTAAAATTGCTTTTCACTAACTGAGATTTTCATCCTCTGGTCCCATTGGCCTGACATACCTTGAAGTCATCTTCTGCACTCACTTCATCTATACCATTTACTACTTTATTTACCTCCATGGTCTCCCCATAACATTCTATTTGGACATTTGAGCCCAAGCTTCTCTAATCTTTTCACATTGCTCAACCCTTTCCGCTTGGGATCAGTCTTATTGACTGAACTCTGCACCTTTTCTGGTTTATGCATGTTCCTTTTGAAGGATGCCAACCAGAGCCAATCTCTTCTCAACCAACGTTGGTTACAGTCATAGAGTGGGCTTCAGTCTTCAAACTGCAGTTTTCCAATAGAGAATTGTAGCCTCAAAGTGATTGTTGGCGATATTAGGGGAATACTGAATGCATTCTTCCATCCACAATTTTAGCACAATCATTAAACCCTTTATTCTAAGTTTTTGTCTGCTAACATTACTGACCTCAAGTTCTAGGTTGATACTGCAGGAGAGGCGTTATCCTTTAGAGGACACTGGGGCTGAACTCTCAATAGGCAAAGTATTTCTGATAAAATAACTTTGAACAGAGATTTACAAAAGGTTGAGAGAGGGGAGTAAAATACTCATTGTCACAAGGACTTGAATCTTGCTTCCATAACTGAGGATGCTCTTCCAATGTATTCTGCACATTGCTGGTTAGGATACAAGAAAAACTTTTTATTGATAGGCAATCTTTCTCTCATCTCTGGCCACCAAACTATCTCTTTATTTTACTAGATTTCTTAACTATATCTTATTGGTACTTCTAAGGTCAACTTTCTTCTCTTGTCCCTCACAAGCTCCAAATATTTCATCCCACCCACTTTTCCTCTTCCTTGTGTTGAAATCAAGACCCATCGCACCGTCTCCATTTCAACTCGTTCTTTTCCAGATCTCAAAGCTGTGGAACTCCTTACCTCCCTGAATTGATCCTTCCTCTTACCATCTACATTACAATAGTGACTGCACTTCAAAAGTAATTCATTGGCTGTGGAGCACTTTGGGACATCCTGAGGTCATGGAGATGCTATATAAATGCAAGTTCTTTCTTGACAAGTCTTCAAAACTCAAATTTGGCATCAACTAATCACTGCTTCCTGATTTACCTCACCTCCTCTGCTTCTCTTTTCAACTTTGGTGGTGTCCAGCATTGTGGGCCTTGGTCTTTCTTAATAAAACAAATATTTGAAGACAAAGGTAAACATTATCGAATGAGAAAGAGCGATTGATTGGAGGAATCAATTTTCAGGCCCTCGCTGTAAATGTACAAGATACTGTGGCCTTAGTGTAATGAGTATACCTTCGGCTACCCATGCAGAGCCTGAATTCACAGTTACACAGCTTCAGACTGAATTCCCAAGGGGCAATTTCCAATCCAACACCTCACAGTGTGATATTTGAATGCCACCTCACAGGATGCTCCAGCTATTGCACATCATGTTGCAAACAAGAAAAACTGAAACCAGGCAATTCTTTTTCAGTTACCACTTTGAAAAGTGTTTGATAATATAACCCCATTATGAGGAACCGATTTCTCATTGTGTCTAATTAATTAACTCACAAGGCTCACACATCGCTTATAGTATTTAATAAAGTGTCACTGCTCCACTTTCCAGAAAATGGACAGTTGACTGGTGAATGAGGGACTGATTGTATTGTACCATTGATCGTTCACAAGTAGGGCCAACCTCAACCCTCTGGCTCTGGCATACTGAAGGCTCAAGTACTTGACATTTTCTAAATGGCAGACATTCTTGTGTTTTTTAAATTTTTTGTGAATTTCGTGTTCATCAAGGTTAGGGATATTAGAGCTGGGGAATGGGATTCTGGGGTAAATTCTGTGGTGCTATGCGCAGGTGAGCAGTGTCACACAGGTAGAATGAAACTGCCGAACTGAGAAAGCAGGCCCTGTGCCCATTTCCTAATGAGTTGTATTTCTGTTCTTTGCTGCATTTCGTGTGCCAGGGTCAGGGCCAGTACCTCTCTGCCACTTCCTACAGGCTCTGTTTCATGCTCCTGCATTGTTGGTGCCTGCCCTTGCTTTTGGCCTGCCCCTCCTTTCCACTACACAACCTTTTGAAGGCCTGACAAATATTTTAAAACTGTTTTCAGTCTTTCAAAAGGCTAGAATTATTTTTGCCCCGTATTTGGCCACCTGCCGTTCAATCTTCCCTGTTCATAGGGCTTCTGGGTTTTGCTGGACATCCTGCCCCTTCCATCATCACGCTCCTTGCACCTGGGCCAATGTGCTGAAGAAATGTGTTCTCATTGTTCAACTGCACACTATGCGACCAGCGTGCTGAATGTGTGATGTGCATCAATCGAGCCACCACTGTGACAGAATTACATAATCGGTCCCAATTTATCTGCTGTTAGCATCAAATACTCCCTGGTTAGATACAAGGAAAGTTTCCTCTGCAATGTCCCATCAAACACTCCCTGGGCAGGTACAACACAGGTTAGATACAGAGTAAAACTCCCTCTGCACTGTCCCATCAAACACTCCCAGGGCAGGTACAGCACGGGTTAGATACAGAGTAAAGCTCCCTCTGCACTGTCCCATCAAACACTCACAGGGCAGGTATAGCATGGGTTAGATACAGAGTAAAGCTCTGTGCACACAGACCCAGCGAACTCTCGCAGGTTAGGTACAGCATGGATTAGATGCAGAGTAAAATTCCCTCCACACCAGCATAACTATTTCCCTCAAACCCAACCTTCAAAGAGTGCCTCTAACTGCACCAGTGTGACATTTCCTAACTAATTTAGTACCAAATTGGTGGTAGTGTCACGGTGTGTATACGTGTTCCGTTGGAAGTATCGACAGACATTTTGAAGAGATATGGCTGCCATCAGAAACCATCCAACACCGTATACGAACCTACAACATAATGATTGTGGAGGGCACAAAATGATACCTGTATTTCTCTTTCCCCTAAAATGGCCCCAGTTGACCTACTAACTCAATTTCTTTCATTGTGTTGTATTTTTCCTCCCCCACCTCTTCCTGTCACAGCAGTAACTCATGCTGGCTCCGATTCTTCACCCAAGTGGATATTCTTGACGTATGCGTCTGCACACTGACTGCTGGAGAGGCGACTCGCTGTGGGGGCCATAACAGTGAACTCAGTACAGGATCGAGACTGGCTCAACTGGCTGATTTTATCCCCCTCCCTTTCCTAGAGATGTTGAGGTCAATTGTTGTACTATGACCCCATACTGGGTCAAATCAACTAACGAGCACAGACCATGAATCAAAACCTGTGACCTTCCTGGTCTGTCCAGATTCGTGCCACTTTTGATCACCATTCACTCGAGCTTGCTGAAAAGTGTGTGTATATGTGGACAGGATCGGGCTTGGTTGTGATGCCCCTGCAGTTGAATAGATGACAAACACTCACTGGAAGGCTGCCAGTGCCTGTGTAGCCATAACCTCAACAGGAGTTAGTATCCTTCAGGAGAGGAAGAGAGGAAATTGGAAGGAAAAGAACAAAAGAAATTCTGTTTTTTATATCGTGCAGAAAACACAGTGGAAAGCTTTGCTACCTGGAAGAAATTTTGGGGTCCAGAGGACATCAATAATCAGTTGGGCTTTGCTTTTCTAGTCGGGATATCACATTGATGACCGAACACTGTCTTTGTCATCCACTATTTTCTTGGTAATTTTGGTATAGTCTAAAACAACTCAACAAGCCCACAGTAAGGCTGGGAACGCTCAGCAAGTCTGGCAGCATCTGTGCAGAAAACAGAGGAGTTAACATTTCAGGTATGGACCCTGCGTCAAAACAGTTTTGTCGAAATGTTAACTCCTTTGTTCTCTCCACAGATACTGCCTGACCTACTGAGCGTTTACAGCATTTTTTATGTTTATGTTTCAGATTTCCAGCATCTGCAGTTTTTTTTTTGCTTTTTGTAACAACAAGGCTGACTTCTTTCAAAATGAGCTGACGCCATTCTCAAACTGGCAGTGCATATTGTAGAAAAGCACCATTTCTTCAGGCTCTGTTCCATGCTAGGGCAAATCTCAACGGAAGGCATTAGAAGATATTGCAGTTCCCACATTTCGATTGTGGAGCATCAGAAGTGATCCTCCAGTGGGCGAGAATAATTATCAGGCCTGCTGAAGCCTCTGGTAAGTGTGTAATTACATGTTCAGCACTGTGGCCTGTAGGCCGAGAAAAAGTGAAACCAGCTAATCTTCATTGTTGAATCTCTCACATTTAACCCAGCCAGCATGGGAGAAGACTGATGTCTTGTCAAGGTAGTAACTGGACCCAATCTGCTCCTATTTACAAGTTTTTTTTCCTCCAAATATCTTGTTTTACTGTCCATCTTGCTGCACTCAAGCAGGATGTCTGAACTCTTTCGCTTCCATTACAATTCAGGACACTGAACTTTGAATAAATGCCCTCCGTCCACCATCAGCCAATACTGAAGTTTCACTGCACACTCCCCTGATGGCCTAGCAGGTAAAGGCACTTACTGGGGAAGTACATCGACCAGAAGGTCACGGGTCAATTCCTGGCCTGTGGCGAGAAGGCCGCTCTCAGTCAGTCACAGCAACGATTGGTACGTTAGAATTGGCCTCAGTGTCGTTGGGCTGGGGAAGAGAAAAATCAGTCTGGGCTCACATTCTTGATTGCTATCTGGTGACTTGAGCTGCAAAGTGCACATGTGTGGATGTTGGGTAAGAACTGGATGGGGGCACAAGCCCCTCCATGAACAAATAGGCTACTAACACGGTCAGCTCACATGAAGAATGGCCGTGTGAGCAAGGTGCTGGTTGCTGCCAGTGCCCATGGAACTGAATCATACACGCCGGCAGAATCAGTGCTTTCAGCAAAAGAGGGGACATCTCCTCCACTTTACACAGCAATAGAATCTTGGTGAAATGAAACAGTAGAATCTTCCAACACAATACACTAGCTCTTGAAGGATGCTACCTCTCTAGTTCTCTACCAGCAGTCTGCAAAATAGCAGAGTGTCCCAGATATTTCTACAATGGAAACCGGACACCAAGGGGCCAATTTTACACGCGCACACTATTGGTGGGGACCTTCCCCCACCACCCAGCGCATTGGATTTTCCATCTGTTCATTTTAATTGACGGAAAAGCGTGATTATTTTTATTCGTTCATGGGATGTGGGCGTCGCTAGCGAGGCCGGCATTTATTGCCCATCCCTAATTGCCCTTGAGAAGGTGGTGGTGAGCTGCCTTCTTGAACCGCTGCAGTCTGGGGGTGAAGGTTCTCCCACAATGCTGTTAGGAAGGGAGTTTCAGGATTTTGACCCAGCGACGATGAAGGAACGGCAATATATTTCCAAGTCGGGATGGTGTGTGACTTGGAGGGGAACGTGCAGGTGGTGTTGTTCCCATGTACCTGCTGCTCTTGTCCTTCTAGGTGGTAGAGGTTGTGAGTTTGGGAGGTGCTGTCGAAGAAGCCTTGACGAGTTGCTGCAGTGCATCCTGTAGATGGTACGCACTGCAGCCACAGTGCACCGGTGGTGAAGGGAGTGAATGTTTAGGGTGGTGGATGGGGTGCCAATCAAGCGGGCTGCTTTGTCCTGGATGGTGTCGAGCTTCTTAAGTGTTGTTGGAGCTGCACTCATCCAGGCAAGTGGAGAGTATTCCATCACACTCCTGACTTGTGCCTTGTAGATGGTAGAAAGGCTTTGGGGAGTCGGGAGGTGAGTCACTCGCTGCCGAATACCCAGCCTCTGACCTGCTCTTGTAGCCACAGTATTCATATGGCTGGTCCAGTTAAGTTTCTGGTCAATGGTGACCCCCAGGATGTTGATGGTGGGGGATTTAGCGATGGTAATGCCATTGAATGTCAAGGGGAGGTGGTTAAACTCTCACTTGTTGGAGATGGTCATTGCCTGGCACTTGTCTGGCGCGAATGTTACTTGCCACTTATGAGCCCAAGCCTGGATGTTGTCCAGGTCTTGCTGCATGCGGGCTTGGACTGCTTCATTATCTGAGGGGTTGCGAATGGAACTGAACACTGTGCAATCATCAGCGAACATCCCCATTTCTGACCTTATGATGGAGGGAAGGTCATTTATGAAGCAGCTGAAGATGGTTGGGCCGAGGACACTGCCTTGACAAACTCCTGCAGCAATGTCCTGGGGCTGAGATGATTGGCCTCCAACAACCACTACCATCTTCCTTTGTGCTAGGTATGTCTCCAGCCACTGGAGAGTTTTCCCCCTGATTCCCATTGACTTCAATTTTACTTGGGCTCCTTGGTGCCACACTCGGTCAAATGCTGCCTTGATGTCAAGGGCAGTCACTCTCACCTCACCTCTGGAATTCAGCTCTTTTGTTCATGTTTGGACCAAGGCTGTAATGAGGTCTGGAGCCGAGTGGTCCTGGCGGAACCCAAACTGAGCATCGGTGAGCAGGTTATTGGTGAGTAAGTGCCGCTTGATAGCACTGTCAACGACACCTTCCATCACTTTGCTGATGATTGAGAGTAGACTGATGGGGCGGTAATTGGCCGGATTGGATTTGTCCTGCTTTTTGTGGACAGGACATATCTGGGCAATTTTCCACATTGTCGGATAGATACCAGTGTTGTTGCTGTACTGGAACAGTTTGGCTAGAGGTGCAGCTAGTTCTGGAGCACAAGTCTTCAGCACTACAGCCGGGATGTTGTCGGGGCCCATAGCCTATGCTGTATCCAGTGCACTCAGCCGTTTCTTAAAATCACGTGGAGTGAATCGAATTGGCTGAAGACTGGCTTCTGTGATGGTGGGGATATCGGGAGGCGGCCAAGATGGATCATCCACTCGGCACTTCTGGCTGAAGATGGTTGCAAATGCTTCAGCCTTGTCTTTTGCACTCAGGTGCTGGACTCCGCCATTGTTGAGGATGGGGATGTTTACAGAGCCTCCTCCTCCCGTTAGTTGTTTAATTGTCCACCACCATTCATGACTGGATGTGGCAGGACTGCAGAGCTTTGATCTGATCCGTTGGTTGTGGAATCGCTTCGCTCTGTCTATAGCATGTTGCTTCCACTGTTTAGCATACATGTAGTCCTGAGTTGCAACTTCACCAAGTTGGCACCTCATTTTTTGGTACGCCTGGTGACTCTCCTGGCATGCTCGTCTACATTCCTCATGGAACCAGGGTTGATCCCCTGGCTTGTTGGTAATGGTAGAGTGAGGAATATGCCGGGCCATGAGGTTACAGATTGTGCTGGAATACAATTCTGCTGCTGCTGATGGCCCACAGCACCTCATGGATGCCCAATTTTGAGCTGCTAGATCTGTTCTGAATCTATCCCATTTAGCACGGTGGTAGAGCCACACAACACGTTGGATGGTATCCTCAGTGCGAAGACAGGACTTCGTCTCCACGAGGACTGTGCGGTGGTCACTCCGACCAATACTGTCATGGACAGATGCATCTGCGACAGGTAGATTGGTGAGGACGAGGTCAAGTAAGTTTTTCCCTCGTGTTGGTTCGCTCACCACCTGCGGCAGGCCCAGTCTAGCAGCTCTGTCCTTCAGGACTCGGCCAGCTCGGTCAGTAGTGGTGCTACCGAGCCACTCTTGGTGATGGACATTGAAGTCCCCCACCCCAGAGTACAATCTGTGCCCTTGCTACCCTCAGTACTTCCTCCAAGTGGTGTTCAACATGGAGGAGGACTGATTCATCAGCTGAGGAAGGGCATTAGGTGGTAATCAGCAGGAGGTTTCCTTGCCCATGTTTGACCTGATGCCATGAGATTTCATGGGGTCCAGAGTCAATGTTGAGGACTCCCAGGGCCACTCCCTCCTGACTGTATATCACTGTACCGCCACCTCTGGTGGGTCTGTGCTGCCGTTTCCCTAATGTGCACACCCATAGCACACATTCAGAAAACTGACCCTAAAAGTGTGTTCTTTGAAACAAAGTCCATGTTGGGTTCCATTCCCTCTGCCTCCATGATGTGCAGACATCGGTTAGAAAGGATTTCAATGGATTTTCAGCAGCAAACATCAAAACTCGAATTCTGATCCCACTCCTTGTGTCAACCATATTCTGCTGCCTGTCTGGCTTTGGACTTGACAACAGACAGCAACCCTACAGACTGCTGATACACCACACACTGTCACTCTGTCAATGCCTTTCAATCATTTCTTCTCTGAATTTTCCCCTCAGCTTGTGTTAGCTTGACCCAGTTGGTAGCACTCTCACTTTAAGCTTAATCCTCATTTCAGGTTTTGAGCACATAACCTTGGCTAATACTTCAGTGCATTACTGAAAGAGTACTGTCCTTCAAATTAGATGCTAAATTGAGGCCCCAGCTGCCTGCTCATGTGGTTCAGGTGGATGTTAAATACCCCATGGCACTATTTGAAGAAGGGCAGCGAGTTAGCACAATATCCTGGCTGACATTCCTCCCTCACCGGCATCATCAAAAACAGATTAACTGGTCGATCACCTCAATTCTGTTTGTGGGATCCCACAGAGCGGAAAATGGATTCCACATTTGGCCAAATAACAACAAAAACCACACTTCAAAGTAACGCGTTGTACGTGAAGCACCTTTTTTTTAATGGCATGATCCACTTGCACTGCCATCTTTAATGACATGGGTATCTGCATTCCTTGGTCTCTCTGCTCCTCTACTTCAAGTTAAAATGAGAGAAAAAAAATCAGCCAAGGTTCCTGCTGCTGCTCTCTATTCAGTGATGGCTGCTGGAACAGCATATGTGTGGACACCAGGTGAGGACAGAATCAGGCTCAGCTGTGATTCCTTCACAGTTGAATAGCATGGCAGCACGCACTGTCTAGATTACACATGGAGAATGGCCACTTGGATGAGGTGCCAGCCAGTGCCAACAGAACTGAATCCCAGCAAGAGCCAGTGCCATCAGGAGAGGAGGGCAGAAAATTGAAAGCAAAAAGAAACAAGCAAAACAAAAAGATTCAAAGAATTACCCTTTGGAAACAACCATAGGCATTCAGCATATAATAATTCCAAGACACGGTGCCTGGGTATTGAATCACTACATTTCCTGATCTGTGGGATTAGCAGTTTTAATAAGATTTATTGATTGAACTAAATTCATTCAATTTTCAAGCTCATAACTGCTATTTTTTCCAGGCAACCCCCACCCAGAGTATATCACAGCTGCAAAATGGAGGTCTGATTTTAACCTTGCTCCATGCTCACATTCCATTTGGTTGACAATAATTTTATTCAGGAGGAAGGCCTTGTCATTTCCAATTAGGCCCCAAACTAGCTGAGGTCGTACAAGTAGGCCGAAGGCTTTTGCACTCCCAAACTGTAACACTTTAATTTGTCGTGAAAGCATCATTTTTTTTCCCCTTGACCAGGATACTGAAAGGACCTGATCAGAGCAATAGCTTGGTAATAAATCACTCGAGTCCAGGTGACAATTTATGGCGAGAATTTAGTGTTCAATAAAAGAACAGACGCTACCTTTCAACACTCAGCTGACCTGGGCTAATTGACCTCAGCATGGTCTTGTCATTAATCATCTTGGCACAGGGCAAGCTTCAGGCTTACATCATCAACTTACAAAGTAAATAAAATACTGGGGAGAACCGGACAAGCCATTCCTATGTGTTTTACAGATATGGCAACTTCCTTTGTGTACGTTATTAAAATAAAAATTCAATGCACTTTTTTTTTAAAAAGGAGACAGTGTTGGAGATTTTAGCTTTTAAATTATGGCGTGGGATACTAATGTATAAACTCATTGCCTGTTTGTCTGAAGTTTTTCTGTTAGTTATTTACAAGGGCGTTAGCCCAGTTATTTTAAAAGGACCAATGTCTCCGCTAAAATAGCAGAATTTCAGACAAACACCAGTAACTGCAGGGCCTGTATGCTAGTGTGCATCTGAGTCTGAACGGCCTACTCCTGTTCCTACGTTCTGGGGAATGGAACATTTTCCATTTCAGGCAGCCAGTGCCAGCATCAAGCACTCCCAGGTCAAGTACTGCATGGGTTGGATGCAGAGTAAAAGTCCCTCTACACTGCCCCACTAAGCACCCTCCTCCCACCCTCGATAGGAATATAGGAAGGAACACAGGAACAGGAGTAGGCCATTCAATTCGATCATGGCTGATCTGTATCTTAACTCCATCTATCGATCTTGCTTCCGTAACCCTTAATACCCTTACCTAACAAAAATCTATCAACCTCAGTTTTGAAATTTTAAATTGACCCCACCCCCCCACCACCTAGCTTCAACACCTTGATCAGATCGAACATGGGTTGGAGGTAGTGTAAAACTTCCTCTATTTTGTTCCATCAAGCACTCCCAGGCTCGGTATAGGAATGGTTTGTTTCAAACTCCCTCCACACTGCCCCAATATTTTCTCTCAACCCAACCTCAAAATAGCTCCCCCTACTGCATCAGTGTGGCATTTTTCTATTTCCTACCTGAGGCATCTGGTGGTCTCTGTGCTGACTGCCCACTTTATCAGCTAAATTGAGCCCATGTTGACTGAAAATTGAGATTCCTCACCTTTGTAAGAGGTCTTAAAAGAAACATTCACAAGCATAACCAGGTAAGTTTAGTATGATCCTGTTGCTGATTCAGCACCTTATGAATAAACCAAGCTTCAGTTTCAGTGTTTTAGAGTTCCAGGGGGAATCCTCTCAGGCTGAGACCGAGGTTACATTTTTGGCAAAAGAGAAAATTGCTGCTAATTTGGGAACTTGAGACATAGAATTCAGTCTCCGTTCTCTGGATCTGTAAAGACTCTTCCTGTCTGCTGATTGTTTTGTTGCATGTCTAAATCCCATGTTATTCACCTTGCAAAAGTTCTAACTATATACAGATTCCTAACAATAAAAATCATGTTTGAAAACTGATAAATTCTAGTCTCATGTCTGTTTGCCTTCCAATATGTAAGCCTCAATCTCCAGAATAAAGTATCCAAGTGTGGCGATTTGTACTGAACTCACCAGTGCTTAAAGTAAAGGAGTAAAGGCCCTGTTGGTGGCCGACATTTACCAGTGGGTGTGGTACTCCAGTTGGTGCTCCTTTTGATCCATTGGTGAATTCGCTGATCTCAGACAGGTGTTACAATTGGGCTTAGCGGCCCTGGCCGAAGGAGGGGAGAAATCAGTCAGGATTCCCACTCCTGATCGTTGTCAAGTGAACCCTGCTGGAAAGTGAGCATGTGTAGGTTTCAGGTCAGAACAACCCCTAGGATGAGGTTCCAGATGACTGCCAGTAAAACTGTACCCTAACAAGGAGACAATACTGCCAGAAATGAAGGGAGAAAACTGGAGGGGGGAAAATAGGGAAAGTGTGCTTTTAAAGTCACTATGAGATATTTTTAGTTGACCATATTTTGCATGATTTTCTATTTTCAATCCTTAACTTCTTTCACTTTAGTGATCCAGAGGTTACATGGGTAAGTTTTCCGATGTTGCTATATACTTTTTTTTTGAATCTTCCTTCTTCCTGCTGGCCTGGCTCCTGCAACTGTTACTGATGCATTCTGTCGCTGATCACCAGGAGGCACTAGAACCCACTCTACCATGACTTTCCCAATTGATTTTCCTTGACTCTCCTGAGGGAAGCTGCCATTCAGCTTGACACGACTCACATCAGGATGTTAATGCTACATGATTCAAACTTTCACCCCTCCTCACTGAGCTCACTTATAATCCTTTATTATCCATTAGTCCAGATTGTAAATACAAAGTTCATGATATACTGAGATATATAGTAGGTTAGATTATAAATTATAATTGTAACCCTGGCCTGTACTGTGAAGCACTCAGTATTTCCCACCAGAATACAATACACAAATTCATTTGGCTGATAAAATCCCAAACTAGCCGCACACCACATCACAAAGCAGCAATAGAATCACAGTGTAATCACTTACTGGTCCTTATACTCAGCCAGAAAAAAGTTCAGAATTTGTCTTAGTTCTCTCTCTCGCTGTTCCCCCGGGTTTTCCTCTGTGGCCATTTCTTTTCATCTATTTCTTTCTCTCTCCTTTTGTGTCTCTTTTCCTCTGTGCCTCCAACGCTCTTTCTGTATGTCTCTCTCTTTGTGTTGCTCCTTCTGTCTTCATCTCTTTCTCACATCTTTTCTCTCCCAGTCTATCTTTGTCTTGCTACCTGTATGTGTCTTGCTAAACCTTTCTTGCTCTCCTCCTTTGTGTGACTCCCTAAGTCTGTTTCCATCTCTATCTCTCTCACAAAGTCTAGTGCCCACAGAGCAGAGATCCCTGCTGGTACAGCCATATGGCAGTCTGGTGGAATGCTGGCTCGGGGTGTACCCCAGATAGCTGTAGCTGACAAGCACCCCAGGTAACGGAGTAATTGATAAATGCCTGTGCTCACAGCTTCCCTCCCAGGTCCAGATGAGAGAGTGAGACACCGAAACAAAAAGCCAGGAGGGATAGAGTTGCACAGCGCTGTATCTTCCAGCCTCCTTTGTCCAGGTGGATGCTGTTTGTCACTGAATCATTCAGAGTTGCTGAATTCTGCCACCTTAATTTCCTGTTAAACCTGTGTCTGCTAAGCAACCGTTTCAAACTCTCTACCATATCTTTTCCGGTCTTCTTCTATTTTATCAACATTACAGTGGTCAGTGCTCCCTTGGAACGTTCCTTTCCTTGTCTGCAAACACTCGATCCTACACATTCTTTCCCAGGCCCTCGAAACCACTTATCTTCCTCAGTCTTCCCTTCCTCCTACAATCTACAAGCTTTTAAAACCCAAGCTTAGCATTATCTCATCGATACTTCTCAATTTAATGTCATCTTCTCTCTTACTGCTTTGGTGGTGACTTATAATTGGACCTTCATCTGGTTCCTCAATAAATAAATAATGGAGTTTGAAGTCACAATAAGACCTATAAAATTTGAGTTTCAGAATGAGCATCCTGCTTCAACATTCTTTGTCGCTATTAACAATAGAGGCTCTTTCTGAAACAAAGTTTGACTGACCTATTGTCTCTCCACCATTTGCCGAACTGCCATTTTGAAATAGGAGTAACTGGGAGATCCCACAATGCACTGCAGAAAACTATCTATTTCATTGAAAAAGTTTCCTCATTGAGTAGTTTTACTATATTTGCCCATTTCAAATACTTAGCTCAAAAAACAACAATGTACTTACAATTCTAAATTGTGCAAAAAAAAATTCGAATTAAGTAGTTCGCCCACAAGGGTGCCTCTTCGGCTCAGTACTTTCCATTGTAAGTACAATAAAAGAGTTCCATAGCCACCAAGCATGTCGCACGGATTATAAAATACACAGATCAGAGGAAGTTAAAAGCAGTGAGGGAGTAAATCCAGAAGACTGTCAGAAGCCTCAAAAGGTGCTCTCAAAGGGCAAGATGCTTTCCATGCCTGCCAAATGAATGGGCAGGACTTGGAGGCAGACCTTGGCCGTAGTGTCCCTGAGTTAGGGAGAGGGAAAAAAATTAGCCAGGGTCCCTGCTCCTGCTCCCCCCCACCCCCCAATTCGAAAATTTCTGTTTGGACTTCAGGTGATAAGGGTCAGGCTTAAACAGTCTGCTAACACTCACTGTCCAGGTTCATGTATGGATAATGGACACTTGAACGAGGTGCTGGAGGGCAGCTGATACCTGTGGAATTATTTCACAGCAAGCGTCAGCTCTGTCAGAAGGCAAGGAGCGAAAATTATGGTTGAGTAAAAATAGACATGAAGGGAAAAAGGTTTGGATTTCTCCTCAACTCGCAGCAGTATTCAGTTACAGACCCTGTGTTGAAAGGAAGTTCATTGTGGCTACAGTAGATAAAAACAAGAAAAGCATTTATTAATAAAGGTGATGACAGCCATGGACTGAAACGCTGGACGAATCGCTAATCAACCAGCATCTGCTTCCCAATGCAGTGCAAAAGTCCCATGATGTAGGCCACACCTGGGTACAGGCCTTGCCGCCAGTTAAAGGCCTGTCCACTTCTCCAGGAGAGATGGCAAGTACTTTGATCCTTTGGGGAGTGATGGACTCTTCAAGTTTCTGACAGTCTGCTGGATTTAATGTTATCTCCCTCTGACCTGCCTATTTTATAACTTGTGCTGTATCTGATTGGTAAAGGATTTCTTTCTATCTCCCTATATTGTCACGATTAGTGCATTTTTGCATGCACAGGAAAACATGAGGAATGACGTGAATAATCAATAAGGGTACAAGAGATTGCAAACCCTAGACCGGAGGCAATCCGTCAGAGCCAGACAGCGCAAACTTCAGCTCCCCAATGCCTGTTCCTGCGAGCCACATTTTTGTGCACTTGAATCTTTTTTTAATGAGTGCAGTGTGTAATGATTTTTTTCACAGTACAAGGAAATAAACCTTTTTGACTGGAACAGTCGAAATCTGAGCGAGAAAGTACTGTTGGTGATAATAGCCGATGAATGCTTTACTAGAAGTATCAGAGATGAAAGACTTCAGTTGTGTGGAGAGACGAGAGAAACTAGGGTTGTTCTCCTTACAGCAGAGAAGGTTAAGGGAGATTTCTTAGAGGTGTTCAAAATCATGAAGGGTTTTGATAGAGTAAATAAGGAGAAACTGTTTCCAGTGGCAGAAGGGTCGGTAACCAGAGGACACAGATTTAGGGTAAATGGCAAAAGAACCAGAGGCGACATGAGGAAAGAATTTATCGGCAGCGAGTTGTTATGATCTGAAATGCACTGCCTGAAAGGGCAGTGGAAGCAGATCCAAAAATAACTTTCAAAAGGGAATTGAATAAATACTTGAAAGGGGAAAAATTTGCAGGGCTACAAGGAAAGAGCAGGGGAGTGAGATTAATTGGATAGCTCTTCCAAAGCGCTGGCACGGACACGATGGGCCGAATGGTATCATTCTATGAACACTTAACATGTCCAAGTGACATTCCTCTATCTGCTATTTCAATGCAAGTGTTAACCCATTTACTTTAAAGGAGCTAGAATAGCAGAGAGAGGAATTTTGAACAGGCCCTTTAAGTGTTCATCCTCTATGTTGTGAACAATACTTTCTAGCTTCAGGTTCTAGGTTTTAAAACAATGTTTGAAAGGCATAGCAGGTTGATCAGTATTTAAAATAAACAGCAAAAGACCAATTAATGTTTGGATCTGACCCTTTGTCAGAACTCAATTCTAAGACCAAAACAGAAAATGCTGGAAAGGCTCAGGAGATCAGGCAGTCTCTGTGGAGAGAACAGACAATGGAATGTCTCAGGCATGGACCTTTTGTCAGATCAGTTCTAAGGTTTTGTTTTGAAGATTCGGCCCACCCTTATCTCTCCTGGACCAACACAGCCCCAATCCAGGTAATCTCCCACCTGCCTCTGGGTGTTGGACAGAGGCAGACGTGATAGTAAGACAGTTTGGTCTAGTGAACACAGAAAGCTTTTCCACTTCAGGTTAGTGTTGGTGTTTGTTGTAAAAGGTTTAAGTTCATGAATTAACGGGATGTATCTGAGATAGATATATCATGAGATAGATTCCCAGTGGTAGTTATATTGAAGTCCCTGCAACTACTTTCATTTTCACTGTACAAATATCTGTAACCCTTCCAGGAGAAATTATTTTTTGGTTTGCATGGAAGAATTAAACTAGGGGCGAAAATGCCAGAAAATGCACCAAGTGCCAAAAATTTAAATGTTCTGGGTGGTGGGGGGGGGGGGGGGGTGAAGGGAGCATCAACTACAAAACAAATCTTGTCCCTTCAGCACTCGCATACTCCTTCGCAAATGTTTGAATTCATCACTGCTCCAAACTATGCTTTTGTGGACTTTAGGTTTCTAAGCTGCAATAAAAGTGATGGAATATGGGGTGTACCTGCAGTTTAAGCTTTAACAAGCCCATGTGTAACTCAGTCTATATGTGTCATGAAGCCTATTTTTGATGAGCTGTTTTTTGAGTTGCCAGTTTTTTTTAATATAACTGTTGGTCAGTTTGTGCTCATTTTTTAGTTTGACATGACTGGGTTCGATCCCCGCTACATGCTGAGGCAGTGGATCCTGCTGGAAATGGAACTATGATTGACCTCAATGCCCCTGGTAAAGAAGCGGACAGAAAGAACTCAGGTTTTCCACTCCTGCTTACGATCCAGTAATCCCTGTCGGAAAGTGTGTGCAGCTGTGCATATCAGAAGAGGAAAGGAATCGGCTTGGCTGTGATGCCCTCCATTGTAGAATAGTTGGCCAAAACTCACTGGTGGAGTTCACACGTGAAGAACAGCTACTTTTACGCCTCCCAGGAGGCGGCCAGAGGCTGTAGAATTATATCCAAGCAAGAGTCAGCACCTTTAGGCGAGGAGATCCAATTCAGACATTATCAACCCAAACATTTGGCAAAAGCTGACCAACATCCCCGACATGCACTTTCCAGCAGGGAATAGTGGACGGTGATCAGAAATGGGAACCCTGGCTGATTTCCACCTTCCAGCCCAAGGCAATGAGGATAACTGTGATGCCCAGTTACAACAGCACAGCTGGGGGAGAGAATCTGGGACCTTTCTGGTCTGTGTAGCTCAGCTCCTCACTGCCATATCCATCTACACCATTGAAAATGCATCATCCACTCCTCTCTCCTTTGGTCGTGTCATATACTGAGAGCCAGAGAACACTGTCAAAGAGAGAGTGATAAACATTGCCAGAGACCCAAACACTGCCAGAGAGATTCAAACACTGCCAGAGAGATTCAAACACTGCCAGAGAGAAACAAACATCGCCAGAGAGACAAGTATTACCAGAGAGAAACAAACACTATCAACCAGAGAGGGAGAGACAAACTGCCAGAAAGAGACAGGGAAGGAATGTGGGCATGAATCCAGCAGTGAAGCAGTTAAGAATGAAATTATGAACACATCTCTTGTTCTGCCTCTTCAGGGAAACCATACTGTTGGTTCCAAATATTGTGGACATCATAAAATCACCAGAAGCATCTGTCAGCACACTGAGCTGCTATTTTCATTGTCCAATAGCAAATTTACACAGTCAGGAACACCTGGGCCGAATCCCTGTTTGACTAATTGTCGCGGGACAGTAGCCTGCATTTGTCTTCGCTAGGGTTTCCTACCCTCCTTCCCAAACATGTGGTTTCACTTTTCTCCTCTGGCTGCAGGAAATAACAGGACAGTGAAGGCAGAAAAATGATTTCTCTTCCAAAAGGTTGCCTCCTCCGAGGCCGTTCCAAAAATAACGGCCACGTGATGAGTCATTAATCATTCCACGAGTACCAGCTCGAGCCACGAGGTCTTCATCCTGCAGTGCTGCCTTTGCGAGAGCCTGAGGGAAAAACTCTTTACATATTTAACAAAGGATACTGACCATGCAGCTCAACGGCCAAGGGTCCTTTGATAGCACATGCTGTTTTTAGGCTGTGACAGAACAAAGGCTTTGCTCGAAGACTACGTTAGTCCGCTAGTGTTTCTTTTGAAAGAAGGCAATGTCTGTGTACATTGTAAACTGGGTTCATTTTATTCAGGCAAATATGTGGACGCCTGAGTTGCTGCACTGTTGAGTGCAGGTGTGGGTTGGTCACATGATCATTACAGACAAGTGAGATTCAAGCAAAATACACACAACACACAGCCATGGGACAGATACTGCAAGATGGAGAATTAAAAGCATTTTTTAAATTAGGTGTTTGGATTTGTGATTTTCTTTTGTTTAGAGGGTGACTCTTTTCCTTTCCTGTCCTGATGAACTCTCAGGTACGGTTCCACAGTAGGGTTTCCAACTCAGACTGGACTTCTTCCTAGAGGTTTCGTCACATGGCCCTCCCACCTCTAACTGCCCCGCCCGGTCAAACAACCGTTTTCCCCCCACCTCCAATATTTTTATAACCAATAAACAAAAGTGTTCAAAGAAAATGAAAAAAAACCCAACCATTTATTTTAACGCCCCTATGATCTTTCTCCCAGTTTGCTCACAGCAATGTCCAGGAGATTAATCTTTAATTCCTGGAGATTCCAGGACAATCCTGGTTGTCCTCTGGTTGCTTGCCCAAGTGGTAATTTTTCATTAGTGAATGTTGGGTAGACTATTTAATCTCAGTTGGGGTTCACAGCTGAACCCGATCCTGTTCTTACCCGAAATCCATACGTGCACTTTCCAGCAGGGGTCCCGGGATAGAAATCAGAAGCAGTGACCCCGGTTGATTTTTTTCTATCCCTAACGCAAGGGGCACTGAGGCCAGTTGGTGTGTCCCTGCTGCTGCGGCAGCTGAGATTGGCTAACTCAGCACAAACTGTGATGGAACCTGCGATCTTCTTGCTCTGTACGGTTCTGTATTACAAAGGGTGATGCATTTCCCCACAGGTGCAACCACTAGGGGTTTATGAGGGGGATCTGTTTCCCCCTCCCAGTTTTTTGGACATTGGTTATGTTCCTCCATCTACCCTGTTCCAAATCTGATGCCCCCGTCCCCCAACTTTACGCAGGGTTGTGCCTCTGAATTTAGCCGCTGAACCATCAAGGGAGCCATGAAATTGTCCTTTTTGACCTTCTCTCAGCTTGATATCACTGCACCTGATGT
The DNA here is from genome assembly GCF_035084215.1 of Heptranchias perlo. Lineage (NCBI taxonomy): Eukaryota > Metazoa > Chordata > Chondrichthyes > Hexanchiformes > Hexanchidae > Heptranchias > Heptranchias perlo. The sequence continues at coordinate 42,945,488 of NC_090344.1, forward strand.
AAATGGTTGGTACTCTGACCTGTCCCAAGGCACCTGTCCGTGATGCTCTGTACCCAGACTTGACAATGCCTGGGAATGACTTCTCTTCAGCATTCCCCCCTCCCACTCTATTGTTTGCGGCAAAGCATTGCATCTGTATCAGAGAGCATTATGCAACCAACTCACATCAACACAATTCACAAATCGGTACCGCAACTGAGAGGTCCGGATATTTGCCTGAACCAAACAAGAAATGCTCTTTCCAGAGTGTACACAGACATCAGCTTTGATCGTAAAATTCAACATGATTTCGCAGTCTTCAAATCAGCTCTCAATCTGTCCGAAAGCACAGCCTGAAAATGACATGCTGTCAAAACACCTGATTCCTGCCCCACATCAAGTCCTACACGCCCATCACAGCCATCCTTGCTAACCTACACTGGTTCCCTGTCCCCAAACATATGTAAACAAAATATTCATCCTCATCTTCAAATTCCTCCAACTCTGGCCTTTTGTGCATCGGAATCTCCCTCTTGCATCAAGTGCACCACCTCCTGCCCGCACCTGTCAACAATTTCCAGCATTTTTCTTCAAGACAGCACAATGCAGGCAGGGCAACCCCAGCATCCACAACATTAGTGGAAGCCTTCTATTAAAAGTAAATGACCATGTAATAGAGGGCTTGCACTGTTGCTAAGGGTGCTGGAAAAGAGATGCCTCCATTGCACTTTCTTGCTTTCTTTCACTGTCCAGTTAGAAATCTTACATCTAAAGTGCACTTTAAGAGAGAAAGAAAAACACAGAAAAATGGAGGTGGATACAAAGACAGAGAAAGGCAGGGGGAAAAAAATAAGAAAAAGAAAGAATGAACTTGCATTTATATAGCGCTTTTCACGACCTCAGGATGCCCCAAAGCGTTTTGCAATCAATTAAGTACTTTTTGAAGCGTTGTCACTGTTGTATTGTAGGGAACACGGCAGCCAATCCATGCAATACCAACTGCAGAGAGTTCGTCGTTGAGCACTGGAGGCCTTTCCCAAAGATGTTGCCCTGGTTCTTTGACCATCTCACTTTTAACCGTGAACAACATTGGGAACTAAAACACAGATTTCACAGCAAGAACTTACTGCTATGTCTGGAAATGGATCACACTGCTTAACCCAGTGTTTGATAGTAAATCAAGCACAGGTGTGATTGACAGGCCTGAACTCTACCAGGGGCTGTGTTAATATGATGTGTTTTTGTCTTTGATGTAATGCAATGCCCCGTGTACAAAGCTTTCAGCTCAAAATCTCAGATCAGGGGTGTGCAAATTTTCTGTGTGTTTACCTACATTACAACAGTGACTACATTTCAAAAGTACTTCCTTTGCTGTGAAATGATTAGGGACGTCCTAAGGTCATGAAAGGCGCTATAGAAATGCAAGTTATATAAATGCTATATATAGTGAAGAACGATAACAATGGAGGGACATGGGCTGGAGGTAATGGGTAAGAGAAGCCAACACAACTTGAAAAGGGTATTTTTTTTTAAATGCATTTTTTAAACAATTGCCAAATTGTAAACAATCAGGGAACATAAACGCATCATAATAAGAGTCCCTGGTGAAGTGTAGGCCTGTCAAACATGCCTGTGCTTGATTCACTATCAAGTGTTTTGGGTTTTACATTACAATCCATTGCCAGGTATGACACTAAGTTCTGGCTGTAAAATCAATACTGTTTACAATTTTAGTGACACAGTCTCCTCTCGTTGGCATCTCTCCTTTGGTTCTAATGGCTAATGTGAATGTGACAATGAAGATCAAATTTCAGACTGCTGAGTGGGTGAGTTAGAATCAAGATCCTGGACACTAACAGGAGATGTAAGCAGTGCACATTCCCTCAATAATCCATTACTCTACAGAATCCAAGTCTGTCCAAGACCTGAATCCTATTCCCATATCTGGGAGGCTCTTTTACCACTTTCTCAAACTCCTGGACAGGATACAAGAAAGAGCTTCTTGTCTGATTGGCTATCCCTTTCTCACCTCTAGCCTTCAATTTGTGTTTCCATCTCATCCTTTCGCGTCTCTCGATTTTACCAATACCAATAAGGTCATAAGAACATAAGAACATAAGAAATAGGAGCAGGAGTAGGCCAATCGGCCCCTCGAGCCTGCTCCGCCATTCATTAAGATCATGGCTGATCCTAACCTCAAATCTAAATTCATGTCCAATTTCCTGCCCGCTCCCCGTAACCCCTAATTCCCTTTACTTCTAGGAAACTGTCTATTTCTGTTTTAAATTTATTTAATGATGTAGCTTCCACAGCTTCCTGGGGCAGCAAATTCCACAGACCGACAACCCTCTGAGTGAAGAAGTTTCTCCTCATCTCAGTTTTGAAAGAGCAGCCCCTTATTCTAAGATTATGCCCCCTAGTTCTAGTTTCACCCATCCTTAGGAACATCCTTACCGCATCCACCCGATCAAGCCCCTTCATTACGCCTCTGAACTTTCCTCTCTTGTTACAGACTCTTCCTCCTCCTAATGTTGAAATTAAGATTCATTGTTTCCAATTCTAACTCACTCTTTCCCAGGACCTCAAAAATGTGCAACACCTTTATGCAACTTAAGGTGTTAAGTTAACTCACTGTGCAGCTTCCCTTCCTCCTACAATCTACATGCTTCTAAACCCCAACCTTGGTGTCACCTATTATTTCTTGATTTACCCCCTCATTCACCACTATTTTTTGATTTATCCCCTCATTTATTGCTTTCAGCAATGGCAATGCCTGCAATAAGCGGCTTGGGGCTTCACTCAGGTTCACAATTTGAAACAAAAGTTCAGGCAGAAAGGAGACAGACACAAAGAAAGGCCTGTCAACCACACTCTGCCAGACCCCCAGTCACAGCAAAAAAGTGCAAAACACTCATTTGTAAAAGAGTCACCCATGACTATCAGTGTGCAACTATGATGGGGGGAAATAGACGACATGCTCTGAGGGATAGGAGACAGAGGGCAGATACACTAAGAGTCAGAGGCAGAGGGGTAAATAGGCTGATAGATCGGAGATAAGGGGGACAATGCATTGAGTCAGGGGCAGAGGGAAAACACAGGGAGGGATCAAAAATACAAGGGCAAACATGCTGAGGGATCAAGGAGGCCAAAGCACCGTTGTCAGACCCAACTCTTTAAAAATTTTCGGCTAGTTGGCGGAGTTCCCAGCACTGACACTGATACAATTCCAGCGTTCCGGATCATAATCAGACTTTTCCTGTACAATCCACAATTTTCTGCCTTCATTTCCTGGACGAATTTCCTTTCTTTCTTTCTCTGTGCCGACAAGAGTGAAAAAAAATACCCAGCAAAGTACGGAAGTGTTTCATTTTTCCAATAATTTGCCGAAGAGTAAAAGTAGGTTGATTGTTGCAGCTGGTTGGGCTGGTCTGGCTCACTGACCCACAAGTACCACTGAACAGAGGTTTTTTCGGTCAGCCAGGTGTCTCACGCACAAGGAAACCCAGAATCATGTTTAAGAGTCTCCTACTCAAGCTACCGACATCTACATGTAGGGTTTCTATTTGCCCAATGTAAATTGTGCACACTCTACATCCCACGTACCTCAGCTTAGCACAGTTTAAGACTAAAGAATTCCCAAGTCAGTACAGGGGCATTTCTGGGGTTTAACCAGCTAAAACCGCACAACTCACCAGAGCAGATCACCGGTGCGGTTTTCGCTACTTGCCCAGCTAGGACCATTGTTATGGTTCGTGATTCTGTGGCCAGTTTTACTCCACGAACAGGACCCAGACGAGCTGTTCTAAAATGTGTTTTGGGCAGAAGCTGCCTCAAAGGGAATAGTTGCTGTAGGCAGCCCATATTGGGTTGGCCATTCATGGGCAGATGAGAGGTGATTTAAATGCAGGATGGGCAGTGGTTTTTCACAGATACCAAACAATGGCCAATTCATTAGCAATATCTGGCCATTCAGGAAGACGTCTAGCACCTTGATATTGACGCACTCTTGATCTCATTTTGTATAATATTGTGCCTTCGCCGATGAACACAACCCACTGATCCCACTTCATGTCCCCACTCAACCTCCTGGCCTCATAATGCCTTCTCGATTGCCCCAAAAGAGGTTTCAAGCACCATTTTAAAGGCCCTCTGCCTGACAGCTCTCCTAACAGAGTGCTGTTCAGAGAACAAGCGGCTCGCCACTCTAGGTTCAATTTGTTTACGCTTTCAGCCTCAAAGACAAGGAAATCATACGGCACGCCATCTGCCATTGAGTCTGCCCCATCAGCCTCGGTGGTCGATAATATTCTGCTGGCGGCTGAGTACCTGGCTGACCTCTTGTAGCACAGAGGCCATCTCCCAGTCTAACTTGGCAGTCACCATCTGTTTCAATGCCAGCATCTGGCCCAAGATGGTAAAAAGCAGCCCTCTCGATGAAGAAAGTAACCAGCCAGCAGTCCAAAGTTCCCCAGTGACGTTGAACAATGCAATTGTCAAGTACAAGCACACATCAAGCTATTCACAACTCTATGGTCGATTGCTGTGCCGCACTGAGGTAACTGCTAAAGTTTGGAAAGGAAGCAGGCTCCACCACTGCCAGAGCGATCTGTACTACCTTTGAAGGAGGAGGTTTGACATACTCCAGTCATTCACGAAGAGCAAGAAACCGTTCTGCAAGCCCTTCCGAAGATGGATGGATCTGCTGAGTTAGGGTCCTTCAGCGCTCAGCACTTTGCAGCTTCTAAGGGAAGTATCTTTACTTAGACAAGGTTAGCCAAGCACACTCTAAATTCCACTGCAAAGAGGCCTGTTTATCCCATCAGGATTAGCTTTTGAAGTGCAGCCCATCTGTCCCTCGGAAGCCAAAATTTTGGGTACACACTTACCTAACAAATTTGTAAGCCCCTCCATAAACTGACAGGCTGAATCTGTCCTTGTCAGCTCAGCCATTTTCCCTAAGGTGGAGCTATACCGAGGTTAAGAGGGACTGTCTCTGACCAGTACAGTCCCAAAATAGAGCTGGTCACTCACGAGCAGGCCATTTTTGCCAGCAACAACATTAACAGCCTCACTACAGCTCCCAGTAACCAAGTAGCATTGGAATATGGTGTGCTTGATTCGACGATAGGACGACATTTGTGCCATTACCTTTGACATAATTAGTACCTACACAGAGTGGGCCCACAGCTCGTATCGACATACTAAACACTTCTGTAATTCTCAATGGTGGGTGAATAAAGCCATCCAAACAATATCTAGAAAACAAGATCCTGAAGCCTGGGATTGGGTTGCCAGAGAAGCACCTCTAAGTTATGGTGACATCAGGATATGGGCCAGCCAAGGTCACTGGGGGTAATCCTCTAACCTAGTTAACTGTTGCCTGCATGAAAGCAACGCTCCTATGTGGCAGGAACTGCCACCGTTACCCACAGATACGCCCAGCTACTGTGGTAGGATGTTATGCAAATGAAATTGTATTTGAAAACATAAAATTCATTCTCCGCTGCCTGGAGCAGTGGGCTTGGTGAGGCTTCCTTACTTCCCGGGAGAGTATGCTGATACTCAACTTGCTTTGTTTTGCTCGCTGATGTCCCAGTACACACTCACACTATTGTTACCAGCTCCTGCTGAAGCATCTCTCTCCCCCGATTCTTGATGCTCTCTCTCTCTGCCCCATTCCCTACTCCCATAATCCGAACAACAACAAAAAAATTCTTTGCACTTTATTTTCCCCAATAAAAGATACTGCCGAGGAAAGAAGATTTAACTTGCATGGGAAAAAAATGACAAAGATTGAGCTCAAAGGTTACAAACAACCGGACAGGTCACCCGAGTACTCTCTCTTGACAAATTCCACTTTTAGTGCTCACTAGGAGCTGGATTGAGACTTCATCAAACTCATTTTATGCAGAACTCTTACAGCTGGGATCCATCAGGTTGGGCTGGATTTGAACCCAAGTCCTAATGTCTGCACCACGACACAATCTATTCCCTTCCATGGATTTTCACCATTGACTCCTGATGAAAAGTGTGAAGACATTATCACGTTTGTCTGTAATGCTCACCTGCTTAATACCTGAAAAATGGTCATTTGGGTGAGGTACCGGGGCCTGTGGAACAGAACACCAATTTCTTTCCTCGGTTGTAGCATCCCAAATGCCACGCTGGCTGAGATCAACTAGCTCAAAACAGACCAAGGATGGAACCTGGGACCTGGTGTTCTTTGTGGCTCAGCAACATGCCAGCTTTACCCACTGAGCTGAGCAAATACATTTCCATCAATAACCAAAACATAAATAAATAAATTGCCCAGGGACAGGAGTAGGCCATTCAGCCCCTCCAGCCCGTTCCACCATTCAATTAGATCATGGCTGATCTGTAGCTTAACTTCATTTAATTGAGAACTGCAGATATACTGCTGGCTCTGTGCCACTCTCCGCTCTGAAAAAAGCTGAGCATTGCATTTACTCACACACATCTGCAGAGCTCTGCTCACCAGTGACCAAAATCCTGGTGAAGCTTTCAATGTGGGAAAACAGCTGACTGCTCTTTCTTAACTTTAGAATTAAAGTTGAAAAGTTTGCATCGACCCTGATGGCTCAGTGGGTAAATTGGCCGCCTGCTGTGGTACTGCCGCACAGGCCAGGAAGTTGCCAGGTTGAATCACCGGCCTGTGCTAAGTTAACTGATCTCAGCTGAGGCAGCTGTACAGGCACTACAATGGGTCTCGGTGCCTCTGGGCTGGAGAGCGGGGGGGTGGGGGGGAAACTGGGATTTCTGCCGCTGATTGCTATCCAGTGACCTGTGCTGGAAAGTTCTGCGTGCAGACTTTGGGTGGGACAGGATCGGGCTCAGCTGTGCTGCTCCCATGGACACTCTGCCAATGCACATTTTTTAGGCTAACGTATGCAAAATAGCCACTTGGGTAGGTACAGAACGGGACAGGAGGGGATGGTGGGGGGGCTGCCAGCACCTCTGGGACTGTACGCTGGCAAGGAATCAGCAGCTTCTGGAGAGGAGGGAAGAAAATTGGACAAAAAAAAAAATCACTTTTAATAAAGTTTCAAATCTTGCTTTGCTGCAGGCCTGAGGTGGTGAGAGACCACCCCCTGGAGGAGGTTTCACAGTCAAGGCAAAATCCAAATATACCCTGGTTTGGATATTTTGCATCATTGCAAGGTCAAACTCCTTTGTAGCAACAGAAAATGTGCAGCAGAACTGACCTTGGAGACTCTGCACAGCGCCAATTAAAAATCTCCTTACTGATCCAAAATGTTGGCCTGCCTTCCTCTTTCAGCTACGCACCTCCAGCATTTGCAGATTTCATTTGCCTTGCTGTTTGCTTTCTTGACCACATGATGGAGCTAGCGAGCCAGGCCCTATGCAGTGAAACCTTCAGCTCAAAGTCAGTTCTTTAAGTCGGTCCTATGTGAAGCAAAGGATGAACTAGAGCAGCAATGGGCTGTGTTAATTTGCTTCATTTTTCTTACTCAACATGAGTGCAAATCGGAGAATCAGGCGTGGAGGTCAGCGAGCCTGGTTTGTGGAGCTGCTAATTTTTCGGCCATTGATTTTACTGGTTGGAAAATTGGAAGCACCACAAATTGGACGCGCCAACTTCTGTGTCCCTTCCTACAATCTGTGTTCCTGTTGAACAAGGCGCCATGCCAGGAGCAGAGTCGCCCATGTTCGGGACTCACCTGTACACTTCCAATTTAACCCGGGTGCAGCACTGTTAAACAAATATGAAATCGACAGGAGTGTGAAGAGCAATCAGCACTGGTTAACTGGCGATCACACTTTCCTTACTGCCAAGAGAACCTGACTTACATCACGAGTTTGGACCTTTTTAAATGATCAATTAACTCGAAGCACATTGTTAAGAAAACAGTACCATTCCCTCAGCTTCCTTTAAAGTGAGAGCACTCTGTGACTATTATGGCCCAGATTTTGCTGCCAAAACAACGGCGAGTTTAATGGCACATGGTTATTAATGTGTAAATCATCCAACAACTAGTGACGAGGAAGAGATACCCCGTGAGTTGCAAATCTCCACAAATTGCTGGATGATATGTGCTGCTCCACCGTTAGCCTTGCGAAAACGGCAGCTCGCTCTCAACCTCCCCGTGAGTTTCATGAAATTGCTGCATTTGCACATTAAACTTGCTGCAGAAAGTTAGGGCCAATACTTAACAGTGTAAGTACCTTTTCAATGACGAGATTTATGTTCCTGCAATGCCACTCAACCTCTCCAGCCCAGAAAGGGAACAATTGGAGTCTTACTGTGAAAATTTTTAAAATTTTTCTTACTTTTCCTTTCTGTCTCTTTTTTCTCTCTCTTAATCCAATCTTTCTTTCCCTCTCTTTATTTCTCTTTCTGTACCTGATTTGACTCTAATTCACTCTATTTCCTTCTCCATCGTTCCTCTGTTTCTTTCTCAATCCTTAAGGTTATGGAGATTGACCGTTGGTCCTGTCGTTCACTAAGGTCCCAGATGCCCCGTTGCCCTCAGCTCACACTTCCAGCAACTTGCAGGGCAAAGGTTTTTTGAGCTGAAAGTTGAAGGATAACGTCTAACTAACAGGGTACGCTGCAAGATGCCCCGCTCCAGCAAAATCTGGGCTTACGTGGTTTACGCTGAGGCTTGTTGCCTGCACTTGGCCCATATCCCTTGATGGGTATCGAGGGATATGGGCCAAGTGCAGGCAATTGGGACTAGCTTAGTGGTATAAACTGGGCGACATGGACATGTTGGGCCGAAGGGCCTGTTTCCATGTTGTAACTTCTATGATTCTATGATTCTATGTTGTTTATTGTCGGGCAGCTCCATCGATATTAAAGTTACCTCTTTAAACCAAAATGGCTGCATGTGTGTGTCAGCTATCATGTGTCAAGTATGTATATGCATACTCTGTGCATGTAGGAAGCACCTGCATTAAGACAGTGCGGGTGTGTAGGATGAATGTGTCAGACATAGCATATACGTGGGACATGTGTGTCAGACATTATGTGTGTAGCACACACTTGTCAGACATATGTGCAGACATTCTTGCAACTGTTTAAAAAAATTGTTTACCTCGCATTAAGAAACAGAAGATGAGAAGCAGAGGGCTGGCAGAGGGACGTATCAGCTAGACTGCAGGGAGACAGGTCGCGAGTCTGACTGCCAGTTTATTCCAAGACCTGCTCCCTAGGTTTGAATTATAAAGGTACACAGTTAAGAACTCACAGTTCAAACAGTTTATAGTAAAAGGAGAAAGCTGACCTCTTCTTTGCACTGTAATGGGATATAAAATAGTTATGAGTTTGAAGAGCAAACGGGATATAAAATAGTTATGAGTTTGAAGAACAATCAGCACTATGTGGAGTCACAGTCGACTGCCAATTGGAAATATATAGGGCTAGTGTTAGGGTTTGGTAAGGGTTAAGGTTCGGGCAAAGATCGCTACTCATATACAGTCCAGTTTTGAGTTGGCTTTTTGGAAAATACCGAAATGTGAATCGGATAACCACAAAGTTGGAATTTAATAGTGGAACATTTTTGCCCTTCCTTGTAGGTGAACAGATGATTTAGATTTAAGCACTGTACACAGAGGGTGGTGAATTTATAGAACTGATTGCCCAGGAAGGCAGTGGATGTAGATAGCATCAGCAAATTCAAGAGGGAACTGGGTAGGTATTTGGCACAGATCCGATTGTGGGGTAGGTGAGATAAAGTACTCTTGCCTCACTCCTATCTTAGCCCAATCTGGTTTTCAGATTTAGTCAAGGTGGAAGCATAACATAGGAATACACAGGATCACAAGGTTTCAAAATTATCATGCACTTTATCTGTCATTCCCCTCAATTGCTTTCTCAGTCAAATAACTACCCAGCTCCCACTTGAATTTTCCAGTGCAATCTACATCCAATGCCTCTATATATTCTGTTCCTTGTATTCACCGCCCACTGTGTAAAGCATTTAAATCTAAACTGTCTATTGCAGAGATTTTGTAGTGCAGGTAATTGGTGAAGGGTAGACTGCTGATTCGTACCTATGACAAGTGCTTGATCACAGCTGGATCAGGAGGTAAAGGGGGGATGGAAGCTTCAAAAAGAAGTGAGGCTCCTCACAGAGACAGAGGCATTGTGTGTCAGCACAGATGTGACACATAAGGTATTGTGCCTTTAAGGGAAGGAGGAAGTGCACTTGTTCTCTTTTAACATTCTACTCAGAATGAATTGCCTTCTAAACAGGTTAGGGTTTGTTTTCAAAGCCAAGTTGTCAAATGATTCTGCTGATATCGAGCGGGGTCATGGGCTGGTTGGCATAAAATTGTGGAAGACCTTTCAAGTAAAATGAGTTTGCACTATAAACACTCTTGAAATTATTTTCTGAAAATTAGTACTTCCTTGGTAGAAAATTTTGTTAACTATTTATCTAAAGTGGTTTAGGTGCTACAATTGCTCCGAGTGCCCCTGGTGGTACAATCAGCCAGGCTTCCCACTGCTGATCACTATCCAGAGATTCCTGCTGCAAGGTTTCTGTGTGTGGATGTGAGGTGAGGGCAGGTTTGGGCTCAGCTCTAATGCTTCTATGTTAGAATAGGCCGTCGGGATGTAATGTCTAGGCTCACCATTAAGAGTGGCCTCTTGGGTGAGGTCCGGGAAAGAAGCCAACATCCCTGGAAAGGTCAACAAAGTTTGGTGAAAAGGGAGAGGGGAAGGGGGAATTTCCTCTGTGTTTTTTCTGGATCAAAATTGTAAATCCATGCTGTAAAAAATAGGCTTACTGTTCCTCTTCACCAAAAACAAAGAGCAAAACCTATCTCAGAATGATCACAAGGGACGAAGGTCCTTAGCTGGAACTCAGTATACCAATGGTTGAATTTCTGTGAGCTCCACCCTAAGGTTAAAATATCAAACCACCAGAACACATATGGCAAAAGAACACCAATTTAGTCACACTATGTTTATTATTTTCTTCTAAAGCTATTTGAGTTTATCACTGTAGTTTTCGATCCCAATCTATCCCTGGAGACCAGCCCACCTCCATATTTCTGATGGTGGTTTTACAAAAAGTCTGCCAAGCTCAGCATTTTCTGAACATTATCCCCAAACAAAGCTTCCGGCGACTGCCAAATAATCAGCTAGATCCTTAAACAAACAGGGCTGGAGTGAGACATACAATTCTACAAGAGAAAGAATGAGAGTGAGTGTAGGAGTAGGAGCTCATTCAAGAGCCAAGTAAACTCAGTATTAGCATAATGAACTCCCACACACTGCAGATGTTGCATGGCTTTGTTTATATCAGAAAGCCATCTCCAGAATCAGACCACACCAAAGTTTTTTAATAAATGGTCCAAGTATTAAGTTTGAATGCTGACTCAAGCCAGTAATACATAACATGTATTTTATTTAAAAACAGGAAAAACCGTAAGGCCCAACAAGACTGTCCCATGTAAAAAAGTTCACAACCCCAGCTGCCCACCTTCTCACCACATGAAACCCTTCTCTCATCAGAAACGCATTCAACTGTTTCTTGAATGCAACTATGTCTACTTTAACGACCTTCGTGTTAATTGATTCACAATTATATTTGTGTAAAACAAGTTCTGCCTGATTTCCCTTACTCTCAACTTTCATTTTTTTTCAACTTGTGTTCCTCGTATTTGAATCCTTTGCCACAGGGAACAACTTTCCCAGATGAACTTTGTAAACTCCCTTCAAAGTCTTGAAGACTTCAATTCGATCTCCTCAAAGTCTTGTCTTTTCCAAAGGAAACAAGGCCAATTTTCTCAGAAATAAAACTATTTTTACCCAGAATAATCTTTGTTGTTCACCTCCGTACCCTGACAAGGGCATTAATATCCTTTCTCTGATTAGGTGACAAGAATTACAGACGGTACTCCGAAATAGGGTCAGATTCAACCAAGTTATAAGGCATACTTATGAAATAGTCATACCATAGTTGAAAGTGTGACTCTGCGTTCTTTTGCCGATGGAGACAGAGATTACATTGCCAAAAGACAATAGCATGAACATATTCATAGTAAACATGTTCATATTAAATTCCTCTCTCTGCTATTTTAACAGATGTATTAAACTGTTTACTTTAAAATGAGTGGGTTAACAATTGTGCATTGTCGTGTGTAACACATTCCAGCCTGTGTGTTATCCTGTACGCAACACACTCCAAAACAATACCAGTGCGGTATCCTCTATTTATCACATTCATTCTGTACATAACACACATCAATCTGTGCATTATCCTGTGTATAATGCACTCCAGCCTTTATGTTATCCTCTCCAGTTTGTGTTATCCTGTGTGCAATACGTTCCAGCTTGTGTGTTATCCAGTGCATAACACCCTCAGTCTGTTATCCTGTGTGTAATGCACTCCAGCTGGTGTGTTATTCTGTGTGTAATGCACTCCAGCCTGTGTGTTATCTTGTGTAACATATTCCAGCCTGTGTGTTATCCTGTGTGTGATGTATTTCAGCCTGTGTGTTATCCTATGTGTAATGTACTCTAGCCTGTGTGTTATCCTGTGTGTAAAGTACTCCAGCCTGTGTGTTATCCTATGTGTAATGTACTCCAGCCTGTGTGTTATCCTATGTGTAATGTACTCCAGCCTGTGTGTTATCCTTTGTGTAAAGTACTCCAGCTTGTGTGTTATTCTGTGTGTAATGCACTTCAGCCTGTGTGTTACCTTGTGTCATGTACTCCAGCCTGTGTAATGTATTCCAGCCTGTATGTTATCCTGTGTGAAATGTACTCCAGCCTGTGTTATCTTGTGTAATGTATTCCAGCCTGTGTGTTATCTTGTGTGTAAAATACTCTAGCCTGTGTGTTATCCTGTGTGTAAAGTACTCCAGCCTGTGTGTTATCCTGTGTGTAATGTACTCCAGCCTGTGTGTTATCCTATGTGTAATGTACTCCAGCCTGTGTGTTATCCTATGTGTAATGTACTCCAGCCTGTGTGTTATCCTTTGTGTAAAGTACTCCAGCTTGTGTGTTATTCTGTGTGTAATGCACTTCAGCCTGTGTGTTACCTTGTGTAATGTACTCCAGCCTGTGTAATGTATTCCAGCCTGTATGTTATCCTGTGTGAAATGTACTCCAGCCTGTGTTATCTTGTGTAATGTATTCCAGCCTGTGTGTTATCTTGTGTGTAAAATACTCTAGCCTGTGTGTTATCCTGTGTGTAAAGTACTCCAGCCTGTGTGTTATCCTGTGTGTAATGTACTCCAGCCTGTGTGTTATCCTTTGTGTAAAGTACTCCAGCTTGTGTGTTATCCTTTGTGTAAAGTACTCCAGCTTGTGTGGTATCCTGTGTGTAAAGTATTCCAGCCTGTGGGTTATCCTGTACCTGAGAATTTTCTGGCATGACCATCGCACAAACTAAATAATTGTTGTGAAAGAAAAGGTACATTTTTTTAAACTGAGAAAAATGAGTGACGGGCCAACGCCCACAGTGCAGGAAATAACCAAGGTGGAAAAGAATAGGAATGGGGATGAAGTAAATTAAGGAGTAGTGACATTGAAATGATTGTAGGAAGAAGTGCATACTGAAGGAGATATGGAGTTCCAGTTTAGAGGTTCTGGGAAACAGTAAGTTAACGCAGGAGACTGTGTGATGAGTCTTGAATTCACCAGAATAAGGATAATGGGTGGAAGAATAGAGCTGCGACAGTGTATTAGGAACTTAAGAGGAGCAAGAGAGGAAAGAACAGAGGAGCAATGGCCAACCTAGTGTTGATAAGATAGAAAAAAAGACAGGAGCGCTTGAAATGAGGTCTGGAAGCTAGAGGTAAGAGATGGATCAGCTGTCAGTTGACAAGGTTTTTGTTGCAGCGTATTCAGCCACAGAAGAGGGGTGTCACCTCAGATACGGGAGCAGTATTCAAGTATTAGAGATATTTGGGTTTTATAAAGAGTTGAGAGTAATTGGGGGAAAGGAAGTTTTTGGCAAGAGGAAACAGAGTTTCTTGGAGGCAGTTTTATATCCCACATATACAATGATGTATGGCTTCTGCTTCATATCAGTCAGAATTCCAATTACTGCATTGAAAGTGATTTAATAACTAAGAATAGAGAGAATTCAGGAAAAACAGAAATATGAGCCACTACAAGAGAGGAAATATGAGTGCCTTAACAAACTAAACACACACGGGAAGCGTGTGGGCATTGCAGGATATAAATAGGACACTCGGGAATGCTAGATTCCAAGAGAATGATGTCAGCAAGGCTCGGCACATGCAGGTGTGTGCGCGTGTGTGGTACAGTAGGACTGCACTTGGCTTTTCCACAAACAGTTTGACTTATGCGAGAAAGGGAGGCCGTGGCAAGCATCATTGATAATTAGAACCAAGCTGCAACGGAACCTTTTTAATGTTGATGTGGCCCTGCCAGTAACAACAGAGGGCTGAGTGTGTTAGCTGGAATCAGACAGCAAGAAGCACTGGATTCAAATCAATTCCTTTATTCCCTCCTCTCCTGACAGTGCTGCCCCTTGCTGGGATACAGCACCATGGTTCCTCACTCAAGTTGCCACTCCTAACATGCAAGCCTGGACTTAGCATGTCGGCAAGCTGATCAACCGTGGTAGCATCACAGGCAATCCCTATCCTATACTCACCTGATGTCCACAAACATGCATTTCCCAGTCAGACTCACTGAATAGTGATCAGGAACAGGAATCCTGGTCAATTTCCCTCCTCCCTGGCCGAGCCTAGCTCCCAATTGTTATTCCGACTAAAATCAGCTAACTCAAGACCAGGGTTGAATCCCAAGACCTTTCTGGCCTGTGTGGATCAGTACCACAGCAGCCAGTCTTTTTTATTCATTCTCAGGATGTGGGTGGCACTGACTATGCCAGCATTTATCGCCCATCCCTAGTTGCCCCGCAAATGGATTGATGCAACTGAGGTGCGTGCTAGGCCACTTCAGAGGGCAGTCAAGAGTCAACTGCGTTGGCGTGCAAATGGAGTTACGTACAGGCCACACCGGGTAAGGACGGAAGGTTTCTTTCCCTGAAGGACATTAGTGAACCAGTTGGGTTTTAACGATCATCCAACAGCTTCATGGTCACTTTTACTGATAGCGGTACTTTCACCACAGTTTTTAAACTGAATTCAATTTCTCAAACTGTCATAGTGGCATTTGAACTCACGTTCTCTGGACTACTAGTCCAGTACCATAACCATTACACCACCGTACACAGGGACTGACCCCCACAGCCGTCAGAGTTCCCTCCAAAATACTGCATTATGTTCCTCCTTGCAAGCCAGTAATTCGAATACTTTGCAATTTGAGTTGTATAATGTGAATTGACCTGTAGGTTTGAATTTGTTATACGGTTTCCTTCACTTAAACTCTTGCATCACCTCCGCTGTGACACTTAAGGTATTCATGGAAGGTCATGACCGTCCTGGGTGAGTAAAAGGTTGATTTGTAATACAGCTCCTCAGATTTTTTTTCATTTGAAGACTAATGACCATCTGTGAGGTGAATATAAATTGAATTTATTTCAATAGTTGCTTGTTGTGACCTCCCATGTAGACAGTTTGCATGCTGTCGGTCCCATCAGACTTTGTGGATTCGAAACTAGTTCTGTTCTGGAGATGTACAGTTACAATCAGCTGACAAAGAACTTTCCTCCCCTAAAAGTGTTGACTATTGCTGGGGTGCTGTTCCACAAGCCCCAGGTACCTCAACCGGATAGCTATTTTTCATGTGCGAGTGTCGGGAGGCTTTTGATTGTGGAGAGGAACGCAAGCCAATCCCTGGCCTCACCCGACATCCACACTGGAAAATGATCAGGAACAGGTACACGGGCTGAATTTTTTCCCTCCCTTAGATTTTGGAGTAACATCAGCAGAAAGTGCTGGTTCAATCATTGCCTGCGGTTGGAAATACCGTCTAATTCCAGGTTTATGCCGTGGGCATACCTCTGACAGCCAGCATGCACTCCCTTCATTAAATGAGGTGGTGTATTGGAGAAAAAGATCACCAATCTGGTTGCTGCCTCTGAAGGCAAGGCACTGAGACCAGCACATGTAGTGACAGGGCTGTATGACGGGATTACCATTCTGTGCTGGTACAATACAGGTGGTGTGAACTTTCAGCCTGACCGTGTAAGAACAGTTCAGTTTTTACATTCCTGCAGCCAGAAACATAGTCATAAATGCAGTATTTGAACAAATATGCTGTGCAAATGTGCTGTACATGCAGTTTGCTTCAATCTTGCTGGGGTGCTCCAAATCTGTCCTGGAATTAAAGGGGTCGAGGGCCGAGCTCCAGCCGTTTTGGCAGGTGACATAGCTGGTTCCAATGGAGCTGTTTTACAAGAGCTACGAGGCCCATTGTGGCTTTAGTAGAAGTGATCCAGACAGGTCAAAATCTAACTCACTTCACAAACCTTACAAACAAGTCAGATTATCCATATCAATTACAACCTGTAATTTGTACAGAACAAGCAGTAAATCTCACATCGAAACTGAGAGGCACAAATCAAAGTGCACAATATTTTAAAGAGACTTCTTTTACTTTTTTTGGGCCAGTTTTCTCCCTTCCACTCTTAAAGGCTGGGGTACGGTCCCGCAGGTCCTGGTTTCCCTCTTGTACTTCACCCAACTGACTGCTCTTCATGTGTCAGCGTAGACATTGTGGTCTAGATTTGCCAATCAGGTTTACTTCAATACTGGCATTCTAAATGGACTAATGTTGCTGTTCAAATAACACCGATCAGAAAATCTAGGCTAGAGTGTCAGCAGGTTCAACTGTGGGGGCATCACAGATTGGGCTTATCCTGTCGTCATGCACACGCACTGCCATTTATTAGCAAGGGTTACTTGATAGCGATCTGGAGTGAGAACACTGGCTGATTTTTTTTCCCCATTGCCCAGATTCACTGAGGCCAGTAGCTCCCCAACTGCTATCTAGGCTGAAAATTGCTAAGTGAGCCCAGACAAATGATCGAACCTGGCACCTTTTGGTCTGCATGGGGCTTGGTGTTACACTGAGTGGTATCTTTCCCACTAGATTTTCCAATCAGCCAGAGCTATTGACAGAAGAGAAACAATGCCCACTGTGCTGACAGAATCATGCCCTGTAGGGTCCCAACTCCCAAAGACATCTCCAATTCCATGGGCAATTGGTAAGTCTGTAAGTTTTGAGTGATATCCCTTTATTGAACTACACAAGCACTGTAATAACAAAGGGAAGAAGACCCAGATCGCAGCCAACATTCTACGATACAGAGCCAGCAATTTATATGATACAAGACTGCTAGCAATCTATCGGACACAAAGGCATCAGCATTCATCGTGATAGAGAGATAACCAGCAACTTATAGGATACAAGATAGCTGGAAATCTATACGATACAGAACCAGACAGCAATCTTCAGGATATAGAGCCAGCCAAGAATCTATAGCATACCAAGATAGACAGGAATCTACTGAATAGAGAGGCAAGCAGCAATCTATTGGATACACAATGAGTCATGAATCTGGAGGAGACAGAGCTAGCCAGAAATCTACAGGATTCAGAGCCAGCCAGGAATCTATAGGATACAACAATCAGGCAGGGTTCCTGCTCTTGATTGCTATCCAGGAACTCCTGCTAGAATGTGCACTCATTTGTGCAGGCTAGACCATGATGCTGTCCAAAGCCTGCTGATAATGTCTAGGCTTACCCTTGAAGAACGGCCACTTGGCAGAGATATCTGTAGGTCAGGAGCTGTGCAACAGTATTCGGGCAAAAGTCAGCGTCTTCAGGAGAGGAGGGGAGAAACTTTAAAAAGAAATAGAGGCAGCCAAGTATTAACATAACACAGAGCTAATGCGATGTTTATTGTGGGTCAATATGGTATTGAAATGAATCTGGAAAATTAAATCGTGGATTGTACTGCGTTCATCAAAGATTACTGGAATGGGTATGGCAGCACAGTGGTTCTGTTACTGGACTACTAATCCGGAGTCATGAGTTCAAATCCTGCCACGGTAGCTGGGAATTTAAATTCAATCAATTAAATAAAAATCTGGAATAAAAAAAACTAGTATCGGTAATGGTGGCCATGAAACTATCGGATTGTCGTGAAAACCCATCTGGTTCACGAACGCCCTTCAGGGAAAGAAACCTGCTGTCCTTACTCGATCTGGCCCATATGTGACTCCAGACCCACAGCAACGTGGTTGATTCTTAATCACCCTCTGAAATGGCCGAGCAAGCTACCCAGTTTTCAAGAAGGTGGCTCACTACCACCTTCTCAAGGGCAATTAGGGATGGGCAATAAATGCTAGCCTTGCCAGCGACGCCCACATCCCATGAACAAATTTGAAAAAAATCAACTCCCCTATCTTATGATTCTGTCAAACATAGTAAGAAGTCAAAAAGTTTTCAGTTCGTGAAGATTAAAATGACATGTTAGAATGAACACTGCATACTGTTTGGTCTGCACTGAATGGCAGTCATGATAAGGAAGTGACAGACTGAGTCCTCCCACTGCAACCTTTGCCCTGAACTCACTTTTTTCACAGATGACTTGGAATACGGAAACATGCTTTCGGCCTCGGTCCACTTGCTCAACCCAATTGTTTCGGCGGTTGAAGGGTTAATGGATACAAATGCAATTCTTAGCAAAAACATTCACTAACTGCTACATATTTTTCGAAACATCTCACAGTGACCCAAACTTAGACTTGTACAGGTAGCCACTTTCCTCAGAATAATAAAAAAACACATTTTTTTTATTGCCAACATTTGCGTGTCCTTACTTATCAAAAAATTTACATCATGAAGAAAGTTTTCATTGTACAAAAACAAGCGAGTGATTTAGCATTCCTACTGCAAGCGCTAAATGGCACATTGATTATTTTCCCTCCTCAAAAAATTCTCCCAAACTGTTAGTATTTATGTTGGCTGTGAACTGTCTCTAAGCTGAAGAGGTTTAGTTGTCTTACTACTCTGTGCTACAGCACAGAGTTGAACTCCTGCCAAGCAGATAGGAACAAGTATCCAGTTCGAAAAGGAATCTTTCTTTTTTGTTTTCTTTGGCCCACATGTCGAGCAGAACGGTTTCCACCTCATCTTGCCTGGTCAAAGGTTTTGAAATATTGAGCATTTTAAGCCATTCATTATGTAGTTGCTTGCTTCTCCTGCACAAACAAAATGGCTGACTGCTCCCAAATCTGGATGGGGGTCAGGAAGATGAGGGTTAAAGGTCATTGGAAGCAACCCAAGAAAAACTTACGTTTTGGATTTGGAAGGGGAACAGTTCTACCTCTTCTCTCCCAAACCACATTCCATTTTTTCAGTTCACTGCAACTCAGTAATAAATAATTGTCGTGTTGTACAGAGTGTGAAACCCAAGCCAAAAGCATAGGACCCAAATAATGCTGGAATTCATATGTGGATGTGGAAGTGTTGCTGTGGGTAACTGCTTTTCCACTCAGTTTTTTTCTCTTCTAAATCCATTCAATTAAAAGGTCAATTGACCATGTTGATTTTTTAAACATAATTGTGCAGGTGAAAACCACCAGGTCATATCAACAAGAAAATCTCACTTAAAGGAGCCATTGCGCTTTCTTCTGCTTGTTCGCAGTTCAAAGCTGCTACTTAGCAATTCAACCAGAAAGATTTTTCTTTAATTCTGAGGAGCCGAGGTGTAGGGCAAAGGCCCACAGTGCAGAACACCATCTAGGTAGGATAGGGTGGGGAGAAGATGAGGTAAATCAAACAGCAGTGATGATGTGACACCAAGTTTGAGTTTTAAAAGGTTGTAGATTGTAGGAGGGAAGACTAAGGCAGGTGAGAAGTTCACAGTATTGAGGTCCTGTGAAAGAATTAGTAAGAGTAGTAAAACAATGCAGGGAGGAGGAAGAGCATGCAGTACAGCGATTTGCAGCTCATGAACAACAAGAGAGGTAGATTCAGAGAGAATGAATCAAAAGAAACAGTATGATAGAGTTTTTATTTATTTTTGATCTCAAAACTGCAAAATTAAAAGGAATGATTCTGCTTCTTTGTCAAGCCAACTCTTTTCGATTGTGCTTGTGCCTCTTTCGAGCTTGTTCAGCTTGGCCTGATTTCCCTGATGACATGCAGTCAGTGCTAAACCAGATGGGCTTCCAGCCACATTTGACAGCAGCACCTAACTGCAAATTACTGCAGTTAGTAACAGAAGCACTGAATTGAGAATGCACAGTTCTAAGAGTAATTTTATTACCAGTTTAGGAATCATAAAATAGAAATGTGTTTTATTTTTCAAGGTCCCTCAATGACTTCATTGGTAAAAATACTCACCAGTGAGTAGCTGAACTAAACAGACCAGAAAGGGCACAAGCATGATTCCCTGCGACAAAATACAAGAAGACGTTATTCAACTTGCAGAATGGGTGTGCAAATGGCAAATGAATTTCAATATAGACAAGTGTGAGGTGGTGCATTTTGGTTGGAGCAATAAGGAGGCCACATACTCCTTGGAAAATAAGAGTCTTAATGGGGTAGAGCAGCAAAGGGATTTGGGGGTGAGAGATTCACAAATCATTAAAAGTAGCAACGCAGGTTAACAAAGCCATAAAAAATGCAGTCAAAGCACTGGGGTTCATTTCTAAATTAATAAAATTGAAAAGCAGAGAAGTTATGTTAATCGTGTAGAATCTTGGTTAGGCCACACTTAAGAGTACTGTGCACGGTTCTGGTCTCCATATTACAAAAAGCATATAGAGGTACTGGAGAAGGTTCAAAAAAGATTTACAAGGATGATAGCAGAACGGAAAGTCATAACTATCAGGAAAGACTGAACAGGCTGGGGCTGTTTACTCTAGAAAAGAGAAGGCTGAGGGGTGACCTAATTGAAGTCTTGAAAATTATTGAGGGGTTTGATAGGGTAGGTGTAGAGAAGATGTTTCCACTTTTGGGGGAGTCCAAAACTAGAGGTCATTATTATAAGATAGTCACTAATAAATCCAATTAGGAATTCAGGGGAAACTTCTTTAACCAGAGAATAGTTATGAATGTGGAACTTGCTACCATATGGAGCAGTTGAGGCAAATAGCATAGATTCATTTAAGGCGAAGCTAGGTAAGTAAATGAGGGAGCAAGGAATAGAAGGATATGCTGATAGGGTTAGATGAAGTAGGGTGGCAGGGGGCTCGTGTGGAGTATAAACACCGGCATAGATTAGCTGGGCCGAATGGCCTGTTTCTGTGCTGCAGATTCTATGTAATTTTTTGTAGTCTGTGCTGAGGTATCTGACCTCAGCCAGGGTAGCAGTGGAGGGAATTACATTGGCTTCAAAGTTCCTGGTTAGGAAGGGGTAAAGTCAACTACAGTCCCTGCTACTGAACACTATCTGGTGATAGTGGACGAGGACAGGAGAAGATTTGACTCTGATGGTTCCATACTGACTTGATTTTATTCCCTGCCACTACTAAATAAACTGTATTTCTACTCCATTGCAAGGTACCACCCTCCCAATGCCATACACCATTCCCTGGTTCAGTCACTTGTTTCTACTAATCTTTATTTAAAATGCCCATTGGGAGGTTTTAAAGATTGGTCTTGCCAATAGTGACAATGCCAGAGTATTGGATTCATCGGAGGAATATTCAGAGAAAGTGGTCCTTTCTCAATTCACTGAAGCCCATCTCCTCGTGGGTCAACCAAGCAGGAGCATTAAATTAACTTCTGGAGATGTCCAAGTGCTTGAGTGTCCAACTTCCTATCCAGAGAGCAGAATAAAATGGATATCAAAAGGCTGGTGTGCTTGGCCTCCCAGTCCAGAACCAACTTTGAAATGATTTGTGGAGCTGTCTCTGAACTATCTAATCTTCCTAACTGAGAAGCAAGAAGAAGTTAGCAGATTGGATTATCCAAGTTTCCTCTCCAAGGAGGATTATCTGGGCTTGGAGAATTTGATTTAAGGAGACCGATTAGAAAAATAGGAAACAAAATATCAGTCTTATTGCTTCCTGACATTTCAAACCATCCATGTCAAATTCAGCAACCATTCTTACATTCCAGGAGCTACAGCCATTGGATGCAATACGCCACTCGTGTGGACGTGCAGTCTTCCGATTACCACTAGGCAATTCCAAGCCATGAAGGACCACCTCCAGTAAGATCAATTCCGCACTTCTTCACAACAATAAACCTCGAATTCGATAACCAACCACATCCATTAGTCAATATATGTATGTTTTAATCCTTCAAAGTTGCTTCACATTTTTTCTTTCCAATCTCATTAGTAACAATGGCAGTGACTGTATTAATACAACTCTGAGAGGCCTAATGCATTGTCACAAAAAACACACAAAATACAATGGCCACTTCTCATTTAAGAGCGACATCGATCCAAACAAAGGTTCAGATAATGTTATAGAAAAAGCAAATTTTCGTAGGAACATAGGAACTGGAGTAGGCCATTCAGCCCCTCGTGCCTGCTCCGCCATTTGATAAGATCATGGCTGATCTGTGATCTAACTCCATATACCCGCCTTTGGCCCATATCCCTTAATACCTTTGATTGCCAAAAAGCTATCTATCTCAGATTTAAATTTAGCAATTGAGCTAGTATCAATTGCCGTTTGCGGAAGAGAGTTCCAAATTTCTGCCACCCTTTGTGTGTAGAAATGTTTTCTAATCTCGCTCCTGAAAGGTCTGGCTCTAATTTTTAGACTGTGCCCCCTACTCCGAGAATCCCCAACCAGCGGAAATAGTTTCTCTCTATCCACCCTATCCGTTCCCCTTAATATCTTATTAACTTCGATCAGATCATCCCTTAACCTTTGAAACTCCAGAGAACACAACCCCAATTTGTGTAATCTCTCCTCGTGATTTAACCCTTGAAGTCCGGGTATCATTCCAGCAAACCTACGCTGCACTCCCTCCAAAGCCAATATGTCCTTCCGAAGGTGCGGTGCCCAGAACTGCTCACAGCACTCCAGGTGCGGTCTAACCAGGGTTTTGTATTGCTGCAGCATAACCTCTGCCCCCTTATACTCGAGTCCTCCAGATATAATGGCCAGCATTCCATTAGCCTTCTTGATTATTTTCTGCACCTGTTCATGACACTTCAATGATCTATGTACCTGAACCCCTAAGTCCCTTTGGACATCCACTGTTTTTAACTTTTGACCATTTAGAAAGTACCCTGTTCTATCCTTTTTTGATCCAAAGTGGATGACCTCACATTTGTCTCCATTGAATTCCATTTGCCACAGTTTTTCCCATTCACCTAATCTATCAATATCGCTTTGTAATTTTATGTTTTCATCTACACTGCTTACAATGCCACCAATCTTTGTGTCATCGGCAAACTTAGATATGAGACTTTCTATGCCTTCATCTAAGTCGTTAATAAATATTGTGAATAATTGAGGCCCCAAGACAGACCTCTGCGGGACTCCACTAGTCACATCCTGCCAATGTGAGTACCTACCCATTAGCCCTACTCTCTGTCACTTTTCACTCAGCCAACTTCCTAACCAAGTCCGTACTTTTCCCTCGATTCCATGGGCTTCTATCTTAGCTAACAGTCTCTTATGTGGGACCTTATCAAATGCCTTCTGGAAGTCCATATAAATAACTTCCATTGACATTCCCCTGACCACTACTTTAGTCACCTCTTCAAAAAATTCAATCAGGTATGTCAGGCACGACCTACCTTTCACAAATCCTTGCTGGCTCTCTCTGATTAACTGAAAATTCTCGAGGTGTTCAGTCACCCTATCCTTAATTATAGACTCCAGCATTTTCCCCACAACAGATGTTAGGCTAACTGGTCTATAATTCCGTGGTTTCCCTCTCTCTCCTTTATTAAAAAGCGGAGTGACATGTGCAATTTTCCAATTGACCATTGACCAGAAACTTAACTGGACAAGCCATATAAATACTGTGGCTAAAAGAGCAGGACAGAGGCTGGGTATTCTGCGGTGAGTGACTCACCTCCTGACTCCCCAAAGCCTTTCCACCATCTACAAGGCACAAGTCAGGAGTGTGATGGAATACTCTCCACTTGCCTGGATGAGTGCAGCTCCAACAACACTCAAGAAGCTCGACACCATCCAGGACAAAGTAGCCCGCTTGATTGGCACCCCATCCACCACCCTAAACATTCACTCCCTTCACCACCGACGCACAGTAGCTGCAGTGTGTACCATTCACAGGATGCACTGCAGCAACTCGCCAAGGCTTCTGTGACAGCACCTCCCAAACCCGTGACCTCTACCACCTAGAAGGACAAGAGCAGCAGGTACATGGGAACAACACAACCTGCAGGTTCCCCTCCAAGTCACACACCATCCCAACTTGGAAATATATCGCCGTTCCTTCACCGTCGCTGGGTCAAAATTCTGGAACTCCCTTCCTAACAGCACTGTGGGAGAACCTTCACCACACGGACTGCAGCGGTTCAAGATGGGGGCTCACCACCACCTTCTCAAGGGCAATTAGGGATGGGCAATAAATGCCGGACTTGCCAGCGACGCCCACATCCCATGAACAAATATTTTAAAAAATCCAGAGGGACAGTTCCTGAATCTAGAGAACTTTGAAAGATTATAGTTAGGACATCTACAATGTGCTCACCTACTTCCATTAAAATCCTGGGATGGGGATTTGTCACTCTTTAGTGCTATTATTTTCTTCATTACTGTTGCTTTACTTATATTAATTTTATCGAGTCCCTGTCCCTGATTCAATATTAGTTTTCTAGGGATTTCCGGCACGCTATCCTCTTTTTCTACTGTAAATACTGACGCAAAGTAATCGTTCAATATGTCCGTCATTTCTCCATTGTCAATGACAATATCCCCACTTTCAGTTTTTAAGGGGCCAACACTGCTCCTGACCACCCTCTTTTTCCAAATGTAACTATAAAAGTTCTTCGTATTGGTTTTGCTATCCCTTGCACGTTTATTTTCATACTCCCTTTTTGTAGCTCATACTATCTGTTTTGTGACCCTTTGTTGATCTTTGTATCTTTCCCATTCGCCAGGACCTGTGCCATTTTTTGCCTTTTTGTATGCCCTTTCCTTATGTCTTATACTGTCCCTTACCTCTTCAGTTGTCCATGGTTGTTTTTTTTGGCAAGTAGAGTTCTTGCCCCTCAGGGGTATAAACCGATTCTGTATCACGTTAAATGTTTCTTTAAACATTTCCCACTGATCATCAGTCGTTTTACCCATTAACAGATTTGCCCAGGTTACTGTGGACAGTCTCTGTCTCATCCCATTGAAGTCGGCCTTACCCAAGTCTAGAATCTTAGCAGCTGATTCACTTTTTTCCCTTTCAAACACTACATTGAACTCTATCATGTTATGATCGCTAGTGGATAGATGTTCGCGTACAGTTAAGCCATTAACTAAATCTGGTTCATTACTCATTTACTAAATCTAGTATGGCTTGCCCCCTTGTTGCTTCCAGGACATACTGCTGTAGAAAACTATCCCGAACACACTCAAGAAATTCACTACCTTTCTGACAGTTGCTAGTCTGCTTTTCCCAATCTATGTGAAGGTTAATGTCCCCCATTAAGACCACTATGCCTTTCTTACACGCTGGTCTAATCTCTGCATTTATACAATCTAGCACTTCAGAGCTGCTGCCAGGGGTCCTATACACAATTCCCACTGTAGTCTTAGATCCTTTCCTATTTCTCAATTCAACCCATAAGGTCTCTGTTGGCTGCTTACCTCTCGTTATATCCTCCTTTATCATTGAAGTGATTTCATCTCTAATCATTAAGGCTACTCCTCCCCCTCTTCCATTTTCCCTGTCTCTCCTGTAGACCTTATAACCCGGTGTATTTAGTTCCCAATCCTGACCATCCTGCAGCCATGTCTCAGTGATTGCTATCGTGTCATACCCTCCAATTTGAATTTGAACCTGTAGTACATTTAATTTATTCCTTATAATCCATGCATTTGTATATAGAACTCTTAGTTGGGCCACACACCCTAGCCTGACCTTCAGCTTTGATGCTGGGTTAATCGCCTTACACCTTCTAGTTTTCACTTTATCTGTAGTGTCTAAAGTACACTTTCTTTCTGCTGCTCTACGCTTTTCAGCTGCTCACAATCTTCATCTGAACCTCAAGATAAAATTTTTGCCTCTTAATCACTGAGAAGTATCCATTATTGGGTCCATCTATGTATAGGAGAGAACTTTCTTCAAGTTCTTTTTTCTGGGGGACTGGATGGTGTGTTGGGTCAGAAACAGGTCTTTCACCTGAGACCTGATCAAATTCAGCCCAGATTGATGGGATTAAATCTGGTCAGCTGTCTGTAAATCTCCGACATGTAGAATCAAAACATCGCCCACTTGTGCAGCAGAGAATGCTTTTCTGATGTTGGTACTGGAACAGAGTAAACAAAGCTTTATTCACATTTAACTGTCCTGAACCCAGCCAAGGAGTGTTTGATGCTGACAATGGGTGTCTCAAATGGAAAGTATTACACTCCATAGCACTAACATCCTTCACTTCGTTGAACACAAAATTTACCCCAAAAGTTCTTTTCAACACTGTGGGACCATGTGTACAATTCCATGTTATACTGATCCTATATCATGCCCAAACGGATCTTGGTTTGCAAAGTAGAAACTGAAGGAATATTGAATCTTGCAGTACTGCCAAACTTTTTAAAAGAAAATTGCAGCCAACCCACACTTGCTCCTTTTCCTCCAACTGCCCGGTTTCCTCCTACCCAACAATCATCAACCACAGCAAATGAGGCAGGATGATCAACCTATGTCCTGGCCTCCACCGATGCTGCTCTCAGGAGGTACATCAGCTCCATTCTGAGGGAGCCCCCCCAATGAATCCCCCTCCTCCTCTGTAGGGGAATGTTTGGCCTCTGCTTGCCGCTTCCCCGCAGGAACACAACTGTGATCAGCAGAAGTTATTTTGCAACCACAAATAACAGGAAAATTCATCACCTTTTAGACAATAACAAGATTACTATTCCCAACATAGAGCGGATGAAAAAATGTTCTGTGATTCTGTGCATTTGTCAAATCTGATTTCATAATCAAACTTCACACATAATACTTTCTGCAGATGTTTGACTGAAAACTTGCGAACCTTTATTTGGAAAGCTGGAAAACAGATCGAGTGCTCAATGGACCATAAGTACCATTTTACCGTGTCCCCTCATGATCTCTTATATATCTAAAAATCTTGTAGCTTGAACAACATATAGTCATTGTCCCTTGATACAAGGTTTTATTAAGGTAGACTTTCTGGGAGAAGACAGACAAAATTGGAGCAATATTTCACCTCAGGATACGCACATGAAGGCTCAAGGCCCATGATTCCGAATCATGAAAAGAACAGGAGGGAAGTTAGGAAATCAAAAAGTGATTACATGACACCAAACTTGCATTTTAAATCTCTTCAGTTTGTATGAATAGAAGACGAGGAGATAAGGAGATGTTAGTCGGGAATAGTGTGGTAAGTCTTGATTTCAGATACTAAGTGACGCCATAAGAATGGCTGGTGTCGGAAATAATAGTATCATACTGATACAGTCGGCATTCCTTTTCTGAAGGTGGGGTTGTCACGTTGTTGACAGAACTTTGCAACTAACCTATGCTATACTTAACCCCAGCGTGCTTGATGTTGGTTCTGGGTGCCCAAAGTAAAAAAAAACTTCATTTCCTACTGGGGACTGGGTTGAAGTTGCTCAAAATCATGGTATTTTGGATCTTCCAGGTGTCAGAAGGATTTTCATCCCATCAAGGGGCTAGATTGAAACCTCAGTTTGAGAGGGGAAAGGGCAGCAAGTTAACCCACTGCATCAATATCTGCACTGTTTAAAACCAGTTGCCAACTTGTATTTATCACCAACGATGCTGACCAGATGACTAATCCGATTGCAATGCCCATACTGTACCACAAGCAGTTTATGTTGTCTTTCCCCTTTTCAAATTTGCCCCCTCAATGGCACCATTCGTATAGATGCTGCCCAATGTTGTACTGAGCTGTGGAGACCAGGAAGACATAGGTTCAATCCCCTGTCTGTCCTGAGTTAGCTGATCTCAGTCAGGGTAGCAGTAAGACCATGATAAGTGGCCTCAGCACTCCTGGGGTAGGGAGACCAACTACCCTGGGTTTCCATTCCTGATGGCTATCCAGTGACCCTGCTGAAAAATGCACATGGTTGAAGATAGGATTAGGCCTGACTGTGCTGTCTCCTGGTGATTAAATAGCTAACACTCAACAAAACCTTGAGCGACTGCAACTGCTGCTCACTTTCCTCCTAGACTCTCTTCCACTGCTGTCAGACAATCCAGCTTTATGGCAACATTATCTCAGTTCCATTCCTGCTTTCCCAACACAGTCCTCAATAATAGCATCAGCTTAGCTCAGTTGGTAGCACTCTTGGCTCTATGTTAGAAGGTTGTGGTTTTAAGCTCTACATCAGGACTTGACTGACTCCTGCGCTGTACTGAGGGAGTGCTGCATTGTCAGAGGTGTGGTCCTTTAAAATGAGGTCCCTGTTTGTCTGGTCAGGTGGATGCTAAAAACTGTTATGGGAAGATATTAGGGTTCGTATAGTAGAATGATGAGTTCAAATTGGCCAAAATACCAGTTGTAGATGCACAAATATTTACCAATATTAGGGGACTTTCTTCAAAAATTTCTCTCATCCAGCACTGCCTTCGGAGGCTGGGAACAATAGAAAGTGGTCCCTACCTCTAGGAGTGAAGCAGCAGCGACCAATGTAAATAGTCTGCCGTTTTCAGTCATGCCTGCAGCTAAGTTCTCTGCCTGTCCATAGAGACTGCTGATGTGATTTCTGAAACAAGAGAAGCTTCACAGCCAGATTTGGTGTGTTTGTTACTTTTGAGCAAGGGGATTTCCATAAATCTTGCACATACTGTTGTTTTGGTGTGACTTTCTGAAACTACTGTCTTGTAAATGGGGTGAATTCAGAACACAATCCACCAAATCATATTGTGCAACCACGTGCACTGGATATCAGACAGCCTGCCTTTAGAATATTCATTTTGGATCTGTTTGTGTGAGGTTCCTGTTCAAGTTAGAGGTTGCATGCTAAGCTCCTTTTAACACCCATGAAAAGGAGGCTGTTAGTAATCAGTCTATTCTTCACAGGGGTGTGTGACTGCAAGATTCTCTTTCGGAACAAAGAGCAGTCTAAAAGATATCTCTTTCTCTCGGGAACAGGATTAATAATGCATTTTTGCAAAGGCTTGGGTTTTGAATCCAACCCAGACACATGGAATGAAGGCATCCTGTTCTTGGCGGCTGCCAAATATAAGCTGACCAGAGTTAAAATGTTCCAGTCTGAAGAACTGACTGAGGGGTTCCTCCGACCTTTTCAAAAAGCAACGGTGAGAGCAATTGCATTCTGTTAGAAAATAGTTAGAAGATAGTTCTCTTCAAGTGTGTGAGCGCACACAATGGCTGAATTAGCTCTTACATTGGCTGCATTTTGTCCTCTGATGTTTAACGCTAGCAATTTGAATTGAGTTGCAGGTGCCTCAAAACTTATGAACTCCTGACCTCCCTCAGTCTCTCCTATCTATTAGAGGCTTCTAAATTCCAAACTTGGCATTACTAACCACTGCTCCTTGATTTATACTGTCTTGCCCCCTCCCCTCCTAAAGGTGTTGACTCCTGCTCAGATGTGGTTCCACAGATGCCAGTTGCCCAAGTGACCATGTGTTAGCCTAGACAATGCGGGGATCTCACCATTAGGGATCTCACAGCCAAGCCTAGTCCTTTCCTCATCGACAAACATACATACTTTCCAGCAGGGATAACTAGATTTCAATCAGGGATGGGAACCCTGGCTAATTTTGGCAACTGTTGTCCAAAGTGAAATCAAACCTCAGACTTTCTGGCCTGTGTGCCATTTCCCCTTCATCAAAGTGAGGCATGGTGGAAATATTTCAGGCACCCATTGTCAGCATCAAGCACTCCCAGGTCAAGTATAGCATTGTCATAATAAATCTCTTTTTGCTCTGTCAGCAGAGCATCCTTTACTGCACCAGTGTGGTATTTTTTCCCTGTAGTCTCTCTGAGAGAGTCAGATTGCCAATTAGTACCAAAGTAGGAACAGTTTTGTGTTGTAGGTCCATGCCTTCAAAGAACTGTAAACAATTTTACAACACCAAGTTATAGTCCAATGATTTTATTTTTAATCCCACAAGCTTTCGGGGGCTTTCCCCTTCCTCAGGCGGTGTGGAAATGACAATTTCGAATCCTTCGCATTTTAAGATCACATAACAATGCCTGGTGATTACTGCCCGTTGCCAAGGCAATCACAGTGAGCAGACAGAAAGGTGTCACCGAAAAAGGCCACCGAATATACAAACCCCCCCAAAAAAAAGAGAGAGAGAGATAAGGAAGACAGTCAATGACCCGTTGTATTAAAAACAGATAACATTTGTTCGCTGGTGGGGTTACGTGTAGTGTGACATGAACCCAAGATCCCGGTTGAGGCCGTCCTCATGGGTGCGGAACTTGGCTATCAATTTCTGCTCGACGATTTTGCGTTGTCGTGTGTCTCGAAGGCCGCCTTGGAGTATGCTTACCCGAAGGTCGGTGGCTGAATGTCCATGACTGCTGAAGTGTTCCCCGACAGGGAGAGAACCCTCCTGTTTGGCGATTGTTGCGCGGTGTCCGTTCATCCGTTGTCGCAGCGTCTGCATGGTCTCGCCAATGTACCATGCTCTGGGGCATCCTTTCCTGCAACGTATGAGGTAGACAACGTTGGCCGAGTCACAGGAGTATGAACCATGCACCTGGTGGGTGGTGTCCTCTCGTGTGAGGGTGGTATCTGTGTCGATGATCTGGCATGTCTTGCAGAGGTTACCGTGGCAGGGTTGTGTGGTGTCGTGGACGCTGTTCTCCTGAAGGCTGGGTAATTTGCTGCGAACGATGGTTTGTTTGAGGTTGGGTGGCTGTTTAAAGGCGAGTAGTGGATCAACCGGGATCTTGGGTTCATGTCATACTACACGTAACCCCACCAGCGAACAAATGTTATCTGTTTTTAATATAACGGGTCATTGACTGTCTTCCTTATCTCTCTCTCTCTTTTTTTTTGGGGGGTTTGTATATTCGGTGGCCTTTTTAGGTGACACCTTTCTGTCTGCTCACTGTGATTGCTTTGGCAACGGGCAGTAATCACCAGGCATTGTTATGTGATCTTAAAATGCGAAGGATTCGAAATTGTCATTTCCACACCGCCTGAGGAAGGGGAAAGCCCCCGAAAGCTTGTGGGATTAAAAATAAAATCGTTGGACTATGACTTGGTGTTGTAAAATTGTTTACAATTGTTAACCCCAGTCCATCACCGGCATCTCCACTTCAAAGAACTGGATTGAGACAGCCCAAACGGATTTCACATAGGACCCATCCAGTCAGCAGATAGTGGAGACTTTCACCCAATCAGTCTGCATTAGATTTAAACAGTCAAGGTCTAACCCACTGCATCATGCAGTTGCCCTTATATGGCATTAATACTACAGTGGCTGGTACCTTTTAGTTACAAACCCATCAGGGAAGCGCTGAATCTAATTTCTAATGGGAGTGAGTCCATAGCACACATCTGTCCCAACACCTATTTCTCAATTTAAAAAATGGTGACTCTTTCAGTAAGCATCAATGTAATAGTCCGAAAAGTGAGAATTCTATCACGGGGGAGGGGAAATAGGGAGTAACATTTTCTCATGTAAGCTGCCACTAACCCAGCTCTTTGTCATCTGCAGAAGAAAGTGGAAATGAATTCTGTCTGTCTTTGGTCAAGCCAACATATTTTATTACCTCAAATTGTTTCAGATGTACGTTAATAACTTCAAGATGCTTTCTTAATTTGTTTTGTTTCCTATCTAATAGACTGCACCTGCTTTCTGTGTAGGGTCTATCCGCACAAAGGTTTGGATTCTGTCCAACTCCAAGCAGTCCATTAAGTGGAAAACTTCCTGAAATCATATTAATAATGGAAAAATGCAGTCAAACCCTCTTAAGTGTGTAATGTATTTGACAAGAAACTTTAGACCTTGCACTGATCATAAATACCTCGCAGAAGAATTTGACAAAAAAAAATGGACAGTAACTTTTTCAGTAGGGGCACTACTACTTCCCAAGTAGCAGATACACACACCAGTTAGAAAAAAGCAAGAGATCATGCTGGGAGTTGAGGAGTCCTCACCTTGTCTCCCCATCCCCCATGAATTGATGAAGGTAGGGTGCGACTGGTGCTGTTTAATCCCCTGCCCCATGTTTATGAAGCAGGTACACCGCACCCCTAATATTCTTGAAGTCCTGAAATTTTGATTCAGAGGGTTTGGAATTACAGAAAATAGGGAGGGTGGGGCTCCACAATCAAATCTGGGAAGGAATGAGGAAGACCCTTGGAGTACAGGATTGAGGGATTAAGATCCTTTGTTACGGGGGTAAAATTTCTTCCTGCAAATTAGATCGGGGCCAAAACCCCTTCTTGTGGCTGGGAATTTAAAGGAGTACTGGGTCCATCTGGGATGAAGCAGTGTGAGTGAAACAGAAATTGTTGTGTATTTTAGGTATATACTTTACATAACTAGGGGAAAATGGAGACTGTCATCCTGAAAGAAGTTGCAAAATGGTAGACAAGACACTCAACCTGCGGTTAAGTAGAAATAGCTAATAAAAGAATTCCCTTGTATGGCTGGGAAAACAGGATTAAATGTGTTAATGTATACAGTTTGACAGATGGGATGATTGGGTGTATCTGCTTGATGTTTGACAGTGTTTTGTTTCAATTTTAGAAAACCATTCCAAAGTGGGTTTTGAGACTAGCATCGTTATCACAAGGTAAAACATCATTGTTGCTTTGATGACTATCTCAATCAAAGTTGAGCATTGTTAACATAATAAAGAGACACCCTTATAATCCAAGGAACCTTCTCATGGTCTCCATTTCACTAATCACCTTACGAGTAACATATGCTTAGAGCCAATGGGGGTTTCCAAAGGAATCTTCTCTCATAATTTACTATCAAAGTCTATGTTGCTAAAAGCTTGCTGAGAAGAGACTTTTAAAAAGTGGCTTTCTGAAAAACAGTATCTTAACTTTTCATGCCTAATTCCAGATTTATTGTATAAGTATTTTACTGTTTGGTATCTTGCCATTTCATTTTGCTTGATATATTACTTTATAGAGTCATAGAGTCATACAGCACGGATAGAGGCCCTTCGGCCCATCGTGTCCGCGCCGGCCATCAGCCCTGTCTACTCCAATCCCATATCTCCAGATAAATCTGGGCAAGTTGTTTAGCCTGTATAAAATGGCATAGTCACATTATTTTTCGACCTTCTGATGTGACAGGAGAATAAAAAAAGAGTAAAGGGACCTTGGAGTACATGTCCACAGATCCCTGAAGGTAGCAGGACAGGTAGATAAGGTGGTTAAGAAGGCATTTAGGATACTTCATTAGCCGAGGCATAGAATATAAGAGTTGGGAGGTTATGCTAGAACTGTATAAAACACTAGTTAGGCCACAGCTTGAGTACTGCATATAGTCCTGGTAACCACATTTTTTTTTTATTCGTTCGTGGGATGTGGACGTCGCTGGCGAGGTCGACATTTATTGCCCATCCCTGGTTGCCCTTGAGAAGGTGGTGGTGAGCCACCTTCTTGAACCACTGCAGTCCGTGTGGTGAAGGTTCTCCCACAGTGCTGTTAGGGAGTTCCAGGATTTTGACCCAACGACGATGAAGGAACGGCGATATATTTCCAAGTCGGGATGGTGTGCGACTTGGAGGGGAACGTGCAGGTGGTGGTGTTCCCATGTACCTGCTGCTCTTGTCCTTCTAGGTGGTAGAGGTCGCAGGTTTGGGAGGTGCTGTCGAAGAAGCCTTGGCGAGTTGCTGCAGTGCATCCTGTGGATGGTGCACACTGCAGCCACAGTGCGCCGGTGGTGAAGAGAGTGAATGTTTAGGGTGGTGGATGGGGTGCCAATCAAGCAGGCTGCTTTGTCCTGGATGGTGTCGAGCTTCTTTGGTGTTGATTGGGCTGCACTCATCCAGGCACGTGGAGCGTATTCCATCACACTCCTGACTTGTGCCTTGTCGATGGTGGAAAGGCTTTTGGGAGTCAGGAGGTGAGTCACTCGCCGCACAATACCCAGCCTCTGACCTGCTCTTGTAGCCACAGTATTTATATGGCTGGTCCAGTTAAGTTTCTGGTCAAAGGTGACCCCCAGGATGTTGATTACAGGAAAGATGTGACTACACTGGAAGGGTTACAGAGGAAATTTACGAGGATGTTGCCAGGGCTGGAGTACTTTGGCTATGAGAAAAGATTGGATAGGCTGGGGTTGTTTTCTTTGGAACAAAGGATGCTGAGGGGAGATTTAATTGAGGTGTATAAAATTATGAGGGGCCTAGATAGAGTGGATAGGAAGAACCTATTTCCCTTAGCAGAGGGGTCAGTGACCAGGGGCATAGATTTAAAGTAATTTGTGGAAGGATTAGAGGGGATCTGAGGAGAAATTTTTTCAGCCAGATGGGTGGTGGGGGTCTGGAACTCACTGCCTGAAAGGGTGGTAGAGGCAGAAACTCAACTTATTTAAAAAGTACTTGGATGTGCACTTGAAATGCCGTAACCTACAGGGCTACGGCCCAAATGCTGGAAAATGGGATTAAGCTGGATAGCTCTTTTACAGCCGGCACAAACACGATGGGCCAAATGGCCTCCTTCTGTGCCATAACTTTCTATGATTCTATGTGTGGAAAGTTACTTCACAGGCACCCAC
Source organism: Heptranchias perlo (assembly GCF_035084215.1). Taxonomy (NCBI): domain Eukaryota; kingdom Metazoa; phylum Chordata; class Chondrichthyes; order Hexanchiformes; family Hexanchidae; genus Heptranchias; species Heptranchias perlo. The sequence goes on from NC_090344.1 coordinate 42,980,219, forward strand.
AATAAATCACTTCATCATGCAAGATGAAAGTGGTGAGCTGAAAGGAACTTACTGGGCCCACTAACAACTATAACGAGAACAGATCCTCGTCAGTGTAACTTCCTGAACATCCACTACTTGGGTGAACAAGTCAAGACCTTCATGAAGCTGTGAATCACGTCACCAATTTGGTATGCCTGGGAGCCCCTGAGAATCGCATGGGGAGTATCAGCACATGCTGAGAGGACAGTGACTGAAGAGAGGAACAGATGCACTAATCCAGCCCTTGCAAAGCTATAACTCACAGGATATTATGTTGTATATTAGCTTTTGCAATAAATAATAAGTCAGAAAGTCCCAAGGGTTTCACAATGTCATTTGAGCAGAAATCCAAGTATGGAAATTTACTACAATGAGTTAAAATCAAAATAAATGGACAACCCTCAGTTCATCATTGCCATTATAATGTGGAATTGGGTAATCTTTTAACTTTGTAGTGGGAATTCAGGCCAATCAAAGGTTCTGGAACTGAGATCCACTGAGCTCAGTTGGTAAATGCACTGATTCGTATATTACTGAGTCATACAGACGAGGAAGGTCCCTGGTCTGTGCTGAATTGGCTAATCTCAACTCAGTAATATTAAAGAGGTAATAGAATTGGCAAGAAAGGAGAAAAAAAAATAAGCCAGGGTTCCTTCTCCTCAGTACTATTTAGTTATTCCTGCCGAGAAATGCTTCTGTATGGACAGAGTGACGGCAGGGTCAGACTCAACTATCATGGCCTCCACAGCATAAGTGACAACTTGTGGTACAATAGTTGGAAGAACAGGACTTAAACACCGTTTGAGTCAATGCCACAAGGACAACTACCTCAGTGCGCAGATTGCCTGCGGTCACGAAAAATGCTGCTTTTATACTTAACAGGATTTTTGATTCAGTTTATGGAGGTGCATTGCTCTCCTCCCTTTTACACTCCATGTTGGTGTCTGTAGGCATGCTGATCTCTGCTGTGTAATTTGGAGCACAGAGGGAACATGCTTAGGATTGGCTCCTCAAATTTACGAAACAGGTCAGCTTAACCCAACAGCACATTCACAAACCGACACTTTTGTGGGTCTCTGAAGCTGCCAGTTCCAGAAGCATTTGTTGATGGAGGGAGTACTGTACGCTTGAAGTTAACTGTCCTCTTGTATTGTGTTTTGTGCGTGTTGGAACTCTGAAGAAACCCTTCAGGTTAAGCTAAAGAAACAAAGACATGCCTTATTACGTCTCTCAAACATCTCAAAAGACATCTATTGAATAACATTGTGTTGCAGTTGCTATTGTTATGCAGCCACTTTGCACATTGTGGGATCTTGCAAACAGTAGCGAGATGACCAGTTAATGTTTTTGGTGGTGTTGCATGAAGGAATAATATTGCCAGTACACTGCAAGAACTCCCTGCTCTTCTTTAAACTAGTGTCAAGAACAAAAGGCATATCTGCACTCCAGTTCCCATCTTCAGGGCTTGCTATGAGTGCTGCTATTCCAAGTTCTACTTTTCAGTGTACTATATTCCAAATTCACTGTACCCAAGGGAGATAAGTCACAGCAGAATGCCTACAATGTTCTGTGAAATGAATGAATGGGTTTGCAATTATGGGGCACTTTACTACAGACTACTTTAGTGGAGGTTAGGAGCTGGAATATGCTTTTCACTGGGTCGCCTGTTGTTAAATAGCATTCACACCAAAAGGTATGGTGCTGCTGCAAGTTAACAATGCACAGGCACAGCAGTACATTTATACTCCTCCAACTGCCACAGAACAGAATTCCCAGTTTAGCTCTATTGTGCAGAAAGAAAGAAAAATATTTTGTTTTCTTAAATTACAGGATGTTCCTTAGTTACAGCCTATGCTCATACTTGTTGGGGTAGTGCACAGCATATGTGGCTCAGTGTCCATTATAGAAAGTGATAAGAAGTGAGCTTTAGACAGTGGCTTATGGACAGCCCAAGGGGCTGATTCTGGTGACTGGTATTGGTTTCTACTGCTCTGGCTGCCTGTTACAGGGATATTGATGCCTATTCGATCTATGAACTTTCACGGGCAGGTGAGTTTGTGCATGTCCCTCATGAAGACCCTGATTTACATGGGATACACTGTCAGCATACCAACCAACTGTTTGTGCTGGCTGGCTTAAGAACGGGAAGGAGATTTTAGCAAGCCGGGAGTACTTGATTATTTTCAGTTCCCCAGCAACCCTTGGTCGAGCAGTCACCTTGGAAAGGGCACTGCTTTAAATGGCACCACCTTCCTACTACAATGCCCAGTGTAAGGACTTGAGGATGAGGCTTTCAAATGGCATTACTACTTTAAAAAATATATTCTTCCCCCCCCCCCCCCAACCTTGCCTTGCTCTGAGGAAGCTGACTCTAGCTCGGGTACAGTTACACAGGTGCTGTCTGCTCTCTCACCCAAGGGACCATTCTCCCTGTGTTCGCAGATCATTTGGTCCTGGAGGATGTCACAAATGAACCCAACCCTATTTTCATCCTATGTCCACACACATACACTTCCAGCAGGGGTCACTGGAGTGTGATCGGGACCAGGAATCTTTGCTAATTTGTCTCCTCCCGAGCCAAGTGGAACAGAAATTAACTGTAGTGCCCCTACTGCTGCTCCACCTGAGAGCATCTAATTCAATGCAGACCAGGAACAACACTGGCAATCTTCCTGGTCTGAATGGCCTAGTTCCACAGCAGCCAGTACATTTGCAATGTAGCTCGGCATCTTTCTAGCAGTTTTATATGCTCTCTTTGATGCTTTATTTTTGATTCCTATATCTGGCAATAGAATGATTTTGGCAACAGAAAAAAAGGGCAATAAAATGATCAATTGGCACAGCACAAAAATTCTGGTATTGAACTTTTTGTTTAAGTGGCTCAGTGGGTAAATGTGGGGTGGTGTTTTGTCATACAGCCCACAAAGACCCAGGTTCAATACTGAGATAAATGACCACTTAATTTGTTTTTGGTGATATAATTTGAGAAAGAAATTTTGGCTAGGAAAACTCCCTGCTCTTCTTCGAATATAACATTCACCCAAACAAGCAGATGGGGTCTCAGTTTAACAACTCATCTGAAGGACGGCCCCTGCAACAATGCAACTCAATACCTCATTGGAGTACCAACCTAGATTATGTGTTCAGGTCCTGGAATGGGGCTTGACTCCTGGATGAGAGTGCTCATAACTGAGCCAGCCTGGTTTAATAATATTGCATTTGCAAAAGCAAGTAACAAGAGAGTTAGGGTGCAGTAATGTCACACAAAGGGAACAGAGAATGACTTGCTCTCGAGTTCATTGAAGTCCCAGTTATACTGGCACTGCATGGTTGCACTCAATTCTAAATCTCATTTACAGATCCCTACCCAGTACCATGCTCTGAATGTTGGCATGACAACATCACAATGCTGCACACGGAAGCAACCATTTAGGGCATCTGAACTCCAGGAGTCCAGATTCACACTGGGCTTAGTGCTTTTGGTGTCAAATGTCCGGCTGTTGGATCCTGGGTGCATTACGAAATCAGATCACTGCTTTGATTCCACATTTAAACTCCAAATTTAAATGTAAGGAATCTTACAACACCAGGTTATAGTCCAACTGTTTTATTTTAAAATCACAAGCTTTCGGAGTCTTTCTCCTTCGTCAGGTGAGTGTGGGATTCGGATTCCATGGAAGGTTACCGCATTTATAGTCAGAGAACAATACCTGGTGATTACAGATAATCTTTCCAAATGCCCGTTTGTCAAGGCAATCAAAGTGTTCAGACAGAGAGATGTTACCTACAGGACCACCGAATACACAAACGGCCAGAACAAAAGACAGACAGAGAGAGAGAAACATCCGAAAGGAAGAGAAAGACAGAGAATGACCCGTTGTATTAAAAACAGATAACTTTCTTTCGCTGGTGGGGTTACGTGTAGCGTGACATGAACCCAAGATCCCGGTTGAGGCCGTCCTCATTGGTGCGGAACTTGGCTATCAATTTCTGCTCGACGATTTTGTGTTGTCGTGTGTCTCGAAGGCCGCCTTGGAGAACGCTTACCCGAAGATCGGTGGCTGAATGTCCTTGACTGCTGAAGTGTTCCCCAACTGGGAGGGAACCCTCCTGTCTGGCGATTGTTGCGCGGTGTCCGTTCATCCGTTGTCGCAGTGTCTGCATGGTCTCGCCAATGTACCATGCTCCGGGGCATCATTTCCTGCAACGTATGAGGTAGACAACGTTGGCCGAGTCACAGGAGTATGAACCATGTACCTGGTGGGTGGTGTCCTCTCGTGTGATGGTGGTATCCGTGTCGATGATCTGGCATGTCTTGCAGAGGTTGCCGTGGCAGGGTTGTGTGGTGTCGTGGACGCTGTTCTCCTGAAAGCTGGGTAATTTGCTGCGAACGATGGTCTGTTTGAGGTTGGGTAGCTGTTTGAAGGCGAGTAGTGGAGGCGTGGGGATGGCCTTAGCGAGGTGTTCGTCGTCGATGACATGTTGAAGGCTGCGGAGAACATGGCGTAGTTTCTCCGCTCCGGGGAAGTACTGGACGACGAAGGGTACTCTGTTGGTTGCGTCCCGTGTTTGTCTTCTGAGGAGGTCTATGCGATTTTTCGCTGTGGCCCGTCAGAACTGTCGATCGACGAGTCGAGCGTCATATCCCGTTCTTACTAGGGCGTCTTTCAGCGTCTGTAGGTGTCCATCGCATTCCTCCTCGTCTGAGCAGATCCTGTGTATTCGCAGGGCCTGTCCATAGGGGATGGCCTCTTTGACGTGGTTAGGGTGGGAGCTGGAAAAGTGGAGCATCGTGAGGTTGTCCGTGGGCTTGCGGTAGAGTGAGGTGCTGAGGTGCCCGTCTTTGATGGAGATTCGTGTGTCCAAGAAAGAAACCGATTCTGAGGAGTAGTCCGTGGTGAGCTTGATGGTGGGATGGAACTTGTTGATGTTATCGTGTAGTCTCTTCAGTGATTCTTCGCCATGGGTCCATAGGAAGAAAATGTCGTCGATGTATCTGGTGTATAGCATTGGTTGGAGGTCCTGTGCAGTGAAGAAGTCCTGCTCGAACATGTGCATGAAAATGTTGGCGTATTGGGGTGCGAATTTGGTCCCCATGGCTGTTCCGTGTGTTTGGGTAAAGAACTGGTTGTCGAAGGCGAAGACATTGTGATCCAGGATGAAACGGATGAGTTGTAGCATGGCGTCTGGAGATTGGCTGTTGTTGGTGTTGAGTATTGAGGCTGTTGCAGCGATGCCGTCATCGTGGGGGATACTGGTGTAGAGTGCCGAGACGTCCATCGTGGTGAGAAGTGTTCCTGGTTCAACTGGTCCGTGGGTGCTGAGTTTTTGTGGGAAGTCTGTAGTGTCGCGACAGAAGCTGGGGGTTCCCTGTACGATGGGTTTCAGGATGCCCTCGACGTATCCAGAGAGGTTCTCACACAGGGTTCCGTTGCCTGATACGATAGGACGTCCGGGTGTGTTGGCTTTGTGTATCTTTGGGAGGCAGTAGAAGTCTCCCACGCGGGGAGTACGTGGGATGAGAGCGCGTAGGATGCTTTGAAGGTCTGGATCGAAGGTCTTGATCAATTTGTTGAGCTGGTGGGTGTATTCCTTGGTCGGATCTGCGGGTAACCGTCTGTAGTGTTCCTGGTTGTCCAGTTGTCGGTATGCTTCTTTGCAATAGTCCATTCTGTTCTGTATGACGATGGCTCCTCCTTTGTCCGCTGGTTTCCAAATTTAAAGTGGGAGTATAAACACACCCTTAATGTCCCATATTTCAGGAAAACGGATTTTAAAGCTGGGAAAGAACGGAGAGCACACACACACACATTCAGACTAAGAGATATCGACGGGAAAAAGTACAGAGTAAAAGTAGAAAAGATACACTGAGAAGTGTAAATGTAATATGCATCAAGCAGAAGAAAGAGGTTCAAATCAAAACCAAACTTTAAGAGGTTAAAAACAAAGCAAAACAAAAATGTTTTAAGTGATTTAAAAACTTGGGAAAGAATGTAAATAATTAAAGAAAATCTGGGATGAAATGAGAAAATTGGAGAAGTAAATGTCAATTGGGATTGAGGGGAATACAAAACTCAAATCCCTAGATATAGGTTTGTAGCAGAGAAAGTATTAAATATCAACAGGGCCCCTTAAGAATGAGAGAGATGAGATGGAAGAGACGCTCGCAGAATGAGGGAAATTTCAAAATGATTTCACAATAATTTCATGGTTGAAAACATTGGTGGTATTCCCAGTCCAGTCACTAAAGTGTGGGGGATGGACTTGTGTCCATGGAGAATATACAAGCCAGCAATTGAAGCATCGTTAAGACATCAGAGTATTTCAAGATTCTATCAGCATTTATCGAGATAAAATGCATGTAGGAAAAGAAGCCTCCAGGTTCAGTTCCTGATCTGTGCCGAGTTAGCTGCAGTAATAGTAGTGGGGTGCAACACTTAGTCTCAGCACACTTGCACTGGGGAGGGAGGAAAAAAATTAGTCAGAGTTTCATGTTCCCAACTGCTTTTCAGTTGGCAGTGTATGTATATGGATGTCAGGTTAGAACAGGATTGGGCTTGGCGGAGATGCTTCCACAGTCAAATAGCATGTGGACACTCAGTCTCAGCTCGAACATGAGGATTGGATACTTGGGCGAGATCCTGGATGGTGACCACTACACGTGAAATCCGACCACATTGTGAGTCGATGCCTTCAGTAAAGGAGCGAAGAAAAAAAATTAGGAAATTGAAGTGCAGCAGTGAGAATTTTGCAAATCTCAAACCGCAAAGTGTTATTGGTCAGCTAGAAAATACCTTCTGTGTTTCCATTTTTTAAAAAAAGGTCAGAAGAATGAACTTGGGAATTACCACAATCATGGGGAAATATTGGAGTATGTTATAACTGTGAAACGCCTCACTTTTGCTCGTCTTCCCTTCCTCCTATAATCTGTATGAATTAAAACTCAACCGTGGCGACTTCCTGATATACCTCCTCATCTCTTCTACCTTCTTATTTACTCAACAAACACAGTCTATTTAAACAGCGCACGACAGCAAACAGTCTACAGACTCTATTTTTAAAGAGTCTCCACAAACTACAGCAAATAAAACTCATGACTAAAACTACAGCATAATCTCCCGATAAAAGCAGGGTGATTTCTCCAGAAAAATGCAGTGAATGAAGAATAGTTACATAACACAAATTGATTATTTCTCCAGCAAAATGCAGTGAGCGGAGGATAGTTACATACAAATTATGTGCATAAAATCAATCCCAGTCACTTACAGCAATGTGGTCTCCAGGCATGATTGACGGGAGAATTATCCAATCATCTCCATTCTGGCCTGGAATAGTGATGTCACTACATGCAGCCAATTAACAATGGAAAACAAAAGAATTTCTGCACCTAATCGCCATCTCGTGTCCCCCTGCCGGGAAGTGCATGCATATAGATACTGGTTAAGGACAGAATCGGGCTTGGATACAATAGCCTCAATGGTGGAATAGCCCATCAACATTCACATTGTGACCATTTGGGCAAGGTAGTGGAGGACTACCATTTCCCAGAAAGAGTTGGCTCCTTCAGGAAAGGTGAGGATAAAGAGAGAAAAACAGGAACAAAGGGATCATCACTAAATATCGTGAAAGCAAAATACTGCAGATGCTGGAAATCGGAAATAGAAACAGAAAATGCTAGAAACACACAGCTTTCTGGTCAGGTAGTATCTGTGGAGAGAGAAACAGAGTTAACGTTTCAGCTCAATGACCCTTTCATCAGAACTGGAAGAAGTTAGAGATTTAACAGTTGTTAAGCAAGTGCAGAGTCAGGGAAAAAGCAGGGGACGCACAAATGGAAAGGTCTGTGATCGGGTGGAGGGCAGGAGTGATGAAATGACAAAAGGGATGATGGTGCAAGGCAAAACGATGTGGTAATGGGACAAGTAAAGCAACAACAGATGGGTCTGGAGGTGGTGTAAATGGTTACAGCAGAACCATTACCAGCACCTGCTGTCTGAGAAAATGGAAGCGGTGGTTACGACCTAAAGTTGTTGAACTCAACGTTGAGGCCGGAAAGCTAAGTGCCTAGTCGAAAGATGAGGTGCTGTTCCTCGAGCTTGCATTGAGCTTCATTGGAACAGTGTAGGAGGCCGAGGACAGAGGTCAGAGTGGGAGCGGCATGGAGAATGAAAGCGGCAAGCGGCCAGAAGATCACGGTCATGCTTGCAGACTGAATGGAGGTGTTCAGCAAAGCGATCACCCAAACCACATTTGGTCTCCCCAATGTAGAGTAGACAGCATCGTAAGCAGAGAATACAGTGTACTAAATTGGAAGTACAACAAGTAAATTGCTGTTTCACCTGGATGGAGTGTTTGGGGCCCTGGATGGTGGGAAGGTTGGGGGTGAAAGGGCAGGTGTTGCATCTCTTGCGCTTACACGGGAAAGTGCCATGGGAAGGGGAGCGGGTGTCGGGGGTGATTGGAAGAGTGGACCAGGGTGTCGTGGAGGGAACGGTCTCTTCAGAATGCTGAAAGGGGAGGGGAGGGGAAGATGTGCTTGGTCGTGGAATCACGCTGGAGGTGGCAGAAATGGTGGAGGATGATCTGTTAAATGTGGAGGCTGGTGGGCTGGAAGGTAAGGACAAGGGAGACCCTATCGTGGTTCTGGGAAGGAGGGGCAGAAGTGAGTGCGTGAAATGGGATGGACACGGTCAAGGGCCCTGTCAACCAGTGGCGAGGAATCCTCAGTTCGTGAGAAAGGAAAACATATCGGAAGCACTGGTATGGAAGATGGCATCGTCGGAACAGATGCGATGGAGATGGAGAAACTGGGAGAATGGAATAGAGTCCTCACAGGAAGTGGGGTGGGAGGAAGTGTTATCAAGGTAGCTGTTGGAGTAGATATAGTTGGATAGCCTATCCCCAGAAATGGAGATAGAGAAGTCGAGGAAGGGAAGGGTAGGAGAAGGACTACGTGAAGGCGAGAAGTGGTGTAAATTAGAAGCAAAGTTCATTAAATTCTCCAGTTCGGGACCAGAGCAGAAAGCAGCACTGACACAGTCATCAATGTGTTAATAAAGAGGTGAAGTTGGAGACCTGAGTATACCTGGAGCAAAAAATGTTCCACCTATCCCATGAAAAGGCAGGCATAGCTAGGACCCTTACGGATTCCCATTGTGACACCTTTAATTTGGAGCAAGTGAGTGGAGGTAAAGGAGAAGTTGTTCAATGTAAGAACAAGTTCAGCCAGGAAGAGGAAGATGGAAGTGGATGGGGAATGGTTAGGCCTCCGTTCAAGGAAGAAGTGGAGGGCCTGCAGGCTGCCTTGGTGGGGAATGTAGAGGGACTGGACGTTCATGGTGAAAAGGAGATGGTTAGGGCTAGGAAACTGGAAATGGTTAAAGTGGCAGAGGGTTTTGGAAGAGTCACGGATGTAGGTCGGAAGAGACTGGACAAGGGGAGAAAAAATAAAGTAGAGATAGAAAGAAATAAGAAATAAGCAGTAACAGTCTGAAATGATAAGTCTACCAGGGCACTCCTGTTTGTGGAACTTGGGAAGAAGCTAGAAATGGGATGTGTGGATTGGGGGACAATGAGGTTGGAGGCCGTGGCAGTGGATAAGGGGAATGACAGTCTGGGAAATGATGACATGATATTCGGTGGTGGGGTCATGGGCCGGGGGAGGTAAGAGGAAATGTCGGAGAGTTGACGTTCAGCCTCTGCAAGGTAGGGGTCTGTTCATTAAACAACAATCGTGCCTCCCTTGTTAGCAGGTTTAATGACAATGTCAGGGTTGAACCCGAGAGAGTGGAGTGCTGTAAATTCAGAAGGAGATAGATTAGAGTAAGTGAGGGGAGTAGAGAATTTGAGACAGTCGATGTCACGCCAGCAGTTCCCAATGAAAAGATCGAGAGGGTAAAAGGCCAGAGCGAGGGCTCCACATGGAACGAGAATTCTGAAGAGGGGAGGAGGATGGGTACAGAGGTGAAGGCGATGGAAAAAGAACTCAGCATCACGTCACGCTCGAAATTCATTGAGGTGGGGGCGTAAGGGGATGAAGCCTTTACTGAGAACTGATGTCATTGGAGATAACGAAAACATGACAAAGGGTGAGATTGGGAGGAGGAATGGGGTCGGAAATAAATGAAGGGGAAGAAGGATCAGAAGGGGCATTGGTATCCAAGAGTTGTTGAAGCTTGCGGTCCTTGATAAAGTGAAATGGGTACACAGTCGGGTGTGCTGACTGATGAATCACTGACCGATTCATCACTCTGAATGACAACAGATACTTAAATAAATATGAAGATGGAGAACAAGTCTACAGAATTGCTTCGGTCAAGGATCCGCGAGGCAACATTCATATTCTGCTCAGTCTTAAAATGAGCATCAGATTCACTTTTGAATTCAACTCCATTCTGACGGTGTGGCAAAAACTCTATATAATCATTTGTACAGAACTGTACATATCTCCCACGTTCGAAAAAAAATGAATAGTAAATTTGTACATCTCTGAGTCAGAAGACTGGGTCAAGTCCCGCTCCAGGAAACAGCACATATTCTAGGCCAGCAGCCCAGCACAATATTGTATGCCTACATAACAAGTCAATGCACTCAAAGTAATTCAGTGCACATGAAGCATTTTGAGATGTTATCAGGTGTTTTATAAATGTAAGTCTCCCTTTCTTACTGAGAGTGCAGCATTATTAAAGGCACGGTCCTTCAGATGAGATTTTAAATTAGGTCCTCCCTGTCTGCTTGCTCAGGTGGATATTAAAAATCCCACAGTACAGAGGGATTTTCCAGTGTCCAAGCCAACATTTCCTCGACCAAAATCACCAAAAAAAAATTAGCCAGTCATCCCATTGCTGTTTGTTAGATTTGCCCACATACCGACATAGCACACGGACTGCAGCGGTTCAAGAAGGCGGCTCACCACCACTTTCTCGAGGGCAATTAGGGATGGGCAATAAATGCCAGCCTCGCCAGCGACGCCCACATCCCATGAATGAATAAAAAAGTCATTGCACTTCAATATAATTCATTGTTGAAGTACTTTGGGATCTTTTTGAGCTGTAATAAGAGGCTATGTAAATACAATACTTGCTTTTTGCAAGCATGTACAAATCTACCATTTGCACAGACTTCCTATCTCTCTCTCGTTCTGAAAACTACCTGTTTATACAACAAGCGGGTTTTGGAATCAGTTCGGAGTCAGATCACACTTTTGTGGTCTGACTCTGGCCCTGTACAATGATTCTTTTAAACTTTTTCTAAATCTCAGGTAACAGCAAGAATGAGAAAGGAATTACCATTAAGGTGCATGAATGGGCCGCCGGGAGGAGAGAACAACTAGGACAGGTAGTGGATATGGTTTTTTTGGATATAGAATTTGATAGTGAATCTTCCACTCCTGTTTTGCACCACTGCATTCCCAATCTTGGAGTTACCTTGAGAGCGAAACCAAACACTCAGGTTGGCCTTAAACAAATTCAAGTTCAGACACAGGAGGCAATTTAGTGTTTTCCACAAAAAAAATTACAGGAAATTGGCATACAAATCCAACAAATACTAAATGCAGAATTAGCCTGTTCTGTTGCATTATTTCATTAAAAAAAAAACTTAGTCCCAGCTGGCCTTGTGTGTAGCATCAAGCCAAGCAGACCAGAAGGTCCCAGATCTGACCCCTGGTCTGAGTCGAGTTAGCTAATCTTAGCTAGGATGGTAATAAAAGTGCTGCAATTGGCTTCAGTGTCCCTGGGCTACAAAGGTAAAATAAAAACAGCCAATGTTTGCACTAATGATTGCTGTACAGTAATCCGTGCTGACACAGTCACTGTCTCGGCTCATGATGAAGTAAGATACTAAAAGGCTGCGAGAGCTTGGGGAACTATATTCCAGATTAACAGCTGGGAATAGCATCAGCTGAAGGCAGTCTCAGGCTGGGTTGTGATGCCCACCATGGTAGAATGGCATGCCAAAACTCAGTGTGTGGGCCTCTATCCCAATATGTACAACAGCACATCTGTTAAAATCGGTTCCAAGAAATCTGCAGTTTAGGTCTACTTAACTGGTGTCCAAAGGAATTGGCAGTCCAAAAGCTAAGCATAGATTGTGCCTGTATGTACTTCCAAAACACAGGCAACTGAAGTTCGAATACCTGAATGCACACAGGCCACGTATACAGAGTCTGATCAGTATTGAAGTGTAAGCAAATTACCTGTCCATCTCATGTTCAAAACAATGAAAAACTCCACACTCTTCCTAGGGATCATCAGGTAACAGGTAACAGGTAACTGAACCGGAGAGAAAGGGAATGAGAGAGAGAAAAAAGTGTGAATTACACACGAGAACGCGAGACACACAAGACCACAAGGGACAAGTGAGATACACACAAGAGAGCAAGAAGTACAAAAGAGGTGCGAGAGAGGGATGCACAAGATAGACATGCACGAGAGAAGCACACAAGTGGCATATGCAAGAGACGGAGTGAGAAACGGTGTGAAATAGGCTAGGGAGCGAGAAAGAGAGAGAGGCTAGAGAGAGAGAGAGAGACAGAAGAGTCGCCGCCCACACACAAGTTACAAAGGCTGGCTTTCAGAAATAAAGACAATGGAAACTTTTTCAAATCAATGACCTTCCTGCACTTCTGCATACCAAGGAATTGCAAGAGGATTCGAGTACAGGGGCAGGGATGTCTTACTGCAGTTATACAGGGCCTTGGTGAGACCACATCTGGAGTATTATGTGCAGTTTTGGTCTCCTTATCTGAGGAAGGATGTCCTTGCCATGGAGGGAGTGCAACAAAGGTTTACCAGACTGATTCCTGGGATGGCAGGACTGATGAATGAGGAGAGATTGGGTCGACTCGGCCTATATTCACTAGAGTTTAGAAGAACGAGAGGTGATCTCATCAAAACATATAAAATTCTAACAGGACTAGACAGACGAGATGCAGGGAGGATGTTCCCGATGGCTGGGGAGTCAAGAACAAGGGGTCACAGTCTCAAAATACGGGGTATGCCATTTAGAACAGAGATGAGGAGAAATTTCTTCACTCAGAGGGTGGTGAACCTGTGGAATTCTCTACCACAGAAGGCAATGGAGGCCAAGTCATTAGATGTGTTCAAGAAGGAGATAGATATATTTTTTAATGCTAAAGGGATCAAGGGATATGGGGAAAAAGCGGGAACAGGGTACGGAGTTAGGCGATCAGCCATGATCATTTTGAATGGCGGAGCAGGCCCAAAGGGCCTACTCTTGCTCCCATTTTCTATGAATAAACCCCAAAATATTCCACAAACCACACAGTATGATAAAATAGAATTTGAAAAGCGATGGGGCTAACTCTTCATTGTATATCTCACCTCACTTAATGTAATAGACCACCCTCACAATTAGGGTCTGTGTGTGTGTCCATTTGTTGGGGGAGGAAGCTCTATCTATGGTTAATTGTACATGTGGCTGCAATAAATGGACTTCTTGGCTTGATGCAGAAGTTTGATGTTAGTGTGTGAAGGCATGAGTCCCTCGCTGCTGGCGTTTTCAGATGGAAACAGTAAAAATTATCAGATTTTATTACTGTGTATGGCTGCGTGGGAGGACCAGACAGTGATGTACGAGGCAGACAATACTGCAGGATGGTGTTTTATACTTTTGAATTGTTTTATTTTCCCCTAACTTATGCTGCTCTTTTCCTAGTGCTGTAAATGTGATCACAGGCAGGCAGTAAAGAAATGAACCACTGGGTAATAACAGGTCAAATTTTGGTCAGTGAATTGATTACTGATCACTCTACACTCTGCCCTCAGAAACTGTACTTATTGCTGAGTTATAAAAATACTTACTGATTTTAAAAGACAATTACCGGTTTCCTTGATGGCTTATTAGGTAAAGTTACTACCTACTATAGCACTGAGCCACAGACACCAGGTGGACCTCTGGCTTGATCCATTGTCTGTGTTTGAGCAGAGGTGGTGGCAGAAGATTGGATTTGGCCTCAGTGCACCAGGTCTAAGGAGGCAAGAATCAGCCACAGCTTCTGCTCTTGATCACTCTCTATTGTCCCAGGGCAGGAAGTGAGTGCGTGGATATCAGGTAATGGTAGAATAAGAGTTGGGTGTGATGGCATCCACAGTCAAATAGCCCAGCAACACTCAAAGAGTGACACATTAAGAATGACAACTTGAGCAAGGTATCACGTGGTGTGGCAGTTCTCAGAGAACCGTAGTCCAGGAGAAGAAAATTGGAGATACAAGAAGACGATTTCCAAAAAAAAATGGTGTATCACCCGACATAAAACATATGGAGTGTGAAATTGATTAAAGTAATTGGGTCCATTGTGCTTGTGCCTCACGATAGACTACGAACATTGGTGCAGAATCACTCTGATTAATTTGACTCTTAGATTGCCAGCAGGTTCAAGGAAATTTCAGTCTCCCTGGGCCGACTGCAAATAGTTTTGTTTTTGACTTTATGTACCAGAAGCAAAAGGAATACTAATATTCCAGCAATAGATCTACTAAAACAAAGCTTTATTACTGAAATATAAATCACAAGCTACACTGTTCTTAATGTCCATTTTGGAGATTAAGAGCCACTTTGACAAAAAAAGTCATTTGATTGCTGAAAAATGGATTCCAACGGCTACCGTTTCAACCAGTCAAGTAGCTACTTCCTGTGCTCTGGTCTTGAGTCTCCAGTCTCCCCACATAACTGAAGTCCCTCAACTCTGGTACCACCCGAGTAAATCACCTCTGCACCCTCTCCAAGGCCTTGACATCCTTCCTAAAGTGTGGTGCCCAGAATTGGACACAATACTCCAGCTGAGGCCAAACCAGATTTACCATAACTTCCTTGCTTTTGCACTCTATGCCTCTATTTATAAAGCCAAGAATCCTGTATAATTTTTATTTTTTAAACAGCCTTCTCCCAATTTCTGTTCGATGTCTAATTTGCCCCTTTGTGAAGTGACTTGGGATATTCCATTATGTTAAAAGCACTACATGAGTTACTACTGCTGAATCCAGAATCATAGCTTCAACCGTCTTTCCTGCTAACCCTGCTCCAGCAGTTGTTCACCTTCAATGCAAAGGAATACTCTCCGACACCTTCCATTTGTGCTGCATAACAGGCAATCATCATTTAATAATAAATCGCAAGTGTTCCAACAACTCGCTAATGCTCAGTAACTGAACACTATTATTGTCTGCACTAAGCACAGGTTAAGTCTCGTATGAGGAAGATCAATAACTTTAACAAATAAGAAGTGTTCAAAACTCAAAATTCAAACTAATGAGATCAAAACAACAAATGAAAACAGCCCTCCCAAGAGCCCTGTTGCCAGAGCTGCACAGGGAGTGGGCTGCAGCCTGAGCAGCTAATAAGGTGCCTTGAGATTCCTTGAAGGTCTGTTATCATAGAGAAATCTTCATCATTTAAGCCTGCATTAGGGTTAATATTTGCATACAGGTTTGGGACCAAAGTTCATTAAATCCAATCTGTCTACTCCACATTAATAATGTAAGGCTCAATCAACGGCACAGTGGGTGACTGCACTGCCCAATGCATCACTGAGCCAAACAAACCAAGAGAGAGTCCCAGGTTCCATTCTTGGTCTGTGTTGAGTTCGTTGATCTCAGGGCAGCAGTTGAGACACTGCAATTAGCCTCATCACTGCTGATATAGTGAGAGGGAAAAATATAATCAGGCAGTGTTCATGTTCCCAGTCACGATCCAACAAGCTGCTGCAAAATTCGTGTATGAGAATGTCGGGTCAGGACAGTGCAGCCTCAGCTGTGACCTTGCCCCTCCCACTGGTCGAATAGCCTGCTGACATTTATTGTCTACGTGCAACCCAGCAGGAATCAGTGCCTTCTGGAGAGGAGAAAATTGAAAAGAAAAGAAAAGATTTGCTGGCGAGACCAGTCAGACAATGTGATACCACGTTTTTGCAGTCAGGTAAAAAATCTGGTGAACTGGTTCCAGCCCAGGATTTCTATGATCAAAATTCAGCCTGTGTTGGCTGTTACTCCATAAAAACATGTCCACTCTCTTCTCACCCCCACTTTAAAATCACATTTCCTCTTTGCAGTGCTTTTTCTCCACTGATTGAAATCATGCTCTCGGCTGTGCACATTATCTAGGCTGACACTGCAGTGCAGTACTGAGGGAGCACTGCATTGCCAGGGTAGCTATCCGAGAGGCATAAGCCTCGATTTTAACCTAACCCACCCGGCAAGAACGGGTCGAGTTCGGGTCAGACACCCTGCCTGACGTTACACTCCATTGAGCGTAAAATCGGGTTATCGGGGGGAGGGGAGGAGAGCGGGGAAGAAAGGACATCAGACATCCGACCCAAACCCAACCCACCCTCGCTAGGTTAAAATCATGGCTCTTACATTAAGGTCTCATCTTCCTATTCCATTGGTTCAGATGGAAATTCAAGACCCCATTTCAAAAACATGGAATTCTCATGGTGTTCTGGCCAACATTCCTCCTTCAGCCATCACCAAATTAACTGGTAATTAATCTAATTAGTGTTTCTAGGATCTTGCTATGCACATGACAGCTACTTTTGTCCTCAAAACAAAGTTTATACCCAGAATTAAAATAATTCATAGTTGGAAGTGTACGTTCCACTCATCAATTTTTTTTTGATTCACCAACACTGGCCTCTGCTACAATATCATGCCTATTTGCCAGCGGACAGTCGTCTCAACTCCCCTGTCACATGGGAACGTATTTGAAGTGCTGTTGCAGTTTCCAGTGACATGAAAAACCACCATCAGCAAATTTAAATCTGGTCTCAAGTGGCACTGGCCGTAATTCTTCCAGGCCGCAAGCAAGTTGTGCATCTCAACAACCCATGCAGACTACAGCTGTAGTTTTCTGCTTGCTTTCCTCTGGACTTTCCCTCCCCAGTCACCAGTGGTCAGAAATGGAAATCCCAATTCCTGACGTTCAAATAACAGAGCGTGCACAACACAACAAATGTGTTTATTGCTACTGGCACAAATGGAAAAGGTTCAACAATAGGAGAATATGACAGAACTCCATTCCCCCAAAACGTAGATGTCAAAATCCTGCTCCTTGGCTATAATTCCCCCACAGCTTTACTCCACCCGACCTCGACAATCTCCTCCACCCCGATAGCTCACACCCTCTGTTCTTCCACATGTGGCCAAATGTGCACCCCTCCACTTCACCACCAGTGGCAGAGTCTTCAATTGTTTGAGCCCTACTCTCTGAACGTTCTCCTGCAACTCCACTGACTTCCTTTATTTCTCCCACTTTCAAAGGCTTCTCAAAACCTATCCCTTCCCTCTTACCTTCAGCCATCTCCCCAACTCTTGTCTTTACTTCTGTTTGGTGTCTGAATTCTCCTCCCCCTTTCTCTTGTAAAATATTTAAGAATAATTTACTACATAAGAAATGCAAGTTGCGATTGTTTGCAATAAAACTGATTCTATAAAATAAAAAGGGTATCAAAATTGGTTCAAATAGAAGAGGTGGCAGCTTAGTCTCGACTCAATTTAATGTATCACAAAAATGATGAAAAGAGGGAAACAAAATAAAGGGTCAAGCACAACAAATATCCTGCTGCTAGAGAGTTAACAGACTTGGTTAAGTCACCACGTTTACCTCAACTGTAAATGAGGTGACAGATGTCGCAATCCCATTGCACTGTGTGACTGCAAGCATCTGTCACCTTTATTAATTACTAGCGTACCTTAGTACACATGCTTCTTAAGCTGAGAATATTGCCCGACATCTGGGGAAACACTGTCTCCCCATTCCTTTTTGCCATATGATTTAACTCTTTTCTGTCTATTTTTTTCTTTTTCCATTTTCTCCCTTTGCTTGTTTCTATTCCTGCACATGCACTTTCCAGTTGGAATCACTGGACAGTGATCGAGAGCATGAACACTGGCTGAATTTCTCCTCCCTCACTCAGGAGGTGTTGGGGCCAATTGTAGTATCCCTGCTGCTGTCCCAGCTGAAATCAGCACAGACCACAGATTGAGCCTTGGACGTTCTGGCTCCGTGCTGCACTTAATCATTTAGATCCAGAGAGGCTGTGCTGCAAAATGATAGAGTAATTGGAGAGAAATCACAAGTCGGTGGAAAGTAAACAACTAACCCCTCCTGACTCAAAATCTTTTCCTTTAATAACTGCATATCATAATTAAGCAAATTTGCAATTTTAAAGTTTAATATTGAGAAACTTTGGCTGAAGGATCCACAATGCAGATGATACCAAAGTCTAAGAGAGTCGATGAGAAAACAAGCTGTGGCTAGGTGCCACCAGCTTAGGCTTTAGTAAGTCTGTAGATTGAAGGAGGGAAGTAATAAATTTCATAGTTTTGCGGTCCTAAAAAAGAATGAGTTGGAGTAGGAGACAGTGCAATGGATCTCAATTTCAACACAATGAAGGGATGCAGAGAGGAGGAAGATGATTGAGGACAGAGCATTGGGAGCTTAGAAAGAACAACAGAGGAAAGTTCAGAGGAGCATTGACCATAAAAGTGTCAATAAAATGAAGACAGACAGGCAATATTGAGAGAAGTTGAAATGATAGAAGGATATCTTCTTAGTATTGCCTGAAAAATAAGAAACAGGAATGGGGAGTTAGAAGCTGTGTTTGAGGATGGCTTGATGACACCTGATGGTCATTTCAAGGCACTCCGCGTGGGAGCGTTAATTGAGAATTTCTCAAAAGTTTGGCTCTGAATCAAATCAGCCAAACAAAATTAGCTTGGGGAGAAGGGTGGCTGCTTAAATCGTTACATCACTCAAGGCCAATCAGGAATAAGATTCACCAACTTGAGAATACAACACAGCAGCATATAAATGGAACTGGACTACAGTCAACGAACCCGTGCATTGCCATTCATGGTTCTTCTAAAAAAAAGTGTACAGATTGTCTTGGTAATTGCTTGCCAATTAATTCTCGGTAATAATGCAGCAACATCGTCACAAAGGGAGTTAAACAGTCTCTTGTGAACGTCAGAGAGCACATCTGAGGCTAGAACTCTCCTGACAATTGTAAGTCTTATTTTTTTTAGTTCAACAGTATAGGTTACTTGGAAGAGAGATACCCAAGAAGTTCTCAGCAAATGTCTTCTGCAACTGTTAAGATGTTAAAAAATGGTTTGTGGAAGAATATACCTTCCAGGTTACAGGCTGAACAGCATTTTAGAACAATTTGTATCCAGTTTTGAGGGGGAAAAAAATTGTCTATCCTTCGCTGCAGTCACCCAACACAAACATTAACCAATATAAAAAGAAATCCGGTGAGGTGACTAGGTGGACACTGGCTTTTCATTTCTGGGACCCAGGCTTAAATCCAACCTGGACTAATGAAAATCCCTTCTGTCTGCAAGGGGTCTGCATGAAATGAATTTGGGTAATCTCAATCCAGTTCCTGGTGGGCACTGGCTCATGGCACCACACTGGTACTAAATAAGCTACAAGATTGCTACTGCAAGAAATTGAAAAGTTCTCCAGTGGTGAATCGGTGTCAGTGAGATCATCGGATCTCTGTGTTGATTGACTTGTTAGCATATTATTTCTTTTGCTTTCTACCAATAAGAAACACTGTGCACTACAGCCCTTTGGGTAGCTGACAATGATATTCAGAAATTAGGATGGGG
Source organism: Heptranchias perlo (assembly GCF_035084215.1). NCBI lineage: Eukaryota > Metazoa > Chordata > Chondrichthyes > Hexanchiformes > Hexanchidae > Heptranchias > Heptranchias perlo. The sequence goes on from NC_090344.1 coordinate 42,999,871, forward strand.
AGGGGGTCCCTCAGTAAGTTATTTTCAGGGGGTTCCCACCCAAATGTTGGAAAAATCACAGCTGTTGACATGTTACTGGGCAGAGCAGATGAAGCTTTACTTTGCATCTAGCTTATGCTGTACCTTACTGCTGAATGCTGATGCTTTACGCCTGTTTTTATATCCCTGACCTTACGAGCGCAGAAAAATAAATTCATAAGTAAAACTTGTGAACATCACAGAACACAAGAATCAGCTATAATTAATGAAAACTGCCATCTTGACTGAAGTTGTTTGACCTAGGGAAAGTGGTGTCGACTGAAGGCCCGACAGAAGCCCTAAACAGGCAAACTATTTTAAAGTGGAAGGAAAGTATAGGGGAGAGCACTTACACAGCTGAAAATGCTCTTCAATTTTGTAGTTGGTTAACACAGTTTTTGATGGGTTTTTTTGAAAGCCGCTTCAGATCCTCTTGCCTCCAGGAGGTTAAGGGGTGATCTTATAGAAGTCTATAAAATAATGAGGGGCATAGATAAGGTAGATAGTCAAAATCTTTTCCCAAAGGTAGGGGAGTCTATAACGAGGGGGCATAGATTTAAGGTGAGAGGGGAGAGATACAAAAGGGTCCAGAGGGGCAATTTTTTCACTCAAAAGGTGGTGAGTGTCTGGAACGAGCTGCCAGAGGCAGTAGTAGAGGCGGGTACAATTTTGTCTTTTAAAAAGCATTTGGACAGTTACATGGGTAAGATGGGTGTAGAGGGATATGGGCCAAGTGCAGGAAATTGGGACTAGCTTAGTGGTATAAACTGGGCGACATGGACATGTTGGGCCGAAGGGCCTGTTTCCATGTTGTAACTTCTATGATTCTATGATTCAGGCTGTCTTGGGTGATACCAGATAGAGAGATCCACCAGAGTAGCTTCAACTTTGGAAGTAAATTCAGACAAGCCTGAGCTCACTGTCCAAGTGCAAACATCAAGGTTAACAATTTAAGTATTGACACTCAGTTCGTATGACCATGGGCTGATGATTGAGTCAGTTCCAGAAAAATTGAATTTGTGGCTTGATCCCTGGTTGAACCTTTCCTGTCACCATTTACTTCTGCCACTTACTATTTGAATGATGACCTATGAACCACTGTGTAAATCATTCCCTCTGGTGAGATGGTTTGAACTTAGAAGAGCTGGCAATGCAAAGTTAGTCAACTCTGACTAGCTGCTCCTTTCACACCTCAAGATACCAGAAATCCCAGTGTGAGAGTGGAAAATGGACTAGAATTACATTTTTAAAAAGAAAATTACATATGACTAGTTTGCTTGGAAGAGTTACCATCTCTGGGATGATTAGCATGACTTTAAACTCTTTTTAGGCAATTAATAGCATCACACGGTTAATCTTCCTGTCATTGTGATTACCTTGGGGATCAGCAGATATGAAATGCTTTGAAAGGAATTTCTTACAGCTTGACAGATACTCATTGTCCACTCTTACACTGGGAGATCCTGCTGTGGAACACAACTGGTACAAGCTGTGCATTCTGGCAAACAGGTAGCCAGTTATATTTACTGTGATAAAACAAAGCTGTAAAAAAAAAGGTTCAATCCCCAGTCTGTGCTGATTCAGCTATTCTCTGCCAGGGCAGCAGGTGGGGCGATACAATTGACCACAGTGACTCTGGGCCAGGGAGCGGGAAAAAGCCAGCCAGAATTCTTACACTAGCTCTCCATCCATTGACCCCTGCTGGAAAGTGTGCATGTGTGGTCGTCACACAACGACAGGAATGAGTTTGGCTTGGATGCCCTCCACAGTTTAATAGCCTGACAACACTTAGGCGTCTAGGTTCATGGATGAAGAGTGGGCAACTGGCCGAGGTGGAGGAGGGCAGCTCCAGCAAGCCGTGAACTCCTTCAGGAGACAAGAGGTGGATAAAAGGAGGGCAATGGGAACGGCAACAGGACATTCTGACTCTCCATACACTGCACTACAAAATTCTGCTTTTATCCTATGATGCTTTCCTGAAATCCTTATGCCAACTCAAATTTTAGTTTGAACAATGCAGTCAAACATTTAAGTTTAGTGACCTCAGTGTACGAAAGAGTACAAGAAACCCAGGGTGGAGGGGCAGGGGAAGTAATGAGACTAGCTATAAAGGTGGGCTTATGCATCTTGGCTTTAGTTTGGTCAGATATCAGGTTGCCAACCTAAGTCCACAGTTACACTATCAGTTTTATGCTGATGCACATCAGAAACTGCCTCACAGACACAAAAGCAGTACAACTGTCGCATTCTTATGCTGGCATGGATCTAATTACACTGGATGACCTGCTCCACAACTTCAAAACTTAAGACCATTTCAACACTTGATTCTTTAACATTCTTGAAAGAACATTAGTAACACACAACTAAGGTAATGTTCTATCTGCACAATTTCTGAGCTTGTTCCTTTGGTAAATGTAAGTTTAATTACAATTGCAGAAGTGAAAAAGCGGGGTGGGTGAGGGATGGACATTTGCTGGCCGCCTCCACTGAGATTTGTCAGAGCTGTTTGCTCCTCAGACTGGGGAAAAATTAGAAACATGATTCAGGATCCTTACTATCAAGTCAGTGCCCCAAGTGACTCACATTTGAAATAGTCAGCAGAGTGCCAGTGATGAGTTGGACTGTAAACCAGGTTAACCTGAAACAATCCCTTTAACAGCATCTGGATGACTTTACTGAGTGATTTTCAAATCTTCGCCAATACTGTTGTGTGGTCTTCAAATATATATTTTTTTTAAATTTTTTTTTGAGGGGGAGGATGAACAGGAGGCCTGTTGTCAATGATTTCCATTCTTAAGTCATTAAGAGGTCATGAAATGAGTTTTACTTCCCAACTTGAAACTTGTCTGCACCATCCTGTAGTTCTGTAATGCTGTTTATGTATGTTAATTACAGCACTGGGACACTGGTATTGAAGTGGAGACCCATGATATACAATTGCACTTGTCTTTCATCTCAGCACCCATGAAACATTTGGACTGGAGCACATCCGCAAACACTGAATACGTATCCTTTGTGCCACGATATGGCAGGCAGTTGCATCAACAATGTATTGTCAAGTAAAACTGCCACTAAAACCAATACAACAATGAATTGGATCTGCAGACCATATCACATTCTGATCGGCTTGTGTTTGAACATATGAAAATGACAGGCAAGAAAAGACCCCCCCCCACCGAAATGTGGCTGGCTGAGCAGAGCGCTCTGGCTGCATAGGTAATTGGAGTTAGGGACATACTGCATTAATAGGGAAGTGAGTCGGATGTCGTCAGAGGCGTTGGCAGCTCTCATGTCCTGGCGCTACGTCTGGCCCACGGCCAAAGCTGTCCAGTCATTGAAACTCGCACCTGGCCCTGATTCCATCAAGTGTATTGAGGAGACTCAAGCCTAAGGTGCGATCCCACCTGATCTTGCCCCGTTCAGGCGGAATTTCTCATCTGCGCGAGGCACTGAAACCTCCGCCTCAATTTGAGCCATCTCTCAGAAACTCCCCCAGTGCTATTCCACTCTGCGCGGATAGAGTTCCTGTACAGGCTGCTCCAGTACACCATCCACTTCCTTGCCCTTGTCTTCCATCTGGACACGCTCTGGCATTCCATCTTGCCATCTGGCGAAGGGCCTCAATGAAAGGCTCTCGACGCGGGAGTCCTTCCCTGCATCATTGGGGATCTGAGGTGGAAGATGTTGAACGGAGCAGTTACGTGCATAAAATTTTTTTAAGCACTTTTACAATTTCCCAGGCCACTTGTGATTTTTGCAGGCAGGAAGAATCCGCGTTTCACGTGTACATGGAGTGCGAGAGGTTGCAGCCCGTCGAGCAATCTGAAAGGACTGCTCCGCAACTTTTGGCTGCATTTCAGCCCTACGCTCCTGATTTTGGGCCTCTCAGTGTGGAGGGGGGCAGGTTAAGTCAGAAGATCTTCTTGTGGGTCTGACCAAGTTGGTGATTTACTGGTGGGCATGGCCGGTGGGAGGTGGTCACTTTGGCTGCCTTTCTTCCGCGGTATTCTCCGTGCCCGGGTGGCCTTGGAGAGGGAACATACGGTGTTCACTGGTATGCTGGAAGCCTTTCGTGACCGGTGGGCACCGCTGGGTATAGAGTGACTTATAGACACTGATAACATGATGATTTAGTTGGGAAGGTTCCCTTTGCTTTTATTGGGACTTTTTTTTTCTTATGTTGAGCATCTTTTAGTTTGATTGGACCATATGTTTCTTTCTTATATTAGTGGTGCCCTAAAAGAGGCACTTGTTCTGCTGATTCTTGTTTGGTGACACTGTGTCACCCTGATTTGCCCATAAAAATAGGCCCAAGTAACAGGGTAGCCTTTGTATCAATGCATGTTGAAAGCTGCTTCACATCACTGCAAAGGCAGTTATATAACTGGTCTGTTGTAGAGGCATGAAATTGCTGAGTCAACAATGTGACGCAACTCAAGTTTCACTTTGAAAAATACAACCAATATCATGACAGTGATGACAACCAATTCAGTTAATATTTTTAAATGAGGCAGAAATTTATGGGCTTGAAATTCCAATCTAGGCTGTCACTCCAGTGCCATCCTTTAGGTGAGATAAACTAAGCCATAATCTACTTGATCCAAAATTGGAAGAGCAGGTGTCTGGCCAACATTGCTCTCTCAAGCAATACCACCGAAAACTTATTAACATATAAACATCGCACTGGTGTTTATGCAATCTTGCTGCAAGCAAAATAGCGGCCTTGTTTGCCTATAATAACAGCAGTTCATGCCTTTCAGTAATTGACTGTACATGAAAGGGCTTTAACAAGTTTAAAGAGGTGCACACAATGCTGCTGACCATGGGCTTGGAGTTACATCAAGATTACAGCACAAAACAGGCCATTCGTCGCAACTGATCTATGCCGGCTTTTGTGCTCCACTTTAGCCTCCTTCCTCCCTAATTCATCTAACCCTATCAGCATATCCTTCTATTCCTTTCTCCCCCTATGCTTATCTAGCATCCCCTTAAATGCATCTATGCTATTCACCTCAACTACTCCTTGTGGTAGCACGTTCCACGTTCTTACCACTCTTTGGGAAAAGAAGTTTCACCCGAATTCCCTGTTGGATTTATTAGCGGCTATCTTATATTTATGACCTCTAGTATTGGACTCCCCTAACTGCGTAACTGTGTGAGTGGTATCAAAATACGTGAGTGAAAAATTCAGTACAAGATTAAACTTATCCTAGTTCTGGATCAGCAGCGGAGTCCTGGATCCATTCGAAAGCTTTCCCCACCGAACAAGAAAAAAAAACTGATATTGTTTTGACACCCGATCAGATTTCAGGATTGGAGTGTCACACCCTGTGTACCATGACAGGATCGTTGGTTACCCTTGTAGATTACCCTACCAAAGTTGTTCTGTTTCTGGGGTTCGACAGTACAGATATTTCATGAATGGTCTGGTATAATGTTGCCATCTTGTGGCAGCATTAAGAAGCACATGTTTCGTTTGGGCCAGTAGATAAAGAACTTGCATTATGTAGCACCATATCACATCTCAGGAAATCCCAGAACACTTCACATGCAATAAAGTACCTTGACCGTCATTATGTAAGGCTACACAGCAGCCATTTTGCCCACAGCAAAAAGACCACCTATTCAGTTTTTGGTGTAATTGGTTGAAGGAGGAACATTGGTCAGGACACAGACAAAAATCTGCGGTCTGCTTTGAAAAGTAGTAACAACATCCACCTTAAAAGCAGACAAGGCCTCGGTTAAAGGTATTACCTGAAGGACAGCACAACGCTGGATTGTCAGTGTCAGCCCAGCTTACGTACTCAAATCCCAGAGTGCAGCTTAAACCCACAACCTTCTGACTCAGAGTGTTACCAACCAAGCCAAGCTGACAAATTTTTTTGTTTCCTGATCCTGCCCTCATGCCACCAGTCCTGGATCGATACCTTAAATACCCACAGACTTGGAATGTCAATTATTTCACTTCCAGAGACAAGAGTGACTCCATTGTCCTCCAGAAGCTAGGCCACTCTGGCGATGATCACTGAGGGTAACGGGGGTCATAACTTTGGCCCAGCTCAAGAGCTGACCCGAAACTATCCAATCACACGAAACCACACAACTGGTTGGATATGTACTCAGAAAACTTACCTGTTCCACATGTTGGTCGGGTCTGAACCAGGAGACTTCAACACCTATTGAATACTGCTGTGTAACAGAATATTAACTTGTAGGCAAATTCATTATTTGTGTGCCTCTTTATTTCATATGAATTAGCTTAACAATTGATTTTTCTTTAAATGACAAAGCAAGAATAAAGTAAAAATACTTCACACAAATAATGTGCGAAATTTGTATCAGATACTGCAATAGAAAATGCATCTCAAGACTGTTTGCATTGAGCAGTACAGCTAAACAAAAATATCTTGAGTTCAATTATATAGTTGTGGATCTGCTAATGTTGGGATTCAGTACCTGTTACATCTTTCACACTGGTACACTGGCAGAGAATATGTAAGGAGCACGACCAACATCTTCTAAATAACCAAGCTGGGTCTTATTTCCAGTTGTCTCATTTTGAGTCATCTTCCTTAAGCTGTTGTCAGGATAGTCTCTCTTACATTTCATTCTTTCATTTTGTTACTTCAATTCCTTAAAGAGAGCCAAAGAATTTAATTTGACTCAAAAATAAATCTTTCAATAACATTAGATGGTTCTTTCAAACCAACAGATCCCCAATGGCCTTGTGGCTAAAGCCAGGGCCCAATATAGCACTGAGCCATATAAATCAGAAGGTGCATGGTTCAATTCATGTTCTATGTCAAGTTCGTTGATCTCAGCTGGGATGGAGGTACAGTTACTATGGGTGACCTCAGTATCCCGGAGGGAAAATAGAGTGGGAAAAATGGTCAACCAGGGTTCTTGCTCCTGATTGGTATTCAGGGTCCACTGCTTGAAATTGCATGTGAAGGTTGGCTGAGGACAGGAGCGAGTTTGGATTGCATTTTCCTTCTCTGAATAACCTGCCAAAACACACATTAGTCTCACATATTTTGAGTAAGGTATTATTGGGTGCTCAGTGCTAATAGAACTCCTACAAGAGTCAGTGCTTTCAGGGGAGTTGGAAAAATTGGTGTAAAAAGTAACAAAACTAATTGCCCCACCACCAATGAAACATCCAACAAGCATCATTTTTGACCCATTTCAGGAGTGTGACTTCTATGCATTGCTTTACAGTTATTACACTCTGTCAAAGAGTCGGTCCCTGTAGCGCTACTCATAGGAGTCCAAACGCCCCTAAAGTTTGCTTAATATAACATACTTATAACTTGACAGCACAATTACAGACTTGTGTTTCTTGTACATCTGTGAGACCGTCATTTCACTTACTGTAGGTTCGTTGGCTTACACAATAGGGTGCAGCCAAATGAAGAACAACTGCATATCTGCACTCAGCTGTGTGAGTGCACCTTCAAGCTAATATGCATCCTGTGTAGTGCTCTGAATTCATCCCACCAATAGTGATAGACCGGTGCCCAACAGCACCACAATACTGTCTCCAGACATGACCCAAGTTTTCAAGAGCAGAATCTATAATTGTACTGCTGGGAGTTTTTCCAAGTTCAAGTGGGCAGAATATGAAAATTTCACACCACTTCACTTAAGCCACAATAATATTCAATTAAAAAAACAACTTTTTTTCAGATAAATTAGAATACCTTTGTGTGTTGCAGGTAACCTTAGTCCAATAAAAAGTTTTTCTGGGGAGGCTCCTCCAACTCATCAATGACTATATTTCTGTTGCATGAAAGTGATCTTCGGCGGAGTATCCTAATTCTTGTTTGGGATGCAGCTTTGCTCTCAACCTCTTCTGCACTGGACAATTTTCCCCCTGATTCAGTGAATGATCTTCTGGTCAACCTACAGCGCTTTTTCTTTTCTTCTAACTGTTCAGGGCTGGTTATTTCTATCCAGCTCAGTCCTTCCATATTTAAGATGTGAGTCAGCCGGGCACTACGTCTCACCTTTTTGAGTATTGATTGTTCTAGAGAACTGGCAGAATTTTTTATTCTGGTTTCAAGCTGGTCAGCAGCCGCAAATATATTTGTGTTTATCTGTTCCAAAGAGCAGTGGTGGCCAAAATTATCAAGCAGCGTTTCATCGTTGGTTGTTACTTGGGCTCCACCAACCTCATCAACACCATTTTCATGACTGGGAAAAATTGGTTTGACGATCATATCGTACAAAAATCTCTCTTCGTTTCTTTCCCTTTGTGTAACGTTCTCACCTTTCTCTCCATTTTCACTGCTTGTATCTACCATGTGCTGTCCTCCAACCTTCAGAACAGCTGCCTGTTCTGGCTGCTTTTCATACGCTAGTTCTGTTACACTGAAAAATTTGCTTTTTCTGCGGCTGGGTCTGCTTCGAAACACCTCCCGAATGTCTGGAGGTGAAATGCATACTTCTTTTTCCTCAGGAACTGCTGCATCAGCTCTCAGTGGCTCATTTGATATTACTTGGGATTCTTTGAATGCAGTATAATTACTGAATGGAGTTAACTCTTCCATTTCATCTGGCTCGGTTTGCAGTTGTTTTTTATTGATATCTTCAAGAACATTTGATTCAGAATCTAGAAAAGAACTTAAGCAGTTGCAGTCACCAGTTTGAATTCCCTTCTTGATATGTTCTTCAAGTCCAGTTCCTGTTGCACACTGTCCTTCAAATAAGATTTTCACACCAGTTATTCCTTGCTGACTACTTCTCACCACAGCAAACTCTTCAGAAAGATGCTTCCTTTCAATCTTTATTGAAGATTTCCTCCTCTTGACTGTTGGTTTATCATGGTCATTGGCAACATTCTCACCACTTGAACTCTTCAGTGCTTCCACTTCACAAACCCTGTCTTCTGTATTTTCATATGAAGCATTAGATGATTGATCACTACTACCCATGAGACAGTAACTAAGCTTCTTGCTTGATTTCTTAGGCACATTCCCAACAGTTCCTTTCTGAGTTTCACTTTCAGCAGATCCCTGAATATCCTGCTCCTCCTCAAGGTAGCACATCCTGCTCTTTCGTAGTCTTCCAGCTCGTCGCGCTTTTTTCCCAACAGACTTGGTAACTGTATACGCAGCACCATATCCATCAGCTGGACACTCTGACTTGGACAAGTTTTGTCTACTTTCTCCTCCAATATCATTACCTGCTTGGCAATGAAACAGGACAGTTAGGAAACATTTTGGCATTGCTGTATGGTGGTACAATACTAAATTAAAAATAGGCAAGCCCAGTGAGGCAACAATAGCAACGACTATTCTGACTCTTGGTCTCGTGCTGTTAAAGACTGTAACTACTGCAACTTCAGGCAGCCTAAGAGAATGGGAGACCAGTGGTGCAGAGGTGAACTGGGACAAAATTCCTTTGACAAATCAAAGTTCAATGCACTTTAATGCCAAGGGCAGGGACAATGCCAAAACTTGGATATATTGAGATAATCAGTATATCCATGTTCAATTATAACATGACTGTACTGTGATACAAAATTTTGCTTTTACTCATACATTTTACTTTGGACTGTGCTGTCAAATATTTTTAACTTTGCTCACCTCAATGTAGTTAATCAGCAGTAACTACGAGAATCCTGTTTTTGGGCCGGGGGGGTGGGGGGGGGGGGGGGGGGGAAGAGGGGGAGAGGGAGAAAGAGGACAGGACATTGTTTTAATCATAATCAACATTCTTTTGCCTTTTTTGGTTTATTACTGAGTCCTGATGGTATAACTGGTATTGGCTTAAAGAAGATATTACGGCGGACTGAACGGGACATACAGCAGCAAACTCAGGGATGGCTCAGTTTCAAACGCCAATGTAAATTTAACTTTATTACACTGCTGCATTAAGCATCAAGCCAATACCACTAATGAGATCAGCATGGAAACATTACTTGAAGTTGACTATTTTAGTTAGCTAACTAAAATAGTCAAAGCATATTAACTGCAGTAATAAATTAAGCATTTTTCCTTCGAACATCCATACTATTGAGAATCTTTGTGAAGTTTGAGACTGCATACATTTAAGTATAAAATTCGACATTTAAGTCATTTGGGATTTGAGGGCTATTTTCTGTACGTGTCAGTGCATGGGATGGTAGTTCAGATCATTTGGGTGAGCACACTCAATTGCTACTGGCATGACCCACCTCTCGGGTTCTCTGTCTCCCTTCCTGTTTGGGTGCAGTAATGGCAGTGTGGGGAACAGACAATGGCCCTGAATTTGCTCCAAAAATAACGGAGAGTCGAACAGCGCTCACTGTTATTTAAGGGCAAAGGCAGTCAAACCTACAAATCTGGATGTTGCTCTACCAGATGCCGTTTGTCTGAAAGCTGCATGGGAAGGACAGCGCGCCGGTTAAACGAATAGACCAGCATGAAGTTGCTGTACTGCCCAACTGGAAACGAACTAATCTACATGGAAAAAAGTACACACTTTTTTTTTTCAGTCTAAGCTAACTTTTAACGGCATGGTAAGTCTTAATGACTGCCAAACAACCTCTCAGGCACTGAATTAACTTTTAAAAACGTGGCGTCTCATTCCTTCCAAATTTAATTGATGTTGGATATTAAAAAAAAAACAAGTTTTATATATTTTTTTTTAAAAAACATTTTCTTTGTCTCTCATCTGTCTTTTAATTAAATATTTCTTACCCTCCCTTTATTTCGCTTTCACTAACTGATTTTACATTGGATTTACTGTTGTAGCTTTCACTTCCTGACTCTGTCTGCACAGTTTGTCAAGGATGCTTCAATCTGATTGGTTGAGGAGACAGCAATTCCTTCGTTGCTCATACATGCCCGGGAGAGGATACTGCACTTTTTGCAGCTCACTATTAGAAGTTGTTCCTGCACTAAAGCCATTAGTGGGTAATTTTAAATCTAATGAGCAGCAGACGCCGTACGTTCGCCACTAAGAGAAAATTCTGGGCCCATGGATATTAAAACCAAATTTCCAACACCTTGGTAAGTCACAGTGACTAATAAGGTGTCTTATACTTAGCCCTCTGGGGTAAAGAATTCCAAAGATTCACAACCCTCTGAGTGAAGCCTTGATTCAGGTAATGGTCATTCCTGAATGACTTTTGCTGGAATGTGTTACATGGGAAGATAGCGGGTGAGGACAAGATCAGGGTCAGCTGTGATAACACCCATGGTAAATAACCTCAAAAAACACTCACTGCCTAGCCTCACATATGAAGAATAGTTTTCAGGTTTTTGACTGGTAAATAGGGACATTAACCGCTTGGAGAATGTGGAGCTGACAGATCTGAATTACACATCTAAGTCCACATCGCACTCCCAACGAGCTGTGTACGACTGCTTGAACACACACAGGATGTCATTCTTTGATGTTCAAATAACAGTAAAATTTTAATGTTAGCCAACATTAAAAAAAAGTCATGTCAATGAGCTGCTAGGAAAGTTTGCTTCATGCTGTTTGTGTGAAGGTGAAACAAGAATATCTCAAGGTAATCTCAAACCTCTTGTTGAAACTGGATTTATGCAACATCACACCCAAATTACTCAACATAGATGGTGTAAATGCTAAGCTAAAACCAATTAGCTCTGCTGCAAATTGCACAGGCATTGGGCACCCTCTGGTACCTCACTAAATTGACTATTCTTCATGTGTAAGACTAGGCAGAGTGTTTTTTGAGGTTATTTACAGTGTTAACACAGCTGATCCTGATCTTGTCCTCACCTGCTATCTTCCTGCATAACACATTCCAGCAAAAGTCAAGAGCCAAGAGCCACTAGGCCTAACTGTAGCACTCCAAATGCCACGCCAACTAAGATCAACTATCGGTGCCGTCCAAGTATCAAACCATAGAACTTGTGGTCTGTATGGCAGTTACAAACTAAGCCAGAGGGGAGCCAGTTAAAAAGTAAGGTTTAACAGTAAAGGGAGAAATTAATCTCTTGCACTTGAGACAGAACACATTACTGTACCATTTAATTCAGCCAAGAGAATTCCTTCAATGTTGATTAAAATATTTAGCGCCATCAACAGGTTCCCATCTTGCATACCATCTCCCAAACAATTCAGCCGACTTGAAAAGCTGTGTGCTGAAAACAGGGGCTAAATAACAAAGACACCAATTTTCCACCCCCAGAATGTTGGAGAGGGAGCAATGCTAAACAGCAGCTTGGCTAAGATAACACAGATAGGCAGGTCATGAATGAAGGCCCAGAGGTGCAAGGAGCAGAAAAGTTGCCGAGGGCCACCGGTGAGCTGGAGAGGAGTTGCCGATGGCCCCCAGGCCATGTTGTTATCACCATCGCAATATGGCAATAGTTAACAAAATCTTGAAGCAGACACATAATTTACAAGTGTATTTTTCCAGATTCTTGTACTGTGACGACAATGATAAATGATCTGATTATTTTTTTCTAATATTAATGTGCAAGTATCCTATGGGCTTTTGGGGAGGGAAAGTGTGTGCTTCTCCCCCGCCACCCCCATCTTTTATATTAGACTCTAGCCTGAAAAACGTCCATTTTACTGCTGATGTCGAGGCTTTCGATTTGGGTCTTTCTCCCATTGTGCTAAGTCCCTCCAAGATATCAATTACAGGAAATGCATCCATTATAAACAGCAAGGGGTGCAATGACAAAGCAGCCCGAGTGCTGTTCTGGAGCAGCCCAGGAAACTACACTAAGAGCTGTGACTATAGACTTCTCAGCAAGGAGCAGGGCTACCCTTGGTTCAGCTTGAAGGCATAGTCCCTTCTCTTCCACTGACCCCCACTGTGACATCCCCTATCATTGACATCACTAGATTAACCCAGTCGAAAGGGATATTCTACTGGAGGTTCATCAAGTTGGCAACAAAATATATATATATTTTTTTAAAGTTTTATGCGTGAGAATAATATTCTAATATATAAAACAGGGGAATGCTTTGAACCAAAAATACTCTCCCCTCCAAGACGTGCCTTCTCCTTTAACCAGCTCTCTTGGAACTTTTGATGACGTTTAGTCTCCAGTAACTTTGAGAGGAGCAACCTTGAACAGCTTCATAAAATGTATTTTTATATGAACATAAAATGTTACTTGCCCTCAAGATAGATCAGACTGGTTCTCCTCATAGGTCCACATCCCAGCAGTACATTGCAATCAGGTGAACCTGCTGATTCAGACCAGATATCCACGACCTCTGCGATTGGGCTCAGCAATGGCTTCCTTGAAGCATATTCGCGTTTTCCATAAAGGTCCTTTCTGAATTTTTTTCTACATTTGCCTTTAGTTACCTGCAAAACATTTTTGCTGTTATCAGCTCTATTCTCCTTCATTTACAATTTGAGATGTAGGCTGTCAATCATTCGGATTGACCTCAGCACCACAAAGTACTGATGCGTAGCACCACCATGCAGTGCCAGAACACAAGTTTTGGTGATGTCTCGAGGCTTATTTACAATATATAGGCAGTAATAGAATATTGGAAAAGTCACACTTTAGACAATGTCCACTAATGTTCAGTGTCAGGCTTGGCTCACTGGTAGCACTATCCCCTCAAAATCTGAAGGTCATGGGTTCAAGACCCACTTAAGAACTTGAGCACATTCATCTAGGCTGACAATCGAGTGCAGTACTGAGGGGGAAGTGCATTATTAGAGGCGCAGTCTTTCAGATGAAATATTCTTCCCTTCCTTCTCAGTTTTAAAATTCTCTTCCTTGTGTGCTCAAACCCATCGATGGCTTCACCCCTCCCTATCTCTGGAACCTCTTCCAGACCTGCAACCTTCCAAGAACTCTGCATTCCTCCAATTCTTGCCTCTTGTGCATCCCTGATTTCCTTCGCCCCTCCATTGGTGGCCCAAACCCTCTCTGTGCTCCTTAAAACCTACCTCTTTGACCAAGCTTTTGGTCACCTGTCCTAATATCTCCTTATGCGGCTGTGTGTCGAATTCTATCCGATAACCCTCCTTGTGAAACGTCTTGGGACGTTTTACCACGTTAAAGGCGCTATATAAATGCAAGTTGTTGTTGTTCATTCTTGCTCCACCACGAGTTCATCCGAGTGTTATACAGCTCTCTTCAGGCACAACCCAAGTTTAGAAGGATAAAATCTAGAATTGCACCGGATGCTTTTCATATTTGAACTGTAAAAACTCCACATACCCACCATTGCAAGTTACAGATATCCCAGTGAATTAGATTCCCAAAAGGGGTTCCAATTTCAGTGAAATTATTACAGGGACACTCCAAGTTTAGTCTTGGGACCTTCTCCATAGCAGGTCGTGGGGAATATGCTTTGGAGGAGGTCTGGAATCATGAAGCTGACCCAGCGAGGTGTGACCCACAGACCAGAGTCAAGAAAAAACGAGGGAGGGACAAACAGCAAAAGAGGAAAACAACCACTGCAGTACAGGTCCAAACAGCCACTCCACCAACAATAAGCAAGCAGCAAAACTGCAGCAGAACCAATTAAAGACCACTGAATTACCTTACCAAATAGACAGCTCAAAATATTCTCTTCACTGAATTTTTGAAATATGTTACAGCTGTTCTTGTAAATAAACACTCCTTCATTCTGCTTTAAATTTTAGATTTTCCATACAGATTCAATCTCAACTAAAACAAAACGTGCATATCTGCCTCTTTGTTAGCTTTGCTCACCCACGACAACTGATCAGCAGATTTCTTGGCTGCAGTTATAGAATCTCAGAAGTTTCAGTACAAGATGCAACTCAGCTCATCATGTCATGCTAGGTCCCTCACATGAGCCATCTGCTCTCATCTCATTTCCTGCTCATTCCCTGTATTTATCCATTAGCATGTTAAATGGCTTTACTTCCATAGTCACTTGCGGTAACACATTCAAATACCAATAACCTTTTTATGTGAAAAAAATTCTTTCCAACCTCCCTTTTATACTTTTAGTGCTAATACCAAGCTCATGCCTTTTACTGATTTAAAGATATTCAACACACGTGCTTCACACCCATATAATCATAAAAATATGCAAATAGAGTTCACACCAAAAAAAAATCTCTAATTTATGTCTGTCTCCATGAATTTTTCATTCTGGATATGTGCAATATCTTTGTTATTGCTCTTTAAGTGCAATAGTTTGAGACTGGTACCTGCTTAGATAGCCCAAAGAGGTATTTAAAATATTATATGGTATAGTATCGTTAACTTAAACCCAGAACATTACTTCAAAACAAATAAGGAAAGTCGAACCAGAGGACAGAAATTCAATTTGATGAAGAGTAAATTTAAAATAGATATTAGGAAGAGCAACTTCACTCAGAGTGATAAGCTCTGGAATAATCCGCAACATAAAAAGGTAGTGGAAGCAAAAACATTAGAGGGGTGAAAAATTCAGTTAGATACTAGTCTGGGAGAGATAGGGCACTTAAGCAACAAGCTTTGATGGATCGAATGACACTTTCCTGCTGAAGTGTTTTTGAACAATTCTTACGTACAGTGACGTGAAGCCAGCAGACAAGATTTATACTGCTAGGTCCACATCACTCTGGCCAAGGCAAACAAAGCTCTGCACACAACTGTTAACAGAGCGCTGTACTTGCCTGTAAACAGTGCAGGCCAAGTTTTAACATTAACAGTTGACAGTGCATTATGAAATGTAAAAAATATTTTTTTTGGAAACCTCTTGCCTAAATTCAATTTGGGCAATTTTGCAGCAGAGTTTACAACACATTTTATATTGATGAACCAGTCTACCTTGCATCAACTCAGTGAATGTAGTGCAATTAGGCAAAAGAAGTACAAATTTTGTGGGTCAGTTTCAACAATCACAAGGAACAACATAAATAGTGGCACATTCATCAACAAAACCAGGCAATTATTTCTTACAAATCAGACACTTCTAACACAGAGCTAGTGGTAAAGGCAGCCCCAAAGAAGCACCAATATGTGCAGGCAAAAACAAGACAACCCTGAAGCTTGATAAGCTGCTGAGGATTTAAATTCCACCGAACTGCAACCCAAATAAAAATCAACACGGTCAAGGGAAGAAAATATTCAAGCGGTGGAAGGCATGCAGGGGAAGAGAGCATTGTGTCATACACCAACTGTGGGAGAACAATCTCCAAAAAAAGTTACGATTTTCCCAACTGACCAGCTTACCTTGTCCATGGAAAGAGGAAAAAAAAGTATCACAAGCTTATTCTGCCTGCTGGTCTGGGCCCAAGCCCATTATTTCTATCTCCTTTTTCTTAGCCCCTTCTCTCCTGTCTCCTCCCCTTCCTGTAAGTGAGCCATTACATCTTTTATTTCTCCCCTCTCGGGTACTTTGCCATCATATTGCTTAAACCATCACTACTCTCCTGCCGCTGTCCCAGGCTTGAATCCTTCGAGGCTTAGCCCACAACTACCATTTGTACCTCTCGACATTCTCCAGAGTGCTCATCTAGACACCCGTTACAACCCCAAGTGCCCCATCCTCCTCTCTTGCTGACCTCCCCATCTAGCACGCTTCCTAAAGACTAACCACACTAACATCCTTCCCATCCCGCTCACCCCACCCACCACTACCCACTTAAACTCTGCCAGATGATCAACAATTACCATCACTCTTCGTATTTCACTTCAAAATATCCATTCACTCGTGAACAAGGCCCTTGTCGTGCATGAATAAAACCTGGCGTTTCCTTGCCTCTTCACCAAAACCTCCCCGCCTGGTTATATTTCCCACCACCTGCCCCCCAAAACTGACCCGATGGTCAGACCCTGGTAGCTTTCTAAACTCCTACAGTACCTTCTCCCCCTTCAAGCACCTCACCTTGTTTCACCTTTCTAGCCGCTCCTTATAAATCATCATTGTTTAATCGCTCCCCAATCCCACCCCAAGTTTCTTCCCGAGATATGCTCCCTCAGCCTTTGCACTGAGCATTTCCTCATCCTCAGTCTCCAACCTCCATCTCAGATCTCCTTACTCTCCCCCCTGAGTTTACCACCCTCCTGTCCACCCTAAATTCTTCCTCCATATAAACTCTCCTACCCATATTCATGCTTTGATGGCCTCTTTGCTCCCTTGACTTTGATCAGTAACTTGGTCATCTCTGATCACTGCCTTGTATCCTTCACCACCCACAGCCTTTACCCCTTCCAACTCCACTTCCTTCTGCATCCACCCTGGAAAAAAAACTCTTCAAGTCACTTACAAACTTCCGCTTGCCCAACCTTTGGCCCCATTCACCACAATATTTCTGCAGCCGTCTACTGCCTCAACCACTCCCTCACCTCCACCTTTGATGCCCTTGTCCCTAGCAAAACTTTAATTCTCCCCTATCACAGTCTTTCCACCTGGTATGGTTCCCATCTTCTCCCAAATGCAAAGGGGCGCTTCCTTCAACATATCTGGTGCACAACTAGTTTAATCATCCATCACAAGATCTGGCAGGATGACATCAAGCATAATGAGGCCTCACTCTCCTCTGCCAAAACCATCCCAACTCCAGGATCACCTTAGAGAGCAAAACTAACACCCAACTTCTGTTCACTATCAACCGTCTCCTTAAACCCCCTCTCCCTTCCCCCATCACCTGAAACACACACGAGGAGCTTCTTTGTCACTTTCCCCCATCTACACTAAGCCAAACCTTATCCCTAGCTCAGCTGAACCCATATCTCTCTAGTTTACCTCCCATCTCTCCTCATGCCTCCAATGAGCTCCCCTCCTCCATGAGACCCACCTTCTGCTCTCTTGACCCAATTCCCACTAAACTGCTGACCACCCAACTTCCATTCCTATCCCCATGCTAGCTGACACTGTAAATGGTTCCCTCTCCTCAGGTACTATCCACCTCCCTTTCAAAACTGCTGTCATCATTCCCCACCTCAACCCCTTTCCTTGCAAGTAACGCCTCACCTCCAACATCCCTTTCCTCGCCAAAGTTATTGGACATGTTGTCATCCATGCCCATCTTTCCTGTAGCTCCCTGTTTGAATTTCTCCAATCAGGTTTTCACCCTACCACAGCACTGAAACACCCCTAAACAAAGTAACAAATGACATCCTGTGACTGTGGCACATTGTCCCTCCTTAACCTTTCTGCAGCCTTTGACCATCCTCAGTGATCTAGGGCCACAGAATCCACTGCACCATCCTCCAACAATGCCTCTCCTCTGTTGTCCAGTTCAGTGGGACTGCCTTCACTTGGTTCCACTCTTTCCTATCCAATTGTGCCCAGAGCATCTCCAGCACTGGCTTCTCTTCTCACCTCCACAGAGTTACCTCTGGAAGCCATACAAGCATCTATCCTTAGCCCGCTCATCGACCATGTACTATTCAAACCCAAACTGAGCTTCCAACCCCACATCGGATCCATCACAAAGACTGCCTACTTCCATCTCCTTAACATCGACACCTACGCCCCTTTCTCAGCCCATCCGCTGCTGAAACCATCATCCTTGCCTCTGTCACCGCCAGACTCGACTATTTCAATGCTCTTATGCTAGCCTCCCATCTTCCACCCTCTAAACCAGCTGATCCAAACTCTGCTCCTCTTTTTCAATCTTGCACCAATCTCGCTCACTAATTTTTCCTATCCTCCCTGACTACATCGGCTCCCTGTCCATCAGCGCCTAAAATTTAAAATTCTCAATCTCGTCTCTGAATCCCTTCATCGTCTTACCTCTCCCTACCTCGAACCTCCTCCAGTCCAACAACCACCCCCCACCCCGCAAAATCTCCATTCCTCAGACATTGGCCTCTTGTACATTCCTCCCCACATCCCACCAATGGTGGCCGTGCCTTCAGCCACTTAGGCCCAACACCCTGGAACTCCTTTGTAAACCCTTCCCCTTCTCCACCTCCTCCCTTCTTTTATGATCCTCCTTGAACCCACCTTGTTGATCAGAGCCAGGGAACTACAGGTCTGTCAGCCTGACATCCATTATTGGGAAGATGCTAGAACGGATCGTAAGAGATGTCCTTTAGGATCATTCCGAAAGGGAAGGGGCCATTAGAAATTCACAACAGATCTTCCAAAAAAATAGGTCGCGCCATACAAATTTGGTAGAGTTTTTTTGAGGAAGTCAATAGGTTAGTGGATGAGGGAAATCCGGCAGATATTAAGAACATAAGAAATAGGAGCAGGAGTAGGCCAATCGGCCCCTCGAGCCTGCTCCGCTATTCAATAAGATCATGGCTGATCTGATCCTAACCTCAAATCGAAAGAACACAAGAAGTAGGAGCAGGACCCGGCCATATTGTCTGCATGGACTTTCAGAAAGCCATTGATAAGGTACCTCGTACTAAGTTACTTCACAAGATGGAATCGTGTGGTATCAGTAGGAATTTGAAATGCTGGATTAGGAATTGGCTCCAATCCCGCAGCCAAAAAGTTGCATTTAACAAATGTGGCTCAGCCTGGAGACATGTTACCAGTGGTGCCCCCAGGGATTGGTCCTAAGCCCACTACGCTTCACGTTGTTTATTAATGACCTGGATAGTGTGTTGGAAGTATGGTAAGTAAGTTATAGTTGGCATCAAAATCTATGCAACGTTGAAGACGGTAGAGGAATGCAATCAAATCCAAAAAGATTTATATGTGACGGGAGAGTGGGCCACACAATGGCAAATGGCGTTTAACTTAGATAAATTGGGTTTTTTCTCTGTCCTTTTTTGTCTCTTCCAGGAGCTGCAGAGATGGAGGTTGGGAGGGGGCGAGGAAGGGGAGGTGAGAAAAAAAAAGTGCACAATGCTCTGTCCATCATGGTGTGGGGCAGGCTTGATGGACTAGCTCGTCTTTTCCTGCCCATCAATTTTCTATGTTCCCAAGTGGCTTGGAATGTTTTTCTATGTTAAAAGGCGCCTATAAATACAAGTTGTTATAAGAGCAACAGATTCTGTTCAATCCTCAAAAACAGAGGGAGGAAGGAAGCTTACGATTTTGTTCAAATAGCCAAAGAATCTTAGCCCAGAGTTATCAGGACCACTGGTTTATGTTGAATGAAGAAGTCAAATTCCACTTTTAATGCACTTTATTTATTTTTTCTAAACCAATGCACTAGGAATCACATTCCGCTTATTTTTCCATGAAAATTGTTCACTACCTAAAAAGAAAAGCAATTGAATGGCTGAAAATGCTCTAAATGGAACAAAAATTCCCTTACCGTAGTTGAATTCTTCGAAATATTCTTAACATTACTCTTGATCCTAGCAGACCTGCGGGGTTCCTCTTTCATGGACTCTTGCTCCTGGTTTCCAGTTTTCACCTCTTCCTTTGATTTTGTGATTGGGCTTGGGCTTACTTTTGTACTTAACGATTCAATGCATCTTGCTTTGTCTTTAGTTTCCTCTCTCTGTTCATCAGGCAGATTCTGAATACTGGGACATACGTCTCCCATACAAGAACTGGCTTGCTCCGTGTCACTGATAGACAGGTCAGTGATTTGTCGATCAAGGAATTTTTCACCAGGTTGCGACATTCTATCGAGCATACAAGACATGTGTTGCATGTCCGACTCACCTATTGATGCTTCCACTTTAGAAGATTTCAAGTTATTGGTTGTAGCCAAATATTGGTCCGGCTCTGTTCTTATTCTTGATAATTTTAACTTCTGACTAATGGAGTCAGTTTTCTTTGGGTTCATCACATTTCCACAGGTGACACTGTCCACTCCAGCTTCACTCATCTTTCCAGGGAGCTCAGATAAACTGACTGTATCCAGCGGCCCTCCTTTCAGTTCTGGAACTTTCATTTCCAAAGCCTCACAAGGGTATTCATCGTTTTTATAATTCTTCTGAAGATATGATCCAAATGTACATTCTGACATTGGAGATAAAATTTCAAAATTGATGGGTATTGGGCAACATCTCTCTTCATCAACATTGTGTGTTCCAGCAGCACCATTTTCCCTATTATCTATTTCAAAAAGTAAAATTTGAATTAAAAATAAGCAATTGACAGGTTTTTCTCTCAGTCGTGCCCCCTCCCATCAATTTTTCTCCCCACGTTACTGGGGATAAAGTTCCATAAACATTAGCAGCATTCCCAGAATCAATCAAGTAACCATTCTTCATTTGTGAACTGAGATAATGAATGCCAGCAGGCTATTCTAACTTGGGGTACATCACAGTCCAGCCCTACTCTTTTCTCACATAAGCCACTTTATAGCAGGGGTCACTAGACAGTGATTAACAACCCTGGCTGAGTTTTCCTCTCCCTAATCCAGGGCTCTGAAGTTAATTGTAGCTGAGATCAGCTAACTCAAACTGTGAATCGAATTCAGACCTTCTGACGTGTATAGCTTTGTACCATGCCAAGTGGTCAAAATAACTCACGAGGCCACTGGAGGAGCAAAAGTACTAATTCTTTATTTAAATAGTAAAGTGATTGCAGCTGTACCATACTATGACAAGATTTCAGTTCCCAACAGGGAAGAAATATTCATTAATGTTCAGTACCAGAAAACAACTAACATTTCACAGTTCACTCTCAATATCCTGGTTTCCTTGAAATTAGCCAGGAATCATCCTTGTAATGACTTCTCTAATAATTTCTCCTTGAATTCACTCGCCTGCTTTCCTCTTAATCCTCCCACTTGGCTTTTTGTCCTGAGAAAACTTCTATCCTTCGTTCATTCAACCAGTTTCCATTCTGCAGTTAATCTTACATTAATGAGGGCATCTTCTTTCTTCATTCGCTCTTGTCTGGCTCCAGGATGAGCCGGTACTAAACCCAACTACAGATTTTTCAACAAGCCCAGTAACTCTACGCTGTCTTTGGTCCCTCCCAGACTGTTGAAAGCATCAGTGTTGTTTTTGATGCAACCCTGGAACTTGCACATCTTTATACCAAAGTTTTTCTTTTCTAAAAACAAAAACACTTACGAATAGAATCACATAAATGTAAGTGCAGGAGGAGGCTTTTTGGCACATTGTGCCTATGTTGGTATTAGCTCCATAACAGAGCTACCTATTCTAATACCATTTCCCTGCTCCTTCCCTACACTTTTTAATAGAATTTTCTCTACAATTACAAACAAGACAAACATACTACAATAATTGGGAACAAATTTAACAACATTCTGACCCACAAATCCGATGGTTTTAGTGGATAAATGCATCATGTAGTGTGGTACTGAGCTATGCAGACCAGATTTCATCCCTGCTAAGTTCTGAATTAGTTGATCGGGGTGGGCGGCAGCATTTGGGATGCTACAGTTGAACTTAGCCACAGCTGAACTTAGCCACAGCACCTCTGCCGTAGTTTATAAAAACAAAACAAAACAGGTTCTTGCTCCTGATTGGTATCCAATAACCCCCTGCTGAAAAATGTGCCTCTTTCAAAGTCAGGTTGAAGACATTTTGGGGTCAGCTTTGATACCTTCCAAAGCCCAATAGCCTGCAGACGCTCACTGTCACGATTCACATATAAACCGACTTACTTGCATGAGGTCCTTCAGTGTGAGTCAGTGCCATCAGGAGGTAGAGAAGAGAAATTGGCCAGAAAAAAATTGAATTCAAAAACAGATATTAACCTTCATTTTACTTACCTACCAATTTTCTCAGCAGTTTAAATGATGCATCATTACCATGGTA